>NW_022900930.1:42790793-42823689 GCF_012274545.1 Fukomys damarensis | reverse complement strand
GGAGAATTCGCAGCGCCGCTGGGACGGCGTAGAGGCGCTGGCGACGTCAGCGCCCCGGAGACGCCGGGGGAGGAAGGAGCGGGCAGGGGGAGAGCGAGGGAGGGGAGCTTGGGGGGAAACAAAGCTTTGTTTACATGGGTTTTAAAGGCGCCGCGCTCGCTCAGGCGGGCGGCTGGCGTTGGCGTGGAAGCTATCCCTTCTGCTGCTGTGTGTGGTGAGAGCTGCTGGACGTTGGTCGGGGTCGTCCCTGTACCTTGGTCATTGCTCTCTGGCCACGTGTCTTCCCCTTGTCTGCCCCGGGCGCCTTTGATCCCACCCCCTCTGGCAGCCCGGGTGACACCACCCGGGAGAAGTGTGATCCCCACCCAGGATACCTGCACAATTCATTCCTTTCCAATGCACTGTTCTCAACAGGGTCAAGTTTAGGTTTGTCTTGTTTAGCCGACTGCTCCTGTAGACCAGGGCCATTGCTCTCACATCTGGGTTTTAAACCCAATAGCGATCTCCTCGCTTTCATTTCTATCGTCCTTTGAAACAGTCATGGACGTACAGTAACTGCCAAATGCTGGTAATCAGAGCTACAGAGGGCACCGTGTTAGTCTTCTGAAAGTGATTATTATCTTGATCAGTACTCTAGGTGCTTCCTGAGCAGACTCCTTCATAAGAAGTGATAGTGGTGGTGGTTAGGAGCCCTGGGCTCTGTGTGAGTGGGAAAGTCAGTGCCCTGGTCGGATGAAGTCATTCCCTGCGAGCTGAAGCCAGCTTTTCCCGGTATGAACTGTGTTCCAAAATTTGGGTTCCTGTTTTCTGTTGGATTCTACCCTGCCTTCCTTTCAAGGCCCCTAGATTATATTATAGCAGGATTTGGGGGGGGTGTCAGCGGTTATTCAAAACTTGTATTTACTGGGGGCAACCACGTGCATGCGTTACAAACGGTGGGGTAATGGATACAGTGGACTAGGTAGGGTTCAGCATTGATTTCAACCTCAGTCCTAGTGTGTCTTCCTGGTTCGCAAAGGTAGAACACCTGAAAACTACATTACCCAGAAGTCCCTGTAGTTAGGGTTCTGTATGCAGGTTGGCTCAGGCAATGAGACTGACTCAGGATTTAGGAAGCAGAAGTGAGGCAGAACTTTTGACTGTTGCTTCTGGCTGGAGAGGCCACCCCTGATCACCTCTGTTGGTTTCTGTGAGTGTGGGTTTTCAGCAAACTTCCGGTGTCCGATCATTAGCTTTGTGAGTGTAAAGGGGCAGGGGTGGTGAGGTCAGGGTCTTTCTGACTTTGTTACTCTGCAGTGGTATGTTGGGGTTCCAGTGAATTGGTTGTTTTTGGATACCCTGCTTGTTGCTTGCTTGATTAGGTAGAGATTACAGCTTCCTGGTGGGCCAGACACAAATCTTTGTTCCCCTGCCCTTCGTACATGTATTTCTCCCATTCTCTTCCCCTTGTCAGAATTCACCCTTCTGCTTAAAATAAACACCAGGAATCCAAAAGAAGCCCCCCCCCCAACAACTTTTCTGCATCTCATCAGCGCTCAGGGCCTTCACTCTGAGCTATATCCCCCTCCATTCTTTTTACCTGTTTTTTTGTTTTGTTTTGTTTTGGGTTTTTTTTTTGTTTTTTTTTTTTTTTTTTTTTTTTTTTTTTTTTTTTTAAATTTTTTTTTTTTTTTTTTTGAGATAGGATCTCTCTGTAGTACAGGTTGGCCTTAAACTTCTTATGTAGCCCATGCTGGCCTCCAACTCATGACAGTCCTCCTGCCTCAGCCTCCCAAGTGCTGGGATTACAGGCATGCACCCCCACCCGGCTACTTTCTATTTTGAGATACAGTCTGGGTAAATTGCTACATTGCCAAGGCTTGGCTCAAGCTGGGAGTACATGTCTGTGCAACCACACCCAACGTGGAGTTATTTTGATTCTTCAATCTCTTAAATCCCCCACATTCAATCCATTTGCAAGTCCTGTTGAGAATTTGCATCTGATGTATAACCCAAACTGGCACCTTCTCTTTAGCTCCACTCTTAACACCTTGGTCCAAGCCACCATTATATTTCTCCTTAGCATTGGTATTTCTTCTTGACTAGTTTCCCTGCTTCCTATCTTGCTCCTTGTTAAGTGGTTTTTCAGTTGCAGAATTAAAACCATCATACAAATAATTTATCACCTCAATGAAAATCCTTAAGTGGCTTCCTAAGGCATTTAGAATCCAAATCCTTACAGAAGTTCAAGATCTGAGCTATGCTCTACTACGCCTCCTCTGGTCATTCTAAACTTCTTGCAGATTACATTGTAGGCCCTTTGAGAAGGGTTCCAGAACTAGCCATCCACCCCTTTTTCTTCTGATATTGAGAATTGAACCCAGGACCTTTGCACTGAACTATGTCCCCATTCCTTTTTATTTTTTATCTTGAGACAGTATCTCAATAAGATGCCCTGGCTGGGCTTGAATTTTCGATCCCTCTGCCTCAGTCTCACAGAGTGCTGGCACTGCAAGTGTGTGTCACCGTGCCTGACTGGGTTCTCTCTTTAAATGCCCCTTATTCATGGGAATACATTCCAAGGTCCCCACTGGATGTCTAAAACTGCAGGCAGTACCAAACAATGTACTATGTTTTCCCTGTATGTACCCGTGATAAAGGTTAATTTATAAAGTAGGCATGGTAAGAGATTAACAATGGGTAATATTAAAATAAAATGACTATACCAATATACAATTATAAAAGTTACTTGTAAATTGTTTATTTGTGTAATTTTCCACTTAATATTTTGGACCATGGTTTCTGAAACCTAGGATAAATAATATACTTAATGGAAAATTGCAGGGGCTAGGAATGCAACCCCTAGACTATTGTCCTTCCCCCCACAGTCAGCAGCCACTGGGGCTGTGGAAGGCAGGGATGAGATCTTTCAGAACCCTTGTTCATCCACTTCTTTGCCAAGTCTTTCAACCTTCTCAGGCCCATGTTTCTCTGGCTACTCTACCTACTCTGCTGTGTGTGCAAGAGCTGCCCATTGGGTAGCTACCTCTACCTATCACAGCATCAGTGGGGGCACCTAATACCCGAGCCTGCCCAAGAGTCAGGTGGAGTCTCCTCTGTGATACTCAAAGAAAGCCTCACAAACTCTTTTGTGTTAAAGGTTTGGTTGCTACTCACTGGGTGAGAATGTTAAAAAGTTGTGAAGTTCTTGGAGCTGTGGTCACTCCTAAGTCCTGCTGAAAGAAACCATTGTAAAGGAAGGGATCCCAGTGGTTGTCCTTGAGGCACAGGTGGGGCTTTGTGTACCCTTTGCTCTCCTAGGAAAGTAAACAACAGCTGAGGGCCACTCCAGGCCTCTCCTGGTACCTCTGTAAAGTACTGGGATCCTTTCCTCTAATGCTCTTTCTTCCTAAGGTCCCCGATTCTCTGAGTGCTATGTCTGTGCCTGTGCTCACTGAACATCCTTGAAGTTATGCTGAAGGCCCTGGGTTTGGGCTTCCACTTCAGAATCCCCTCAAGTCCTGCTACATGAAGCAGAGCCTGACAGTGGGTTGCTCTTAGTACTTCCTGTGCGTATCTTCTGCATACAATGACTGTAGAAGGATTGCCCAACTTCTACAGAGCATAGATGGGCAGGGGGTGTTTGGATTACCTGGGCCCAGGCCCCCAGGTTTAAAGTTTCTGAGACATCTGATAAGCTTGGGCGCCCCCCTGTGGTTCTGCCTGGGGAGGGAGCGCAGAGTGGTAGCGGAACCTCCCCTCATGCCTTGTTCCCCAAAGCATGGTCTGGCCTGCAGACATGTGGGCAGCCAGCCCAGACCTACCATATCAGAACTTTCACTGATTTTGTTTTTTGTTTTTACTCAGGCCTTCACATCCCCAAGCCTTTTTGTTTTTCTATCTTCTATTTTATATTTTAAGACAGGATTTCCCTTACTTGCTGAGTTGCCCAGGCTAGGCTTGAACTTTGGATTTTCCTGCCTTAGCTTCCCAGAGTGCTGGGATTACAAGCATTTACCACTACAGTTGGCTTCAGAATTGGGAATCTTAGCAAGATCTGCATACTGGAGTTTGAAGGGCACTGCCCTGGGAGCCCCCAAGATGAACCTAAACACTCTTCTTACCCCAAGAGGCAAAGGCCACACAGCTTCTAGGCAGAGCTGATGCTGCTGAGGGGCTCTAGAGACAGCATAGCCCACACACCATTTCCATATCCTAGTGCTTCTACCCAAGGTACATTTTCTGCCGCTGGTGCAGTGGTATCATGCAAGATTCCCGAGACGCATTTTCCCATGTTAACATTTATGATTCTCCTCTGGGCTTTGGGTGAACCTGAAGTGGGGTGACTCAGTCCCCAGAGCCATCCACTTTTCTTTATGGGCTGTTTCAGCCCAGCCCTCGGCACACAGAGCAGAAAGCTCGAGTTGTGCATAGCTCTGCTGGCCTCACCAGGGCAAGAGAATCCCTGTGGTAGAGGAAATGGGCCTGGTTATATAAGCACCCTTGATGGGATTGACCCCAGGAGTGTTGCTCTAATTCAGCCCTGTACCTCTCTCTGGGCTCTTCAAGGCATCTGACACTGAGGTGAATATCTTTTTTTTTTTGGATTCTGGGGATTGAACTCAGGACCTTGCACTTGCGAAGTGGGCAGCAGAACCACTGTGCTAAATCCCTGGCCCTGAGGTGCATTTCTGTGAGGAGCTTGGCTTTCCCCAAAGCAGTGTACCTTCTTGCATGGAGTCTGGACTCTGTTTAAGGCAAACGCTAGCAAAACATTGCATTAGGCATCAGGAGCCCTGGGCTTTACTTCCTTCGCTCCCTGCGCCCTGCTCCCCCAGCCGTGTGATCTCAGACAAGTTGCAAGCAGGTGTGTTCCTGTCTGCCCTGCCTTTTGTCAAGGGATGGTGTGGCTATGAAAGGGTAGATCCGAACCCAGCCTTGTGGAACAGGCCAAAAGATCAAGCCCAACGCATGAATTTTACAAGCAACTAAAACCATTACAGGCTCATCTGAATTAACAAGCTCCTTTGAGAATGCAAATATCAATATATTGTTAACTCTCCGAATTTTTTACTCTGAATTCCTTACAGCACTAGTTCTTTTCTGAATGTTTATTTCATTTTTTAGAAAGAGTAGTCTATGAATATTTTAATAACATTTGAACAATATTTTTGATATTTGAACCTAACACTCTGTTTTGATATTTTTAAAAAAGATGTAGCCCAGGCTGGGCAATTTAGCAACTTAGCAAGACCCTATTTCAAAATATAAAAATTGTAGAAAGGCTGGAATGTAGCTTAGTTTGAAAGCCCTCCGTTCAATCCCTAGTATGGTGTGTGTGTGTGTGTGTGTGTGTGTGTGTGTGTGTGCGCGCGCATGTGCACACACATGCAGAGGTGGGAGTGGATCTGGAAGCCTTGGGAACTATGAGTTTACTATAATTTAAGTCAAATTCTAGAAGAGCCAGGTGTGATAGTGCATGCCTGTAATTTAAGCACTCTGGGAGGCTGAGGCAGGGAGATTGCAAGTTTGAGCTCAGCCTGAGCAATTTAGTGGCTTAGCAAGACCCTGTTTCACAGTATAAAAAAATTTTTTTGAGGAGGGTACAGAACTCAGAGCCTTGAGCTTGCAATGCAGGCATGGTGCCGCTGGTACCTTGCCTTCAAAATAAAAAAATTTAAAAGGCTAGAGATGTAGGTCAGTGTGAAGATCCTAGGTTCAATCCCTGGTCAGAAATAAAAAGAGAAAGAAAAAAAGAATCCAAAGGATCCTAAGAGTCCTTCTGATGCTCAGGAGGGCTGGAAAGGCCAAATCTAACCGTTGAGTGACATTGGGGAGCAAGTCGCTTCTCCAGAGGGCATGTTTGGGTTTTCGACTCTGTGCCGTCGTGGGTGTGGAGTGGCCCACACAGTGGAACAGGTGCACCTGTGCATGTGTGAAATGGTGTTGGGCCAGGTGCACGCAAGTGAAGTCCCCTGTGTTTCTGTGTGCGGTGCCATGCGTTTGGCTGAGTTCTTAACTAAGTTTGGTGGCTTTGAAGGAGTCCCTCAGACTTTCCGTAGCCT
The DNA here is from genome assembly GCF_012274545.1 of Fukomys damarensis. NCBI lineage: Eukaryota > Metazoa > Chordata > Mammalia > Rodentia > Bathyergidae > Fukomys > Fukomys damarensis. Next base: position 42,817,645 of record NW_022900930.1, on the reverse strand, counting down.
GAATTTCCTCCCTTTTTCAGTTAGTAAGTTTTAGTGGTTGAGTCCTAAGTTCTCTTCCAGCCCTGCCGTGCTCAGTCCCCAACATGAGCCTGGGGACTTCTACTAGTTTTACTGTCTAATTTGGTTTCTATGTCTCTTTCCTGTGGGCCACTCCACACATCAGCTTCTATGACTGAGTTGTCACTGAGGAGCTGGAATTTGGCTTTTTTGAAATAGTGTGTTACTCACTGGAAATGCAGGAAGCTTGAGCATGCAACTCACTCTTAAAAAAAAAAAAAAACAGCAAGAAACCACAGGCCCTATCTGCCTGTCGTCATCAAGCAGACTAGAATAGTGCAGAAAACCCTAGGCAGAGAGGAAATGAACTTGAGAGAAGGAGGAACGCAGGCAGAGAAGAGAGAAGAGAGGAGGGCGGGAGCCACCGCAGAAGAGAGCTGGAGGCTGGACGGCGATGGTCAGGATGGAGGAGGTGGCCGTGAAGCAGGGCCTTCTGCATCTCCAGCAGCAGCAGACTTTTGGCAAGGTGAGAGCCAGCTGGAGCCCCTTCACGAGTTGCTAGAAATTCCCAGGGTGGAGGGGAGCCTGGTGGCCCAGCCCTTGTGGGGCCGTCCTGTCCACTTAGATGAGAAGTCATCTTAGATGAGAAGGGCGGGTTCCTTTCTTACTGATGCTTGTGTCCCAAGCCAGGCCTCAAAGCAGTCTCCAAACTGTGTGCTTTGCTGAGAGCTCTTTGTCCCCGGGCGGGGGTGGGAGAGGAAGGAGGGTGCTGACTTGATCCTTCGCTCTGTGCTGACTTCCCTGCGGACAATGTGGAAGGGAACGGAGGTAAGAGTTGGGGGATACAGAGGAGATTTCTTCCCCACATCACACCCGGGCAGGGAAGGTTTTGGCTGGGGTTAAGCTGGGGCCCCAGGACGTCCCACCTCCTTTTGCCCTGGCCTGTCTGAAAGAGGAAGTCCTCTTCCTTCGCTGACCTGCACCCGGGCAGCCCCTCACTCCCTGCTCATGGCTCAATCTGTCAAGTGGTGAAGCGGAAGGGTGCTCAGGAGGGTGGAGGGAAGTTCCTGGGGCTGGGCCTCCCCCAGACCTTTCCACAGAGAAGATGATGTCTCTGGGCTGGGCAGCATCCCGCCTGTCTTCCTGTAGTCTGCATCCTCTGGCAGCATCCCTGTGCTTCTCAGTGCCCTGGGTAATCTGCTGGCCTTACAGGCCTCCTCCTTGGTGGAACCAGGCTCATCTCCAGCTTTCTAATTCCTGTGGTCCCTGTGTCAGCTCTGCCTCCTGCCATCCTGCAGTCATTTCCCCTCTCCCCCCACCCCTACATTGCCACCCCAGTGCCTCTCTGATGACCCCTTTTCTCCCCTGTGGTCACCGTCTCTCCATCTCTGGATGGACCCCTTTTGGCTCCCACTCCTCCATCTGGCTCAGAAGTGGCGCCGGTTCTCAGCTGTGCTGTATGGGGAGTCCGGCTGCGCCCTGGCCCGGCTGGAACTCCATGAAGGCCCGGAGAAGTTGCGCCGAGGAGAGCCTGCCCGGAAGGTCATCCGCCTCAGTGACTGCCTGCGGGTGGCTGAAGCGGGTGGGGAGGCCAGCATCCCCCGGGACACCAGTGCCTTTGTCATGGAGACCAAGGAGCGCCTGTACCTGCTGGCAGCACCCAGTGCAGAGCGGGATGACTGGATGCAGGCCATCTGCCTCCTGGCCTTCCCTGTGAGTCACCCCAGGGTGCAGACACGGTGGCAGCATGCAGGGGACGAGTGTTAGGTACTTCCTGTGGGCAAGTGGTGGGAGAGCCAAGATCAGGATGCCAGGGCGCTTCCTTGGTGGGGGACCCCAATCCAGAGGGCGGACAGGACCAGTGGGCGCCTTGCGATGGGTGCTGATGGTGAGACCTGGACCTCCTCCCTAGGGGCAGCGGAAGGAGTCCTTGGGGCCAGGGGAGAAGGGTGGCTGGCCCCACATGGAGGAGAACGAACTGTATGGCAGCTCTGCCACAGGTGAGTCGGGAGCTGTGGGTGCCATGTGGGTGGGAGGAGGTGTGGAGCTGCCCACCAAGTCTTCCTGCTTGTGGTTGTCTCTTGCCAGCTGGCCCCTTATCAGCCTCTCCTGCTGGCTTCCGGGCACAGCCCAAGGTTGGGGGGGCTGCCTTGAGTTGTCACCCTTGGCTCACCCTGCCTTGTGGGGCCCTGCCGGTAGGAGACAGCAAGGCTCAGGGGCCCAGTGAGGTCCCTCTTCTCAAACCCTCTCTGTCTGGGACCTGAGCTGTTGTCTGAAATGCAAGTGCTTTCTCTGTGGCTGTGCAACGTGTCCGCCACACCTGTGGCTGATAGGCAGTCCCTGCTGGAGCTCCCTCTGTGCCCTCTGGGCTGGAGGCACCGGGCGTCCCCTGTTCCCCTGTCTTCTCTTTGAGTGCTGCCTCAGGGAGCACCATGTGAGGGTGGGGTCAGGCTTCACCTGCAGCTGTGACCCTGAGGGCATTAGGGGGAGCCGCTGTTGGGGTGAGAGATGGGGTGAAGACCAGGCTGTGGCTCAGGCAACAGTAGCAGGAAGGATGTGGGCCTGAGATTGGGGCAGTGTGGCTGAGGGGATGGTGCCTTCTAGGGTAGAGGCACTTGGCATCTGGGGAGTAACCTGGCCTACCAGATCCAGGCCAGGGTCACGGGTGTGTGGATAATAGTTTTCTCCATAGGGTGGAGCCTGCTGATTTAGAACGGGCCGTGAGGAGGAAGGGAGCTGCTTCCCACTAGCTGCCTTCTTCTCTCCTGTCTCCTCCCCAGGGGTCTCCTGCAAGGAATTTGCTGTGACTGTGAGACCCACAGAAGCCAGTGAGCGGTGCCAGCTCCGGGGAGCCTATACGCTTAGGGCTGGGGTGAGCACCCTGGAGCTGTGGGGTGGCCCCGAGCCAGGCACCCAGTTGTATGAGTGGCCTTACAGGTTTCTGCGGCGCTTTGGGCGGGACAAGGTGAGTGAGGGGCTGTACTGGGGCAGGTTATGAGAAGGGAAGAGCTCAGCGGGGTGGTGGCGCATGCCTGTAATACCAGCTACTGAGAGAGCTGAGGTGGGAGGGCGGTGCCCAGCCTGGGCCACCCAGTGAGACCCTGTCTCAGAACACAATACTTTGCAAAGGGCTAGGGATGTAGATCAGCAGTAGAGCACTTGCCTAGCATACAGGAGGTGCACACAAAAAAAGAGCAAGCCAAGAAAAGTGGTCAGTGGGCTGGGGATGTAACTCAGTGGTTCCGCTGCCTGTCATAAGCACAGGTCCTGAGTTCAATCCCAGTACTAAAAAAAAAAACCATAAAAACGAAAGGTGGTCAGGGAGTGGCAGTGGGTATGAGAGAGGAGGAAGGAAGGCAGAGAGAAAGGAGGAAAACAGCAGAGGGAGCAGGAGTGAAAGCCACAAGACGTACTTGAGTCAGAAGGGAATAGAGCAGAAAGAATGAGGAGAGGTGGGGCCACTTGGGAGGGCGACAGTGGATGGGATGTTGGGGAGCAGGAACTGTGTGCCCAGCACTGTGCGTAGGTGAGAGGGAGGGAAATGAAGGCAGAAGAGAGGCAAAACATGGCCAAGAGAGCTCGGGGGCCACTCAGACAGTTCCTGGTGGAGGCCAGCTGGGCCCCAAGGCCTGCCTGTAATCCCTAGCTCCCCTCGCTCCAGGTGACCTTCTCCTTTGAGGCCGGCCGGCGCTGTGTGTCTGGAGAGGGAAACTTTGAGTTCGAGACCCGCCAAGGCAATGAGATCTTCCTGGCTCTGGAAGAGGCCATCGCTGCCCAGAAGAATACTGCCCCGCCTGGGCCCCCACTTGTGCCAGGCACAGCACCTGTAGGGGCCACCATGTTTTCCCGGCCCGAGAGCCCCTACTCCCAGCCCCACGACTCACTCCCACCGCAGCTGTCGCCCAGTGCTCGGGCACAGCCTGGCATACGGCCCCCTGAGGGCGAGTACGCCGTGCCCTTTGATGCGGTGGCCCGCTGTCTGAGCGAAAGGCTACCAGGCATCCTGGCAGGCCCTACCCCGCTCCCTGCAGACCCTTTGTATGACAGCATTGAGGAGCCCAGACCCCCCGCGCCCGACCACATATACGATGAGCCTGAGGGTGTGGCCACCCTGTCCCTGTATGACACCCCACAGGAGTCGCTGGGGCAGGCATGGAGGAGGAAGGCTACAGCAGATGGGGGCCCTGGTGTGCCCCAGAAGGACTTCTCTGTATCTTGCTGGCCACAGGGGACTGAGTACGACAATGTTGTACTTAAGAAAGCCCCCAAGTGAAGGGGCGTCAGGGAGATAGGACCATGTTGCCATGTACCATATGGAGGGGCCAGAGGCCAGGAGGAGGTGGTGTGGGGCGTTCTGCTGGGGAGTCTTCTGGCTACTGCCAGGGACCCCTCCCTTTGCCTCTTCCGGAGCCCCAGAGCCTGATGGACTGTCCCTCCCAGAGTCCTCTGGGTGAGTCACCAGCCCAGAGCAGGAAGCGTGCCTGAAGAGACCCACCCTCCTCCTACTTCTTTTCCACTTCCTCCTCTCTTTCCTGGCCCTAAAGGGAGCCTGGTCATTTAGGGCAGAAGACAAATCGTGTCCACAGGTCACCCTGGTTGATGTCCCCTTCTGGGAACAGCCCTGGTCTCAGGCCCTAGGAGGGTGGCTGCAGCTTTCTGCAGGTTTCAGATTTCTGTGTGGCATTAAAATGTTTCTGAAGTATTTCTGTGTGGCCTGAGTCCTGTGGTGTGGGGAGAAGGAATAAAGATAGGCAGAAAAGAAGGAGACAAGGAAAATTGTAATTTTTAAATTGTGCTTCGGAAAAGATTGCAACTTCAGAACGCAACTGGTTGTCCATATATGTATTCCAGGGCCTTATTTCCTCGACTTATTTCCTTCTTACGTCCAGGCCCATCACAGCCAAATCCCTTAAAGATACTGAAGTCCATACATTGTATTAGTAAAGCAAAGGGTACAAACCTGACCTTAAGAGAGAGAAACAGACTCAAGGGGCTCAAAGAATATTTTTAGGCAAAATGTCTTAGATCACTCATGCCTTTCTCCTGTTAAATGCGTCTTTCACCTGTGAATTGATTTCATGCATTGCCTAGATTCGCAAATCCCCCAGTTTCTACCCCCAAAACTTCATAAATCTTTCCAGCTCCAGACCATAATACTCTTCTCTCTTGAGGGCACACTGTATGAACTTCTTTAATCCCCCTTCATCCCCCTACAGTACTGGGAATTGAACTTGGGGCATACAGCCCTTTGAACTTTTTTTTTTTGAGACAGGTCTCTTAAACCCCTAAATTGCCCAGGCTGGGCTCAAATTTGCAGTTCTTGCTGGGATTACAGGCATTCGCCACCATACCTGGCTAAGTGTCTACAGTTTAATAAAACCTTTCTGTGCCTCTCACTAATGCATCCTGGCATTGGGCTGAACTGAGGTCAGGGGAACTCTGGGGATCCCATCCAAGGATGGGACAGATGCCCCAGCTGATCAGTGCAAGGTCCTTGCTGGGCCTAGCACTGTGAGGTAGCCTAGGCTGTGGGCATCCATCCACAGAGTCAGAAGCCTAAGGAGGTCATCAGGGTGCCCTAGGAAAGACATCTGTCTTAGTCTGTTTACTATTACTATAACCAAGTGCCACAGACTGAGTAGTTTATAAATAAAATAGAGATTAATTTAACTCCTAGTTCTGGAAGCTGGAGAGTCCAACAGAGTGGTGCTAGAAATGGCTCAGCATGTGGTGAGGGTCTTTTTAAAAAAACAAGGTCTTGTTACACAGTTCAAACTGGCTTTGAACTCACTAAGTAGCCCAGGCTGAACTTGTACTTGTGGGGATTCTCCTGCCTCATCCTCCCTATAGCTGGGATTACAGGTGTGCACCACCACACCCGGCTGAGGGTCTTCTTGCATGATAACATTATAGACAGCTAAATTAGGTAAAATATAATAGGTACTCAGAGAGTGCTGGGGCCGCAAGAGAGTCAGTGTGGAAGATAAGAACATTACAACTGTGTCCAGAGATACATTCACTGAAGGTCTGGCTTCCAGACGAGGAAAAATGACTGCAACCACATATTCCCCCTATGGATGAACAGCAGTGATCTATATTCTAAAGAGGCATCAATAACCTTGGGTGGGGGACCAAAGCTTCCCTAGCCCCATTCCTTCCCAGAAAGGAATGTCTGGTCCATGTATATGACCTGCTTCCCCATTTGATACCCATGTAATCAATATTATCTAAGTGACTGTATTCCAATCTTACTGATTGACCATAGTTTGGTCCCACTTTGTGATTTCCTGTTGGCTCAGTAACACCTAAGTGACCATACATACAACCTTATTGGTTGACTATAGTTTTGTCTGACCTTATACCCACCTCTCCTTGTGGCTTTGCTCTGTAAAACTTCCTGGAGAAGTGGGGTCCGAGGGCAACCCACTTTTCTGGTGTGTCCCCCCGCCAGCCGTCTCAGGTAGGAGCTGTACCTCTTTCTATCAATAAATATTCCTACTCTTAATCTCTGTTGTTCTTAGAATTCACTCTTTGATTTTAGAGAACACAAAAACCCTGTTATCTAACAGGGTGAGAGTTACAATATTTCCCTCATACTATTTGAAGTCTCTTTTTCATCCTTATACACCCTATATTGACGTGACTGAGGCTATCACACAATGAGACAAAGATAGCAACATGTCAGGGAGCAAAGCCATTGTCCGGATTACCTATCACGACGACAGGCTTAGTCCATTCAGGAAGGCAGAGTCCGAAGCCTCAGTTACTTCTCAGAGACCCTGTCTCTGAATGCCATTGATGTTCAAATTTGGGAATGAAGTTTGCAAGCAGTGAAAGTTGAACTAAAGTAGGAATGAAGACATAAAGACCACAAAGAGAATAACTAAAAATTGTACTTTTATTATTTATTTATTTATTTGCAGTACTGGGGATCAAACTCAGGACCTTGCCCTTTCAAGGCACAGCACCACTGAGCTAAATCCCCAGCCCTTAATTTTTTTAAATTTATTAAGTTTATTGGTGCATTTTAAGTATACATAATGATAACATTCATCACAGGGAATTCATACCTGTACATGATATATCTTCATTCTTATTTTTTACCATTCCCCTCTTTCCCTTCAACCCTTCTTTCTCTCCTTATTTACAAAGGCTTCATTTCCACTTTTTCCTCTCCCTTCCTTCCTTTCCCCCACCCCCTTTCCTAGTTCCCCTATCCGTTTGAACAAAAATTATACTTTTTTTTGAGACAGCATCTCACTATGTAATTGAGACTGCCCTGGAACTCACTATATAGCCCAGGCTGATCTCGAACTCACAGCGATCCTCCTGCCTCAGCTTCCCGAGTGCTGGGATTACAGGCATGCACCACCACGCCCAGCGCTAAAATTATACTTTTAAAAAGTCTGAAAATGCCAGGTATGGTAGTGCACGCCTCTGGAGTGCTGGGATTACAGGTGTGCACCACCATGCTGGGCACCTGACATGAGTTTGAGGCCAGCCTGGTCTACGTAGTCAGTTCAAGGCCAGCTTGAACTACATAATGAGACCCTATCTCAAAACCAAATCAAACCAGACCAAACCAGAGCAAAGGTCCTGGGTTCAATCCCCAGTACCTTAAAAAGAATGTAACGCCCAGCTCAAAAATTATACTTTTAAAAAGTCTGAAAATGCCAGGTATGGTAGTGCACGCCTCTGGAGTGCTGGGATTACAGGTGTGCACCACCATGCTGGGCACCTGACATGAGTTTGAGGCCAGCCTGGTCTACGTAGTCAGTTCAAGGCCAGCTTGAACTACATAATGAGACCCTATCTCAAAACCAAATCAAACCAGACCAAACCAGAGCAAAGGTCCTGGGTTCAATCCCCAGTACCTTAAAAAGAATGTACTGAGACAAGTGGCTTCTGCACAGAGTGGGATCTTATTGGTTGCGGACCCCAAAGAAGTTTCCAGAAGGATTCAAGGTTTGAGAGGAAGCTGAGCTCAGTTCCTGACATGCTGAGGCTAAGATTCTGCAATATTTACTGTCCAGCCAGAGCAGGACTGGAGCTAGCAAGGGCTTTCGAGCTGAGGAGGGAATGGACAGCAGACACTTAGATTCACATGGGCCCTCACCTAAGTCGGCCTGAGTTGGATTTGGAGCCGAATATACTGGAGGAAGTGGGCCAGGTGCCTTCCCGCCACTTTCCTCTGAGCCTGACGTCCACATCCAATCCCAACCTCAGGACCCTGGAGGCAGGAAGGCCCCATGCCGGGCCTTTCCCCTTCTCAGGCAGGGGTGGGAGCTGGGGCGAGTGGGTACCTTCGGCAAAGGAAGCCACATTTCCGGTTTCCTCAGGGGTCACATGAGGTGGCCATGCCAGCTCAGCCCAGCAGGGGGCAGTGTCAGCTTGCCTAAAAGGCCACCAGGGGCTTAGTGGCATCCGGCTAGGTTGGGGCCCTGGCCCTGAAGCAAGGACTTTATCACCTGAAGTAGTGGCAGTTTGAAGAATCTGCCTCTACAACTTGTCCCTTCAGACCCTTGAATCCCACTCTGGGACAGCGAACCTGCCACCCAGAGGGGAGGGTCCCAGACTGAACTCTGCCCCTCTCGGCCCTCCCTTACTTTCAAGGCTCAGGGGCATCTGGCTCTTCCAGAGGCTGGCCAGGCCTCACAAGAGGAAGCGGTAGGTGGCGCAGGAAAGATGGCATCTGGGGAAGTAGCTTTTGGGGAAGTTGGGAGGGGTCACAAAAGTATCAATGAAGCGTTGAGGGGACTCAGGGCCTCTCAGAAGGTGCGATGGGGGTGGAGGCGTCCTCCTTAGTGCAGCCTGCCTCAACCGTACCACTGTCATCTGCGACCTGCACATCATTCCTTCATTCAGCAAGTGCCACTAAGCGTCTCCCAGTTGCACTGGCATCTGGGGTTCCGGGGAGCTCCACAGAACCCACGTCTTGTAGATCCCGCAGTGGCCTCCTCAGACAGACACACAGAAAGAAGCAAGGCCACCAACTGTCCAGGTGAGGAAACAGACCTGCTCGAAGGGTGACAAAAGGTCAAGGGACAGTTCCACCCAGAGAATATCTCTGGGCTCCAGAGTCTGCTTTCTGGTAGCTTTGATGCCACGAGAAGTTTATAGACCAGGGCACTTTTCTTCGATTTTTATTTTTTATTAGCATATGTTTACAGGACATAGTGATTGCACTAATCATAGGGGAGTTTGTACATATACATGGCACACATAATTCTTTTTCTTTTTTAAATCTCCTCCTCTCTTCCATCTGTTGGTTCTCTTCCCTGTTGGAAAAGCATCTCCCTATTTCCTATTGTCTTTCATGTGAGTCTTTATTTATATTTTGGGTTTCTCTTATAAAAGAAATCATGTGATATTTAAGCTTGTATGTTTGATTTGTTTCACTCAACATCATGGTCTCAAGGTGCATCTATTTTCCCAGAAATGACTCAGGTTTATCCTTCTTCATGGCAGAGTCATACTGAAACACAGCACTTATAAGGAGGCTTTGTTTGCTAAGCACAGTCATGTGTGGCTAAATGAGGGGAACTTGTTCCAGGAAATTTGTCACTGGGTGTTTTCTTTGTGTGACCATCAAGGTATCAGTGACTACACACCTAGGCTGTATCATATAGATACACATAGGTACAGCGCACAAAGTGTCGCTCCGCTCCTAGGGTACAAACCTGTGCATCATGTAACTGAATCCTGTAGGCAAATGTATCGTAATGGTATCTGTGTATCTAAATGTAGCTAAACATAGAACAGGAACAAAGACAATAGCAGGGATAAGAATTTTTCAGCTCTTGCAATCTTACAGAATTTATGTGCAGCAACCGCCGTGTCACTGTGTGGCATGTGACTGTTATGCGAAGGTGGCACGGGTCAGGTAGAAGGGCATCCTGAGTGGCCCCCAGGTAGAGATGTGGGTATGGATCATGGACTGCGAAGGCACACAGCCAGCATCCCATACATTCTTCTTGCTTTTCCTTTTTTTTCCAGAGTATGCAAGCTGTGTGTGAGTGTGTGTGTGTTTGTGTGTGTGTGTGTGTGTGTGTGTGTGTGTGTGTGTTGCCTGTGGTCTGCAGAAGCCGCTCGCACACTTATGGCCGAGTGGCCAGGCCCTGTAGGGAGCCCCCACCTCTTCACTTCAGCCTCGATGAAGGCCCAGATTGCCGGCCTCTCCGCTCGCTCCGGCTCTTCCCCGATGACTCCGCTCAAGCTGTTGCTGCCACCACCTTTCAGCCGTGATGCTAACCAGCCTCCTGCCTCCTGCCTCCTGGGCACTGATTCAATTAGCCAAGGTGCCCACCTCCTACAAAGGCCATTTATAAATCAACTGGGGCAGCTGGAGACCTCAGGCAGGGTGGGGTTGGCAGGCAGGGTCTGCGAGCTGGGAAGAGGCGGTGGAGGAATGAGGGGCCGGGAGGGGTCTGATCTGATTAGGCATTGGGCAGGCTTCCCCTGGCAGGCAGCGCTACATCACTGCCTGGCTCTGATCCTCCGCAGCCAGCACGGAGCGGAGCCCATCAGTCTCCAGCCTCCCGTCAGGCTTCTCCCTCCTGTGCTTTTCCTGAACTCATTCTCTCTCCCTCCCTCTCCCTCCCCCCCTCTCATTTTTTTCTTCCTTTTCCCTTCCCTTTCTTTTCTTTCCCCCTTCCTTTCTTCCTTCTCTCCTTCCTCCCCCTTTTTATGTAGTACTGGGGATCAAATCTTGGGTCTCTGCATTGAACTACATCCCTATCCCTTTTTTATTTTTGCATCAGGTTCTCACTAAGTTGCTCAAACTTTCGATCCTCCTGCCTCAGCTTCCCAGAGGGCTGGGATTACTGGCACGTACCACCTCTTGACACCTGCTCCTGGGTGCCTGACCCTGGCCAGGGTTGCTGGTCGGGGTGGACAGGGAGTAGATGAGGGAGCCCAGAGTTTTCCTGGATTTGGTGGGGAGCTGGAGTCCCAGAGCTGGGCTGCATCTAGGGCAGGGTCGGCCTTGTGCCCCCAGATGTCTGATCAGAGAGGGCTCTGCTTGTGGGGGCTGCGGTGTTGGGGATACTGAGTGCTCTGGAGTCCTGGCTGCATTTCCGTGCTTGCACAGTTTCAGGCAGCGTGGCATCATGGGTGAGGCACACAGGCCGCAGCCTGACTTCCTGGGCTCAAGTTCTGGTTCTGCTTCTTGCCAGCTGCATCTCGGGCACGTGCACCTACTTCCGTGTGTGGACCGTGGAGGTATCGGAGCGTGGGGAGGCGAACAGCTCCTAGAGCTGCGCCTGGCGCTCAGAGTTCGGATGTGATCCGTGATCGAAGTTGACCCTGACAGCTCACAGAGGTGGCAGGGAGAGTCATCTCTTCTCATACAGGGAAGCGGACTCCCATTTTATTTTATTTTGGTACCAGGAATAGAACTCTGGACCTTGTGCTTGTGAGGCAGGCAGTGGAACCACTGAGAGACCATTTTATCTTTCCACAGTTAACTTGTGCAGTGGGGGAACTTGGTTGGAGGAGAGGTAGGATTCTTTTTCTTTTCTTTTCTTTTTTGTGGTACTGGGGATTGAACTCAGGGCCTTCACAATAAGCACAATCCCCAGTCCTTTTAAAAAAACATTTTTTATTTGAGTCAGAATATCTAAATCAGTAAGTTGCCCAGGCTGGGCTGGAGCTCCAGGCAGTCTTCCTGCCTCAGCCTCCCATAGTGCAGGGATTACAGGTGTATGCCACCACACCCAGCCCCAGAGAACGTTCTGAAGATTTACCGTCTCTCCCACTAGATCACAGCTGTCTACAGGGCAGGATCCATTCTTTACCTAATCCATTGTTATGTCCCTGGCACGGAACATAATGTCTGGCTCAAGTTAGGTACAAGTAACTACTTGGTTGAAAGAATAAATGAAGGTTTGGGGGACACAGTCCCTCCTTCCCTTCTTCTTTCCCTTCTTTCTCTTTCCCCTTTCTTTTCACCATTCCTATCTTCCTCCCTCCCTCTTCCTCCTTTTTCTGTTTTCTTTCTTTCCTTCTTTCTTGGCAGTACTGAGGGTTGAACCCAGAGCCTTCATACTGAGCTACATTCCCAGCCCTTTTATCTTTATTTTGAACCGGGGTCTTGCTAAGTCACTAAGTTGCCCAGGCTGGGTTCAAACTTGTGATCTTCCTGCCTCTGCCTTCCACAGTGCTGGACTGACAGGCATATGGCCCCACGCCCTTTTCAAGGCAAATGAATTGTCCTCCAGAGTAAGGGCTCCTCTGGAAACCTTTCGTCCTTGCCAAGAACACCACCATTTGCACTGGAGCCCACCTTTATCTTTCCCGGGAGGCCTCTTTTCTCCTCCTTGGTGGTGCTGGCAGTCGAGCTTGGGGGTGGCACTCATGCACCCCACCAGTGAGCTGCTTATTTCTCATTAAGAAAGCTGAGGTCAAGTTCATTTTTAACCCTCTTTCAGTCACATTTGCCTTTTATGAGAGCTTGATCACAGTTGTGCTACACACACGGGACCAGCTTCCCATGTTGAGGCTTCCAGGTCCACCAAGCATCATCTCTGACCTTTTATGGGGTTGGCAGAGGGCGAGAGGGCGAGGACTCCTGCCTCCCCCGTGCCAGCTTTCTGAGGCCTCTGCCCATCCCCCCATGGTGCCACATCTGCAAGTCCTGAGCAAGGGCTGGAGCGGAAGAGGGGTTGAGAGGGCAGGTTAATTAAAGGGCATTTCGACCTAGGCTGTTCATTTCCTGTTGGTCACCCCACTGAGCTGCCCTGGAAAGCTGGGGGTGTGGACTCCTTTCCTCTCCATTTCCCTACCATCCACAGGCCCACCCTGCAATCCTGAGCTTTGCTCGGTAGGCAAATCTGAGGCAGGGCTCAGCAGGCAGTTCTGGGTTCTGACGTCCTTGGTCCCTATTTAAATTCAGGCCAGGCAGAGGGTGGGGTTGATAAGAGAGGTGTCAGAGCTGGATGTGGCGGTGCTCTCCTGTGTTCCCACCTACATGGGAGGCTGGGGCAGGAGGATTCCAAGTTTGAGGCCCGTCTGGGCAACTTGGTGAGAGGCTGTCTCAAAATAAAATGAAAATGGCTGAGGATGGTGGGGTGGGGAGCGAGAGAAAAGGGTGGATAAATAGCTGCCTTGGCCACTTGTGCTGCCCTGGGCCAGTTCCTTCACAGCACTGAGCCTCAGTTTCCTCCTCTACTAGGAGTAGTCCTGCCTGTCGACTCAGGAGGTTGGTGAAATCAAGGGTGGGGACATCTTGTCATACGTCATTACCGCCTCCATGGCATCCCAGGCAAGCAAGCGCTGACCTCATCCTCATGCATCTCAGGGCTACCTGTGCTTCAGTGAGGCATGGGGCTCGTGTGATGCGGACAGGACACGGGAGGGGGACAGGGCTCGTGGAGGGAACAGGGTGTGGAGAACTCGGAGTCCCCTGGCTTTGGCTCAGCCGGCTCCCTCCCTGGCTCACCAGAGGCTGCACAAACAGCCAGGGCAGAGGGAGGCTTTGGTCCTTATGGCAGGGCTGGGCGGGCTCCTTTAAGAGCTGACCTTCCTGCTGATCCGGGCAGGTGGACCGATGATGGATGGCCCGAGGAGGAGTAGAAGGACCAGGAAGAGAAGGGGCTGGAGAACTGACCAGTTGGCAGGATCTCCAGCAGCTCAACGGAGGCCCCACGGAGGACAGCGGTGTGGACTAGAGTCCCCCTCATGGCCCCGGGACAGCCCAGAACCCTTGGTGGACCCCACACCAGATGAGGCTCTTTCCAAGACCCAAGCAGGTGGGTGAGTGTGTTCTGAGAGTGGTGGCACTAAGCTTAAGGGGTGCCTCGGTCACATTGGCACGGTAGGGTTGACAGGCTGCACCTCCCCCGCCACATCTGAAGAAGGTCACATTCTGAATTTCCCCAGGTTTGCCACTGCTGGCTTCTGTGGGCATCCTGAGGTCACTGCTAGAGCAGGGCTGCACTCTGCTATGTCACCAGCTGCCGAGCCCTTCATTTTGGTGCCCACCAGGAGAGCTCAGCAGGCTGGGGTCCCCATGGAAAGCTCAGGCACCACCTGCACCAGGGGTCTCCCCACACAGAGGGATATTCTGCTTACTCCCTGTGTTTTCAGGGTTCTCTGGGTAGGCTCCCCAGATCCAAGCTGAAGACTGGGCATGGGTGTTTCTCTGCCTGCAGGGCTCCACGGATGGACTCCCTGGCTCTTCCTGCTGCACGTCTCATCCTCTTGGCCCTAGTGGACTGCCAGTGCACTGGGTTTCTGGTACCTGAAGTTCTGGCTTAGCAACGCACCTCACTGCACCACCAGGGGCTCAGGGAACTGAAGACTGGGCAGCCCTGACCTGGCTGGGAGCCCTTTTCTGAACAGCCATTTTTGCTGGTGCTCTGACTCCATGCCCAACCTAAAAAATCCACTTTTTTAAAAACTGGGGATTGAATTCAAGGTCTTCGTACTGAGCTATATCTCTAGCCCTTTTACAAAGTTTTATTTTGAGGGGCCAGGGATTTAGCTCAGTGGTACCATACCTGTCTGGCAAGTGCAAGGTCCTGAGTTTAATCCCCAGTACTGCAAAAAACAAAAACAAAGACACCTCAAGGAAACCAAGTTTGATTTTGAGGCAAGGTCTTGCTAAGTTGCCTAGGCTTGGCTCAAACCTGGGATCCTTCTGCTTCAGCCTCCCAGAGTGTTGGGTGATAGGTATGTATCTCCACACTCTGCTAAACAATCCATGCTTTAGACAAAGACCAAATGAGTCCTTATATCGAGGAGCTAGGCTGGGGCAGAGGAGTGGGCATGGGGTCAGCAGTGAAGACTGGGGTGCATCTTCCCCTGGAGTTGGGAGAGCCGAACTGCCTTCAGAGGGGTGAGGCTGGAGGCTGTGAGATTCAGGGGCTGACTCCTGGGTACTCTGCCTCACAGCACTCTGAGTGGGGAGAGAGGGGGCCCCCAGTTTCCTCCCCCATATAATTCACCCATGATAGCTTCCCTCTGTGGGCTCGTAAGGTTTTTATCATTCCTAAAAGCCTGCTGTATGAAATGCAAATCTCTCTCTCTATAAAGTGGTCATGCCTGGAGTTCATTATCAGCCAACACCTCAATTGTGATCATTTTAGCAGGAAATAGGTGACAACGGGAAATTTGATCTAGATAGAGGGTATCAGTGTGCCTGTGTGTGGTGTGTGGTGTGTGTGTGTGTGTGTGTGTGTGTGTGTGTGTGTGTGTGTGTGTGTTTGGGTTGAGGGTGGGAGATATATTTATTGAGTCATTTAACAAATATTGATCAAACACCAATGAAATGCTAAGCAGGGCTCTTGGTCCTGGCCACAGAGAGTGAACAAAAAGAACAAAAATCTTTGCCCTTGTGGAGTTTACTTGCTTTTGGGAGAGGAGGTGAGTAACCAAATACTGGAAATACGGTATTTAAATACCACCAATGGTGGGCCTGATAGCAGTCAGTGCTGTGAGAAAAGCAGGGCAGGTGGAGGCTGAAGGGAGAGCCAACCTGGATTCCCTTTGTCAGCCCACTGCTGAGGGTCTTCTCCAGGGGACAGACAAGGACACAGCACAGGACACCATGGGGAGCCTAGAGGGGAGGCTGGTAGGTCCCCAAGGTGTGGTGTGCTAATGCTGAGGGCCCTACGTTCGCCTGGGATGCTCCTTTCTTGGAGGATATGGAATGGGTCAAGAGGAAAGAAGGGAATCACCCAAGATCCCACAGTTCCTGGCAGAGCTGTGAAAACTCAGCCCAGCCCACTTGCCCCGCAGCTCTAAGGAGAGAGCATCAGTAGCTATCAGGCACTGAGCATTTCATGGCCTGGCACTGTTCCCATGCTTTCTATGCAGTAATGTAATCTTCGCAAAACCCCCTTGAGGGAGCTAGATCCTGTGACTTCCCCATTTTTCAGATGAGGAACTCAAGGCGCTGCAGTGAACTTTTTCAAGGGCACACAGCTGGAGTGTGTGCGGCAGGGATCAGAAGCTGTCAGTTCACTTTAGGTCCTGAGCTCTCCCTGCTGGAGCGGATGTGGCGGGTTAGGCTTGATTGATGTCCTTTCTGAGCCCAGCAGTGACCTGGGAGCACGTCTCTCAATGCCCCAGCTCTCCTCGATCCCTGGGATCCCTGGGATCTCATCACCTCCCGTGCCCCTTTTGCTTATGTGTTTTTTCTTCTGATACTAGAGATTGAATCAGGGCCTTGGTGCTGAGATACATCCCCAGCCACCTTTTTAGTTTTTCTTTTGAGACAGGGTTTCACTAAGCCACTAAGTTGCCCAGGCTGGGCTCAAACTTGCAGTCCTCCCAGTACAGGTGTGCACCACCAGGCCCAGAGCTCAGGATTCTTTGCAGACCCTCAGGTATAGATGAATATGGGCGAGCCATCAGCTCCGGAGTGGAGATGCTATTATTTGCAGCACCTGCTGATTGCCATAGTGTGACTATTTCCACCATGGTTCGCTCCCACCATGGCCCACTTCAAGCTGGATGTCAGTCAACTTGCAAGACTGACACGTCTCCCCATGGGCTCTCATTTCCTGCGGAATCCAGCATAGCACTAGAGCAGCCCCTCTCTTTCCCAGATCCGCCTGCAGTCCCCTTCCTTTCCCGGCTTCCTCCCTCACCACCTCTGATTAAACTAGGTTCACATAAACGGATACGGTTTGGAAGTTCTCATCTTGGGAGGTTTATTTCCTCTGCTCAAAAAGAAATAATAATAAAAGATTCATGGAGCGCTTCCTACTGTAATCATTCCCTGGAAGGGGCCTTGGTGATTTAGCTCAAATCTGGGTTTTACAGATCTGGAATGTCTGCCCCCTGAGAGTCAGGGTCCTTGCCCAGAGGCGCACAGCCAATAACTCACTGAGCAACAGCAGAAGCCAGGGCCTCGGACTCCAGGCCCCTGGCTCGCTCTCTGCTGCATCTCAGACCCCTTCTAGGTTCCTGGGGCAATTCAGAGGTAGAGAGGAATTGTGCTCCTTGACTGGGAAGATAAGATGAAAAATAAAACAATCAGAAAAAAAAGAATAAGGTGGCGTTTTGGCTTTTCCACACCAGCCTACAGCTTTGAGGCAGAATCTTAAATGCCTCCAGCCTTCGCTTTATCATTTTAAATTGTAGATATTAGGAGTACTTGCCTCATGTATCTCACAGGGGTATTGTGAAAACCAAAGGAGACAAATGGGTAGCAAAGTATGTTGAAGGTAAGGAGATACAAATGGCTTTTAAATACATACAACGATGCTCAACCTCATTCAGAATAAGGGGAATGTAAATTAAAATTGCTCTGCGATAAACAGTTTTTTTTTCCACCTATCAGGTTGGCAACAGTCCAGAATGTTGATAACATACCGTTAATAGTGATATTGTAAGGAAATAGGCACTCTCATCTTTCTCGTGGGAAGATAAATGCATGTAACCTCTATGGAGGGTAATTTGGCAATATCTATCAACATTTTAAGTACACATATCTTCTGACCTAGCAATTCCACGTCTGGGAATTAGTCCTATAAATATATTTGCATAAGTGCCAAGGATCTGTTTATATCTAGCTGTTGCAGTGATGTTTGGAAGGGGAAGAGATTCGAAATGATGGAGATGCTAAGGAGGGGTCTCTTTAGGCTGGGGGTGTGGCTCTGTGGTAGAGTGAATCTAGCATGCATAAGGCCCTGGGTCCCATGCCCAGCACTCCATAATAATAACAGTAATAATAATCATTTGCAGGGAGAGACTCTAAAAGGCTTTGATTCACCCATATGTTGGAGAATTGTGCAGCTATAAAATGGGAAGAGAAAGACAGCTTTGCAATCACTTCTAAGAGAGGTCATGTGAAAAAAAGCATCACCCAGGAAAATGTGTATAGTAGGCTACATGTTATTCTTAAAAAAGGGGAAATAGGAATATTTGCCTGAGTATACAGAATGAAACTCTAGAAGGATCTTTGAGGAATTTAAAACAATGGTTATCTGTGTGGGATAGGCTGAGGTCCGGAAGGGTCGGAGATGGGGGAATGGGTGGTGGAGATTCTTCACTGTTTGCCTTTTATGACAGATTAAAAATTTTTTGTACCATGTGAATGTATTCATAAATTCAAAAACCTAAATTAAAAATTGCTTTGTAAGTGTTGGGGATATAGCCCAGTGGTACAGCACACGCCCAGCATACTAAAGGGTCTGGGTTCAATCCCCAGTACTGAAAAAATTGCTTTGTAAACCAAAGTACTATACAGACCCTGGTTACTGGGACTATTACTAATACAAAAATGAACTAAAAGGTGGGCTAAGACCAGAGTCTTCAGGAGGTCAAAAGAGAATGCTAGGGGGTTCTGGGGAGCAGGAGCAGTTGGAGTGGGGGGTCTTGAAGGAAAAACAGTGTTTCTTGGTGTTTCATTAGATGGTGTTTGGTCAGGGGCTGGGGTGTAGCTCAGTGGTGCAGAATGTGCTTGGCTGCTTGCATGTTCAGCATGCGAGGTTCAAACCCCACGACCACACACAGAGAAGGAAGTGTTTGGTCCAAGTGTTAGGGTGGGACAGGCATCAATAGTGACCATGGCTGATCCCCCTGAGGGTGGTGCTAGGACTCCACAGATTGCAGCTGGCTCCCAAGCTCTGGCAGCAACAGATATGTCTGGCTGAAGGACAGCTCTTATGACCCCTGCAACTTTTTTTTTTTTAAGTTAGGAGAGCATTTATCGGAAATAATAAAAAGACAACTAGCTCCTTTTAGCAGGATGGGATTCCAAACAGAAGTCCAAAACAACCCTTACATCTTACAAGCACTGGGCTTGAGCTGCGTACCCCGCCCGCCCCACCCTAGCCTCAACCCTAACCCACCTGCCTTGGCCTGTCTAAGCCTTTCACAAGGCTTTGAGATGAAGACTGTGATGATTTCCCTTTCACAGACTGCATTAGTCAGCTTTCCGTTGCGGTGACTTAATACCAGGCATAAGCAAACTGGAGAAGGAAAGGTTTACTCTGGCTCATGGTTGCAGAGGTTTCAGTCCTTGGTGGCGGGGCTCTGTTGACCCTGGGCTGCGGTGAGGCAGCACATTACGGCAGAGGAAGCTGCTCACCTCCTGGCAGTCAGGAAGCAAAAAGGTGACAGAGCGAGAGAAAGGAGCCGGCGACCAGACATAGCCTGCAGTGATGCCTCCCTTCAGTTTGACTCTGCTTCTTGTTTCCATCACCTTCCCCCAATGCCACCACATTATGATCTCATCAGTGGATTAAGCCAGTGATGGAGTTGGAGCCCTAATGATCCAAGCACTTCCCCAAAGTCCATCAGCAACCAAACCTTCACACAGTGAGCCTTTTAGGGGGACATTTGGGATCCCAACTGTGACATGGATGAGGAAACTGAGGCACAGGACCCAAGGCCTAGCAGCAGTGGCACTGGCTATGAGTCCTCGCAGCCCTGCTCAGAATGGTTCTCTCCAAACTGGATGCCATGGCTCCTCACGGGGAGGCCCTTGCTTGCTCTCATCCACGGTCCTTTTTCCTCCGTTCTCCCATATCCCTGGATTAGGACACCACGAAGGAGCCATCTGACTTGCTGCTGTGTGGGGAGAGCAGTGCTGGCCAGGAAGGGCCGTTGTCTCTGCTGGATCTCTCCATGACAGCCACCAAGGGGGCACTATTTGATCTGTGTGAATGTTCAGCCCACTGGGCTTTCTGGGACCCACATCCTGCCACTTTTCTTCTACTCTTTGAGGGACACCAGAAACCCCACTCCCCTCGTCTTGCATAGAGACACCCCAGAAACAAATCCAGCAGACAGAGGCCTCCTGTCAATTAGAGTGAGCCAAGGGTCTTTCTATCTGCAGAGGAATCTGTGGGAGGTGGGGCTGCCGACAACGTGAGAGCATCATGTCTCCAATTAAAGTTCTGAGGATTCATCTTCCACCACAGCCCCCCTCAGAAATTGACATTTATTAGGTTGGCAAAGCTGATTTTTCTCCCTGGTCCCTTCCTACCCCCAACTCTGTGCTGTGTGTGTATAAAATGTGCCTGTATATAAATACTTTTCTTTAGCTCTCCAAAAGTTACAGCGGCAGCATCCATCCTGGCTGTCTGATCCCTGATAGAATGGGAGGCGGTGACCTGGAACAAAGTCCTGTTCCATGGAGGAGGTAGGGTCTGGGTGCTGGGAGGCCTCACTAGAGTCAGGTTGCAGGCTGGGTGGTCTTAGGAGGGCCCCTCGGCCCCAACAATTCTAAATAGTATCTGTCCCTGCCTGTCGCTCAGCCTGGACTCCCACTCGTGGGGACTTAGCCCTGTGAATTTGCTTAGCCCCTTCCTAAGGACTCTTGAATGAAATGCGCTCCCCTGTAGGAGAGCTTCCTAACTCGCTGACATCCCAGAAAGCAGCTTGCAGAGTGAAAAGAACCTGGAGATTGTCTCGTCTTCTCCTGTAGTGAGCACATCTCGTCTTAGGAAATCTCAAGGATTTTCCTAAAGTCGCTCTTTGTGGCAGCTACGGTGTTGAGGGCGTCACGGGGGAACCTCTGACTCTCGGCTCAGTGAAGTCGGGTGACCAGCCTGGGTCTCTGGTGGCCAGAGGGAGCCTGGCCACAGGTCGACCTTGAACACTGGGAGAAGCCAGGGAGTGAGGAAAGGGGTGAAAAGACAAGAGTAGCGTGGATGATGATTGTGCCTGTTTTCCCTGACTGATAAAATGTGCTGTCATTTTCATTTTCATCTATCTTTCATTTATGATTTGAAACATTAGAAGGAGATTAATAGTGGCTCTCTGGTCTTATCTTCTTCAGATGGTATGTGCTAGCTACTTGGGAGGCTGAGGCAGGAGGATTATAAATTGGAGTCCAGCCTGGGCAATTTGGTGAAAGGGCTGGGTGTGTAGCTCTGCATTTCCTGGGTTCAGTTCCCAGTACCAAAAGAGAGAGAGAGAGAGAGAGAGTTGGTATGTGCTCAACTTCAGTTACTAGTCCCACTTTTACTCTTTTATTTTTACTAATTTTTGTGCCATTTCTAGTAAAGCAACATATCTTAAAACCCATTTTACCTTAATCTATGTATGTGAAAAGGTAAATGTTTTTTTACTGTTGTGCAGGGAAAACCAGTTATCACTTGCCAGAATAGATGGCAACCATGAAAATAAATATAATGAAACGAAACAATGTTATTAACATTTAGTGAGGAGACTCTCCTGTAGAAAAATCTTAGCCCAAATGGAAGGCTAGCAAGTGTTGGAAAGGCATCGGAGGCCTGCAGGCTTCCAAAGGAGGTCTTCTTCAGGTCCTGAGTGTCTGTATTACTGTCCCACAGCTGCCACAAACCCAGTGATTTGAAATGACAGGAATTTGTGGTTGCACAGTTCCAGAGACCTGAAGTCCAAACCAAAGTGCAGCGGGACTGTGTCTCTCTCTGAGCATGGTAGGGCCTAGTCCTTTACCTCCTCCTACAGCTCTGGCCCTCACGTGGCCATCCTCAGTGGTCCTCAGCCTCTGCTCATTGCTGTTACACAACACTCTTCTATGGGTCTTTCCGTGTGTCTGTCTTCTCGTAAGAGCAGCAGTCATGTCTGATTGGGTCTCACCTACCCCGCTGTGACTCTATCTTAAAGCATTGCATTGCATTAGCAAAAACTATTTCCAAAGGAGGTCACATGCTGAGACATTGGGGGTTAGGACTTCAACACATCATTTTTAGAGACACAGTTCAATCCACAACAGGGTCTTTGAGAGAGACTTGATGAGAATTTTTTCATCACGTGGATAGTCAATTGAACGCCCATTCAAGGCCCACGCTGGGGGACACTGTGCCATGGGGGCTGTTTATCCATTGTTAAATTTAGTGATCTGACTGAATTTTAAACCAATCACCCTGCTGCTATGCTGAGAATGATAGGCTTTGGGAGGCAAGAGTGGACGCCAAGAGGGGCTCCTGTAATAATCCAGATGAGGTGATGAGATGTGAGCTGACATTTCCTGCTGGGGTGAGCTCTGAGAGAGGTGTGGGGTGACTGAGGCTTTTGGCCTGAGTCCCTGGGAGAATGGAGCAGCCACCAGCCGAGGCAGTGATGGTTGCAGGAGGAGCAGGGGTGGGGAAGATCATGATTCTGGGATGAGGATGGAGGGTGAGTGGTACCACACAGAACTCAAACTCAGAGGAGTCTGGGAGGGAGACATGAATGAATGAGTTAATTATTAGTGCTTAGGGAGTATTTTAAAGCCAAGAGACAGAATGGGCTACTTTGAAAGTGTTCAGAGGAAAGATACGAAGTACAAGGATGGTCCCTCTACTCTCCATGCAGCAGGGATGGGAGGACCCATCGGAAAAGAGTAGAGGAGGTGGCCAGTGATGCTCAAAAAGGACTACTGGAGAGTGTCATCCTGGCAGACTGGGAGGAAAGGGTTTGAGGCAGAAGTGTGACCCACCTGGTCATGACTGTTGCTGGTGGTCATTGTCACAGGAGACAGAGAGGCTCCGAGGCCTAGGAATGGCAGGGACAGCCATGGGAGCTTCTCTTTTCTCAGCAAAACAAGAACAGGCTGAGGGGAGCAAGGAGATGTTGGAAGTTTGAAGAAAGAAGAGAAGGCATCAAAGGGGCTTCAAGGAGAGCAGCGATTGTTGAGCAGAACCAAGGGTTCGCATGATCAGCGGCATCCCCAGAATTTCTATAGCTGAGGGACTGAGGGGCCTGGGTCTGTTTAGAAGGGAGGTTGACAATGAACTTGTGAAACAGTGTAAGATCATGAAAATTTCAGTTGTCCATATAAAGGAAAAGAGAAGAGCCAAAGGGGAGGAGACTGTGCCAACCCCAAAGTTGTCCCTGAGGACCCCCACAGGGGGAGGTTCTTCCAGGTAACACTTCAGTGGGAAATCAAGAATCTCTTCTGTCACCAGAATTGCACAGTCACTATAAATACATGAGAAGGAAGGTACACAGGAGTACACAAGGGAACATGGTGGCCATGTCCCTCACTGTGTTAGTTACCTTTCTCTCTTGTTGCCAAGACAAAATACCCAACACCCAAAATTAGAAGGGAAGGGGTTTGTTTGGCTTATGGTTCAAAGAGGTTTCAGTCCATAATCAGCTGACTCCAAGGCAGGGATGCTAAACAGGCATCCCAGAGTGAAACAACATGGCTCACACAAAGCAGCAAGGGTAACAAGAGGGTTAACAGCGTCTCCCTGCCCCTTTTTTCTTATTCAGACAACTTAGGGTGGGAAGCACTCACACCCTTCATCTTAGTGCCCTTGAGCCTGGCATTGCATCATGAATCAATTCTAGCTACACAGAATCTAGATCCAGCCTATGACCACACGAGGTTTTGGGGAGACATCCAGATCCAAACCATAGCACTCATCCAGCAGGAAAGAAATTCTGTGATGCTTTCTGACTTTTCCCTTTCAGAGTATCAGATCAGACATTCAGGAAGCTGTAGGGATGGAGGCTGTGTTTTTAATGTTCCTTGGCTGATCAAACATACCCACGTATACGCATACACACCTGCACGCAGGTGTACACACATGCACATCAACGTCATCTCAGAAGGCCATGAACTTACTGCAAAGATGTTGCCATGGAACAGCATATTCCTGGAACTCCTTTTTGGGAAATCTAGCTGAGAACATGACACACTCTCTTGACTGTTCTCTGTGGGGGTCACTCTTTGCATTTCAAGGGTACATTTGATTTCTGGAAACAGCCTAGAGTCATTGAGAGCTGAGCGTGATGACTAAAATTAAGGATTAGAGTTTTTGTGTCCACTGATGAGGTTTGATACAGCTACAATAAAACTTGCTTTGTCTTGTTTAAAAGGGGACAGTTCTTTCATGAGTTTAATAAGGTACAGTGGGTAAAGTGGCTGCGTAGGTTTTGATCCATAGCAGGCGTTTCATAATGGTAATTCTTAATATTTCAAAAACAGAGACTCGGAAGTGAATGGGAGCATTATTGAAATAAATGATATGTCCCCCAAGGTGAGGGCTTTGAAGGGACAGACTTTATCTAGAATTAGAGATTTCGCTGTGTTAAAAAAATAGCAGATTAATAATGTTATAATCTTATCTGCTATTCTCTTTATCAACTCTTCAAATGGAAAGGCTAGAGGGCTCCGGGTCAAAGAAGACAGCAGCCAGGGGACATCAGAGAGGAGAATAAGGCTGATCCCTAAGTCACCCTTGAGCCACCCCGGTGCCAAAGAGGCCGGGTGTACTCTCCCCTCTCCCTGCTACCCTTGGTGCCTTCTTTGCTGGTTTGCAGATGCCAGGGAAAAACCCTACAGTAAGAAGTTCTTGTCATTAGTTCAAACTTTTAATCTTTCAGGACAAGAGCAAATAGACTGGAGAGGACGGCAGAGGAATCATTGAGGGCTTTGTGTGGGGAAGGCTACTAAGTCCTCTCTGGAGGACAAGTCTTCACAGTGGCAGAACAGAGGCAGCAGGAGGGCTCTGGAGGCTTCTGCAGAAGGGATGGTGAGTGAGGGAGTCTCCCTAGAGTCGAAGACACTGAAATCAAACTATCTCCTGCTCAGTTTTGTGCAGGTTCGATCTGCTGTGTGGCTCCTTCTCCTGGCCCAGGACCTTGTATGGTGAAGGCTCTCAGGGCCATCTTAGTGTCATTGGCTGGGGGCATCAGAAAGACCTATTCCTCATCTGAATTCTGCCTGACCAGGCAAACGAGCAACTTTGGTTACATGCTCTCTGTGCCTCAGTTTCCCACAAAGGGAATGGATGGCTTCGGACTGTATCAGTATTCTCTAGTATATGTGTGCAATTATGTCACTGAAACAAAAATGTGAGGGTGTTCCCTAAGATTACACGGCCTAGGATGCCATAGCTATCTGGGTTTATGCTAATACATCCTGTGACGTCTGCATGACAAAATTTCCTACAGTGTGTTCCTCAGAACACAGCTCTGTCCTCCAGCAGTGCGTGACTGTGTGTACACCCATACTTCTGTCTGTAGGTACATTTAATACATACACCGTGCCATTCACCTAGCTGTCGCCCACTTGCCTCTCTCATCTGTCCAAGCCAAAAATTGCATAACTTGCAGTTTGAAAAATATAAGAATTACTTGTTACTTTTACTCTCATTGTCTGGTATCAGCTTCAGCAGCTTAGAATCCGAGTCGCTTCTCCCCCTCTGGCTTTTCCCTGCAGTTTGACTCATTTCCTGCTGAGTCCTGTGATTTTCGAGTGTGAGATCAAACATTCGCAGCTGGGTACGCTGGCAAATGCTTATAATCTCAGCTAGTTGGGATGCTGAGGCCGGAGAATCACAAGTTCGAGCCCAGCATGGGCCACTTAGCAAAACCCTGTCTCAAAATGAAAAACTAAAAAAAGCGGGGTGGGGCTGTAGCTCAGTGGTAGAGTGCTCGCTTAGCAGGTGCGAAGACCTGGGCTTGATCTCCACTACTGCCCAAAAGAAAAAAGATCTCACATCAGCTCCCCTCCCCCCGTTTTGCCTCCTGAGCTTGTTCTCTTTCTGTTGATTCATTAAAACCTGAGTCCAGGTAACAGAGGCCCTGTGATCACCTCTCACTCCACCCCAGGCCTGGTAAGCACTGACCTCTTGGAATTCGGTTTTCTGATGATTTTTGGCCTTTGAGAATTTTTCTTACTTTTCCACCATCTCAGCAATGCATTTCTAAAAGCAATTTATTTTTATTCATTGTATTGTTGGTGCTCCTGGGGGAGGATTTTCTGGCCATTGAGGCTGTCACATACCATGAAAATGATGGGCCTACTGGTTCTTCTCAGCAAAGAAATCCTACAGCCCGGAGGCCACCTTCCCTACAGTAGTGATAGAGAAGAGAGACTACGGCCACCCCATACTGGGCAGCAAAGGTCTTTATTTGGGGTACGTCAAGATAAGGGGGAAAAGTGCACAGCTCTGAAAGAGAGTATGGCAGCCTGACCCCATCCCAACCCTGGCATGGTTCTTGTGGCTTTGGGCTGACAGCTTCATCTCCCAAGCCTCGTGTGTGCTGTGGAGACAATAATTACACATCAGCAGCTCTGGGAAGAGAGACCGAGCTTCAGCGCCTAGCATGGTGCGTGGCACACACCTTGTAGTCAGTTGTTATAAACATTGGCTGCTATTGTTCTTTTCCTTTTCCTCCTTGGATATCGTGTGGCTTCAGCATTTCCAGTCATCTGAAAAGGTTGCCATCTGCACCAGGCGTCTGGGGGACCCAGGTCACTGTCTAGCTGTGTGAACTGGGGCATATCACTTCATCTTGCTATTTTCTCACTTGTAAACATTCTCCTCCTCTGTAAAATGAGGGGGTGAACTAAGTGATTTCTAAGGATGCTTCTCACCCTCACAGCCTGTGATTCTAGTAAGCGTGGTGTGAAAAGCAAAATGTACCCCTCAAAACAGCACTTTCCCAGTCAGCCCTCAGCGTGGAAGAGACTGCTTTTCTCAGGCTGCTCTGCCCAAGGGGGAGCTCTGGAATTTGGCACGCAAGGTCCCACAGGAGTAGTCCTTTAAGGTCCCATAGGAATAGTCCTTTATGTGGTGCTTGGCTTTCCTGGGCTGGCTCATAAAACCCTACTTAATTCACAATGAAGCAGAAACACTGCACATTTGCATTGGAAATGCCAGGAAACAATGCTGTCACAACACTAGTAATTAAAGGAAACAGAAAAACAAATCCATTGAATAAGAACTCATTTTTTATTTATCTGGAATTCTGATGCTTGAGAGCCACAGGTTAATGCAGGAGAGGAGGAGGTCTATGGAAATGTGAGTGTGTGTGTGTGTGTGTGTGTGTGTGTGTGTGTGTGTGTGGTGGGTCGGCAGAGCTCCTTAGACTGAGGCTAATGGCACAAGTTCTTGAAATGTCTGATTTTGGTTAAAAATACAAGGATAGCTCCAAAAGCACTTTATCTTTTTTTTTTTTTTTTTTTTTTTTTT
>NW_022900930.1:42727735-42790579 GCF_012274545.1 Fukomys damarensis | reverse complement strand
TTACAGTGCTGGAGATTGAACCCAGGACCTGGGCCTTCACACTGAACCCCTAGCCCTTATTTAGGTTTTGTTTAGGTCTTACTAAGTTGCTAAATCATCCAGGCTTTTCTCAAAGTTGCCATCTTTCTGCCTCAGCCTTTTAGAAGGCTAGGATTACAGGCACTAAAGAATTAAAAAATAGAAAATTACAAGCATTTGTTATTATGTGGTCTATGGCCTCAAAGGCTTTACATTTGATTGCTCTGCTGTTGCAGGGGAGAGATGGGCTCAAACACACACACAGATACACAGACACACACACACACACACACACACACACACACATACACACACAGATTACTTGTAAGGAGCCTTCAAACTTGTCCCAGTTTTGAGTGGTCATGTCAGTGTCACTGTGGGTCAAGTTTTTCCCATCTTGGTCAAAACTTTGCCAGAGGCTCAACAATTCAGGCTGTAGCCCTTCAATTCCTATCCCATTCTTATCCCTGCTTCTCACAGCTTGCCCTCCTCCTTCCCTGTACCAGAATTTGAACTCAGGATCTTGCTCTTTCGAAGGCAGGCACAGCTCCACTGAGCTAAATCCCCAGCCCAGCTTTTGGTACCAAAAGCAAAAAGTCCACGGGTCAGGTACCATTCTGGGCTGCTGTGTGGATGTGCAGGTGGACAGAAGGTGTGTGCCTGTGGTGTTGTGTGGGTGGACAGTAGCCATTTATGTGTGTGTGTGTGAATGGTTACTTGAGAATCTGCCCAGAGAGGCTGTGGTTGCCCATGAGTCTGAGTTCAACATACGTTTGTTTATGCATAACAGTCTAGACTTGGAATCTGAGAGTCTGGGTGAAATAGTTGCTTCACAGCTATGTTATTTTAGGCAACCTACTGAATTTCTTTGGGCTACAGATGTAAGGATTGTGGGTGTTCAGCTTCCCTGAGGATGTGTGGCCTGGAGCTGACCTGTGACAGTCCCCTGCTCCTGCAGCTTGTTAACTCTGGTACTGAGGGTTGAGGCATGACCAGTAGTGTCTGTTCTCCACCACGGACCCCGGCCTTCAGGGCTGTTGCCTTCCTCTGTTTCCTCTTCTTGCTCATGACCCTTGCCCATATAGAGTATTCAGTGATTATTTTTCAATATTATGTGACTGAATGGTGCATTGTATGAATGTGCATAAATGAATCAATGGCTCATTGATACTCAATATGCAATTACTGAATGAAATGAGGCCCATCCTGGACAGGTGGGGCCCATTGATAAGTTCTACCTCACTCTTGTTTCTGTCAGCTGGAAGTGAGATGGGAGGATACATAAGAAAGGAACACTGAACAGCTGTCTGCTGAGAACAATGCAGATCTCTCTCAGTTGTTTGGGGAGCAAAAGAAAAGAAAGGAAACTCTCTGAAGATGGATGAGAGCCTCCTTGTGTCTCTGGTGTGAACACGAAGGAAAAGCAGATGACTGGGAAATCATCTTCCTGCTTCTGTTTATTGAACAACTTCTATGTGCCAAGCACCATACTGGCTGTTGGGGCCATCGTCACAACTGAAACTGAATATTATCTCGCAAGAGAAGTTATCTCATTTAATCCTTAAACAAATTGATCAGATGAACTATCACCAAGGAAAAGGGTTTACAAACTGCAAAGTACTAGCAAATGGCAAGGATTGTTATGAGGATGATTAGTTTTTCTCCCTGGTCTCTGCAGCTTGCCCGGCAGCCTCCCGGTGCAGAGTTGGCACCCATCTTGCCTGTCTCCTTGCCGGCTAATTGGGGAGGCTCTCCAGGCCTGATTTATGCGGACACTCACACAGGCTCCCACTGAATATTATTCTAATCAGACACCTCGTTATTGGAAGCCTGCCTCCTCGGGCTGCCTGGACAGGGTTATTACAGGATATTATACAGACCATTTGCGTGGCCACCTTCAGGTCATTTCCATCACTTTAAGCTACTTACAGGCCCGTTTTCTTCCCCATAATATTTGCCTAATTTGATTACTCTGCAGTCTTAGCTTCAAATGGAATCAGAAGTTAAAACTGGGAGCAAAGTGGACCGGATCCCGACACACCCTCAGTACTCTGGGCCCACCTGGTCCCAGGCGACAGTGGTCAGAACCCTGATTCCGGAGCTGGGAGGGGCTTCTGAGTTTGGTGAGATTAGGGGTGGGGTGGGAAAGGGGCCACTTGCTGGGTAGGCCAATGTTTTATAGATTGAGATCACATGAAGAAAGCTTTATTAGCCCTGAGGTTTTTACTTTATTTTATTTACTTTTTTTTGTGGTACTGAGGATTGATGCCAAGGCCTTCGCGCTGAGTTATAGCCCCAGCTTATTTTAAATTTTTTATTCTAAGACAAGATCTGGCTAATTTTTCCAGGCTTTTCTTGAACTTGTGATCCTCCTGCCTCAGCCTCCCAGAGTGCTAGGATTACAGGTCTGGGATTACCATGCCTGGCTTGAGTTCATTCAGAGGCTCCTACTTCTCCATCATAACCCTTTGCACCCTTTTGTTGTAGTAGATAGTGCATATCTTTTTTCCTTCTAGGGAGTTAGCTATGTGAGGGTAAATACTGCTTATCTTCTTGCCCTTTGTATCTCCAACATCTAACACAGGGCCTAATGTATACTATCTGGTCCATAACTAGATAAATATTTGTTCACTGACTATTCAACAAATGGCTCCTTATTGTGTTTCACTATTCGCTACCAGGAAAGTGTGTATCTATCACTAACTAGTGGTAGGTCTGAACTTGGTGTCAAAACTCATTGCTTTTGTGCGGTTTGCACTCTCCCTGTGCTGGTCTCCCCTTTCTTCTCCGTTTCTCAGTGGTGCTGGGGATTGAACCTAGGATCTAGTACGTACCAAGTGAATGTGCTACCACAGAGCTATGTCTTGCTCTGGTTTCACACTTCCTTATGGGTCCTGATTCTGTGCTGGGTGAGAAGTCTGGGAGCACAGAGGAAGGGGGCATGGGAAGATGTTGATCTTTGGGTACTAGGTTAGAATTGGACAGAAGTATGACATTCTGGTGTTCTATTGCCCAGCAGGGTGACTGTAGATAAGTTATCTACTGCATATTTCAAAAAGCCAAGGAAAAGACTCTGAATATTTTCACCACACAGAAATAATAAATGTTTAA
The DNA here is from genome assembly GCF_012274545.1 of Fukomys damarensis. NCBI lineage: Eukaryota > Metazoa > Chordata > Mammalia > Rodentia > Bathyergidae > Fukomys > Fukomys damarensis. Next base: position 42,787,450 of record NW_022900930.1, on the reverse strand, counting down.
AGAGATACATGTGTTTGACCTGATTTGAGTTTTGTACAATGTATCCACGTATCGAGCATCACATGGGAACCTATTAAGGTACAATTTTTTATGTTTAAAATATATTGGTTAAATGGAAAAATTAAAAAGAAAGAGAGTAGTGGTTCTCAGCTGAAGGACTCCTGGGGGACTTTAGGCAATGCCTGTAGACATTTTTGATTGTCACTGGCTTTAGTCAATTCTCCTTTATATCTGAGGCTTGGTGTCTTATAAAGAGAAGTTTATCTGGCTCACAGCTCTGGAGGCTCAAGGCCAAGCCACCACCTTCAGTTCAGCTTAAGAGGACCTCCTGGCAGATGGCATCATGAGGCGATCACCTGGCAAGACAGGAAGCCAGAGTAAGGAGGAGGTGTGGTAAGGACCTCTCATAGGCTACACCTCTTAAAGGTCCTCCCTTCACCTTGTCACACTGGGGAGTAGGCTGCCAACTCATGACCTTTTGGGGGACACAAACCATATCCAAACGACAGCATCTCAAGGATCTACTGGGTTGCAAAACACTCTGCCATGCACAGCCCTGCCCCTCCTTACGCAAGGCCATCCAGCCCGAAGTATTAACAGTGCTGAGTTTGGGAATATTTGCCCTGGAGTTAACCTAACACATTTAACAGGGGCTCTCTATGCGCAGGTGAATTCTGCTGGGCTCGAGGGGATGTTTATGTGACCCTTTCCCTCCTCTGACCATGTTCATAATCATGAATCAGGTAGCAGGGGAACAAAATACCTCCTCTTACCAAGAAAATTGTGTGAGAACAGGGCTTTAGTGTGTTACTTGGAGAGACTGCTAATTCTACGCCCCTGAATTGGACTTACCCATCTCCCTTGAAATCACAAACCTCTAGATAATAGGCCTGACACGGCAGGAAGAGAAAAACAACCCTCACTGCTTTGAGCAGTGGGCATCCAGTTTCTGTTCCAATGAGATACATTCTTCTGTCACCCCAATGGCAGCTGTGTCAGTCAGCTCTCCTGTAGCTGGGACACAGAATCCGACTTGCACAACTTACGGGAGGAGAGGTCTAATTTGGATCATGGTTCCGGGGCTTCCATCCATGCTTGGCTGGCTCCATGGTGAATGGGCATGGTGGGAGAAAGCAGCTCACTTCAAGCAGAAAGAAGAGAAGGGAGGAGGAACCCAAGAGGGAGCTACGCCCTTCCAGGTCACACCCTGCGATGCGTTCCACGCCCACCACTCAGCGCATTCAGCTGCGAACACATCTGTGGATGAATCCCTTGGCGAGTGTAGCGCCCCTACGATCCAGTCACCTTCCAAAAGCCCCACCTCTGAACACATGAGAATTTGGGGTGCCTGCTCTAGAGCTAAGCCATAACAGCAGCCAACTTAGCCCAGACTTAATGACGGTGTCTCGGTGTGTCTTGCTTGGTCTGACCCAGAAGGACATTTATGGTTCTGCCATGAGGACCCCAAGCCGGTCAGAGAGGCCTCACCTCTAGTCTTTCTCTGTCCTGAGGCTCGTGGCTAGGCAAGCTGTAATCTTCACTTCCCTAATGTACAAAATCAGGATGACAATAGACGCTGACCAGCTTTGCGGTAGCCTCAAAGGAATCCGACTGAACAGGTGCCTACTACTAGTAGGTGGCAGGAGCCAGGCAGAGTTCTTTAGGGAACCAGAAAGATGGGAGGTGCCAGCTGAGGGCTGCAGGGAGGTGGGGGCTGGCAGCAGAGCAAGATCCTGCACATTCATGAGCTTGGTCTTGCAGAGGAGGCACAGGAGACACCAGACGCCTCTGGGTTTCAGGTAGAAAGGTTCATACACTCGGCTGCTGGAGAAAGTGGCTTTGGATTTGGGCCCTGAAGAATTGTTATTTTAAAATGTTCAGAAAATGTTAGTAACTTATTATTTTTAATATTGTAAAAGTTATATGTATTCATTTTAGAAAACTGGAACATACAGTTAAGTCAAAAGAAAGAAGTAAAATCCCCTGATAAGGTCATCTCTGTGTAGAGTCATGGAAACATTTTTGAGTTTGGAGATCACTCGCAGTCGCCTCAACTTCCCTCTTATTTTAGTAAATCTAGTGCCTTCACTTGGGACCTCTGCCTCTTTCCATCCTTGGGTGTTCCCTCAGGCTAAAAATGTCAGCTTGACCTCAAGGTCAAGAAGAAGGAAAACTCAAAAGCCAGTGCCCTGACTGCAGGGCTGTCACTGGCTTGAATTCTGGGCTTGCAGCCCTGTTAATTCTCACGAAGACTTTCCATTTCCCCCAATAACCATTTCCCCTAGTTCTTGGCAATATGTCAGGGGAGCTTTCTCCAGTCCTGTGCTGTTTCAGAATTTGACACGGAAGGGGTCAGCTCCACCTGGGAGGTGCTTACTGCAGTGGGGCTGTGGCTCCAGGTTACTACGAGTCTCAAAGACCTGTCCTCAAGTCACAAAGGGCCTCTGTGGATGGCTGGACCTCTGATGTGGTGGCTTCTTCATTCCAGGAGTCAGAGGGCTAAGTGCCGGGGACTTGGGAGCCCTGTCTAAGCCCTACATGGAGGGAGAGGAGCTGGTACCGCTGAATAGATCATGGTAGCTGGAACAGCGGCCATATCAGAGGTGCCCATCTTGGGCTGAATTTAGAATGTATAATCTTCCTAGTGCTTTACTATGATCATCAACTCTCCAAATCACAACTGAGATGGACTGTCTTGCCCAGCCTTCAGGTTGAGGGCTTATAGTCAAGTTGGGTTTCTTTTAGACAAGTGATTATATGGTATTGCTTGCACCCAGGTGTGGCAGAACAGACTTCTCCCTTGGTTTCTATTGGGCTGTATCAAACATTTTAGTCTTTGTCACTCTAGGAGGCAAGATTGTGTTCTTTCCTGTGACAACGAGAGGGTAGGAAATTTGCCCAAGTGGATGTTCTGAGGTGATGAAGATCAACTGGGTAAAGGACCAAAAAGGACCAGCCAAAGATGGAAGAGGGGAAGGACAACCGAGGGACCTGTCCACACCCCACCTGCCAGTCCTGTCCCTATTCAGCCAGAGGCTTGGGGCATCGCAGTCTGACTTCCAGGCCTGTGGGGAGGTGGTCATACATACAGGGGCCAGGGGAATCGCATCCAAGCTGTTTTGGCCACTTAGTTCTGTAACCTTTCCTTTTTAGGACAATCATACTATCAGCCCTCAGGCACTAACCCTCTTATTTTGTGGTTATAATAAAATATTTCAAGAATTAAAAAAGGAGAGACCAATAATGTAAGGAGCATCCATTTATCTGTCATTTGTCAAATTTTAACATTTTGCCCTATTGTTTTTTTTGGCTCTTTTCTTTTATTGTTTTTATTTTTTGGTACTGGGGATTGAACTTGGGTCCTGACGCTTGTGAGGCAGATGGCAGAACCCTGAACTAAACCCTCAGCCCTCTTCTTTTCTTTTAAGCAAAACGTTAAAGATGGAACAGATGCTTAAGGAACACCCTGCCCTGGTCTTATTATTCTACCTTCTCCCCCATCACCACCACCGAGGCAGTTGCTCTGCTGACTTTGAAATTTATCATCTCACTCGTAGCTCTGTGCATTTGCTACACATATTTTCCCCCGAACTGTGTGTGTATGATACACATATGTAGCTTTACCTGTACTTAGGAAATTTGCATAGTTCGAGAGTATAGGGTCAGTATTATTAGATTCTATAAATCTGAAACTTGCTCCCCCCCCAACATTATTGAGGCTTATCCTGTGATTCTTGTAATTCTGGTTCATTCCTTTTCACTGCTGTATGATATTCATTGTGTTTCTATACCAGAATCATTCATCCTTTCTTCTGTTGACAGATGTTTAGTTTTGCTTTCAATTTTTTTCAATATTCATATGGGCAAGGAGACACACGTCTCCTATGCTTTGGCTAAGACAGCTTTCCTGGGACATACAGTACAGTACTCCCCTCATCCTTGGGGTATGTCCAGTAAATACTTGACAACAATAACTGATGATAAAATAGAGAAATTACAACACTATCTTGCAACAAAAGTTATTTAGCACTTGCAAATTGCTCATTTCTGTGATTTTTCCATTTAACATTTTTGGACTGCATTTGACCATGAGTAATGAAATGCTAGAAAGTAAAACTGCAGACAGTGAGGGTCATTTCGCAAGCAGGATCTGAATGGCAGGATCAGGAGGGTGTGCATCCTCTACATTAGTAGAGGCAGCTAAATGGTCCTGCCAGGAGAGCTACCAAATGACATGTGACAGTATTTATTAGCTCATCACTTGAGATTGTCTGTATTTAATTTTTTTAATCTGGTGAATATGAAACGGCACCTGGTTGCTTAATTTATGTTTCAACCCCACTGATGGGGTTTAACATCTTTGCGTGCTTGTTGACACTTGGGCTTCTTCAGTGAATTGTCTATGGGGTATTTGCCTTTTCCTTATTCCTCTTGTGACTGTTAACTTCATCGGATTAAGAAACGTGTGGTAGGTTAGTGGCACTTGCTCCTGGGGGTGCCCGGGTGTGGCCTTGGGTGCTATATATGGTTCTCTTTGGCGCTGTTCCCCCACTCTGCTTCCCTGCTGCCATGCACTGAGCCACTTTCCTCCTCCGTCCCTCCTTCCACTGTGATGTTCCTGCCTTGGAGTGACCTGTGGGTTGAATCCCTCCAAACCATGAGCTAAATTAAACCTTTCCTCCTTTGAATTGTGAGTGTTGAGTACTGTGTCCAGCCACGGGAAAGCTGACTGATACAGCTCTGTAGGGATTTCTTGTATGACTCACTATAAATCCCTCCTTGGTCACACGCTTGGGAACTACCTCCTCCCTGTCTGTGGCTTATCCTTTTATTTGTTTCAGGGTCTCTGGTTTTGCGAAAGCCTCTCTCCCTCTTTTTAAAATTTAAATTAACCATCTTTGTTTGGCTGGGTAAACAGTGGACTTCTAGGAGATGATGATGGGAGGGAGTAAGGACCTGTGTGCTCACGGAGAGAGGCTTCTGACAGGAAGGAAGATGTGGGGTGATGTGGGCTGAAAAAGCTCTTTCAGACCCTTGGGTCCTTTAGAGGATGGTGGTTACGACAGGTGGTTGCACTAAGGTCCTACTAACTCAGCAACCATATCATTTTTCATCTAAACTGGGATGCATCTGAGGATGTAGGGGAAACTGAATAATTACAGTGGACTGATGAAAGAATGATGAAATCAAGCCATCTAGGGCATAAGGTCCTTGGTTTCTGGAGTCTGCACTCGCAAGCCTGTATCTGGTGTCCTGCTGCCGGCCTCTGCCAGTCTCAGCAGCACCTCCATGCTCCCCTTCTTCCTGCTGCCCTGAGGGACCTTTTCCAGTCCCTGGGCTTTAATCTCACCCCTCTCTGCTGGAAAACTACTTTGAGAGGGCCCAGTTTCCTACATATCCCGTGCTACACAGCTACTCTTTGGGCCACCCGAGCCCAGTCTACTCTCCCGAGTTCCTGCTGCACTTTACCCTGTTGATTTGGACAATAGATTTATCACCTTGGTGTGCCCACCTCCCTCATTAGCTTGGAAGGGCTTCAGAAACAGGAACATGTGTCACATTTTTCTGGCTACCCCCCTTTACCCCCATCTGTTGGCTGCTGAGGTGGGAGAAGGCAGTCTCTTCTCCTTTTGGGGAGCCGGCTTCTTTTCTAGTCATTTCCCCTGTTACCCCTGGGGATTACTGTGCTCTTTACCAAGCCGAATCCGTCCCTCTGGTTTTGCAGTCATCGCTCCCCTCCAGAGGTCGCTGTGGGGGTGGGGGTAGGGGGTGGGGAGTTGGGGGGGATCTTCTGGAATCCAGCATAGTAGATAGTCCAGCACATCAGCATGTCACAGTGCATATTCAAGCTTGAAGATAAGCATCTCGTCATAATGCAGAGCAGAAGCCTCTAATTTCAGGGATGCACATTGTGGCATAATTAAGAGGGAAGGCCTGTCCTTGGGAAAGATTTGCAAAAAGCGTTTGTAATTGCAAGGACATAGAAGTAGTTTGAAGGCGTCTTGACTCCTGTGCTAATCTCTAAGGCTTCGTTATCAATTCATGGCCAGATGATGTTGCTCTCAAGTGGCGAGCAATTGGCTTATCAGAAGTCTCTGGCGAGGTGAAGCTTCACTGACCAGAGGTGGATTTTGTTTATGACATTCTGGTGAGGATTTAGAGGTACATAATGGCTTGACATTCCTAGAAGTGACCTCAGAATGGTGAGTCTAATACCATGGGATATTTTCCTAGTAGGAGTTAAATTGGTTTTGCTATTGTTGCTTTGATTTTGGGGCGTGGTACTGGCATTTGAATCCAGGTCCTTGTGTACACTATGTGAGTGCACTACCACTGAGCTGCATACCCAGCCCTTCTGAAGATTTTATTTTGGGACGAGGTCTCCCTAAGTTGCCCAGGATGGCCTTGAACTTGTAATTCTCCTGCCTCAGCCTCCCAAAGAGATTCCTGGTGTACACCATTGCAGCTGGATATTGTTGCTTTTTTTTTTTTTTTAGGATCTCTTGTTGCTAAGCGAGCAACCACCGAGCCACCTCTCCAGCCCCACTGTTGCCTTTTGAAGAAGGAACATACCCTGGGAGGCAGTTGTGCCATGAAGGCTGGAAGCTGTTGTTTTGTTCTGAGAGCAGCACATCACGGGTTGTAGAGATCCCGCCCTGTGGCAGGGGAGGCACAGGGGTGGCTAAGTAGAGCATCTGTGATTTCGCCATCTAAGGAGGTTCCACGCTTTCTTCAGAATTCCATGGAGGCTTCTTATTCATTTCTCTTCTGTTGATTTCAGTATCAGGGTAACAACCAAATATGGTTTCCACCAGGAGGATATTTTAGCAGCAGTACAAGGCCTACTATTTCAAAGTGCTGAAGTCTGGATGTCTTTCAGTGAGTGACAATTATTCAAGCGTTCCTGGTGGTATTTCTATGAATTCACTTTCCCCCCTGTTTTTCTTTTTTCTTTTTTTGTTGTGTGTGTTTGTGTGTTTTGGTACTGGGGATTGAACTCAGGACCTGGCACTTGCAAGGCAGGCGTGGTGCCACTGGGCTAAATCGCCGGTCCTCCCCCTTGTTTTTGGAGAAGAGGTCTTGCTGTGTTCCCCAGGCTGGTCTCAAACTCCTGGGCTCAGTGATACTCCTGCCTCAGCCTTCCAAATGGTTGGGACAGGCCCCCATGCCTGGCCTGGATTCACTCTTAATAGACTTGGGTAAGATCTTATTGGGGGGGGTGATTTGCTGTCAGGATGGTGTATGTGCAAATGTACTAGATTTAATATCTTATACACAGGATACTGTGAGCTCCATGAAGTCTTAGCGAAGAATTGGGCATTAGCATCTGCAGTATTCACTGGGCTGATGAAATGTTTCCACATTGCCTGATTTAATGATATTCAATGCTTCCTCCCTCTCTCCCTCCCTGCCTCCCTCCCTCCCTCCTTTTCCTTCCTTCCTTCTTTCCTTCCTTCCTTCCTTCCTTCCTTCCTTCCTTCCTTCCTTCCTTCCAAACTCAGGGGCTCACACATGCTAGGAAAGTACTCTATTTTGGGCTACATCCCCAGCCTTTAAAAATTTTTGTTTTGGGACAGAGTCTCATAATGTTGCTTAGGCTGACCTCAAGCTTGCAATCTTCCTATCTCCGCCTTCCAAGGAGCTGGGATCACAGTATCACACTGGCAATGCTTTGACTTTTCAAGCCACTTTAACATTCTTCATTCTAAAAATATTTATTTATTCATTCATCAAACAGCAGGGTTAGGTGCTGGGGATATAACAAAGATCAAATGAGATGTAGTCCCTGTCCTCATGGGGTCTGCAGCTGAGTGGTGGAGACAGTAAACAATGAAGCATGATGGTGGCTATGGGAAGGAAGGGAAGGTGACCTGTGGGTGGCTGTTGCAGGATAACATTGGCCCTGACTGTTGTCATGAACGCCTGCCTCTCTGAGGAGACTGGAGGAAATCATCAGGTGCTGTTCTCCAGCTTAAAGCAAACCAAGCTCTCTGGCCTTGTCCATGGCTCCTCCCAGGGTCCCTCAGTGCTGCATCCCGAATGTGGACACTGGTCCTCAGCTGTGGTGGACAGAGCCCTGGGAGGCCAAGTTTGCTCCCAGAGTCTGGAGGGACCCTGGGCTCAGATGACAGCCCTCTGGGAGCCGGCACCACTAGAAGCAGAGATGCACAATTTCCCTGGTGCCACCTCCTGGGTCCTCGGGAGGAATCTTCCCTCTGGAGCTTGGGGCTGCAGGAAGAGCATGGTGTGTGGGGACCCAGGCTGCCAGGGCAGAGGCAGACATGCGGAGCCTGTGCTCCCCTGGCCCATGCCAGTGGGTGTGTGTCGTGGGGATGGCAGTGCACTTGTGGAGGATCTGTCCCACCCACTGTGCCAAAGCCTGAACTCCCAAGAACACAAGAATAACCACCCTCAGTTTCTCTTCCAATCTCAACAATCAGCACAAAAGACTTTGTTGACCAAATGTGGGGGGATCCCTTCCACCACGCAATCAGTTCTGCAGGAGACCCCAGCTAGGAGTCTCCTAATTGCATTCACTTCTGCCCCTATCCACCTGGAGACAGTGTCAGAACCCATGGGCTGAGGGCTCAGTCCCACAGGAGTGCCCACCTCCCTTTGGATGCCAATCTCCAGCCCCAGGTTTTTAATCTGTGTTTCTGACCCATCAATTAGAAATTGGGGGTTTCCACAACCTTTCTTCAGGTTGAATTTGCTATAGTGGCTCATGGACCTTAGGGAAACGCTTCTGTGTATGGTTGGTAAGGTGTGAGAAGGGGAGCAGAGCTTCCATGCCATCTCCCGGCCCACTGTCCTCCAGGAACCTCCACATGTTCCATGTCTTGCTCTCCCATCCCTGTCCTTATGGTTTTTTATGGGGTTCATTACATACACATGACTGATTAAATCCTAGGCCATTGGTGATCTTCAGCCCCTCTTCCCAACCTCTAGGGTGGGGGAGAGGGGCTGCAAGCATCAATTTTTTTGTCTTTTTTGAGATGGGGTCTTGCTATGTAGTCTGGCCTTGAACTCACTACATAGCTCAAACTGACTAAAACACACAGCAGTCCTCCTGCCTCAGCCTCTGGAGTGCTGGGAATACAAGCGTTTGTTACCACACACAGCTGAAATTCTCAATTTTCTAACCCTGCCTTGACATTTCCACTGACCAGCCCCCATACTGCCCAGGCGCTGGTGCCCAGGGGCTGGCAACCAGCAGCCATCTCATTCAAGTACAAAAAAGACAACTGACACTTTGGACATTCTAAGGATGTTAGAAATTGCATGCCAGCAAGCTAGAAAAGACCAGATCTATATTTCACAGCATCACACCATTAAATCCCCAAATCCTTTGTTAGCTCCATTTTCTAGAGAAGAGCCTTGAGACTCAGAGAGGATAAGTTACTTGCCCAAGGCAGAGCTGCTTGTGCCTGGCTGAGCTGGGATGGACTGCAGACTGCTGAGTCTACTGCCTGGATTCTTCCTGTTGCCCATGTCACATGACCATGTCCTGCCTTCTGTAGCAAACTCCAGACTTTCCTTGAGCCCCATGAATGTCAAGCTTGATTTAGGTAAGGATGGTGTGTTGATTTTCTGTCACTAACGAATACCTGAGATAATGAACTTATCAAGAGAAAATGCTTATTTTGGCTTATAGTTTCAGAGGTTTCAGTCCATGGCCAGATGGACTTGTGCTTTTAGGCTTCTTATAGGGGTGGCTGGGAGAGTGTGGTAGAACAAATCCATTCACCTCGTTGCTAGCCTGGGAGCAAAGAGAATAGGAAGGGGACCTGGGACCCTCATTCATCAAGAGCATAGCCCCAGTGACCCAAGACCTTCCAGTATGCTCCACCTCCTAAAGATTCCACTATGTGCCAAAAACACCACACTGGGGACCGAGTCTTTGACAATGGGCCTTTGGGAGTCATTTATTCAAACCACAGCACATGAACGTGGAGGACTTTGTTGTGAATTCCACGTCCAAGAGGAATGGCAGTTTATCCTTAGGAACCCCCCAGTTGCAGCATCTGTGCCGAGCCCACAGCTCAGCTCCAAGCTGGCTGTGTACCTCCCCACAGCTAGGTGTGGGTCCTGCCCCTCTACCTTGATCTAGCTGCCACATCAGCACCAGAGAAGGTTATTAGTGGCTTCTGTGCTATGCCCTGGGTGAGTCCCTGGCATCCCCAGTCTCCCATGAGCTCTGGTCTTCCTCTGGGCTTGGCTGGGCATGCCCAGCCCAGTGAGCCTTAAAAGTTCAGAAAGCACAGGGTGTCCGACCTTCTGGAGTACTCTAGGGGAGGTCTCATTGTCCAGGTCCCATCCGGCTCCTTCCTCCATATTTTCCATCATGTCTCTACCCTGCTTTCTTTGGGCCCGTGAAACCGGTGCCTTCACCCTCCAGTTTTCCTCCCATGATAGGATCTGAGAGCCAGATAAAGGACCTTGTCCCCACGTCACTGCGAAAGACCTGCTTACCTACCTAACAAGGCAAGACAGGCCCAGGTCTTAGACACAATACTGGCCCATCTTCCCCTCTTTGAGGGGAAGTGAAAATGTTTTCCCTTCCTCATGTGTTGCAGAGACATTTCTTGCTAAGGCAGCAAAAACTAAAAACAAACACAAATTGAGTTCTCCTGGGTCACCCATCAAGCTTGGTCCAGTGGACCCCTCCTTTGCATAACAAGCAGGCTCTGCTGTGCCTGGACACCAGCCAGCTCCATCTCCTCATGCACATAGGGCAGCTGGGCTCAGAGAGAGGAGGTGACTTTCCCGGGGCCACCCAGGTGACCGCTGCCAGAGCTGGGGCAGAAGCCTAGTCTCCTGACTCCGAGGCCTTTGCGGGTGGCCTTGCCCTAAATCATCAGAAATGGAATCCAAGAGGTGGGAACTACTGGGAATGAAGCCTGGAACACACCAGCTCACCCGATGGCTTTTGTGGTGAGGAAGGCTCTTCCCATCCGGCCCCAGCTTCCCAGCTGATTCCCCACCGGGAATAAACCATGGCTCTTTCTCAGGCCCTTTCATGCCTGTTATCTCACCAAGCCTGGGTTGCTCAGTGCGGGAGGCTGGGCTAGGAACCCTCCTTCCCACTTTGTAGATAATGAAACCAAGGCCCAGGAGGTGAAGTAACCTGCACAAGGCCACAAGGCTCCTGTGGGGGGGCGTGGTTAGAACCTATGTCTTTCTGTTCTGAGTCCCTTTGTGAGGTTGCACAGCAAGCAGGATGGTTTATGGCTTTTCTCCTTCCTCCCTTTCTCTGTTCCCCTCTGGGAATGCCAGGGAGACACTGCTCTAGGTGCTTCTGCCCCCTGGCCTGTCTTCTTTCTCTTCCATATCCACTACCCTTGGATTCCCTTCCCCAGCTCCCTTCTGGTCCCTCTCCGGGTCTTCCCACCCCTCAGGCCCACACTCCTGCCTCCACCCTGACCCCCACCTTGCACCTGTGCATCTACTCCTGGCCTCTGGGACCCAAAGGGGCAGCAGGGAGAGGCTCTGGGCTGGGGTCTGGGCCCCCTCTGAGTTGCTTCTCTGTAGCCCATCTGCATACTCTCTGTGGTTGGCCTCAATTTTCCCCTTGGGGCAATGGACAATGCTATCCTTCAGCTTAGGGACTGATTCTGTCAAAGAAGGTTGAGAAATAAAACTGAGTTTAATCCAGATAGAGGCCTGGTGTGCTCATATGCACGTGAACATCTCATCCACCCCCAGCCCTGGCAATTTGCATCTCATTATCCAGGTGGGTCCTTGGCGGTGTCTCCTTGGCCTGGTCTGGCTGGGCTCAGCTGTGTCTCCTCTTTGGCCCGAAGAGCCCCTCTCCTGCTTTCTTGGCCCCAGAGGGGCACCTGGCCTTTACCTGACTCTGTCATCCCAGCTGCAGATTGGTTCCCAGGTGTTCGACATACTGCAGAGCTATTCTCAGACTTGCTGTCCCCACCTGTCAAAGGGCACCCCTTGGGGTTGTGCATGCACACAATGATTTAAGTGACAGAATGCAATAGGTCAGGAGCAGGAGGGAGGTGAGCAGGGCCAGCCCAGGGCTGAGGGAAGCAAGCACAGCACTAGAGGCTACATTTGGAGTCCCCTGTCATTCACATGCACACCTTATCCCAGGCATCACCCTGAGTAGAACTCTCCTGACCTGCTGCTCCTCCAGGGCCCCTGTCACCTCATCATGGCAGGAACAGGTGGCCCCTATGGATGGCCAGATGGGCTGTAATGGCCTCTGAAAGCCTTGTTGGTAGTTTTGCAGGCCAGGCCCTGCCCTCCAGGACAGCCGCATGACTGGCTGGAGTGGCCAGTTCCTTAATGCAGGGCTTCTCTGCAGCATCAGCTCCACCTGAGAACGTGCTAGAAATAAAATCCCTGCCCCACCTAGACCTGCGGATCAGAAACTCTGTGCCAAACCAATGCCAGGGACTCTGATGCCTTGGGCAGTGACAAGCTTGTGTCAGGGGTTGGACACTGGGAAGGTCAGGAGGGTCTTCCACTTCCTTGATGGTCTGAAACAATTTACCTGCACAGAAAGCAACTTTTTTTTTTCTCCTCTGCTTCCTTCTTCTCCACAGTTTTTATCTTAATCTTCTTTTTTGTGTCTGTCTCTTTTTCTTCTTCCCGCCTAAGGCATGAAGTCAACCTCCAGCAGATGTGATTCTAGAGTATAAGTGGAAACATACTTCTAATGCTGCTCCCTCCCTTAAAAAAAAAAAAGAACAAACGACTAATACATATTTGAAAAGAGGTCTAAGTACTATTTTATTCATTTATTTATTTATTCATGGTAACAGGATTGAACCCAGGGCCTTTGCACTGAACCATATCCCAGACCTTCTTAAATTTTTAATTTTTGAGACAGGGTCTCTGTAAGTCTCCAAATTGCCGAGGCTAGGCTCAAACTTGTGGACCTCTTGCCTCAGCCTCCCAGAATGCTGGGGTCACAGGCATGCTCCACTGTGTCCAGTTAGCTCTAAATATTATTAGTCAAAGAATGTACATACAAACAATTCAAATGCGACTTTGACCTCATCAGGATTGCAAAAGTGACACCGGGGACAAGACAAAGCTCTGTGAAGCTGTCGGGGCCGGCGACCTTCCTGCCCCGGCCGGGATATGAACTGCTGTATTGATTTTGGAAAGCCGCTATTTGTTTATTTATCTTAGTTAACACACCATATCTGAGGCTTCCTGTGCTTTAGGCCATTCCGGGCAATTAACAAACGCTGTCTGCTATAGTTTGAATGTGTCTCTAAGAGCTCCTGTGATGAAAGAAATCCCCAAGGCAACAGTGTTAGGAGGGCTCTGCCTTGTAGAGGATTAAAGCTGTTATCAAGGAGTGGGTTAGTTACCTCGGGAGTGGTTCTCTGACAAAGCCATTTGGCCTCCCTTCCTCTTTCACTCTGTCCACACTCTCTTGTCCTTCTGCCTTCTGCCATGGGCTGATGCAGCAGAGTCTTGCTAGATGTGAGCCTCCCAGCTTGAATGTCCCAGGCTCTAGAACTGTTAAGAAATAAATTTCTGTTCTCTATAAATTACTCACTCTCAAATATTCTGCTAAAGCAGCACAAAGGTTAAGACACCAGCATGAATGATTACTGATGTATAAAATTGAGTATACTTGGGCCTTAGGACCCAATGATTCTTCTCCTAGGAGTGACTCTGAAAAATGTCTCATAGTCAGTGAAAGGACACGAGGAGAGTGTGTTGCTTGTGGTGGAGAAGGCTTGAGCCCCTTGCTGTCCCTCAGCAGGGGCAGAAAAGCAAATTTTGATAGGCCTGTGCTGTGGGATCCAATGCAGCCTTGGAATCAGCTAACTAGATCCGACAGCAGCAAGGACAGACCTCAAATACCGCACACAGTGTTGATACAGAATAGCATTCACAACACAAATACCATTCAAAGAAATTCAGCACACACACTCAAAGCAATGCTCCATAATTCACAAGGATATATGCATATTTAAGGACGTGCAGAAAATATATCCAAACAGGTGCCTATGGGGATGACATGGATCTGGGGGTGTGGGGACAGCAGAGCAGGGAAATGGAAGGACACATGAGGAGCCTTGCATGGGCCAGACGAAGCCTATTGAATGTCTTGCATACTGCAGAGTGCAGTGGCCCTGACTCACTGAAACTGTGCTCCAAAGCAGGAAGAGAGAAAGGAAGATCTCCGAAGATGGTTAGAAAGGCTAGGCCTGGAAGGAGGGGACTGAGCATACAGGGCAGGGTGTCGAGTTTTCCCTGAATCTGACATAAAGCTAGTGGCTGTGTCGGGAAGTGAGGAGAAGAACACAAAGTAGTTTCAGCAGCTTTGTCCCAACTGCAGAGTGGCCTACCTGTTGTGGGCACCCACAGGGACTTGCTTTCTTCCCTTTCCTCTGGGTGGTGTTCGGGAAGCCATTCAGTCCCCTTTAGAAAGGCGTGTGGATGTGTGGCCAAGGTCAAGGTTGGAGAGGACTGTACTAGTAGAAACTCAGAAGTGCAACCTCATTTTGGGATGGACTTTTGATTTTGGGAAGTTTCACACATATGCAAGAATCGAGATCCATATCATGAACCTCCAATTTGCCTTAGTTTGCTCAGCTGCTAGAAGAACAATGCCACAGACTGGGCAGTTGAAACAAATGCTCGTTTGTCACGGTTCTGGAGACTGGGAAATCCCCGGGCAAGGTGTTGGCAAGTCTGGTGTCTGGTGAGGGCCTGCTGTTTTGATTCTAAGACAGCAGCTTTCTTGCAGTGTCTCATGGAGGAGAAAAGGGGCAAGAGAGTGCTCTTGACCTCTTTATGGGGACACTAATCCCACAGTGAGGCTCCAACCTTGATTTCTGGTCCCCTCCCTGGGGCCCCACCTCCCGATGCCATCCTATGTTAGGGATTTCATGGGGACACAGACATTCAATCTACAACACATCCCACCAACTTCAGCATTTATCAATACATGGCCAATTTTGGGGTTTATTGATGGGAGGGAACCTAGATAAGAATATGAATACCTTACATTTGTATAGAATTTTGTCTTGCACACAAACAACTTATATGCATGCATTTCCACTCAGTTCTGTAACCACCATGAGGGAGATAGTCTTACTCCCAGTTTAGAGATGACAAGACTGAGGCCTACAGAGAAGTGACAGTGCCCAAGGCAGAGCCTGGTGTTGGCCCTGGGTGTTCTGGCTTCCTGTCAGGCCTCTCCTTGTGTTGCCCCTGGATGGATGCCCTGGGTGTGTGTCTGTTTGTCTCAGACTTCCATGCAGGAGAAAGGTGGGCTGGGGCAACGTCCTTCCCTGGCCTTGTAGTCCAAGGTCCCACCTATACGCCTATGGGTCCTACCCTGTCAGTCTCAGAGCTCAGTGCTCTCTCTTCCCAGGTGTTCTACTAGATGAGAAATGGAACAGATAAAAAACAGCCCAGAAAGCAGAGAGGTGGCCTGCCCAGTCCTGCCATGTCCGGCACTGGCTGGAAGTCAGGCTGGAGAAAGGAGCAGCAGCATGGTGGTGGTAGTGGGTGTGGGAAGGGAGATGGGCCTCAGGCATCTCTGGATGCTACTCAGATCTCGTTTTGCCTGCTGCGGCCCAGATGCTGGAGCTGTGGCAGCCCACAGGACTCTGGAGAAGACAACATTGAGGTTTCTGGGCTTCCCTCAGGGGCCACTTGGCTCCCAAGCTGCTCAGAGACCAGGTTCCAGAAACAGCTCTGTTTAAAATGACTTTTCTTCCCGTAGTGACCCACTTCTGTAGCTGATGCCCATAGGCATTCTGGTCACCTACCTGAGCTGTTTTTCCAAGGACAGCTTCCCCTATGCCTGCCCTCTGTGCCCCCTGCACTGTGGTTGGGAACCACCCTTGGGGACCTGAGCATCTTCAGTGGAGGGGAGGGGTCCCCAGGGCCTCAGGACACTGAGCAAGTGCTCCTGGAGCCACTATGCCTCCCTCTTGCTTGGCTTGTGAGACACAGATGAGAACTTTTGTCCCTGACGACTCAGTCCCTCTCCTTAGGTCCCTCGTCTTAGGGTGGTAGTCATGGGGTAGGAAAGGGAGAGATGGACAAGAGGTGCTGGTGTTACTTGGTGACACAGGTTCACCAACCTGGGCTCGAGGCATCATCCAGTGCACTTGTGTAGGCCGCTTCCTGAGCATCTGACTTCAGAACATGGGCTCGTGCAGCTAATGTCTGGCAGGGGCACTTTGGGGGTGAAGTGGGCATTGGAGGCTGCAGCTATGGGGGTGGGGATGGAGAATTCCTGATTGGGGGTTGCAATGGATTGGGGAAGATGGCACACTCAGCAGGAACAGGATCACATTTCTGAGGCCTTCTCCTGTTTTCTGTTGCTATAACTGAATACCACAGACCTGGTAGATTATAAAGAATAGAGGGTTATTTAGCTCAAGGTTCAGGAAGGCTGTGAAGTCCAGCCCCACGATGCTGGCTTCTGGTGAGGGCCTTTGTCATAACATGGCAGAGGGCATCACAGGGTGAAACAGAGCAAATGTGCCCACTCAGGTCCCACTAATGCCAACCTGGGTCTCCATCCTCCTGACCTCGTTTCATCCTAACTACCTCTCAAAGGCTCCCCTTCAAACCATCTCATATGGGTTTGGGGACTGAGTTTCCGACCCACAAGATTTTGGGGAACACACTGATAGTATAGCGCCTGCCCTGAGGGATTTATAGTTTCATAGATATAACAGAGATATCCACTAAATAAACACACACACTCGAGAAAGAAAGCATCAAAGGACAATCGAGCACTTGGGTTCAGTGCGTGTAACTGATTGTTCTGAGAAGAGAGTAGTCCAGGTAGGAGCAAATGGAGATTTTAGGGTGGAGGTGTGTTTGCCTCTTACACTTTGCCCATCGAGGTGTTGCAGGAATGGCTTTCCAGGCCTGGCAACAGCATGAACAGAGAGGTGGAGGTCATAGGAGCCCTGTTTGCTCAGGGGACCCCAGGAGGTGGGAGCAACTCATCGGCCTGGGACTGGGCTGAGTCTGGCAGAGAAGGCTCAGCCCTGAAAGGCACAGCCAGGCAGAACTGGCTCCCTCCAGACCAAGGGAGGCTGGAGTCACTGGGCTGCCCACGCTGCTGTGCCTTGGTTTGTCTGGGACCCAGGGGGATGTTCTGAACCTTTTAGCTGAGCCTAGAGGCGCAGGCAGGGGCAGGAGGGAGAATAGGTTGCTGCAGGGGCCTCGGGGATCTGGCAGCGCCTCTTTTCTCTGCTGTTGTGAACCAGAAATGCCTCTTCTTGTGCTCTCCCTCCACATGCTTGCCAGCGCCTTCTGCAGTCCTCCCCTCCCCAGCTCGGGGATAATGATGCTGCGCCCGTGAAGCCTGCCGTGGAGATTAAATAAGAAGGCCTCTCGCTTCTTAGCATGGGGCCTGGCACTCAGGGGGCGACCCGTGGTGGAGGCTCCTGTTTACAAGGCTCTTCTGTCTCCATCCTACTAATGTCTTAGCTCCCTTAAAGCTCAGCTCTGCCCTGGCTTTAAGAGGACTAGGCCTCTCCGTGCTCTGGCCTACCCTGGGCACACTTGCGACTTGGCTCTCAGGACGAGGCACCAACACAGCCCGTTGAGGTCCCCTCTCCAGGCATGAGTAATGATTCGGGGGCCAGGAGCCGTGGCTTAGTTGGTGTCTGTCTCCCAAACATCTAGGACCTCTCTCCTCAGCCAGGCTCTGACCATTTCAAAACAGAAAAAAAGAATGAAACTGTAAATGCTTTGTAAATTGGAAGGAATTTACAAAAGTTACTTAGTATGCTTCTCCAGAGAGTGAGCCCTGGGCAAACACTTAATGAAGTAAACAGAGCTGGATTTCAAGGCGAAGGCCAGATTGGAGCTAAGCCTGTGGGGATGCTTTGGAAGGTGGGGGGACCACACCTGCCATTCTTCCTGCAGCCCCTCCGCCAGCCCAGTGGCTCAGGCTCCCCTGGCTCCTGGGAGCAGCAACCCCATCATCTTCTATTCATAGGAAATTTACTGCTCCCCCACCCTCTCCAAATGGTTTTCCTGATTATAAAACAAATCACTGTAAACCACCCAAACTTCAAAGAGCAAAGGAACATTTTACACAGAATACGACCGATCCCTTCTCACCTATCCTCACGCCCAACGAGATAGCCACTTTTACTGTGTGCGCTTCGAGATGTTTTCCGGGGCGCATTCACTGACTTACTTCTTTATTTATTTATTTGTTTTACAAAGGCATAGCTCTGCAATTTCCTTATATCACCTAGCAACACATTGTGGACATTGTTATTTTTTTTTTTTAAATCTATACCGCATTTTTAATGGCCATGCAATGTTCTGTGATACTCCTCAGCCCTCCACTGATGGGCCTCTGGTTGGGTGAAATGGAAATTGCATTTTGAAGGAGGCATTTTGGTGAGGGCGCTGGCCGGCTGTAATTTAGGCTTCTCTAATGGTAAGATTCCAGGCGTTGCTAAGTAATGTTTCTTTCCATCTTCTTCTATTTCTTCCTCCCTGGGTTACCTCTAACGAGATGGTAAAATGACCCACCCCTGAGCCCCACCCCTGTCTCCTTGCCCAGTGGGACAGAGGGGCAGCTCAGGTCCTAAGCCCTCCCCCACCCATCTCTTCCTGTGCCAGCTGTGCCGGGCTAGAGACCATTAGCCTTCTCTCGCCTGCCAGGGTCTGGCAGCCCACCTGCCTGGCTCCGACCTTCTTGTTTGCTAAACTTGGGTTTGGCACTAGAGGGCCTTGACACACAGCAGGGCTTTGGGGAGGGCCTGGCTTTGGGCACACAGTGGAGGTGAGGAGGTGGTGGCTGGCAGGGGAGATATGATTAGAGAGCATCTCACCCCATCCCAGGAGATGGGCACCCGGCAGGACAGCACTGCTGTTTGTCCTGGCATTTGGCATTTGGGAAATTCGATGATGCAAACAAGGTCTCATGCTCTGGTGTCTATGAATATTTATGAGGCGCAGTCCCTGCAGAGCAGCTGGGATCCCTCCAGGCTTGCTGATGAACCTCTGCCTCGGTGCAGGAGGATCTGGTGGCAAAGGGTGAGATGCGGTCTGGCTGCTTCCTGCCCATCCTGTCTCCCACTCTCCTCTGGCCCCCCTGATCTTGGGAGTATGGTGGAGGCAGGAGCAAGGGGCAGAGCCCTGGGGTCCCCTGATGGCAGGTGTTGGTCTGACTTCTCTAGGCCTTGAATTCCACCCCACGTCCTCCTCTTCTCCTGTGGAAACTGAAGCTGGAGTCCACCTCCAGGAAAGAGCCCAAGGGAGAAGGAAGGGAGGGCCACAGGGAATGAGTGGAATCCTAGATGTGCTTTAGAGCAGGTGGGGAGACTGAGGCTGAGAGCATGATTACTTAGTCCTGTGTTCGGGTGAAAGAACTGGAGTTGAATCCAGGCAGTTTAAGGAGAATCCTGCCAACTTACCTCCTTGCTCACCCACGAGCCAGACCGGTACATTTGCTATGCCCCCATCGTACCTAGGGTGTTCTCTGAGCTCAGTGTTTCTTCTTCTTCTTCGTCTTTGTCTTCTTCTTCTTCTTTTTTTTTTTTTTTGTGGTACCAGGGATTGGACTCTGGTCCTTGCACTTGCGAAGCAGGCGCCGGAGCCACTGAGCTAAATCCCAGGCCCGAGCCTTGGTGTTTCTTAGCTAAAATTCTCAGGCCACACTTGGCACAGCTGTCTGACTGGACTGTTCATCTCCTGAACTTTGGGGTGGGCCCCCTTGTCTTCCACAGCCCAATTCAATGGCTTTCCAAGCCCAGCTCAAGGCAGGAGGCCTGGTTACTACCGCTGTCCTAGACGGACCACAGAGGGGACACATGAATGAGGTCTGTCCAGCTGGGGGTGCAAACTGTGTGTGGGAACTGAACGAGAACAAGACAGGGAGAAGAAAGGAATCTCAGTGGTCAGCTCTAGGACAATGGGTTTCAGCTTTTTCTCTTCCTTCCTTCTTTCTTAAAAAAATTTTTTTTTACAACCACAAAGCCCCTTTTCCCCTCAAATGAAACCTTACCCAAAGCCTTACAAATAAAACTGACAAAGCCATGCAGGATGAGGCAAGAGACCTGCAGTCATCCCTGTGAGTGACTCCTCTTCCCCAGGCCTTCAGCAACCACTCCTGGGCAGATTGACTTCAAAACCAGTCTCCCTAGCTGGCTTACTGCCTAAAGTAAAGAAAAGAGGCTCAGAGAGGGATGGAACTTACTTAAAGTCACACAGCTCAGTAGTAGCAGAAGTAGAATTAGAAATCAGGTCCCTTGTGGCTATTAGGGACCCTGTCCTCTCTGTGCTCTGAGTTTTTGAGATCTCTCAGCTGAGTTCTGGGTCACCTCGGCAGACGGGTTTCCATTTCTCTCCATCTATTTTCACAGCTGGGCCTTTCTGAAATAGTAGGTTTGAACTTCTCTCTCCTTTGAGGGTTTTAAAGATGGAATGGGAGAGGAGGAGTATTGGGTAGAGACAGGTGAGCAGAAAGAAATGGTGAAAGAGAGACAACTGTTCCAAGTGGAAGTTGGTCTGCACCACTAGGCTCAGCCTCCAGACCCCATCCGGTCCAGGATGACGGGTGGAGAGAGGCCCAGAGGATGCTGCTGCTGAGGGCGGGGCGGAACCGGGGACTTCGTGGTGCCCGAAGCCTCTGCAGACTTCACAGGTACCATTAGTGCAGCTGGAGCACTGTGGGGCCGGCCTGGCTGTGGCTCTCCTCATCAGGCTCTCAGCCGGCTCCTGTGGACATTTCCAGTCCCTGGCGCTGCCAGCCTGCTGTGTACTCGGAGGTGGCTCGCTCTCCTCCTGTCTCTCTGACGGCTTGTGGAGCCCTTCCCAGCTGCTCCCCATCTTCCTGGGCTTTTGGGGGAATTCCATGTGAAGCTCCTTGAAGGGCTCTTCAACCACTCGGGATGGAGATCAGTAAAGAGGAGGATGGGGAGCAGGAAGGTGAGAGAGGGAAGGACAAACGTGGTCTCCTTGGAGAGGATTTGCATCTGGCTTCACCTGAGCCTCTGGTGTGGCCTGAACCCAAGAGGGTGGGCAGGCCTGGCTTGGCTGGGACCTAGGAGCGCAACACTTCTGGCTTTGCCTCTGTTTCCTGTGTCAGCCTGGACCAGTTGCCCACTGCTGCTCGGTGTCTGTTTCCCCACCTGGGGAGACTTTCTTTCCTGCTGTGAGAAGTTGTTGTTGGAGGGTGACTGGTTCTTTGTCCTCAAACCATGGGGACCCGAACAAAGCAAAACAAGCATGGGCATGCATGCTGACTTTGCCTCCTGAAGAGGGCAGAGGATGGCAGCACCTTCAGTTAGGGTCCCTTCACCACATAGGAGGGTCACCCAGAGACTGGCGGTAGGGTGGCCTGGAGAAGCTGGATGGCTCTGGCCTCTGAGGCAAGTGGAGAGGATGAAGAGACTTCAGCACTCAGGCCAAGAGCAGCAGGTTGCACGTGGTCACCTAAGTGGGTGCACTGCCAAGCTCCCATTCAGGCTGGGCAGGGATGCTAGTGGGGCGGGGTGGACCCTGGGCCTTGGTCAGTAGCCCTGGCCACAGAGGGACTTCTCTCTCAGCTCACCTTCCCATCATTAACACATAGAGGGTCTCTAAGCAGAGGCTTTTGCGCATCAGGACCAGACCCTGAGTATCATCTAAAGCATCCAACTGTCAGCACCTCTAGATAAAGTCATCTTGTTTCTGTAGAAAGAGAATGTTGGAATCACCTAGCTATGTCATTTCTTCTCTCGGAGCCTCAGTTTCTTCATCTGGAAAATGGGAGAGCAGTGTTGCTGAGAGTTTGGGCCTCACTATCATTAAGGGTGTTCCAGTTCAGCACTGATGTTTTGAGTCCAGGGATCCTTGCTGAAGTGGCCCTCTCCTACTCTGATGCTACAGCAACTCTCTGTGCACTAGGTTTCAAGAAAGCTCCAACAGCACCTCTTTTCTAAGATTCTGCTGAGATGTTCTTATAGCTGATCATGTCCCCTGAGTGGTGTCCAAAGTCTGCTCTACAGACTGGCATTGCCTTTACAAGCCAGCTTGTCTTCTCAGCTAGAGACACCATACTCTCCCATCGCCCATGTACCCATCCATCTACCATCCATCCATCCATTCTATAAACAGTTATGGGGAGTGCCCATTGCAAACTAAGTGCTGTTAGGCACTAAGATATACAGTGAGAGGAAGGAACAGCCCCTGCATCAAGGAACTTTGCGAATGGGTAATATACAGCCACTCTAGTATAAGCAGTTTTTTATAGATTTTTTTTTTTGGCACTGGGGATCGAACTCAGGACCTTGCACTTGTGAGGCAGGTGGTGGAACCACTGAGCTAAATCCCCAGTCCTAGGCACACAGATTTTGTATTAGCCCTAGATTTAATTTTTGCCACCATGCTTACTTAATAGTTAGCTGTGCAATCTTGGATGAGTTACTTAGCTTCTCTTTCAGAGTTCAGATACAGAGACCCCTCCTTTTGTGGTCTGATGTGGGTGTCTCTTTGTGCCCACCTCTTCCTGCTTTCTCTCCTTCCCTCCACACTTCTGCCCTCGCCGTTGCCAATCCATTTCCTACAAGCAGAGTGGGGAATCGATCTGCTCTCTGTGCCCCATATTGCCAGGGTGAGGTGTGTTGGTTCATCGTTTCGGGGGGCTGAGCACCTCAATTTTGCTGTTGGGAAGTTAGGGCCTTCGGAAGTGAGAAACCTCTTGTTTCCCTCTGGGGCTTCCATATACCTTCCCATGAGCTGAGAAGGGGCCTAGCCAGCACCCACAGGGGCTTGTGCCAACTGGAAGTCCTGGCTGACCATGGGCAGTCCAGGAACACATGGGAGATCCTTGGAAGAGTGGAAGCAGGAAGAGGTCTCAGAAGCGAGGGAAGAAGAGCCTTGTCCCCAGGGAGACTGCTGGTCTGATGGGCAGAGCCTTCCAGGCTAATGTGTGTGCCAGGAACTTCCATGAGAGTCGGGTGGAGGAGGCAACAGGAGATGAGTATCCGGACACCCCCATACTTCCTGACAGCAAGCGACACAGCCAGGACAGCCTGATGAGGAAGTCTAGGAGCCCGTACGTGTTGGATGACTAAAGGGAAGGCCTTACTGCTCGTCTGCAGTGTCCCTCCTGTTAAAAGTCGCCACTCCTCACAGCTGGGTGTGGTGGTTTACGCCTGTGATCCCAGCTACTCTGGGGACTAAGGCAGGAGGATCACAAGTTTAAGGCCAGCCTGAGAAATTTACCCAGACCCTGTTTCAAAATGAAAGATAGAGCTGGGACTGTAGCTCAGTGGTGGAGCACTTGCCTAGCACGTGTGAGGCCCTGGGGTCAATTCAAATCACTCTTGACAGAGGCCATAATTTGAAATGATATAGTCCCTGCCTTTGTGGAGAGTTAGAGATTTGCCAAAGGCTGGCTGAGGCTTTGGAGTGAACCGGGCTGATGCAAGATGTGGAGGGGTCCCAGGAACAGGGGACAGAATGCAGGTCAAATAAAGAAGACACAGGCCCTGATCATATCCTTGCTCGCAACCCCAGGAAGCCTGTTGCAGCAGGGTGGGGCAGAGACCCCTGAGACTGACCCAGCAGAGATGAAGTCCGAGAACCAACACTGTGGGTTCACTTGTTAGCTTCTTGCTTTTCAGCTGGGTCACCTTGGGTGGGTGACTTTACCTGTCCAACCTGCTTCTCCACCTGTGAAACAGAGCACTGGAAGCTGCGGACCCTGTAGGGTGCTGTTCCTGTGGGACAGGGCTGTGTCCGTGTTCTACAAAGCTCCTTTCCTCCTGTCCACTACACCTTGGGCTGCAGATCAGTCTGTCTTTCTCATTTAGCTTTTCCATATCTCCCCTCTCGCTCCCCTGATCTCAGTTAGTCTCAGTCTTTGGCTGCTGTCATGCCATTTCCCCACCTGTCTGCCTCCCATGTCATCCTCTCTGCGAGGCCCAGCCTCTCCCCACACCTCTACCCTATCCTCCTTCCCTCCCGCTCTGGCTACCTCCTTGCCATCTGGCCAGCACTCAGCCCTGTGGCCTCCAGCCCTGCTCATCACCACTGCTCCCCGCTTCCTTTACCCCTGCCCTGACTTCCATGGCTGAGTTCCCCCTTCCTTGCCCATCTCCCTCCGACCCCTCTTTTTCTCCAAAGCCCGGGTCAGGGGCCTTCCCAGCACACCGCCCCCAGCACCCTGGAGTGCAGCAATGTGAGCAGATGGGAGTGGAAGTGGATCTCTGGAGACAAGCTGAGGGTCGGGCCTGCTAATTCCCCCGCTCTGGGTGGAGGATGCAGAGGCCTCATTCAATTATGTCACATCCACTCAGCCGCTCCGCCCTGTGATAGAGAGCAGCCTGCTCGCCCTTCCCTGCCAGGACTAAGGGAGACAGATCTCTTGCCTGGCCAGCCACAGGGTCCTCCTGGACTAGGATGGACCCAGCCTAGCTGGCCTCAGGGCTCTTGACCTGCTGTGACTCGTTATTCACGCTGATGACACCTGATGGTTGGCCTCTGCAGTTTGTCTCTCTTACCCCAGACCCTGCAATTGGGTCTCAGTGGCCCTCCTTTCATCACTGCCCTCTCCCCACTTGTCACTGACTGCAGGAGCCCCCTTTCTGTGAGGCATGAGGTCCAAGGATGAGGGAAGCAGTGAAGTGACCAGAAGGTCACAGGCTGGGACCCTGATCAGTGCTGCTTCTCAGTGTGGCAGACCTCAGGGCATGCAGTGTCATTGATTTCTAGCACTGAATCTTTACCATCTCCAGCTACGCCAGCGCTGTGGGAGATTCCAGAGAAGCCCCAAACCTTCCCCTCTTTTGGTCCAGGAGAGGCTGGCAGTTGCAGCAAATTAAACCCAAGACTGCTGCAGACAGAGGAGGGTGCAGACAGGGGACAGAATAGCCACAGAGCGGACGTCTGCCGTGTTTATTGGGTGGCAAATGCTTTTGCGTATATGTTAGTTAATCCTCACCAATTGCTATCTGAGGGGGTGGGGGACAGAGGGACCTGAGGCACAGAGACCCGGAGAGGTACAGCCAGCTGGTGATGGAGCCAGTGTTCTGGGTCTTGGGCCATGACATTCCTTTTCCACTGGGAGGCTCTGAGGTGGGACTCTGGGCAAAGGGAAAGAGGAAGGACTGCAGGCGGGGACTGAGCAGAGTGCGGGACAGCAATGAAGACAATGTGATGAACAGTGGCGGGGGGGACACAAATTCTGGCAGAGGGATCACCTGAAGGAGAAGGACGAGCACATCAGTACAGTGGAGTGAAATGTGCCCTCCTCCAAATAAATAAATAAAAAATCGATGGCCAAGCCTTAACCTGAAACAGGGTCTTTGCAGATGTAACAAAGAATCTCAAGACGAAATCATACTGGATTTAGGGCAGGTTCAAATCCAAAGGCTGATGTCTTTATAGGGAGGGATGGGGAGAATTGAGAAAGGGGAGGAGGAGGCCACATGAAGACAGGGCAGAGAGGAGTGATGTGGCTGCAAGCCAAGGAATGCAGGGAGCCACCAGAAGCTGGCGGAAGCAGAGGCAGGTGCTCCTCTGGAAGGTGTTCCGCTCAACCTACCTCTTGATTTCAGATCACCAGCATTCGGAAGTGTGAGAGAACAAATTTCCATTGTCCTAAGCCATCTGGCTTAGAATAATTTGTTATGGCAACAACAGGAAATGAACACAGGGAAGAATTAATCTGTCCAGCCCGGGGAAAGTGACAGGCAGGGAAGGCCAGGGGGCAGCTGCTATCTTCATGGCAGCTTGGGGCCACCCTTCCCCCACTGACGGTCCTTGAGGCCTATTGGGATTCCCCACAAGTGGCTCATGGCAGTTGGCCTGGCCAGAAAATTCCATCTCTTGCTCTCTGCCTTTGGCTGGGGAGGACATGGGAACCCTGGAATGAGGGTCCCCAGAGCATCTGCAGGAGCCTGTGTTACAGTGTGGGTAGTAACACAGAACCCACCATCCTTTGAGAAGATCCTGCTAGAAATGAAGTCTGGTTGGGACGTGGCTTGAGTGTGTCCCCTTCATGAGTTAGAAGCTTGACCTCCAGGCTGGTAATGTCAATGGGTGGTGGGCCCTTTAAGAGGTGGGGCCTGGCAGGAGGTCAGTAGGTCCCTGGGGGCTCTGACTTGAAAAGGATTCATGTAGTCCTCTTTGTGGGACCCAGTCTTTTGGCTTTCTGTGTCACCCCAGGATCTGTCTCTTTCCAATTTACTTCCATTATTCTGATGTCATCCTCCATGAGGTTTTTGAACCTTCACAATTCTGAGCTAAATCTCTCTCTCTCTCTCTCTCTCTCTCTCTCTCTCTCTCTCTCTCTTTTAATAAAGTTCCCAGCCTCTGGGATTTGGTTATGGCATCAGAAAATGGACTAATACAAAACACAAAAAGGTTCCCTTGTGACATTACTGAACCGGTGGCTCCATGACAGGATATTAAAAAGAATGAGGAGCCAGGAGTGGTGGCACACATCCGTAATCCAAGCGCTCTGGAAAGCTGAGGCAGGAAGGTTGCAAGTTCATGTACAGAACAAGAAGCTGGAGCCTTAGTAAGATCCTGTTTCAAAATAAACAATAAAACAGGACTGGGGCTGTAGTTCAGCGTGAAGACCCTAAATTCAATCTCCAGTACCACAAAAGGGAGGCAGTGGGAGATGAGGGACGATTCAGGATGAGCATATGGAAAGACAACTTCTCTCTTCCAGCAACTGTCCCTTGGGGCCACTTCCCGATGCAGAAACTGTGGACTAAATAAAACAACTTTTTGCTCCAGGTGGGAGATTTTCAGGCCCGGACAGAAGAGTTAATCCAGGCCAGCTGTTCTGTGAGACTCAGTGGATTGTCTCAGCTCCTTCCCTCCCCGCTGGCCCTAAATGACAAATGGGATTCCTGTCTGAAAACTTTAAGATCGGTCTCCCAGAGTGACTCCTGCATCTGTCTCCAGCTTGAACTTCAAGAGCGGAATTAAACAAGATAAGCACAGGCTCTGTCTGGAGAGGAGTTTGTGATAGATTGAGGTCCAGGACCCAACCCCACCGGAGGCCTAGATGTCTGGGAGTTGAGGGAGAAGTATTTTAGGGCAGTGTCTTAAGGTGGAGCTCTGAGTCTCTGAGGCTCCGTCTGTCGGAAGCTGGGAACGTGGGTGCAGGCAGAGAGATGGAAATGGACACCAAGTACGGAGGCAAGGAAGCCATGGGCCACTTATGCGACCACAGGCTTCTAGGCCCTGAACGTTCCCATTTTTCCTCCCTGCTGATCACAGCTGTGTTTGTTTGTGGCTTTTTGCTATATGGCATTTGAGATGTTTTCCAACGCTCCCTGCCCCAGAGCCTTCCTCCTCATTTACCTTGGTCTTCTCCCTGCCAACCACTTAAAAGCCAGACAGCTTTCAGTGACCCGATGTCTCCATCTTGCTCCCAGTTTGTGGGTTAAAGAACTGCTCTTAAAGAGCTATTTCTATCACTCTTTCTGTCATTTTCTTCTCTGTGGCTCCGTCTCCTTGCTGAGACCCCTCTTTCCTCCCTGGCTCGGAGCACACTGGAAACTGCACACACACACGTGTGTGTGTGTGTGTGTGTGTGTGTGTGTGTGTGTCCACTCATGCAGGTGAGTTCGGCGTGCTGAGCACATCCACCTGCCAGTGGTTCCACTTGCAAAGCTGTCATCCTCCTTGTGATGCGCCTGTCAAGCTTCCGGAGCAGTTGAGCCACAGTAAGGGTCTCTGGCTGGGCCCAGCTGACATCCTCTCTTGCTCCCTAGCCTTCTGCGTAGTCTGCTCAGGCTCCCTTGTTCCTCATCTCGTACAGCTGCCCCTCCCTGGACAGGACAGCTGGGAGGGCCTGGAAGGAGGTGGCCCAGGCCGGATGTGGCTGTCCAAGGTCACAGCCAGTGTTCAGCAGAGCTGGGCTGCAGTCTGGACAGTCCAGCGGGTACTGACAGGGGATGTGCCTCTCCAAAGGGGCTCCACTGCATCTGTCCTTGCTTTGTAGCAGAAGGAGTTGGCTCCTGAGGGGAGCATTGGGGGCTCCTAGTCAAACCCTGTCTATTTTAGCAGGGTGAAGGCCAAGTTACAGAAGAAGCCGTGTAGAGACCCAGGAGACTGGGTTCCGTATTACTTACACGCTAAATTGAAGTTTTCGAGCTCAGGGTGTGTGTCCTGGTCACCTGCCCCTTACGGCAGCCTGGTGGTGTTAGAGTCCCAGGCCCTCACTTCACCTCCCTTTCCTGCAAGCCCCAGCGTCACACTTAGTGTTCTGGAGCTCTGCATGCTGTGAGGGCTGCTCTCTCCAGAAGTCACAGTGACCCTGAAAGCCTCCTTCCCACTCCCCGTTGCCTGGCACTCCTTTTCTTCTGGTCCCTCCTCTCCCAACTCTCTCCTCTCCAGGGCCCGTGGGAACTCCTGAAGCTTTCTGGCCAAGGGTCACCTGGTGCTTTCTCTCCCCTGTGTGTCCCTGAAGCTCTCTGGTCAAACCTGCCCAGTCCCTTGGCCTACTGCTAATCGCACTGACTCGCGGGCCCCGACTCTGCCAGCCCAGCCCCTGTCATGTGGAGTGGCAGGAATATGAACGAGAAGTTGCTGTCTTTGGGCTCAGGTCCTCTGTCCCCCTGCAGTTTCTCATCAGAGGTTCATTTCTTTGACTTAAATGCAAATGTGGTCACATACAAAGCCATTGCCAGTGCTAGGGTCTCAAAAACAGATAATTAGCTAGATTGGCCCATTCCATGTATATTTTTTTGAGTCAGCAATTCCACTTTCAGGATTTTACTTTTTTATCTTTATTAAGTTTATCGGCACACTTTGGGTATACAGTACAGTTACATTCATCATTGGGATCTTGTACCTTTACATGACAGGTCTTGGTTCTTATTTTCCCTCATTCCCCAGCTCTCCCCTCAGCCCCTCCATCCTTCCCACTTTGTGAAGACTTTGTTTCTACGTTTTTCCTTTTCACATATTTTTTTCTTTTCCCTTTCTCCTGCCCCTCCCACTTCCTCTACTCCTTTAGGTCTTTTGTCCTATTACACAATATCAATTACGCATTTCGATCCTTATTTGCACTTTTAGTTTTTCACACCAGAGATATTATTTGGTATTTACACACATGTGACTTATTAATTTCACTTAAGAGTGTGGTCTCAATGTGCATACACTTAGCTATAAATCTCTCTAGTTTATCATTCTTTATGGCTGAGTAGTACTCCATTTTATATAAAAAACACATCTTTATCGTCTTCAGTTGACAGCCAACTGGGCTGTTTCCAAATTTTAGCCATTACAAACTATGCCACTATAAACATGGGTGAGCATATATCACTGTGGTATGATTCTTTTAATTCCTTTGGGAAGATACCCAGCAGAGGAATAGCTGGGTCAAATGGAACTTCTAATCCTAGTTGTTTATGGTATCTCCATATTGATTTCCACAGTGGATGCACCAGTCTGCATTCCCACAGCAATGAAGAAGGGTTCCTTTTTCCCCACAACCCCACCAGCATTTGATATTAGCTGATTTCTTGATAGCAGCCACTCTTTCTGGGGTGAGGTGAAATCTCAGTGTTGTTTTCATTTGCATCTCTCGAATGACCAGTGATGATGAACATTTTTTCATATGTTTATTTGCTGCTTTTAGTTCTTTGTCTGAGAACTGTCTGTTCATTTCAGATGTCCATTTTTTGAATCAGGTCTTTATATTTGGGGGGTCTGATTATTTTGAGTTCTTTATATATTCTAGATAGTAGATCTTTTTCTGAGAAACAGTTGGTAAAATTTTTTCCCACATTGTGGGTTGTCTCTTAGCTCTGCTTGTGATTTCTCTGGCCGTGCAGAAACTTTTTAAAAAGATGAGATCCCAACTCTTGATTCTTTGTGCTGGTTTCTCTGCTACTGAGGATTTGTGCATAAAGTCTTTTCCTATGCCGATACCTTCAAAAGTTCTACCTAATTTATCTTCCAGCAAGTTTAATGTTTCTGTTTTAATGTTTAGATCTTTAATCCACTTGGATCTTAGTTTAGTGCATGTTGAAAGATAATAGTGTATTCGTATTTTTTGTAACATTGTGAGCATACGATATCATAAGTACACACAACCTTTGTCAGTTACAAAATGATAGCTGGGCATGGTGACATATTGCCTGCCTGTAATCCCAGCTGCTCAGGAGTCCGAGGCAGGGGACTGCAAACTCCAGTCCAGATTGGGCAATTAAGGGAGTCTTCAGCTCAGAAGAAAAGGTGAGGGGACTGAGGATGTAGCTCAGTGGAAGAATGCTCCTGAATTCAATCTCCAGTACTAAAAAAACCCCCAAGAACAAACGAAAAACAAGATTGAAAAAGAGAGTAAGAAGGGCTTCATTGGTGAAAATGGGAATTGTTAATATTACTGCTTGGACTCAGAAACGAGAAAGTGAGGAACAGTTCTTGGGGACCCTATGGGGAGTGTGGATGCTCTAGAGCAGCAGTCACAACCATTCTGGCACCTGGGACACAGTTTTTCCCTGGGTGGGAGTGAGGCATGGTGGGTGGGGATGACTTCGGGATGACTCAGGTTCTTAGAATCTATGGCTCATAGCAGGGCTTCTAGCTCATAGGAGAACCTGTGCTGACTCAGCTCAGGAGACCATGAGGGGTGAAGTTTAGCTCCCTTGCTTCCTGGGAGGCCTGGTTCCTAACACACCGTACCGATCCAGAGCCCCTGGTCTAGGGAAATGATCAGCAAATATTCTGTAAGAGGTCCAGGTAGAAAATAGACCGTATATAGTAAGACCCACCCTACAGTCGTGTTTGTGGACCGCGTGGTCACTGTCACGTGATTCAGTTCCGCCATTATAGTGCAGAAGCAGCCGCAATGGCCAGGTTGTGTCCCCGTAAGTCTATGTGTGGAAGCCCTAACCCCCAGAACCTCAGACTGCGATGACAGCAGTGAGATAGGACCTCTGATGATTTAAGTTAGAACGAGGCTGCCATGCTGGATGTGTCATAAAGAACAGGAGACTGGGGCACAGACACACAGAGGGAAGACCATAGGGGGACACGGGAGGAGGCAGCCACCGACAAGCCAGGAAGAGACCTCAGAACCGTGATAAAGGGAGCTCCCATTGTGCCGGCAGTCTGCTCTGTCGCGTTTTGTTATAGCAGCCCAAGCACGCAAACACAAGCACAGCTGCGTTTCAACAGAAACTTACTTATGAACACTGACGTTGCATTTTGTATTATTTTCACATATCACACAATATTATTCTTTCGACCGCTTAAACATGTAAAAACCTATCTTAGTCTGTGGGCTGTGCTGAAAGAGGTGGCTAGCAACCATGGGCTGTACTCTGCTAGCCCTGGCTAGAGTCACAGATATAGCTGACAGGGAAAGATGATGCCAGAAGGGGAGGGCCACATCCACATAGGCAGAGCCTTGAGAGTTGCTTGAACTTTAAATTTCAGGGAAAGTGGGAGCCATAGAAGGTTATACAGCTTGGGAGTGCTATGACTAAAACTGAATTTTCAGTCACAGCTCATTCTCATTGAGCTAGAAGGTAGGAGCTTAGTATTTCTGCCTTCTTACTGAAGCTAGAGACACTAGTGCCGCTAAAATTATTTTTGCTTTCTTCAGATTTCCTTCTCTTCTCCCTGTTGCAACCTTTTGCAATCATGTAATGAGAACCTTGCCTCCAGGAATTGCTACCCATCCTTCTTGGACTGTGTGTCCTGTAAGTCTCCAGTCACAGATCACAACTACCTTTTCTCCAAATGCTTGGAAATTCGGCTTATAAGGACTTCAAGACAGGCCTCTCTGCTGTTCTCCCTGTGGGCAGATCTGAACGCCGAGATGATACAGTTGTCACTCTCTTCCCTTCTCCCATCCCTTCTGCCCCTGGTTTCTGTCCTTTCCCATTTCCTATTCCCAGGAATTTCTTCTTGGTGGATCAGAATGCGGACCAAGCAGGCTGCTGCCTGTGTCACCTCTGAGGGTGTTACCTTTTGAGGATGAAGTTGTGCTCCTCCGATGTCTCAGGGCAGGAAAGTGGCATCTGGGACACACCCTGGCCTCCAAGCCACTGACCTGGTCCTGACGGACAGGCTGCGGGCCAGAAGGAGTGAGCCCCTCACATCACAGGGAAGCAAATCCAGCTGAGAGGGCAGCAGCCCATCCCCAGTAAAGGTGGGGCATTTGTCCCCATGACTGGGGACTCCTAGTGTCCCCGCAGAGCCAGGCATGCTTTTACCGCAGGGGTAACAGACCCCACAGCCAGCCACTGCTGCCTCAGGGAGAAACATCACTGCCTCTGCTCTAGGCAGAAGGGCCCTCTCACCATTTCCTGTTCAGCCCGATTCCAGGGTCCTCCCATATGGGGCTCCTGCTGCTTCTGGTGCCTTTCCTCTTCCTCCTGTCTTTCTGAGAATTCTGTCCTGCAGCCCAGCATGATTCTGTCTCCTCCGTGAGGCCTTTCGGACCACTCGAGTCTCTCCTTCCGCAGACCAAGGCTTTCCTGTCTGCACCCTGGCTGATGCTGCCTTCACGTGGTCTCACTGTATCTGGTGAGAGGCTCGGCTCTGCGTGGGGCCTTCGTCCTCCAGACCTCACAGGGACAGGGTGTCCTATAGGTCTTCGTGGGCACAGAATGCGGGGCTGCTTGGCCTGTGCCATGGGGAAGGGAAAGAGGGAAGGAGGAAGGGAGAGAAGGGAACAAGAAAGAAAAGCGGGAAAGAAGGAAGGATGGAAGGAAGGGGGAAAAGGAAAAGAGGCAGGAGGGCAGAAAAGACCTCCACGCTGGAAGCTTGTGAACATCACGGGCAGATACTGGCGCAGGCTCCAGGAGAGGCAGAGAGCGGGCAGTGGGGTGTGGGTGTGTGGGCAGCCAGAAGGAAGCTGGCTCCGTACCACAGGGTGGGCCACGTGGCAGTGCCAACACCTGAGTGTGTCAGGTGAAAGGGGCAACCCTCCCACAGCCAGGCTGGTACAGGGAGGAGAGAAGCTGCAGGGGTGGAGGGGTGGAGGTTGGGGAACTGTTGATGCCTTTGGTGACAGGAGATAAATGAATCCATCCCAAAGAGCGGCTCCTTTCCTACTACTAGAGCAGCTCTGCTCTTGACTTCACTGCCTTGGGGCTTTAATTAAATGTCACATATAATTTAGGGCCGTCGTGCTGATGGGTGTATGAATACAGTGTACAATAGCTCATCTTTGTGGGTCTCCCTCATACTTAACTAATTTCGGGGGAGTTAATTCATCACTTTATTTGTATACCCCACGAGAAAACATGTGATTTCCCCTCCCCTCATTCTTGGTTTTGAAATAATAGCTGAAAGGGTGAAAAAAGAAAAGAAAAGAAAATCCCCCACTCACACATATGTCATATATAGAAAAAGAGCCAGATTGGGGCCTGGGTAATTTGGGACCTACAGAAACATGTATATTTGTTCTGCAGTCTTTCTGCCCAAATCAGCCTTTGGGTGGCAGAGCTGCTGATCCATATTTTCTGCTCGGTGTCACAGTCAAGATGTCCCTCTCACTTCCTCTGTCCCCTTGCAGAGTGAGGAGAAAGGCGCCCAGGCCAAGCGTTCCAGAATCCGCAAGCCAGTCACAGACGCAGAGCGACACTGTCAGGGTGCATGGAAGGATGCTGAGGTCAGAGGGGGAAGTGACCTGCCTGGCTCATAACCTGCCTTGGCTGCCAGCCACACGCTCTGCCCCCTTCCTGAGCAGCAGGTGATGGCAACCATGCAGGCCACATGAAAATAATTACAGCAACTTCACTGTAATTCAACTCAGTGAGTCCTCCATGGTGACTGTTAGATGTTGTGGATTTTTACAAAGGAGTACTGGACTCTACTCACAGGAGATCAGCTCTGCCTTTAGTGGGGTCTTGGAGACTTTGTTTTATATGATCCGCACAATTATTTTCCAAAATACAAATATTCTTGCTCCCTTGTTGAAAGTTGTATAAATTCCTTTGAACTTTGAATAACATAGTTGCCTGTTTGGCTCCTAACCTTTCTGAGATGAACCTTTCCCTCTATTCTATAAGGCTCAGTCCATTATAGGTGTGTGCCACCATCCTGACACAGTTGTGATTTCTTCTACACATACCTTTCTACTTGAAATTCCCCAGGTGGGTTGACTAGAATTGTGTTGAGCTGCAAGGACAGGATATTGCCAATAGGGTCTAAACCCGTAGGACCTCATATGCCTCCAGTGACAAGAAAACAGGCAGTCTCCAGATATTGTTTGGCTCTTCAGGAATCTGTCAGAGTTCCCAGTTCCTTCTGCTGCCCTCAGCTTGTTGGCTTTTCCTTCTTGTGCTCAACACCTGACGGTCACAAGATGGCCCTCCTGGCTTTAGGCACTGTATTTGCTTTCAAGACAGGAGTGAAGGAAAGGACAGCAGCAAATCCATCTGTTCTTATGCTTGGGAAAGCAAATGCCTTTCCCAGGCCCTTCCCGAGCAGCAGAGCTCCTTTTGCATTCATTGGCCCTGATGACAAGACCACTGGGAGGTCCCAGAGTGGCTGGAGAGTCAGTGCCCAGGCTAATGGCCCACGGAGCGTCACCCCCTGAACCCTATGCAGAATTGGGTCCCAGAGGAAAAGGAGAAATGCAGGGAGGCACCCGACCATCTCCACTGCCCTCCTGTCCTTCTACTTCTAGGAGGAAACTCCCACTTTACTCTCAGGATCCATCCCCAATTTGGGGGCCTCTTGGGAGCCTTTTTGCATCCTCTTCCTCCTCTCTGTCCCAGGACATCTTCTTGCTTCCTCAGTGGTAACAGTCTCACCTCTGCTGACATTGACCTGTGTCAGCCTCCTTCTCTCTCCTTTTGATTGGCACATTCAGGGACAGCCCCTGGCATTTGGAGTGGAAGTGGTCAGTTCTCTACTTATTTCCTTTAGACCTGACCCTCACTGAAAAGTTTGCTCTGGGAGCTTTACCTGCCATTATTTGCATCTATGTGCCTGAGGGATTTTCTGGAAATTTCCACTGCCCACCCTAGCCAGTGTAGGGTGGGAGGACAGGGGGCTCAGCACCCCCTGGGAGCAGCCTTAAGTGGTGCTGCAGGAGCAGGTTGATGCACACTTCTGCTCACTTCAACCTGGAGAGGAGATGAATTTTAGGGGTGTCTTATCCTGCCCCCCCCAGAGCTGCTCTGTGGAACCGACCATCCTTCCAACACCCACTGATATATCTAGCTTAATACAATTCTTCTAATGGAACTCTGCCCTTCTTTTCTGCTGGTATTCACTGTATTTCCCAAATTAGCCCAGTGCTCTCTGCTCCTTGGCCCAAGGTCTGCTTCCAGAGCGATCCAAATGGGATGGAGTGGTCATCTTTTCCACATCTGCAGAGATCAGCAGGGTCCTGCTGTGGAGCAGATCCTCAGGAGTCCTGTGGGATGATGAGTCAGGTAGCCGGAGAGGTGAGATGTGCACCCAGAGTCGAGCAGAGTTAAGTAAGAAGGCAGCTGTGGTAGAGACGCTTGCTGCTCAGTGAACACCAATGTGAGCCTCTGTATTAGCTGCCTTCTTGGCAGTTAGGTGGGTCTAAATGACTAGACCTGACCAACGGCTGTGGGTAGGAGCAACATCTGTCACTGCAGGCTGTCACCCCGGGCCTCTCCGCTCTCTCTTTCCTTGCCACAGTCATCTATGCATGGACACAGCAGGTGGTGTGGCTTGATGCAAGCAGCCTAGATTTCTGAGCCACTGCACAGAAAACAGTGGTGAGGGAGACATTGCAGACCTACAGCAGACCTTGTGTGAGCAAGAAAGAAATTCTCTTACTCCAGAGAGATTTTGATTTCTGTTTTGTTATCACACAGTGGTCTATCCAAGCCCATCCACCCATTTGAAGACCTACTTTGAAACTTTTGCAGTATGGTGCTGGCACTGGGAAGAGAGGGACTCAGAGAAGCCGATCCCTGCCCTTGTTCATGTATCATTGCCTCATTCCTGCCAAGCAACAGGCAGTTCTGACTGCACACATCCAGCTTCAGCCCAGGAGGAGGTGACTCCATCTTGGCTGCTTTCTCACTCTTCTTCTTGGTGGAGAAGTTAGGCAGAAAATAGGTTCTTGGTACTATGTAGGGTGGAAGGCACTCATATTCCATGGTTTCCACCTCGCAATTGGGACCACATCTGACCTCAGTATGTGACACATCTCTGTGTACGTGTGCATACCATTGTCAACATTTATCGTGGGCAATGCATTCTGATACTTTGAATTCCATCTTGTTCAAGAATGCTCATTATGACCCACTGAATTGATTTTCACAGCCCTCTGCTGATATACAACCTCCAATTTGAAAAAAATCCATGTGGATATTAGGGACATTAAGGAGGCAGAAAATGGATAGAAGTACTGTGGGCTACCGATGGCCTAGGAGATCTTCCAGGAGGAGGAGTTCTTGACCAGGCTCTTGGAGAGCGATGGGTAGGGGCTCAATCTGCAAAGGAAATTCTTCTCTAGACTTGGGGGTTAAACCTAGATATACAACCAGTCTCTCTGGGGAAACAGATGGCTTGGGTTGGGGGGAATCACGGAAATGGGCAGGGGAGATATTTGAAACAGAGAGTACCTAGAACAGCTCTCATGCATGGTGCAGCACGGACTCTGGCCAATCAGAATATGTGCCCACAGTGACCTCCCGGAGCAGTCTTCCCAAGACCATCATCTTGGAAGGGGCAGGTGAGAAGATCAGGATATGAAGGGGATGAACATGAGGTGGATGAAGTGGCTAAACCCAAGAACCAGAAGTTCCTGTAAAGTGGGAAAATAGTTCTGGACGGTCCTTTGAGAGCACAGCGGCTTCACTGTCTTTCCGTGTATAGTCACAGGCTGCATAACACTTTCTGTCGATAAGGGGCCAAAGACAGACAATGATGGTGCTATAAGATTACAATAGAGCTTAAAAATTTTTATTACCTAATCTAGGTGGGGTGGCACACACTCATAGTCCCAGCACTGTGGGAGCTAGGCAGGAGGATCTCAAATTTGAGCCCAGGCTGAGCAACTTAGTAATTTAAGGAGACCTCGTCTCAAAATAAAAAATAAAAGAGCTGGAAGTATATATAGCTCAGTGCAAAAGCCTACGGTTTAATCCCCAGTACCACACACACACACACACACACACACACACACAAACACAGTGATCACCTCGAGACATCATAGCTTTTGCACCGTTACAGTGCAACACACAACTCTTGTGCTTGTGGTGATGCTGGTGTCAACAAACTTGTGCTTCCAGCTGTATAAAAGTTTCACATTTAGAATTATATACAGCATATATTGCTAGTGATAACACATATTACTGGATTATGCATTTATTATACTTTTTTCTGGTCATCGAGAATGCAGTCCTACTAACAAAAATGTACACTGTAAAATATTCTGTCGTGGTACACCAGTGGCCACCTCACATAGCTGTTTACTCTCTCCTGATTGTGTGCAGAGGCTGTGTGTGGCAGTTGATCTGACTGTGTAGGTCTGCACAAGCACAACGAATGATGTTTGTACACAGATGAAATTGTCTACTGACGCACTTCCCAGAATGTGTCCCCCTACGCCAGGCCCTGTCATGCACACCTGTAATCCTAGTGCTCGGGAACCTGAGGTAGGAAGGTCATGAGTCTGAGGCCAGGCTACGTGGTGAGTTCAAGGCCAGCCTGGACTACTTAGCAAGATCCTGTCTCAAATAAATCAAAACAAGCCGAACCAAACCAAAGTAGACCAGAACAAATCAACAACAACAACAACCACAACAACAAAAAACCCAAATCCAGCTAAACAAAAACATATCCCTGCTGCTGAGTGACAACGCATCACTGTAATTCCAAATCCCTGAAGATTCTGAGCCCCTTGTCCTCCATGGATTCTCTGTGTGTTGGGGTGGGGGTCACACAGGTGTCCAGTCTCCCCAGCTATCATGCTCAGTGCTCTTGGACTGGACCCTGAGAAGAAGGCCAGGACTCAAGTTCTGATTCATTCCCATAAACACCATTTCCCTTTTGTTTCAGGGTCTAATAAAAGAGGTAAAACAGCATATCCCCCACTGCCTTTGGAGTGAGACCTCAGTGTGTGCCAAGGACCAGGGAGCTATCACCTTGGGTCGGAAGATCATTTTATGGGTATAGACATTGCCTTGGGGAGCTATGGGGACCACTTTCCTCCCAACTTTCCTGAGAAGGGAAATTTTTGTTTAAATAACATAAATGTAATTGAACTGTCCAAAGTACATGATTTTGGCAGTGAAATTTGTGGAATCTAACTCATGGCTCTCTTAGTTTTATAACAGAGTAAAAATAATACAGTTTTCATCAAGATAGAAATAAAAACAACAATAAAAATCTAGCATTTATTGTGTGCTGATTATATGCCAGAAATGATCCTAGATACTTTGCATCTCATTTAATTCTCATGAATGGCTTCTGTGGTGCATCCTATTATCATGTTCATTTTGCAAAAAAAAAGCAGTGACAAACTTGGTATAACTCACCTGACAATGACACTGATCATCCCCAGAATGGAGAGAGCTGCCATTATAGTGTCTGAGAAAGCTGTGCCCCTCCTCCCTGAAACACTTTGGTTGTGCTGTTTCTAAGCCCATAAAGGCAAGGCATAGGGGACTGGCCCTTCCCTCTACCCCTGCATTAGGCAGCTTTTGGTTACTACAGTGAAATACCAGAGGAAGGCTACTTATGAAGAAAAGAAGTTATTTAGCTCACAGTTATAGATTTTCTCTATCTGAGCCAGGCACAGTGCAGGTACCTGTAGTTCCAGCTACTCAGGAGGCTGAGACTAGAGAATCACTTGAGCCCAGGAGTCAAAGACCAGCCTGGGAAAAAGTGAGACTTCAGGACTCTCACACACACACACACACACACACACACACAACTTACATGACCATAGCAAAAAAATTCCAAGATTTGGTACAGTTTGAGAAGTCACATCTGAAGGAAGCAGAGACCCAAAGAAGCACCAGGCTTGCTCCTTGTATAACCACTGACTCTTGAGAACTAACAAGGGGTGGCCCAGGTCCTTCTTTAATCCCTTCTGAGGCCACACCCCCAATGACCTAATTACCTCCCAACTAGGCCCCACCTCTTGAATCCCCGCCACCTCCCGGCACTGCCACCCTGAGGAGCAACCTTTAATAATCCTCAGGGGAAACTCAGACCATGGCAATCCCATTGCCATTCTGTGTAGGGCTGAACCTCCCCAACAAACACGACCATTTTTTTCTTCTATCCCACTCTTTTTCCTTTGATTTTTCTCTGCCAAAGCCTCTTTCTTTCTCAAGAACTTGGGCAGGAGTGTGGTGAATGGAGCTAATGCTCAGGAACACACTAATCCTGTCGTTTTCTGTCTTAGTCCCCTCTCTCTTCCTATATCAGAGCACCTATCCCTAGGGAGTCGATGGAGAGCAGAGGTGAGCTTCTGCTTGCCGTTGCAGAGGCTGGGAAGTCCAAGAGTGTGGAGCCAGGCTCTTCTCAGCTCTGGTGAGGGCTTTGTGCTGCTTTAATTCATGGAGAAAGCAGAAGGCCACGTGCAGGTGGGGCTGAGGTTCTGAGATAACTAACCCATTCCCGGAGAGAGGCACGAGTCCACTCCTGACTCCAGGACTTCCCACTGGGCTCTGCCTCCTAACCTGCCACGCGGGCAATTAAATTTCAACGTGAGCTCGGTGGGGACAAACCATCTCGGGACCGTGGCACTTTCTCCAGGGTCTGGTCGGTCCTCCTGCTGATGTGGGGTGGGGGTGGGAAACTGAGGAATTGAGGTGGGCAGACGTCTGGGGAACAGTCCGGGAGTCTGGTGTCCTGCTCTGCCATGTGCACAGCTATCGATACTCAGGGTGGCCCGTGGGTCTTCCCTGGTCCTCCTGAGACTCCATCAGTTCCAGGGTCCTCCCTGCCTTTCCAGTCCCCCCGCACATCATCAGCCTCCAAGCTCATTACTCAGGTGCTCCTTCTTTCTTGGCCCCATGTTTGGTGACAACTGGCCACATGTGGTCCTCACTGTCCGGGAAGCGCAGAACATGTCGAGTTGGACGTCATGTGTTCTGGCAGGTGATTTCAGGGCTTCACCATGACACCTCAGGTGTCCAAACTGGCTTCTCCCTGGCCTTGGTGGATGTAATGGGCTCGAGTCCCTCACTGATGGCTCCTGTCTGTGTGACCTTGACCAGTTGTCCCATCTCCTCATCCCAAAGTGGGGATAATCCCACTTCAGAAAGCTGCCGTGAAGGTGAGGTATGATTTATGTACTGCTTAGCACAGTACCAGGCTTCAAGAAGTGGCCCCAGTGCAGCAGAACAAACCTGGAGTCAGCAGAGTCCGGTTTCCATCCTGGCTCTGGGACGATTTGGCTACAGGGAACAAACCCTTGTAAGACTCATTGACTGGGGAAGGACGGGTCCTTGACTGCCTCAGCTGGGGTTGGAGAGAAGGTGGCAAGGAAAGGAGGAGG
This sequence comes from Fukomys damarensis, assembly GCF_012274545.1. NCBI lineage: Eukaryota > Metazoa > Chordata > Mammalia > Rodentia > Bathyergidae > Fukomys > Fukomys damarensis. The sequence goes on along the minus strand of NW_022900930.1, from coordinate 42,747,060 downwards.
GCACCTTCAGAGGGTGCAGTGACCTTCAAATTGGAGCCTTGTTCTTAGCTTGGGAATGATGGTCTAGGGAGGGGCCCTGGCATGTTGCTCTTCTCAACTTTAATTACTATAATTCTGCAAAGACTTGAGTCCGAGCCTTGGAATTCCTCCTCGGGAGCCTTGTCTTTGCAACGTCCGCAGACAAGGACGTTGTAGCAAACTGGCACTCAACGCTTCATCAACTTGCCAGGCGGGGAGGGCTGTGCGGACAGATGGAGGTGTGTTTGCAGCATGGGTCAGAGCCTGCCCAAGTGCCCTCCCCAGAGCTGGGGGCCCCTTACCCTGAGCTCCCACAGCTGCTTAGCCAAAGTCACAATTACAGAGCTACGGAGGTGTCTATTACCTCTGGGGGGAGGGCGGGGTGTTGGGAGAGAGGACAAGCAATTCTGAAAGAGGCAAATGAAAGACAAGATGGAGAAAGAGTCAGGAATGTTGGCTTTGGGCCTGTCTCTCTGTGCTAGCCAGAAAGTCCATGTTAGATGGGCTTTGAAGCCGGGTGAGGTGGCACACTCTTGTAACCCCAGCACTTAGGAGGCTGAGGCAGGAGGATCACCAGGATCACCAGGAGTTCAAGGCTAGCCTGGGCTACATCGTGAGGTCAAGGTCAGCCTGGACCACGTAGTGAAACCCTGGCTGAAACAAAAGAAAAAAACCCCATAAAAGAAGGGCTTTGAGATCTTGTGAGCAGAGTGTCTGGGGTGCTGTGTGTGCATGCACCTATGTGTGCATGTGTGTGATTGTGTTGGTGAGTGATGGGGCAGCACCAGCTGGCAGGGCTTGGAGAAGCGTGGTTCTAACCCATGCATCAGGCCCAGGTAGCCTGGTACCTCCCCTCACTTTGGAAGTGATTATTCAATAATTTCAATGTTGATTCTTGGCAACATTCAAAGGCAGATGACTGACATGGATGATCTGTGAGTTCTTGGAAAAGATAGGTGATTGCTAGAGAGGCCAACATGAGTTCACTTAGAACAAGCAGATCTCTCAAATGCCTCATGTGTGTGATTGGTAAATCTGCATGACCGGGCACTTCTGCTTGGTAGGGATGCTGGGGTGGTGGCGGAGGAGTTAGCCTTCTCCTGCTATTGTGCCTATGCACAAGGACTTGGGCCTTGCAGGGTGGCCCTGTAGGTCATCCCTCTCGTATCTGTTTTTACAGTGATCCTGCATGGAGCCCACGGGGCTAGGAATGGGCCACATCCTCAACCTGATGCCCTGCATCGGCGGGCTGGATGTCTCCCCAGGAGGAAGCCCGTGGGGGTGAATGGGCTTCAGCATCAGGTCAGGCTCCATGTCATCAGCAGAGGTGCTGCCAGAACCCACAGTGACCCAGGACTAGCTCAGAACTCTGGGAGGCCTTGGGGGAAAGCCACATGCTTCTGAGAAAAGGTACAGTGTTTACTTAGTGGCACATACCTGTATCTCTGGCACTAGGGAGGCTGAGGCAGGAGGATGGCCAAAAGTTTGAGGCCAGCCTGGGCTACATAGTTCAAAGCCAGCCTGAACTGCATAGGAAGACACTGTCTCAAAATAAAAGGTGCAATCCTTGGATTGTGGGCAGACTTGATGTCCTCCTTTTTAGCCCAGAGAGATGCCATAGCCCCCCCCCCATCAAGCTGAAACCATGGCAAGGCCAAGAAAAGCTAGCAGTTATCCCCAAGGACTCTGAGAACATCTGAGAATGAGGTTCTTGCTTAAGTGGATGAGGATCCCAAAACTGTAACTTGGGTATGAGAGGTGTGACCTCCTTTTCTACTGAACAGCTGATGAGGCTTCACTACCTGGCTCAGCCCATTCCTGAGCAGACGGTGTAAAATCAGCAGTGTAAAATCTTGAGTGAATGAAACAACGCAGTCGGGTGGGTAACACACTCAGGTGGACTCAGAGCTGTTGATCATTCTCCGGAATGGGGTGCTTACCACTCCCATCTCCATCTCCCTCAGGAAGGGCCCAGCAAGTACTGCGCCAGAGCACGCTGTCCTGATCTTGCTCCGTTCAACAATTTCAGCTATGAAATGGATGAAGGCACAGAGAGCAGGATTATTAAATTTTTAGATGACAGTTAGAAGGGATAATTGAGGTCCGAAGAGATAGCTCAGGGTTTGAAAACATCCTGACAAGCTGAAATGATGCCTGAAACAAACAAGATGAAATTTAACAGGGACTGGTATTAAGCCCTATATTTAGGTAATAAAAATGAATGATGTAGGTACAGTATGGAGGCAGTATGACTTGGGAGAAATTCAAATTCTAATTCTGCAGCCCTGGCGCTTTGAGTTGTAGATTGCCTGAAGGGGGCAGCAGAGGGCAGGTGGCCTTAGTGACTGCCACAGGGTGGTGGGCCTGGTAGGCCGGGGAACGTTCAGGGCGACTGTGGACACAGAGCTTTCAAGGGACAATCAGTGGTCAGCCAGGCCCGAGGTGGGCAGGTGAGGACGGAGGTGTGGGGCACAGGCCTAGGGGTGTGCTGTAACACGTGGCTCTCTGTGTCCCGGATCCCTGGGTCGGAGGCTGCCTACTTGGGCCAGTTCTCTCCTCAGCGGAACTCTAGCCAGTCTGCGAGGTGGGGCAGGGACTGGAGATAATAAAACGATAGAGAAGAAAGCAGAGGAGTGATAGCCAGTGTGAGGGGTGGGAGGGGGAGCAGAAGATGAGGGCCTGAGGGTTGTAGTTCGGAACTTGGTTTCACGATGGTTACACGCATCAACACATGTGTAAACAGCACAGAGCTATAGAGACACACTGAACCCTGGATTTCCTGGTCTTGTGTATTTCCTTAAATTGTAACTATTTAGTGGAACTGATCAAAGGTCCGAGACTGTTCTGTACTATTTATATAACTTCCTGTCCCATGTATGTTTTAAAGTTTAATTAAAAAAGAAAGCTAATGGCTGTGGATTTAGCTCAGGGGTGCTGCCTCCTGCCTCAAAAGGGCATGGTCCTGAGTTTGATCCAAAAAAGAAAGAAAGAAAGAGAGTCCTCCTCTGCAATGGTGTGGTGGCAGCGGATCTCCATCCATTTCTGGAGGAAACTAGCTGGGGGGGGGGAGGTTGTATGTAGGAGGACCCCAGGGTCCAAGGAATTTGAAGCGCTTGTGTCAAGGAAGCTGGGACAGTGGGGCTGTCAAGATCAAGCGAGAGGGAGAGAAGGGCTGACCCTGAGTGCCCAGGTGGAGGCGCTGGGACATTTCTGTGAGTTTGGTTAATGGGTGCACTGGGAGACGCTTTGGGGTTGAACCTGGCAGGAACATTTAAACAGTCTGATCCTGCCTGGACAAACCCCAAGAAGACGGGTCAAGCAGAGTGCTAAGGTCTCCTGGCTTGGGGACTTAGCGAAGTTTAGAGCCCTGGGGAGACATTCCCACACCCCCAATCCCCCACCTCCGCCTCCGTCTTTGCCTCCCTGGGGCACTGGCAGAGGTGGAGGGGCTCTCATTTCTGGGAGGCTGGTTTTGCTTCTGTCACAGGGAGGCACAAAACAGAAAATGACACTGCCAGCTGGGCCTCTGCAGGGCCCTGTGGTCACCAAAGAGGTGGAGGTGCCCACCTAGAGTGGTGAAAGGGCCCTGCTTTCTGCGGGCTCTTCCCCCTCTCCTGGGATCCCGAGGGACCAGACACAGGCCTGTTTCTAAAACCAGGGCAATCTGAAAATGGATTTTCTGGAGAGGACAGAAGTGTCAAGTACTTCCCAAGGTGATGGACAGGCAGCCCCTTACTCCCTCATTGGAAACCAGGCAGCTTTCCGAGATTTTTACCTCAGGGTTGCCTGTTTGTAGGGAAGAGCCTCTCCTGTTCCCCCCAGCCCTGCTCCAATGCATGAGTCTCATTTATGCCCCTGTGCACTTCTTTTCTCACTCCCTGGGTCCCTTTCTTACAGCCTGTGTGGCCTCCTTTTTTGCCATAGAATCCCCCAGGATTCGAGCTCTGCAGCTGACATCTCTGCCATCACAGTGGCTCCATGGGGTGTCCCAGTCCACTCCTGCTACAGCATTCTCTTGGGCCATTGCTCTGCCCAGGTCCTGCCCAGACTGGTCTTGGAGTGACAGCTCCAGGTCCTGCAGTCCCTGCTGGGACCTGCTTCTTCCTCCCGCTCCCCTAAGGCCCAGTTCTTTTGTGTCTTTAATATGCTGGGGAGCCCACCCCCAAAGTCACAGATTTTGATCTTTCCTTGTAGCAAAAGCTCAGGAAGGACCAGTTGAGGGAGGGCTTGAAGGGACTAAGGAATGCTGTGGAGCCTGGTTTCAGTTAGCAGGAAGTAGAGGGAAAGGAGGTTGACCACTCCTGACTTCCTCCCTGGAAAGGAAGGAGTGGAGAAGGGTCGGATGTGGTGAGTGACTTGTCCTCCCAAAGCCCAGCGTTATGGAGGGTGTCCTGTGTGAGTCTGGATTTGGGTTCCTGTGCTCATGAGAGAAGAAGGCAGAAGTGAGGCAGAGGTGGTACAGATGTGAAAATGATCGGACCACAAGTTCTTGTTCTGCTGAGCTGCTGACACACCGTAGCTCACCCATGGGTTGGGGATGGTCAGGCCAAGTAAGAAATGGGGCCTACTTGTGCCCCGGGGTTAGGGATGGCAACAGTTCCAGCCTTTGGGCTCCAGCCCCCTTTTGCTGGTGCAAGATGCTGCTGCTGGCTGGGATGGGTGGGTGAAGCCACACTTGCTGGAATCCACTTCCCCTCCTTCTCTCCCTTCAACGTGGCTTTCCAAGGAAATCATTGCAACACTGCTGTTCCCAGGCCAAACAGGGGTCATGTCGGCGCTTGAGCAACCGTCTGGGGGATGATGTCGGGGGTGGCAGGGGAACAAGGTGGGGCATGTTTATCAGAAATCCTTCTGACTGAAATTGTTCACAATTTGGTGTCTGCAGGAGATGCCTCTGCGGATGGGAGTTGCTGTCCTTTCCTGCCTGCCCTCAGGAGAGATCTCTCCCCATCGCTCAGGGTCCCCTTCCATCTGGGATGAAGAGGAAAGAGCATTGACTACACTGAGCATTCCTGCACCGTGCTGGCTGGATCTTGGACCTCCCGTTGTCTTCTTCCCCCCATCTGGCAAATGGGTACAAGGTCCTCTTTAAGCACCCTGAGGCATTTCTCTGAGGGTGAAGTAAGAGTGTGTTTTTAAAATTCATACCCTGCTTCATTCCGCACTGCATTTGGGGCCGCTTCTGAAAATAGCTGTGATATAAAGAGATAAAAATAAATACTCTGTGAGATCATTTACAATTGTACTCTAAGCACGTTTCCCTATTATCACTTGTAGAGGTGTGGAAGTGATGACAGGTATATTCCCAAGCTCATTTTCAACTTTATCTTGGCCTTGGGACCTTTATTGAAAAGCAGGCCTGGTGTGGAAGGCTCCAACCCTCATTCTGGCCCTAGGGGGGTCCTACGGCTGGTTATCGCTGAGGGGTCTGGATGGCTCTGGGGGATCAGTCTGACTCTTCAGCTGCTCTGGCCAGAGGCGCTGCTGGTGTCTGTTATCAGCAACACCCAGTCTCTGCTGTTCCTCCTTTCTCTGCCCGGCCTTTGGTTGGGGGCTCACACACAGAGAAGGAAAATGATCACATCTCTCCTACAGGAGCTCAGAAGAAGAGCCTGGAAGTGGAAGCCACGCATTAGGCTTAGCCTGACCTGAGAAAGTTGACCAATTCCTTCTTATTTCAATTCTTGGTCTCTAAGGTGGACAGCAATACTCCTCCTCTCCTTCCCTCACAGCAATTCTCAGAATAAAACGAGGCTGTGCTCTGATAGGGAAAGCTGCTATGCAAACTCCAGAAATCATTACTGCTATTCAGTGTTGCTCTAAAGTGAATTCAAAAATAACAGAGCCATTAGGATTTAGGAGCAGCTCTGACTAAGGTTTGCCTTACATATTCCACCAGAGTTTTCTGAGGGTCTGCGCATCCTGGGGACCCAGGTCACAAAGATGAGCCCTTTCTGCAGAGAAATTGGAATGCCTGTCAACTACATGCCCCGAGGTGGCATTGTAGGGTGAGAGGCTGTGTTGTGTACCCCAAATTCACATAGTAGAGTCTTCGCCCCAGCACTTCAGGAGGTCATGACTGTATGGAGAGAAGATCTTTCAAGATGTGATTAAATTAAAATGAGGCTGTGAGGGTGAATTAAGGTGGACCTTATTTCAATGTGATGGGTGTTCTTATCAGAAGAGGGAATTCGGACACATGAGGAGACACCTGCAGTGTGAGAGCACAGAGAGAAGACCATGTGACAAGGCAGTGAGGAGGTGGCTTTTGTAAGCCCAAGAGAGAGGCCTTAGGAGAAAACAGTCCTGTCTGTACTTTGGTCTTGGACTTCCAAAGCCCAGATCATGACAAAATAAATTTCTGTTGTTTAAGCTGCCCCATTTGTGGTATTCTGTTATTGTCAGCCTGAGCAAGCTAATGCACATATATCTGGAAAGGTATGTTATTCCCGCTCTCCTTTAATAGCTACTTATGAGCCAGGCACATGTTGGGGTATAGGAGTTTCCAGGATGAACAAGAAAGGTGTAGTTTCTGTTCTCAGGAAGTTGAAAGTCCACTGGGGACGGCTGCCTTTGAAATGAGGACATGGGACCGATACTCTGGGAAAACAGGGTGACATCTCATTACGTCTCTCTATATTGAGATGACTCAAGTTGGCAATGCCAACTTCACGTGATGGAAATGCAGAGAAGATAAAAATCAAAGAAAACAAGAAGCTTAAATATTGCATAATTTCTCTTACATGAGCAAACCAAAATATAAATAAATTAAAGAGAAAAATAGAAGATAGATAATAGGGAACAGAGGAAGAGATCTTTTGCAAAAAGGAAGGGGACCAAGAGACGGAGGGAGGTGGGAGAGGAGGGGAAGGGGAAAAAAAGAATGAAACTGTGTGATGTTCGTGTACCAACTGCCCAGGATGAATGCAAGCATTACATACTGCACAGTGCAGTAATAAAAATAAAAACAAAAACAACAACAACAACAAAAAAAGAAAACGAAAGTGGTAGGCTTGGTGAGGAAGGGGCTTAAGGGTCAGGGGAGGCAAAGATCTCCGCCGCAGGGCAGTTTTAGATCCAGCAGGAAGAGGTGGTTCATGGAAGCTGCTGGCTCTCTGGGGACCCAGGCTGGGCGCACTCCCCAGGGACCTGCTACCCTCCTGCTCCTACTCTACAGCTGCCCGGCCTTGGCTGGCCCTTCTGCGGTTATTTGATGCCATTTCTCTGGCCAGATGGGAACTGCCGGCTGTTCATCAAGTTAGCAATTAACAAGTAATTCATTAGGCGCCTAATGAACAAATTATTAACCTGGCAAGCCATGTCCAGTCGCTGACTGGGGAGAGGAATGGCTATTAATAAGGTCGTGGAGTGGCAGCTGTGGTTTGGTGGTTAAGGCACTGGGCAGGGTGACAGGAGATGTGGGTTCTGGACTCTTGGGCCAAATGGCTCTCCCTCTCCATGCCTTCTTTGACTGCTCATGTCGTGGGGGTAATCAGACCTGATTATTGATAAATTAAGAGTCAGAAACAGTCGGTATGAATGCAGGACATTGGATTATAGAAACTCCAAGGGCCCTAAGATCTAACTTTTCATGTCTGTGTCTCCTCAGGTCACTGGAAGTGAAAGCAGGACTGTCACCACAACCTCCTAATTGCTATGTACAGTGGGGCCTCTGTATTTACCAGTGCTGTATCTATGTATATAATCGATCTTGCTATGAAGTGTTTTAAGAGCCCCAATCCCAGCACTCAGGGAGGCTGAGGCAGGCAGATCAGAAGTTTAAGCCTGGCCTGGGCTATTTAGCAATTTAGCAAGACCCAGTCTCAGAAAGTAAACATGGCTGGGGATGTAGCTCATTGCAAAGGCCTGGATTCAGCCCTCAATCCTGGGGGAAAGAAAAACTGCATGGTGTCCATACTGAACATACAGGGACATTTCCCTTCTTCCTTAGTCCCTAGACTATACCATGTAACAACTGTTTACATAGTGTTCACACTGTATTGGGTCTTCTAAGTCACAGGTGTTCTAAGAAATCAGAGATGATTTCAAGTACACAGGAGGCTGTGCATAGGTTCCATGAAATACACCTTTTTACATACGGGATTTGAGCATCCTTGGCTTCTTAGTACCCACAGGGTACCAAACCCTTGCCCCTATTGAGGAATGTCTGTCTCATTCTATGCCTCAGCTAGGCCTGGAACTGGGCAGCATAGGGAAGATGTGTGTCATTTGTCCCTTGCTCTCACAGGGCTTCTGATTTGATTGAGAATATCAGATGTCCACACACAGCAAGCTAACTAGAGTAGAACCCAATTTGCGATAGGGCTGAGAGTTACAGCACTTCACAGGAGACAGAGAAGCGTCAGCAGGGATGAAGGGGAGGGGTCTCACCCAGGAGGGTGGGGATTTAAAGAATGACTTCATTGTGTTTTTCCTATTATAAAAATAACATACGCTCATTCCTCCAGATCTGCAAATAGAGGAAATTGGAAAGGAGAAGATAAAGATAATCTGTAATCTCATCACCCTCAGATACTGCTGTTGACATTTTCATGTGTATCTGGCGAGGGTTTTGACAGGCAGAGATGGGGGCAGGCTGTTTGAGGTGGAAGACAAGCATCAGTGAAAGCTCTGTGTTGCAGGGTTGTGAGATGTGTGACAGGCGCTTTGGGGGCAGAACTGTGGGCTGGGCAGGCTGGAGCGGGATTCTGGGGCACACTGGAATCAGAGGCTGGTGCAGGGGAGAAAGGCTGGGGAGGGCAGTGGGGCCAGACTTCAGGGATGAGGAGGGTGGAGGAGCTGGTGAGCCCTGAAGCCCAGCAGCAGGCCAGACACTCAGCTCTTCAATAACACTCATGTGCAGTGGAACTTATCAATGTAGCTGTCCCACTTAGGAGAAATACTGCAAAACCCTCTGCAGGAAAAACAAGTAAGATAGGGCTGTGGCGGAATTGTGAAAGGGAGCCAGGCTACAGAGAAAGAGGCCACCAGGACCTCCTTCGGGTTGTTGGCCTAGAGCATTTGGTGTGTATCAGCAAGACTCCCTAGGGGGCCAGGGCTCAGTCCTGGTTTGTCCCCCACGCAGCAGATGTGGCCTCGCTTCAGCCCCTTGCCTTATGTCTAGGGAACACCTGATCCACAGCGATTTTTTTTCTTGGTCAAGTAACAGCAGAGAGGTTTTAGCTGACAAAACTCTTTTTTGTAAGTTAATCAAAGGAAAGAACAGGTATTTCTACTATTCCTGTTTTAAAGATGATGAGACTGATGTTCCAAGAGGTAAAGAGACTTACCAAGGCCACGTGGCTAGGGATAGATTTAGGCAGAGAATCCAGATCTTAAGACTGCAAACTGTGTGTGTGTGTGATTAGTTGACCCACTCCCCTGTGGGGAACAGTCTGATGGCAAAGTGGATGGTTTTGGAGACAGGATCGTTCTACATTCAATTTCCTGCCCTAATATTTAATGAATTAAAAGATACAAATAATCTTGCACTTATTCTTCATTATCTTTATGTACCAAATGGGCTCACAATGCTATTTATCTCCCTGGATTCTTGTGAGGTTTAAATGAGATTATACAGGTGGGTTTGGTTCAGTTAATGCTAACTATAATTGTGATTGTGGTAACTGCTCTCATTGGACTTACAGAAATAATTTAGGCCTTGTGCTTGTTCCTCAGTTCTCTGCCATGGTCAGTCACTCTGGAGTTAGGAAGAATGCATGTCCAGTTCTGGGTCCCAGAGATTGCTTGGCCTTGAGGGAGCCTGACCAGAGTTCCCTAAATGGTCCACTGATTATCCAAAGACTCACGGGCTGCACGATACAGGAAGCTGTTCTTTGGTCCCTGTGACTAAAACGTTGCTGCTACCACCGGAGAGTTTGTAAGTTGTTAGACACCTCCTGGTCCCAGCGTTGTTAGACAGGACCATGTCATCATCAATCCTGACCAATCAGCTGTGGGCGAGGGTGACCTGCGCCACTTCTGGCCTTTTCTGCCCTCCAGCGCTCTCTCCTGCTCCTGACTGAGGAGGCCTCACGTCTGTGTGCAGCAGCTACAGAATGCTGGTTCCCCAGTCTCCTAGATCCCAAGTGCTCATGTGGAGCAGAGGCCCCTGTCAACCCAGTTTCTGCCCAGCTGCAGAAATTTCTGCGGTTTTACCTTCCAAGCACAAGGGCCCCAAGTTCGATCCCAGGTACCAAAAAAAAAAAACAAAAACAAAAACAAAACAAAACAAAAAAAAACAGACTTCTGTGGTGTAACCTAACCTAGTTTAACCAATGCAAGTCATTTTCACTGGCCGAAGGCTGACATCCTACATGGACACCTTGCACTGAGTAGCTCTATGGCTTAACACAGAGTAGGTTCCCACCCTGAGTGTCTTTCCAGAATAATTAGATATTTGGGAATGGCCCCTGGTAAAAGAGCTTAGTAAGTGTTATTTCTTTATGAAATGCCTTCTCTAAAATCCGGTTTCTGCCTATGCCCAGTACTCAGTGTGTCTCTTTCCCTGCTACATCCCAGCTCAGTCACCATTGCTCACAAACTCTTCTGTACTTGTTTGTGCATCTGCCTCCTTTACCAAGCCCAAGCACCTCCCTCTTGTTTTACCAAGACAGAAGTAGTGTCTTGTAGGTTTTGGGTCTTGCTTTAGCTCTGGGAAGTATTCAATACATTGTTTCTTTGAAGGGACGGGAGGGGGGAAGCAGGGGGCCCCTGTGCCTTGATCTCTTGCAAGGTCAGGCCTGGGAAGGGGTGCTGGGGGTGGGGGATGCCCTGGTCTCCTTGCTGCCCTGCCCTCTGGCTGTGTGAATCCCTGGGGTCCACAGGATGCCAACCTCATAGTGTCAATGGCATGGCCGAGTTGGGTGATGATGTTTCGTGTGGCTGGCTCATGTCCCATCTGTGTGACCCACTTAAACCTCCCAAGAGGCCCCTCCCAGTTGCTCCTGGGGTGAGGAGGGAGATGTTTGGGTCATCTGGTGAGGAAGCTGCAATGAGCTGAGTGACCCTTGTGAAGAAACAGCTTCCTCCCCAAAGGGTACTCCTTAGCAGGTATTTGTTTTAATTTGTGGTCAGAGCCAAGCAGGGGATGTTTATTTTTCTTGGCAAAATAAGTTTCCTCCCGTTACCCCTTCCCTAGAAATGGGCAAGATTCTCTCTTCTGAAAGCTCATACACCCCGCCCCCCGCGCACTGGCCTCTCCCGGTATGGGCTGCATGACACAGGTCAGCCCCTGTGCCATTCAGAGGGTGCAGGGAGCTGCCTCCCACTCACCTCACAGAAACCCAGAGAACAGATCTGGAGAGGATCCAGGATCCAAGGACTTGGTGTTTGGAGATGACTTAGATGAACCTGAGTACCCTCTGCAAGTGGCTGGCTGTGGCTGCCTGGCGTGCTGCACTGAGAGGTCTTAGCTGCGATAAACAGCCCATCTGTGCCATGGCTGGGAGAGGGAGTGGCACGTGAATGCTGCAGATCTGCTGTCTTGGCTCTCATTTGAACACCCTTCCTCTGAATAGAGAGCCATTACCTTGCATTAAGACCTAGCCTCTCACTGAACATTTCTTTAAAAGGCATTATGTGTCAGGGAAGAGTAACACGAAAGCATTGAAGAATTCAATAATTGATTGAGATTGATTGCCAAAAAATGACTATTATCAGTTTTGCTGGTTCTGGAAAATAACAGAGCACGGGTGAGTTAAAATAAATAGATTATTGCTTTGCTTAGGATCTGTTTCCCTAAGCTGCGGCTGGCAGAGAGGAACTGGTAGAATGGTCAGTTTGGTGGAAGTCAAGGCAGGAAACACAAGGTCTCCCCCTACTGCCAAAGTGTCTCCTGTAGTGGGCCCGCGAGAAGGTGACAGGTATGGTGGTGCTGGCTCCAGTGTGGCCTCATAACCTGTCCTGCTTGCATCTCTGCTTAGAAACCACCAGTCTCGATGCCCCTCCAAGCCCGTACCAGGCTGGCTCTGCAGAGAACGTCTGAGGGGTCCCAGCATCGCTGCCCCCTCTCTGTAGCCTGTGTCTCTCTCCCTTTCTCACTCCCAGAGGGTGACTGGGGGAGGGAACTGATCTTGCTACTCCTGGGTTTGCTTCTTCAGACTAGAAAATGACTGGGGCCTCTGGGCTGGAGGGCAGGGAATGGGGATTATACGGCTAACAAGGAAGAGCAGGCATTCCATTGTGTCCTTGGGATTTCTAAGAGTCCGACTCCCATTAATGTGCTAAACCTTTATAGAATTAGACTTTAAAGTCAAGAGCATAAGCCAATCTAGCTTGAATTAAAAGGACTTAAATGGCAAAAAATCCTCTGGTCAGATTTATCAATTTTTCCTAAGGAGAACAGAATGGGAGAAAGCAAAGCATTTATTATATGGGTCAGTCAGACCCCAGAGTCCAAGAACAAGGATGAGTGGTTGAAATCAGGCCAGGAATCCCGGGCCTGAGTCCCTGTGCTAAGTTTGGGTGAGAGGCATCCTTTGCTCATTCACCCATCCAGCCATCCATTCGTTAAAAAACCAAAACAAAACACTTGAGCACTTATGCACTAACCTCTAAGGATGTGATGATGATGAAGCCACAGGTTCGGTCTGCATAGGACTTCGGGGTGAGTGAGGAGCACATATAAAACACGGGCATTTTCAACAGGATAAGAAGAGTGCTGGGAAGGTCGAACTCAATGGGACCCCTCAGTCGCCACACCTATGAAGAGGAAGAGCTCTCCTTCACCCAAGTCACTAGAGTAACGAGAGCTGTGGAAGGCACGCGCGCTGCTTAGACGGAGTGTGTGGGCCCGACTGTCTAACCGTGTCTAACCCACCGGGGGACCTGCACCTGCAGGGTGTCCCGTACATCCCAAAGCAGTGTCCCTATTCGACCGCTCCTTTGATTTCCCTGCTCCCCTATGAGGTTGGCAAGGTGGAGAAGTTCTGTGTGAGGAGGACCCAAGGTCACACAGTCATGTGGTGGCAGAGTTGGCAGCTAAACACAACCACACCTTGCTGGGCATTGCACGGAGTGAACTGGATGGAACAAGGGTTGAGGGGAGCTGGGGCCGAGCGCAGAGATGAGCAAAGATGCCGACAGCTCACAAACCTCCCTCCTTCCTGTCATCTCTCAGGAAGTCCACACAGGGGCTCACGTGCCCCCGGGATGGCTTTGAACTCTGCTCTGGGCTGGCAGCAACCCAATCCCCAGTCGGGGCCCTTTCCGCACTCACTGGCTGGGTGTTGTTCAGGCAGCAAGAACAGGAAAAGATGGAGCTGCCCCTGGACAAAGGCCCATTTTCTTGGCATAGTTGGGAAGACTGCTGGATGCTGCTGTCGGGAGTGCAGGTACATTCCAGCCAGCGCCATCCTCCCCTATTCTGGAGTAGGGAGGCCGTGTGAAGCTGTACCCCTGGGGATGCCCATCCTGGGATACCCTTTGTGGATGTGGTGACTTGGGCTGGGGAGTGACAGGCGATAAGACACCCCCCTTCTGCCCTGCTGAAAGCATCCACTCAGGTGAGTTGATGCAAAGGCACTGACCGCCCAAACGTGCTGCAATATGGGGGGCTTCGAGGGTGCTCTCCCTGCAAGTCGCAGCCTTGTGGCTGTTCGTTATTGTGGCCATGGAAGTTTCTTAGGTGCCTGGAGGCTGAGGGCAGATGATGGGCAGAATTCTACCCTCAGTAAGTCACTCTTTTGGATTAAATGCGCCCCCATCTCCTATTCTGGTGAGAGGGTCCGAAGAGCAGGAAAGCCCTGGTGCTTGCACACAACAAAGCAAGGAGAGAAAGTCTTGGGCAGTGGGAAAAATAGGCCCCTGACTGTGAGGGGTGGGCATGCAGGTAAATGTGCTTATTTGCCCAGATGCCACCCTGGGCCTTAGGGGGACACTCTGGCCCTCACATTTTCTACCCCCAACCCCTTGTGAGCTGCTTTTCCGGCTTGGATACAGCCCAAGCTGGGCCTTTGGAGTGACAGTCCATCTCAGATGCAGCGCTAGTGCTCCACCCACCTTGCCAGGCTCAGCTAAATAAAGACACGGTCCCAGTGGGGGGCCTTGAGGCTGAGAGCTCTCCTGGGGGGCCCTGGGCAGCAGGAGCCAGCTCCCTGAGGCTTAGCAGAGCAGTCACAGCCCCCTCCTTCCATTCAGCCTTGACATTGAGTGACCTGGCAGATGGCCAGGGCTGGAGAGCTGGGTGTGTGTGTTTTGGGGTGTGTGTGCTCTGGTGAGAGGCCATGGGGTTCATCTAGGCAGATGGGGGCTTCCAGGCACAGCACTGGCACTGGGACAAGGCTGGGCACGGCCACACGGTGCTATCCACAGACAGAGCAGTGCAGTGGGAGCAGGGGGGAGGCTGGGCAAAGAGCGGTGCTATTTTAGGTTACAATAGCTGGACAGAAGGGCTGTTGACTGGCTCAGCCCTGCTGATGGGGGGAGCATTGAAGGGAGCAGGAGCAGGAGCAGGTTGTAGTCCTCGGGGGAAGTCTGGAGCATGTGGTGACAAAGGAGTCCAGGCCTGTCGTGGGTGACACAGAGACACTGACCCCAACTTCCTTGGGTGCTTTCTCCTGCCTCCCTGGTCCCCTACAGTGGAAGAAAGCAGAGAAGCCCAGTGCTGTGGCAGGATGGCTGCTCTTCCTCTCCTTTCCCCTCCCCTCTCCTCCCTTTCCCACTCCCTCTATTCCCTTTTTTTCCCTTTTCCTTCCTTCAGGGAGAGAAATGAAAAGCTCACTGGCCCAGGACATGGAAGACCCACTTTCCACTCCTGGCTCTGTTGGCCATATTTGGACCTCAGCCATGGCATGGGCTGTGAGTCTGTGCACTTAGAAAAGGAGCTAATCTGGCCACACCTTCCTCCAGGACGTTGTGAGGATGTCCAGGCCCAGCATGGATGGAGACGGTGTTCTGTGCAGCTGTGAGTTGCAGCACCCTGCTCAGGGGATCTTGATCTGCACCCTTCCACTCCTGGGCAGCCTGCAGCATGGGAAGGTTTCTCCCCTCTGAGATGGGCTGCTCCAGAGCTTGGGGGGCCCTGGGATGGGTGAGGCTGCAGAGAGGTCTCTGGAGCCCTGGGGAGAGAGTAAGTAAAGCCAGCCCCCCACCTCCTGCTGGTGCGGGTGCCTCCCTCTAAAGAGAATGATGGAGCAGCGAGAACACTGACCAAAATCAATTACAGAAATCAATGCCCTTGAGTGCAGCTTGCATTTCTGCCCCCAAGTCTGGCCTCATCAGCCCCTCCCGGGCAGCCCTGCTCCCTCTTTGGGAATCCGATGGTTTACTTAAATCCCGGTGGTGGTGTCCCCAGACTGGTTCCCTCCTTCTGGGCCAAATGGGCCGGGCCTCAGGGAGCGAAGTGATCTTGTGCCAAGAGAATGGTGGTGAGGGGTCAGCCTGCACTGGGGGAGACTCTGGGAAGCCTGGGGATGATTCAGGCCGGGACGCAGAGCTGGGCACTGTGGAGCTGTGCCATGCAGACAGGACCCTGTCTAGTCTCTGGATTTGACCTGCAGGACAAGGCCAGTCAAGGCCCAGAGTCTAGATCACAAAGGGAATTTTGAGTCTCTTGAGTTTTTTCACTTTTGGTAGACTGGGCTGGGGAAGGAGATCATCTCAGATGTTCTTAATGCAGACATGAACACTTGTAGGGCAGGAGATCTGTCACTTTGCTTATTTATGTGAGGCCCAAACTGATGAATGCAGGCAGGACTCTGGAATTTGGCTTCCTGAGTTTGAAACCTGCCCCTTAGGATAGGACCACGGCAAGTTGTATTCCATGTCTTGCCTCTGTTTTCTCACTTGTAAAACGGGACTATTACTGTAAGAGCATTGCAAGAATCAAAGAGTATTAACATGTATTTTGCCATAAAGTTGACCATTTATTTTTTCCCAGGGCAAACTCTGGGAAGTCAGGGCTGTTTTCTTTATCCTGGCCTGGCCTTTCTCTGAGTGGAAGATAATTTGCCATTATCCATCACCAGCATCCTGCCGATTCATCTTTACAATGTAGTGCCTCTGACAACCATCTCCTCCTGTCCATGCCCACTGTTACCTCCTGGTTTGGGTCCTTATCGCTGCAGGCCAAGGCTATTATAGGTGACTCCCAATGGCTCTCTAGTCTCCATCCTTTGCACAGTTGTAAGATCAATCTCGCTAATCATGTCTCATTGGGTCATCTGTCTGTCCAAATACCCTCAGTTGTTTGTAGGGGCCCATGTCCAAAGCCTGCAGTGCTTGGTCTGACAGTGTGTCCACCTGGATCTTCCAGATCTTCTTCCAGGCCCCTCCCACCGCTGGATGCCCTTTTTGTGGTTCTGGGCATTGAACTAAGGGCCTTAACCCTGAGTGACTTACAGTCCTCCTGCCTCAGCCTCCCAGAGTACTGGGATTACAGGCCTGCACCATCACACTCAGCCTGCAGGTTCCTCCAACCTTCCTTACCACTGTGGCCTTGATTAGGCTTTGATTCCCTTGCTCTATTTATGCCACCTGGTCCGAGTGACTCCCACGTCCCATGAGCAGCAAGTCCTCCCTGGCATCCCTCTGAAAGCTGGAACCTTTTGTCTCTCCCTTCTCTCCTGAGCCCCAGTGTGCCCCTGGCTTGCTCACTGTCTTTTTATGAGTGCATGACTAACTCCATTGCTAAATGCTTCCCTGGCCAGCACACTCCTGCCCTATTCCCACAGCCTTTGGCACTGTGCTGGGGACAGAGAAAGTGTTCAATAAGTCTGTGCTGGTTGATGGATGGTGGGATGCCTTGGGCAGGATGCTGTCCCATGGCTGAGGCCACTTCCGCCTTCCCAGCGTTCTGGTTCCTGACAGGCCATAGCTGGATGGCAGAGCACTTTCCTTTCATTCCAGGTGGATTTCTACCCTGGAGCCATCAGAACCCTTGGTCCTCCCTCTACCATAGGAAAGGTGGGAATGAAAATCTGGTCACCGGCCAGGTGGCTACCCTGTGCAGCCAACATATGTGCGCCCGTGTGTGGTGTGCAGGGCTGCGCTGCACCCTCCCCGGGCCTCTCTGCTTCCCCTCCATTTTCCCCACCACTTTTGCCCTCCAGAGAAGCCTCCCAAATGACAAGTGGGACCAGAGAGGGGCGAGAAAGGGAAGGAATTCAAGGCCTGAGTATTCTCTTTCTCCTCTCCTGAGCATCAGGGCTCCTGAGCTACACTGAGGAGCACCAGGGTGCCTGCTTGGTCAGGAGGTTCGTCTGCCTGCAAGTGCAGGAGTTGCTGGGTGGGGTCCATGAAGCTTGGACAAAGGACACAGGTTCTGAAGGGTGCATGAAAGTGTTTCACCACCTTGAGAGATTGTATCCAGGGCTATGCCATGCTAGGCAAGGGCTCTGCTATAGAGCTATATGCCTAGCTGCTTTTAATCTTATTTTGAGATAAGGTTTTGGTACCCAGGATGGCTTGATACTTACAATCTTCCTGTCTCAGGCTCCCCAGTCACCGGGATTACAGATATGGATCATCATTCCTGATACTTCACCACTTTTTTTTTTTCCTGGTACCAGGGATCAAACTTAGGACCTTGCACTTTTGAGGCAGGCATGGTGCCACTGAGCTAAATCCCCGTGCATTACTCCACTTTTTAATCTCCGCTTTGTCATTTGCCACTTGGATTTTACTGCCTGTCAGGCATCCTCTGTTCTCTCCCTGGATCCCTGGGGAAAGGGGTGGAGAGCTCTGTGAGCCAGGCAGACATTGTATTAGCTGCTTTGGGTGTAATATCTCACCTAATTTTCCCACGGCTTGATTTTTTAAAATCTGAGTTTTACAGATGAGATGACTGAGGTTCAGAGATATTAAGTTGGTCCCGGCTAGTCCATTTTCCGGTGCAGATCCCTATACAAGGTAAGGGGGTGCCTCACACATAGCAGATGCTCAGGAACGAATGGTGACTCTGCCATGCCCAAAAGTAGCTGGGGGGAAGGTTGGGGTTGGCTGCATGGGAGAAACCTTTGTACAGACTGGAGGGGAGAGAGGTCCAAGGTCGGGGTGTTGCAACAGGCTGAATGCTGGTGATGGTGGCTACTGTCCACTGTCCTTGTGAGAGCTGTGAGGTTCTGAGTTCCTGAAGGGTCTCCGTCACAGGCCTCCTGCTGCCAGAATCCCAGTCCCAGTCCCCATGGAAACAGTGGGGGCCTTCCCTGGGTGTCCACTGCTGCTTCTCAGCCTGTTCCCTGGAAGCACTCCCGCATGCTTCACAGAGCTCTCCTATAGTTACACACACATATTTGGGGCCGCAGGAAGACCCTTGGAGTAGGGAAGGGAAGGGTGAAAGGTTTTTGTTCCGATTACTTATTTTTCAATAGCCAGGCTTCTAGCCTCTGGCTAAGGGTCCAAGACTCCCAGGCAGTATGACTACTGGACTGATGCTAGGAGATCTCGTTAGGTATAAAGTCGTTTTCTACAACTGGAAAGGTGCGGAGGAGGCTGCCCCGGAAGACGGCTCCCTGCAGCTCCACGCCACCCCTAGGCCTTCTCCGGTGCCCAGCCAGTGAGGTGTCTTTGGAGGGCACCGTCCACCTTTAGGGCGAAAAGATGCAGGCAGGGGCCAGGCCCACGGCCTCACGAAAAATCAAATAAAAGGGGCATTCGGAGGACGAGTCTCCAGCCCAGGGCTTCCGGAGCTCCGAGAAGCCGCGTTCCCGCCTAAATCCACAAGATGGAAGTTGCTCCTGGCTTTTCCGCCAGCTAAGGCTGCGGGTATTGGATTGACCCCTCCCCTCGCGCCAAGTCCATTTCTAGCATTCACCCTATTACAGTCTTGTTATTTAAAAATATATATATCCAAAGGCACTTCCACATGCATCTTCGATGCAGCGCAGATCTGCTTCTGAGCAGCGCGGAAAGTTTACGAGCCGCTGCGCGTGCACCGCCCCAGCACCCTGCGTGAGCGAGCAGAGCTTCGCTCCGGGAAGGTGCGCAAGAAAGCCCAGGGCTCCCGGGCGGCTCTTCCGCAGCCGAGGGTGTGTCACGAGGAGTGTGGAGCTGAGGCGCCCTGTGTGCGTGGGAGTGTGTTCCCGTGCGCGCCCGCGTGGCTGCAGCCCCACCGCCTCTCCCATCTGGTCTCGCCTGAACGTGTCAGCAACCTCACTTCTCCTTCAACCCTTTCCCCTCCAGGCGCTTCTGAGCGTTGGTTGTAAATTCCGTGATTAAAACACGCCGATGAGCCTGGCCCAACCAGACGGATCGGTCGTCAGTCCCCTCGCCGGCAGGGAGAGGGGTCCGGGCCCGGAGGCTCGAGAGCCGGGAGCTGCCAGCTGTTTGTTCTCGTAGCCCAACCGGCTGCCGAGAGCGCGCGCGGC
>NW_022900930.1:42726727-42727242 GCF_012274545.1 Fukomys damarensis | reverse complement strand
AAGCCGGAGCGCGATCCTTCCGGCACAGTTTGTGCAGGTTCGCAAGCTTCCAAGAAGGCAGCCAGGGTGCGCCGGCACCGCGGTCTTCTCCGGGATCCAGGGGAGGAGCGATCAACCAGGGAAGGGAAGTCTCAACGGGCTGCGAGGCTGGAGCGTGCGAGGAGCCAAAGCGCCGCGATGCTCTGGGAAAGTTCCCATGTCCGCGTGGAGAGCACCCGTGCATGAGCGCGGGGCTAGACCAGGGCAGACACGCTGCGCGGGGCTCGCGGGGGCCGCAGGATGCCCTTCGTCCCCTGCTACCTGGGGGACACGCTGTGCTTCGGCTTCCCGACAAAGGGACACAGTAGCCCTTGTGGAACCCCCTCCCAGACCTGGGCCAGCAGGCCGGGAGTTCCCAGCGCCCTGCCCCCTATGCCACCAAGGATGGCTGGGGCTCCCGGGAACCCTGCACCCTCCAGCCTCCCCAGCCTCTCCTGGCTTCCGACTCTCGGCGGCCCAGGGCCCGGGGCAGGGGC
>NW_022900930.1:42725400-42726333 GCF_012274545.1 Fukomys damarensis | reverse complement strand
CGCGGGCGCGAGAGCAGCGGCGAGGGAGCCGCGCAGGGGGGGAGGAGGCGGGAGGAGGGAGGAGCAGGGAGAGGGGGAGAAGGGAGGGAGAGAGGAGAGCGAGGGAGAGCTGGAGAGAGCGCGAGCGAGGGAGAGGAGAGGAGCGGAGAGGGAGGGCGAGGAAAGACGCGCGCCGAGGCACACGGCCACTGGAATTCCACTAGGAAAAAAGTGAGCGAGCAAGGGTTATCAGAAGATTTTATTTTATTTTTGGGAGTCTTTTCTTCGTCTTGGTACGAAAGAAGCGACTCCGGTCTCCTGTCTTCGAAGCTCTGACTGGATTGTTCCTGGCGCTCACGCCCGTCGGTGGATTTCTTTCCGGTTGGCAATTTTTCTGACCCCCTCCCTGGCCACCTCCTTCCAGCTCTGCACTCTCCGATCGCCTCGCCCCCACCTCCCAAACCCCTCCGGGGCGCGCTGGGGAATTGGACCCGCGGGGACTCGCGCCTTCCCGGACGAGTGAGGGGAGGGCTGACCTCAGGACCGGCCGTTGGCTTATAAAGCAGCCAGACACACAGCGACGCGTGTTTGATTTTGGTGGGCAAGGGGGGGCGTCGAGGGCAGCCCACCGCCCGCCTCCCACCCCACCCCCTCCAGCCAGAGGCGAGAATCTCAGGACTCGGGATCTTTAGCGGGCGGACAGGCTGGAATCTCCGCATTGGATTCGGGGCTGATTACCACTGCTTGGCTGTTATTTCTGATTTAAATTTTTTTTATTTCATTTTTTTAACCTAAAGGAGAAGGACAAAATAACTGTGGGATTTATTTAACATGATCTTGGCAAACGCCTTCTGCCTCTTCTTCCTTTTAGGTGAGTACCTGCTGGCGGTCGCGCGCTTGGGCGCTGGCGAAAAGCAGGGACCGCTGGGGGCGAGCGGGGTGGGCGCCGCAGGA
>NW_022900930.1:42690783-42725082 GCF_012274545.1 Fukomys damarensis | reverse complement strand
GACTCGGGCTCTGGCGAAACGAGCGGGCCGGGCTGCGCGGACGCGGGCGGAGGAACCAGAACTGCTGCTGGCGGGCTGCACAGGGGGAGATTAGGAAGGAGCCTTCCGACATTCACACACACCACACACACGCACGCACACGCACACACACACACACACACACACACACGCTCGCACACGCTGTGGTGGCACTCAGTTCCCTCGAAATAATGGGTTCGAATTGCAGCAACTTAAAGAAAAATGAAAAGCCCAACTCTATCTGGAAGAGAGGAGGGAGGGGAGAAGCTGAGGCGGGGAGGGAAATATTTTGTCTGTCCCACCCTTCCCGATCGGTGCCCGGAGTCGATCGAAACAGAGGGCCAGGGTTTGTGCAGGAGCTGCAGGTTGGTCGTCCGCGGGAAGCCCCAGCAGGAACCCCCCACCTGCCAATCAACCTCTGGAAAACGCACCCCACTTCCTCCTTGGAACACTTTGCAAGTTTCTCCCCACCCTTGCCCCTCAGGTCCAGCCAGACCTGACCCCGATGGGTGCTGGGGTGGGGGCGCCTGGCTGGGAGCGGCGGCTCAGGGCTGCCTGTGCGTCACCCACCTCTGGAGGCCCGGGAGCCGGTGGAGGAGGCCAAAGTTTGTTTCTCTGGGTGAGGAAGGTGAGGGGTGAAGGAGAAAAGGGGACCCGGACGAAGACCACTGCTCATTCTGTGAGCCCCCTCCCTCCAGGGTAGGGAAGAGGGACTGCTTGATGCCCCTGACCCCCAGCACATTCATTCCCACGACCCTCGCCCCCTGCTGTGCTATGTGAGATCTCAGCTGCTTCGAAATGGCTCTGGAGAAAGCAGTATCCGGGTGCGAGGGAAGAGAAGAGGGTGTTTGCAAGGCCGGGTGCTGGCCGGCAGTCCTGGGCAAGCTACTGCCTGGAGTAACGCCCTCCCGAGGGCGAGCTCCGGAACTCTGTGCCTGAGTGTGTGGGGAAGGCGCACTCGGCTGCTTCAGCGGCGCCCTTCCAGCTACCCTGGCTGGCTGTGTAGCCCCGTTGAGCCAGCCTCCCTGGGAAGAGGGGGTCGTGAGCGCACCCCTCTCCTCTTGTGGAAGGGGCTCCGGGAAGGCCCTGATGGGAGGTAGATGCTGGTCACAGAAAGATGTCGGTGGTCTAAGAAGTGCCCTCCAGACTGGGACGGGGGATTGGGGGGTCCTGGGAGTCAGTGTTGGCTGGGTCCTGGACTTTTTGCCTGCCCTCCTACCCACCTCCCCCAGGTTCTTTAAGGACAAGGCCCTGCCCTGGGGTGTGGCCTTCACCACCCTGCCTCCCTCAGCAGGGGCAACTCTGTGGAGTGGGAGGGGCAGAGAGAGGAAGCTGGACAGTGCAATGGGCCCGCGGTGGCCTTGCAGCCCATCCTGCAGCCACCTGGAAGTGGACTCTCATTCTGAAGGAGCTGTTATAAAACCTGACCTTTTCTCCCATCGCTGCTTTGAAAACAGCTTTGTGGGGCTTAGAATGATCAAGGCCAAGAAGAAAAGAAAATTGTATTTCAGGCAAAGCAGCCAGATTGCTTTGCTGCTAAGCTACACACTCTCCAAGCCAGCAGGGATCCCAGGTGTGGGTGACTTGCCAGGCCAGGGGCTGGAGGAAAGCATTCCTGCCCTGCCTGGACCCCCATACTGCAGGAGGCTGAGGCATCAACTCTGCTCTGGCTCCCAGAAGTGGCACTGGTGCTCTTGTTCACAGTGTGTGTGTGTGTGTGTGTGTGTGTGTGTGTGTGTGTTTGGATGGGGTAGGAGCAGAAATGCCCACCAGTGTCTGTGACCTGAGGGTTGTGTGGCAAGAGGGGAGGGGGCAAGAGTTGGACAGGAGAGGAGGTCAGCGTCCCCTTGGGTCACAGACCTTCAGTTCCCATTCTTTGACAAGGCCCCTTCTGAACTGGGCTGAAGGCTTAGAAGGGTGACCTGGGTGACCGAAGGGAACCAGTAGGATGGGTGGGTGGGGTTAAGGAAACTTTAGCCCTAGGGCCCTTTTGTTAGCTAGGAGCCCATAATTGGGGGTTGGTTGGAAATCCCACTCAGGGCAGAGGCTTTGGGAGCTGAAGACAGTAGGCAATTTCAGCTGGGGACATGGTGATGGGTGAACCCAGGAGCAAAGGCCTTTGGGTCTCTTCCTCAGGGGCCAAGTGGGATCTGGGGTCACAGGACTGTGGTGGAGAGACAGATCGTTTTGCCCAGCCACCCTGACCTCCAATATTGGCATCCAGGGAGAGAATGCCTTGGGGACAGTGACTTGAGTCGGAGCTGGTCAGAGGGCCCACTTCTCAATGACAGTCTAGCATACATTTTGATTCTATGGGGGGCATTGGATGCATAAAGGCAGGCAGAGTTCCGTATTGTCTCTTGGTGCCCCCATATCTCTAGTAGCTGCTCCACATGTTTCTTCTTGGTGGATCCAACTTTTCTCCCATGTAGGGTTGGGGAATAACTCCAGGACACCGTTTGCCCTCTCCTTTCCCAGGATTCTTGGTTAAAGACTTCGCATTGCTTTGATTCCCTTCTCTTACTGGGCTGGATTGGTTCCAAAAGTCAGAGACAGCTGGCAAAGGGTGCCCCAGCTCGTTGTAGGGCACGCCCCTGCCCCATCATAGGTGCCAGTTAACAGGAAAGTGGAAGACTTTGCTTTAGGCATGGGAGCCTATCCAGGGTCATGTAAGGATCACCGCTTGGGGGTCTAGGCCCCACCTTCTGGACTGGCATTGCCCCTGAGGTCACATCCCAACTGGAAGCCTGCTGTGAATCCTGAGGCTAGGGAAATCTCAGGACGTGAGGATGTCCCAGCCTTAGCCCCATGGACAGTCAGGCAGGAGGAGAACCACTGGCCCTGTCCATGGAGATCCCAGGGCTGGCTGGCTGGGGAAGGGAAGGCAGCAGGTGCAGGTGGGGATGTCGGCTCAGCTGCTCCTGCGCGGCCCTCCGGTGCTCAGTTCTGACTGGGGATGGAGGAATCTGCTGAAGCTGAGAAAGAAAGCTGCCACCTCAGCTTGTGTGGAGGATGTGTCTTTCCCGCTGGTGCTTGGGCAGATCCCACGGCCCGTGCCTCCCTCTCGGAGCTGGTTTCTGCTCTGGTCTTCTCTCAGTGTAGCCACATCCTCCAGCGTTTCCTGTTCAGGGGGAGGCGTGGTCAGTGCAGAAGAAAGCTTTGGCCCTAGCCCCTGCAGCCTCTTCCACTCGGGCCCACCCTCTGCTCTCTTCTTCCAGGTCTCGGTCAGGGTGGGCCTGCTGCCCTGAGTTCCTCTGCTAGCGATTCCTTTTCTCTAGGGATTCTGGGGAGCGACCTGCTGGCCGTGCAGGGCTCTGCCCCTAGGTGTCGCTGTCCCCCTGTGATAGCTCCCCCCCTGAGCCGGCCTCCTAGGGAGAAGGCGTGAGGTTGGTGCTCTGGGCAGGCACCCAGGCGTTCTGCGGTATTCAGAGGAGGGGGCTAATGGCCTAGGATTTTATTATGTTTTGGGGCTGGAGGAAGCCTTCCAAGTCGTCTGGTGGGGCTTGGAAAAGGCAGTCTTAGCTGTGGCTGTGGGGTGGGGCCTTTCTGGGGCTGGGTCTGCAGTTAGGGGCTTAGGAAGAACAGGAAGATGGGAGGAAGATTTGCACATGTGGAGGAAACCATTTTGGAAAAGTGGCTTTGGAAAGGGTCAGGCCAGCCTCTCCTTGCCCTTCGCCTCTGAATCTTCCTCCCCATCCCCTCCCTCCTGGGGCCCCTGGCAGCTGAGGAGGAGGGTGGGCTGATGGGTGCTGGTTCAGTTCTGCAGAAGTGAGGCTGCATCTGCAAGGCTTCCTGTGGGAGGGAGGTGCTTTCCCTTTTGTTATAGTTTTATTATTTGGTTTTTGGAAGGAATAACAATATAGAAGGGGAGAGGGTTTCAGGGGAGAAGAGGAAAGAAAGCAGACGAGAGGAGAAGAGGCCAGGCCACCCGGAGAAGTAATAAGGTCTGTTGAGAGCAGAGCCCTGTTTTTTGTTTATTTACTGGATTTTTTTTTTTTTGCATTCCTGGGGATTGAACCCACGACCTTTGCACTGAGCTACATTCCCCAGCCTTCTTTATTTTTAGACAGTCTCATAAGTTTCGCAGGCAGGACTTGAACTTACAGTCTTCCTGCCTCAGCCTCTCAAGTGCTGAGATAACAGGTGTGCACCTTGGGAGGCAGGAAGCAAGAGAAGCCAAGGGGTGGAGCAGGAGATGGTTCAAGAGGGGAGGGGGGCAGAGTGAGGTGGAGTGGGTCACTCGCACACCAGTGGGTTTCTGTAGAGGCGGGTGGGGTGGAACTTGACCCAGCAGGTTTCCAGCCTCCATGTGGTGTGCGGTCGGGGCTGGGCTTATCTTTCACTGTCTTCTTGGAAAGTCTAGCAACCCAGACTGAGAAGACAGAGCTCAGAGGGGCTTCTTCTACTTCTGTATGTGACCTGGGGTTGTCATCTGTCTTCTGAGGGTCTCAGTTTCCCTAGGCCGTAGGCTCTGAAGGTTAAATGACTTTCTGGTGCCTTCAGGGCATGGTAGAGGGGTTCTCTGGCTGGAGCAGAGGGCAGAGATTGGTGGGGGTGCTGGGTAGAGTAGAAGGGAGCTCCCTGCTTTGCACCCCCAGCAAGGCCGAGGGCCCCAGCTCTTGTGGAGGTCGTGACGTGGAGTGTGGGCTGCCTCGGTCCTAGACTGACTGGTCTCCAGAGAGGGCTTCCCTGGCTTCATTGTGCTGGGCTCCTAGGCCCTTACCAAGGAGGAACAGTGCAAGCTGGGGGGTGGGGAGCATGGCAGCCCCTGGGGTCCCAGGAGATTATATGTTCTCTGAGTCACCTGGGTGCGCGTCGGTGCAAGATGGGAGTGATGTTACCAGGAGGGCCCGAGCCCCAGGCCTGTATCTTGGGGCGGAGATGGTGGAGCCCTCATTCATGCTTGTCTTCCCTCCCCACCACCCAGACGAGACCCTCCGCTCTTTGGCCAGCCCTTCCTCCCTGCAGGGCCCCGAGCTCCACGGCTGGCGCCCCCCAGTGGACTGTGTCCGGGCCAATGAGCTGTGCGCGGCGGAGTCCAACTGCAGCTCGCGCTACCGCACGCTGCGGCAGTGCCTGGCGGGCCGGGACCGCAACACCATGCTGGCCAACAAGGAGTGCCAGGCGGCCCTGGAGGTCCTGCAGGAGAGCCCGCTCTACGACTGCCGCTGCAAGCGGGGCATGAAGAAGGAGCTGCAGTGCCTGCAGATCTACTGGAGCATCCATCTTGGGCTGACAGAGGGTAAGCGCACGCTGGAGTGGGGTGGGCAGCGGGAGGGCTGAAGGGGCCGGACCCCCAGGTGGAGCCCTGGGTAGTGGGTGAACTGTCCATTTCCGGGGGGAACCTAGAACCCAGAGGAAGGAACCACCTGCCTGAGGTAGCAGCGGTGACAGCTGGAGGTGGTAGGTAAAGAAGAACCAAAGCTGGACGAGGAGGAGGCGACACAGAGGGGTGGAACAGATGTTCAATCAGGACCATGTGGAGGGGACCCTTCTCCATGAGAGGGCGAGACAAAGGCATCAGGAAGCCGGATCAGTGAGATGGAGGAGAGAGGAGGGGTGGCTTGGGCATGCCAAGCCTGCGGCCCGGAGAGAGCCTTGCTCCGGAAGGCCCGCCCCTTGTGTGTCATGACGTCATGAGGCTTCCAGGCACTGTGCCTGGCCTAGGTATCTTCTGCACTGCTTAGGTACAGCCTGAACCTGGGGCCTCCCCGCCCCAGTAATACTCGACACCCCCCGACCCGCTCCAGACTGGGTGTGGATTTGCTCATGCTTCCGGAGGTTGGTCATCTTGCCTGGGTATTCATTAATTCAACAGATGTTCACTGAGTAGACTGCCTGCTGGGTGTTGCAGGAGCAGTTGAGAACAAGCTGTCATGGAGCTCGGAGTCTGGGGCTGGTGCAGTAAGAAAGGGGACTTCTGCATTTTGACAGCATGGGTGCCATGATGGGAAGGCACAGGGTGCAGTGGTTGCATCTCAGGGGGACATCTAACTACTGCTAGGAAATCCAAAGAGCCTTCCTGGAGGAGTCTGTCAGAAAATCGGAAGATGAGTTCGTTGCCAAAGTGAAGGATGCAGGAAGAGTGGGGTGGGCTGGTGGAGAGAGCAGCAAGGCCTGGCCCCCAGGTGAGAGTTGAACCCTCCTGTAGAACTGCCGAAAGGTAGAGAGTGGAGTGGGAAGGCGGGGAGGGGAGAAGTTGGGGACAGGGAGATCTGTGGGCAGCAGGGCAGGCAGCCCTGAAAGGGGTTGAGGGAGTCGATCAGATCTGTGTTTCAGAAGAGAAAGCCAGTGAAGCGAACTGCTTGTAATTAAGGTCTGTTCAGAAGCCACTGTTGGGATCCAGATCAGGAGTAACGGTGGCCAGAACTAGACAGTGGCAAGAAAGGGCAGGGCAGACCTAAGAACTTTATAGAAGGCCAAGTCGGCAGGCCTTGGTGACTGATGGCTCATGAGAGAGGGAGAGAAGAGAGGAGTCGGGGTGCACCCCGGTTCCTGTCTTGGGGAACTGAGTGGGAGATGACACTGCTCAGAAGCAGTGCTCAGGGATTTGGGGAAGAAGGGCAAGGCATGATGGGTTATTTGGGGGCATGTGCCTGTGGTCATTGGCCACACTTCGCAGACTTACCTGTCTGGAGCTCGGGGGAGGAAGTGGACTTGCAGAGAGAGATTCGGAAGTGGACATGAGGCTGTGGGTGGTAACCAGAGCCAGGGGAGCAGATGCCATTACAATGGCAGGAGGAGGACAGTGACACAGCCCCTGGGGTCACTGACAATAAAGGATGGGAGAGGGGAAAGGGTGATTGAGGAGGCCCCAGGGGAGAGGTTGGAGGAATATGGGGCGTAAACAGGGAGGGGCTTTTTCCTAGCAGAGGCACACAATTCTGCTCAAGCAGGAGAGCGATGGCAGTGTCTCTGGTGTCCTTGAGGTGAGCTTCTTAGGTGGCTGCTAGGGGCAGGGACCTGATTAGGGAGTGGATGGGAGCTGGGAGGTTGGAAATGATAAATGCAGACAACTTTTTCCAGGATCTTAGTGTGAAGAGGAGAGAACAAAGCATGATAGATTTTCTTTTTTAAAGATGAGAAGAGGTGGAACAATTTAAATTCTGGGGTGGGGTGGTGGTGGTGGAGATGTGGAGGGGAAGAAGACAGCAGTGTCCTCTGTAGTCAGTGGCCCTGGGGCAGCACAGCAGGTGGGTCCAGAGCCAGGTAAGGGATTAGGCTTAGATCAGAGAGAAAGTCTCTCCAGGGTGCTGGAAGGGTGGGGGAGGATTCCAGCTGCAGGTCTGGAGGCTGCGGAGGGAGGGGTCCCTGAGCAGGCACTAAGATGGCTCAAATATTCTGAGAATATAGGAATAAGAAGTATGTACAATTATTATTAGCGGTACTGCCATTAATAACAGTAATTCCTTATGCAGCAGGCCGCACTTCTCCCTGGCAACCTTGATTCCTGGAGCTGCAATAAGCAGAGAGGGGAACACTGTCCTAACACACCTGCGCTTTGCTCCACAGGGGAGCCTGGATAGTTGTTTCCTCAGAGTCTGGCTCTGTACAGTGAGGGCTTCTGGCTCCTGAGCCGGGTAGTTTTGCTTTCTTCCCGGCAGCCTTCAGTGTCATCCTAGAGGACAGTGGGCAGCTGGCTGGGGTGAATTTGCTTGGGCTGCAGAGTGCACTGGAAGGGACAGAACTGTTGCTGAAAGGACCATGAGCCACCTGGTCCTTTAGCACAAACAGCCCACCCGCCTCTGTGGTGCCCCGTGGCATTGCCAGGGCGGCGCGCTGCAGGACTCCACTGATGGAAGTCTGGAGGAGTGGGGATGTTTCTCATTTTGAGACAGGAATGAGCTGCTCTGTGCTTTTCTCTGCAATTGCTGAGGGGGGTCTTCAAGGCCCTTTTTGACCTGGGAGTGTCTTGGTGAAGATCACTGTTTTTGGTTCCAGGCTTTGAGACGATGTTTTCATTCATTTATTCAGTGACCATCAGTTAAGCACCCACTGTGTGCCTTAGAGAAAGGTCGCACTGTAAAAATCTGAGGTCCCTCTTCTGGCTGCCTCCAGGCTAGGAGAATGTCACTAGGGCTCTGTCCAGAGCAGCACCCCAATCCACCCCCTCTCACTGAAGCCTGCCTCTTCTCCCCTGGACATCCGCATGCACCTGTGCCTTGAATTGGAGAGCTATGAGCCCAGTGGTATTGACGAGGGCAAGACAGGAGGCCTTTGAACAGCAGGTCCTGTCCCTGTGAGTGACAGGGTCTACCTGAGAGTTAATTATTCACAGCCGGGGTTGAATGGGGCCCCTGGGGAGGTTGCAAGAACCTCCTCCTTGCTCTATAATAACACTTAATAGTGGGCTTGGGCCCTGGCCAGGGAAGGAAAGAAGGGCAGTAGAGATCTGCGTGGGTTCAGCTTTCCTTCCCATTCTTGGCTTCCCTTGGCCCCTGTGGGTGGGTGTGACTCACCCAGACCTTGGCTCCATGTTCTCCCTTTACCAGAGGCTGAGCGAGGCTGAGCTCGTGGCGCTGGCTCAAGGCCTTGGCCTGGAGTGGCAGTGGAGGAAGGAGGGTGGGCTGTAGCAGGCAGGTGGCCGCTGAAGAGGTGGCTGCTGGGCTCCTAGAGTCTGAAATGCAAAGGTCCTGGAGATGGCTTGGGTTCACCCCACACGGGCTGGGAAATCTGAGGCATGGAGTGTGGGATGGCGGCCGAGGTACACAGTGAGCTGGTGGCAGGACTCAGGCTTGGGCCCAGGGTCCTGACATGGTATCCAGGTCTCTTTCGCTGCCCTGAGGAGATCCCATTGCTGGGGGCCTGTCTCCTTCTCTGCCGTTTCCCCCACCAGTATTTATACAGTGCTGTCACTAGGGCCCCATGGAGGTTCGAAGCCACGTGACACTGACATTCAGGGACTCTGGATCCTTCGCAGTGAAGAGCACAGGTGTCTCCTATGGGTCCATTTCCGGGATCTGATATCCTGGGTCTGGCTTCAGTGCCCGGGCCTGGAATTTCCCATTGGTCCAGTCTGCTGTAGGAACGGCAGCTTCGAGTGGACCTAGAGACTCCGGGCTCCTCCAAACTGCCCCCTGGGGACCCTCTTAGTCAGTGGTCCTGGCTGGTGCTGTGCTGTGTGGCTAGGAGCTAGTTGCAGTTGGGAAGGCCAGCCGTGGCAGCGAGGACTGCTCCTTCGAAAAGTGGAACGGCAGCCCTTAGCGAGGAGGGAGATGGTTGCAATAACACGTGTCGTTTTGCAGACAGTGTTCGCGGTGGAAAAGCACTTGGGCTCTGGAGCCTGGATCTGCTGCTTCCCAGCTGCGTGACGTTAAGTCATCTGGGGCAAGTTACTTAATGTCTCTGTGCCTTGTTTCGCTTCTCGTTAGTACAGGAGGGGAGCGGTCACGCCTACCCACAGAGCAGTGAAGAGGATGGGACTGAGTGGAAGTGTCTCAAGCGTGCTTAGTGTGGGCATGCCGGAAGCTCCTTATTCATGTTTTTATTGTGAAAGCGGCTCCCTAGGCTCTTCTGTGGTTTGACTCCACTGGACAGCAAAGGCTGGGGACCCACCCCCAGGAGTTTCCTAGGACAGGGTGTAAGTTCAGTGGGTGGAATGGAGGTCACTGAGGTCATCATGCTAGGATGGGCTTGCACACCCCCGGGAGCAGGGCTCAGGCAGAGACTGTGGAGATGCCAGGCATCTGGGTGAGGCCACTGGGTGGATCTGGGGTGGGGGTGCACCGTGGCATGTGCTGTGTGTGGCCAGGCATATGGGGTACCCCTGTCAGGTAAAGGGCAGGGTGGAGGCCATCTCAGCAGGAGTGTGCCGGCTTCTTCCTATACCCTGGGGCTCTGCACCCTTCTTGGGGGTCTGCTGGCCTCAGCAGCTGAACTCCTTGCTCTTTGAGCCACACAGGGCTTGCCATGTCTACCTTCCTACGGGTGGGCGCATCTTGGGCCGGTTGCGGAACCTCCGACAGGAATATTCTGGGCCCCTCTTCTGAGGGCTATTCCTTCCTGCAGGTGGCCCCATGAGTGTCATCCACCTGGACTCCTCAGGTCCCCATAGGTAGGAAGTGGTTGTGTGGCTGTAGGTCCCCCGTCCACTTTCCCTCTCACCACATGCAGTCCAAGTGAGTCTGCATTGATTTCTCCTCCCCAGAGAGGACATTTCCTTTCCTCTGAGGTGTTGGCAGACACACGGAGCTCCCAGTGAGGTGGTGGTGGGGTCCCTAGGGCAGCCCTGTGCCCTTTACCTCCTGCTTTCCCATCCTTCTGATGCCCCCAGAGTCCCAAGGAAAGGTCTGAGGAGGTGGCAGGAGGTGGCACAAGGTTTTGGGGAGGAACCGTCAGGACACAGGAGCGGGGGTTGGGCCATCCACTCAGTGACTTTCAGCCCCTCTCACCAGACTTTTCTGGTACATGATGGGAAGCGAAGAGATTCTTCCGGAGGGACTTGCACAGTTCCAGGGCAGCATGAGGGCCAGGAGATCGGATGTAGCCAAATGCTGCCAAGAGAAGCTGCGTGACCTCAGGCAGGTGGCTTCACCTCTGTAGAACCCTTTCTTGCGAAATGAAAAACTGGTACTCAGTGGTCATGGGGGCCTCTAACTTCAGATCCTATGATTGGTACTTGGCCCTCACAGGTTACCGTTCTACTTTCCCCGTCCTTTCCAGAAGCATTGACATTTGTCAAAGAGGGCTGGTTGTGCAGGGAGGTGATGAGAGAGAACCAGGCAGTAGCACCTGCTCGGGGTGGGGGGAGGGTCTGTGTCAGTCGGAGGGAAGTGACTTGGCCATGTGCAAGGCTCGGTTTCATTGCTGATTTTCCTGGGAGGTGCTTTGCACTTGGTGACCAGCTTGTCCTCCCTGCTGGTGCAAGCACTCGTGGCGGATCTTTCCAGACTGAAAGTGCTGTGGGCAGGGAGCTGTGTCTGACGCCTGCCTCTCTTCCAGGTGAGGAGTTCTACGAAGCCTCCCCCTATGAGCCCGTGACCTCGCGCCTCTCAGACATCTTCAGGCTTGCTTCAATCTTCTCAGGTAAGTGGCTCTCGCTGGGTTGCAGCCTGGTCTCTTGTCCTGGTGGCGTGGCTCATGTAGCCCTGCGCTGCTGTTGACTGTGCTCCCCATCAGCTTGTCCCTTAGTGTTTCTGGGCCTTGGGGCCTGGCCTGTAAAGGACACTGTGTCACCTCCTCCTTGGTGGTTGTCTGGAGCAAAGCATTGGAGGGTCTTCTTAGCGTGATGGCTGTCACAGTCTTGAACCTGAAACTCGATGTCGCCCTTGTTCCTTCCCAGTTCCTCTTCTTTGGAGCTCTTCTCCTTGGTCCATTTGCTTAGTTTTATCCTCTCCGTGCCTCAGTGTCCTCTGCTGTGAAGTGGGGACAGTAGCAGTTGGATTGTTGTGAGCTATAAAGTACATGATGTGCTGAAAGCTTTGTGGGAGATTTTGGGAAACATAGCTATGGTTTTTGGTATAGGTTGAGCATCTTTAGTCCAAAGAGCCCAAATCCAAAATGTTCCAAAATCCAAACCGTTTTGAGTGCTGATGTCCTGTTACAGTGGAACATCCTACACCTGACCTCATGTGATGGATGCCACGCACTAAAAGTATTGTGTAAATTTACCAGTATATCAGGTGCATACAAAGCAATTGCATTTTGCGTCTGGTTTCTACCCCCAAGATGTCTCATTATGGATATACAAATATTCCAGAATCCACCGCCCAGCAAATTCGAAATCTAAAGCACTTCTTGCCCTAAGCATTTTGGTTAAGGGAGACTTGTCTAGATTACTAGTGTTTGCTTATCACTCTCTGGTGTGCTCTGGGTCCTCCCTTGGCTTTTGTTTGTTTGTTTCTTTGGTATTGGGGAACGAACTTGGGACCTTGTGCTTTCGAGGCAGGCTGCAGAACCAAGGAGCTACATCCCCGGCCCCTCTCCCTTGGCTTTTGAACCACCGAGGAAGGCACCCCAGGGAGGACTCCCCAGTCCCAGCCATTCCCCATCCTGGCCTCCCCTGGAGAGCAGGAGAAATCAAGCTGGCCTCTGGCTTTGCTTGCTGGGTCAATGCGTAGAAGGCAAATAAGCTTTGTGGTCCTTTTTTCTTGGCTTTGCTCTCCCTGCATTAGGGAGACCCTGGGCTCAGGGCCAGCTGCCCTGCTTCTGCCTACACGTTGGCCTGGGTAGCTCTTTCTTCCAGGAGAACCACCCTGTGTGTGGTAGGAGGTTTAGTATCATCCCTGGTCTCTGTCCATTAGATGTATTAACATATCCTCAAGTCGTGACAACCAAAAGTGTCCCCAGACCTGGCCAAATGTCCCCTGCGGAGCCAGTTGAGAATCACTGCTATAAACTATGAGTCAGGAGACTTTCTGGTGAGACTCTGAACCTTGCAAATCAAGAATTCTCCATGACAGTGTTTGTCAACCATTTCTTCACTATCGCCCCATGAGAAAAATTAATTTACCCTAACTAGAGAGATTAAAGGCCAAGAAATAAAAGCTTGTCACAAAAAGTCGAGTTTTAGAACAGCACAAACCACTGTAATATCTACTTTTTTTTTCCTACCCAAGAACCGATTTTCACTCCTTTGAAGGGACTCCCATCCCCCCGTGGGGAATGCCTGCCGTGGGTGTTAGAGACAGGGTTGGTATGTGTGTTCCTGGTAGCAGAAATGCTGGCCTCATGTGAAGAGAGAGGCACTGGCCGGTGTGTTAGTCAGCTCCCCGTTACTATAACAAATACCTAAGATAATTAACTTATAGTAAAGAGGAAAGGTTTACTTTGGCCTAGTTTTAGAGACTTCTTTCTATGATCAGTTGGCCCTGTTGCTGGCACATCATGGTGGGAGCTTGTGGCGGAGCAAAACTGGCTAGGAAGTGAAACAGAGGAAGGGAAGAGACTGGCTCCTCATAGTCCCTTTCCAGGGCACTGACCTCAGGACCTCCCCACTGAGCCTACTTCTTAAAGTTTCCACATCCTCCCAGTAGTGCCAGGCTGGACACACAGGCCTCGGGACACATGCCAGATCCAACCTGTGCTGGCCCATTGGACACGGCCTTGGATTCTGGCGGCGTGGTGGGTGTTAGAGAGTGGAGTGGAGACCTCAAAGCTGATCAGTTACATTCCGCACCCTGCTCTCGGCTCCCATTGTCGACCTCTGCCCCAGCTTGGGGGATCCTAGCAGAAGCAGTGTGCTGGAGCAGCCTCATAGTGACTCTTGCCCACCCTTCAAAGCTGGGCTAAATGATGGCCTGACGGTGGTCCCTTCCGACTAGCATCTGGATTGTCACATTTCCCGGTTAGTTTTGAATTGGTTTGTTTGAGACAGTGTCCTGGGACTCAGACGTCAGATGAGACACTGATGGCATAGGTGTGCTATGGTGGGGATGCCCGGGGTCCCATTCCTTCCCCATTGCCAGGTACCAGCTGACCACTCCTGTGTGGGGCCGGTGGCAATGAGTTTTCTCTGTTAAAGACATAACTTTGTCCTGTTCCCTGAATGCCGAAGCTCTGAGGTTCTCACCTTACCCCTGTTGCTTCCTGGAGTCAACACTTAAGTATTTTTCTAACAGGAAATCTTTATGTAATGGACTTGACACTCTATGGGACAAGGATGTTGACAAGACAAATGAGGAAATTATTGAATGTGCAACTCACGGAATCAGCTCCCTATTGCCTGCTGTCCAAAGATAACCGGACCCCACGTCGCTCTGGACCTCTGAGCTCTGGGGCCACTCCCCACCACACGGGCTGTATAGGCTGTGGGGACTGTGACAGTCGCTCCTCATTGTCGCTATGGATTCTGCTTCACCCAGAGCAGCCCCAGAGTTGGGCACGTAGTCTGGGGAAACTTGGGGGCAGCTGAAGGGGAGGCCACCGAGAAACCAAGTGGGCCATTGTGGGAAGCATTGCATCAAGAAGGCAGGACTGGGAGCCAGGAGACCGATTCTATCCCAGTTCCTGCTCCAGATCCCCTGTGGGGTCTTGGGCATGTCACTTCCTGTTTCTAGATCTCATGGTTGTTTTTTTTTTTCCTGAAGAATGAAGACATAAACTTAGAGCAGGGCATCTGGCTCTGTGTCTTGTGAAAGGGACACAGGAAAGAAAGCCATGGTGGGTGTGCAGACCAGCTTGGAGTCCAGGGGACTCAAGATCCTGTGCCTGTGCTTCGGGCTCGTAAAAGTACATGCAGTTGGACTGAGGATTGCAGGTGGTTAGTAGAAGTCCCTGCTGCTGCCACATGCCCGTACTTGGCTCTATGGAGATCCTCTGCCACGTCTTTGTGGAAGGGCTGGGAGTGGGGCACATTCTCAGTGGCCTCTCCTGGGCTGCACTGCCCCAGCTGGGGCTCCAGGGAAGGAGGCTGTTGTACCTTTGGGGTGCAGTTGTCTCTTTGTCTTCATCGTCTCCCGTCTGAGATTTGGTACCATATTGTAGGAGCCTCCTGGAGTGTGAGTGCCTCACTGCCTGCAGTCTCTTTCTGCTGGGACTCTTGGAAAGTCCTGTTGGAGTTATGTTAGCAAGGAGAGATGCCAGGATTCCTATAGTCTCTCCTGTGGGTCATTGCATCTCCCCTCCACTCTGCCTTGTCCCATCTAGCAGGCCCTGGCTATAGCAATTAGCCAGTTCTGAGTTCACAGCCATGTGGGGCCCCCTGGTCTCACAGCAAAGGGACACTGGAAATATCCAGATGTCCACCCCCACCTTGAACATGAAGAAGAGATCTCATGGAGAAGATATGAGTTTTGTCCTGGATCTTGCAAAGAGGAAACAACATTTAAGGAGGTACCTGGTGCATGACAAGAACATGAGCCTTGGCCAGACATTCTAGGCTCTGAATCCTGGCTTGGCCTCTTGGGAGTGTGTGTTAGCCCTCTGTCACTGTAGCAAAGCACCCGAGTTAAACAACTGGGAGGAAAAGAAGTTTGTTTTGACTGTGACTTCAGAGGTTTCAGTCCATGGTTGTTGGTCCTGTTGCTTTTGGGCCATGGCAAGGTGGAATATCATGGTGGAATTGCATTTGCACCACAGTGGTGGCTGGGAAAGTTGTGGGCGGGGGAGAGCGCATGAAGGCACACCCTCAGTGATCTCAGTGATCCAGCTTCCTTCCGCTGGTCCCCACCTCCTGAATGTTCTACCATTTTCCAATAGCACCATCAGCTGGGCCCAAGCTTTCAATACATGAGCCTTTAGGGGCCATAAGATCCAAACCATAACAGGATGTGTGGTCTTGGTGTTCACTGTGGCCATTTCGAGCTGTGGTTCTTGTGTTTGTAAGATAGGTTGGTAAGGAGGATTCAGGGAGGATGGACCCACCGCATGCTGGAGACTGAGCTGGGCTGGACAGGGCGACATACTCTCTCAGTGAGCATGTGTGGTGGACGTTAGAGTTTGGAGGGGATGCAGGGGCCCAGGAGCTGAAGCTGAGTGACCTCTTGTCTCCAAGCTTCTAGAAGCAGGAGTGGGTGGTACAAGGTGGAGAAGAGACACCTTTCAGGCAGGCAGAGGTTGCCCCGGAGAAGTGACCTGGAGCTCCCAGGGGTGTGGGCCTCAGTGGACGGCCAGGCAGGTGGCTGGACAGCAGTGTCCTAAGGGACCAGAAGAAGTGACAGGCAGGCAGCCTTGGCTGTCATTAAGCTCTGCCTCTGGATTCTGGGTGAGGGGTTGAGAGTGTCCAAGCCCTCAGCATCTGGTGCCAGCCTTAGCTGGAGCATGGGCAAGGAGCAAATTTATTGAGCATTCTTTTCCTTTCTATAACTGGGAGGGAGGTTAGAATCAGGCAGGCCCACCTCTTCACCTGACTGTAAAAGAATCAGGTCCAAAGAGAAAGGACCGATGCAGACCGGGGTTCGGGTTCAGATTCCCCGCCCAGTGCACATCTTAGGCAGGTGCCTTCCCACTTACCCAGCACAGGATGGGCAGAAACACCTGTCTTCTAGGATTTTTGCAAAGAGTAAATGAGATAATGCAGGTAAGTGCTTGGCCCAGGGCCTGGCATGTTGCACGGAAATATGTTAGCTGTTAAAAAATTACCATGGAGTGATTTCTTCAAGGTCAGGTGGCAGATGGCGGCAGGGCTGGCCTACAGCCTGGCATCTGTACATGGTTGCATGCCTGTTGGTGACACGAGGCAGCCTGCCACATCAGGACGGTGCTTGGTGGGGCTGCAGTGGAGGGGACTGGGTGATTTTCAGAGAGCAGTGGGACCCAGGGGCTCAGTAGGGGTCTTGGGCGGTAATGGCTTCGGTGTGTTACACTGAGACTGGGTGTGGACAGATCAAGGCTGGTGAGAGGCTGGGATCAGTGGCTTTTTAGGGATCAGAGGTGTAAGATCAGGCAGTGCTGGATTGGGCTGGCCAGCACCCCTTAAGGTGGGCCATCTTGCTGGGGTGGAGCCAGGAAAGAGCCAGGAACATTCTTGCTGAAGGCTCCAATGATCTCCCCTTTAGGGATGCAGCAGAGGGGGAGCCTAGTGCTAACCTTCCTCCTTGCCAAGGAGCCTTGCGTGGTGAAGCATCCAGATGTCCTGCCCCCGCCTAATGCATAGGAAGAGATGTCAGGGAGAAGAAATCAGCACACAGGTGTCAGGCATGTATATTGTTGCATGTATGTTATTGGTCCTCTGCCCCATGCATCCCTTCCTCTTGGTATCCCCTGGGTGCCTAGCACTGTGCTTTGTGCGTACCACACATCCACAGAGCGTCCTGGAACAGTGCGCAGGCTGTGGACTTTGACACTGGTCCTAGCCTTGAGTTTTGGGCTGGCCCTCCAAGCTATGTGACCTCAGGTTCACTCAGTCCCTCCAACCTCATTTTTCTCCTCTGTAAAATGGAGCCGTGTGGCTTCTCTTCAGGACTGGCAGTGCCACAGGCGCAGCTCTTCACATGTGCCCTGGATGGGGTGACTGGTGGGGGTGACTTGAGGCCCAGGGGGAGTGATGGCTTGTGGGGAGTGTTAGACCTGTCCAGGAAAAGGCCGCTGAGAAGTCCTCGTGAGCTGTCCCATGTGTGCTGCACCTCTGAGGGTGTGGACATGGTGAGGCGTGTTTGGGGGCTAGGCCTGGGAGGAGTGCCATTTTCTTTAGTTCACATGGACTGCGTGCTCTGGGGCCATGTAGGCCACTGCTGTAAAATGTCAGGTCCAGGACCTCCCCATCCGGTGGGGCAGGTGGACAGTTACTGGGATGCTTCATATGTGGGTGGTGTTGGCCCAGTGCTGCCCCAAGAGTTGGGGGAGGCAGCAGCTGTCAGTTTCTGGGAAGTTTCAGAAGAGCAGGAGGCGGGACTGGGAGTGACGTCCGCAGCAGCATCAAGGCTGAGAAACCCGCTGACCTTGGGTGATGGGGTGGGGGAGGCCCCCCAGTATTCTGAGCTTAGGTGAGCTTGGGGGACAGTGAATGGTGGCGGGCAGAGGGACGGCCTCTTCCTTGGGGTACTGGTCGGGAGGGGCTCAGGATGCCTTTCCGTTTGAGGGGGTGGGTTCTTGGGGGGGCCTGGGCTGTTCTGGGTGATAAGTCCCCAAGGAAGAGCGCAGCGGTGGTCCTGGTGGGGTTGTGGGAGGACTGGGCCCAGTTTAGCTCTGTGCAGGCCTAGGGAAGCCTCTTGCCTTCCCCATCTGTCCTCCAGGCTCCCCAGGCCCACTGAGGCAGGTGCTTGATCCTGGCACCTGCAGCTTTCTCCCCTCGGAGTGGGCAGAGGGAAAGGGGAGTGCGGTTTAATGTCCCCAGGGGCCGGGCTGGGCTGTGCCTGTGAGAGACCCCGGTGAGATGCAGGGGGAGGAACTGGAGGGGCAGGCAGCCTCTCTCCCTGCCCCCTTCATGGTGGCTCAGGCGATAAACTGCTTATCCTCAGGTTGTCTTCCTGAGCCGAATGCAGAAGTGTGTTATTTAAATTTCAAAATCACATTCTTCTTCTAACAGCTGTCAGAGACTCTGAGTGTCAATGAAAATTGGGCTTTCGCTGCAGCTCTGTCACCTCTTCCACCTCCCCGTTCAGGGACAACTCTTCCACTGGCTGGGGGGAGATTGGCCTTGTCTGGGGGGCCGGGGCGTGTGACAGATGGCTGTCACCAGGTTGATGGGTGGTCGGGACGGACAGGGAGAGAGCCAGCCCGCCCTGCCCCAGGAGTGCCAGGGCTAGACATCTACGTTTTCCCTTTTCTTTTCCATTTTTCCTCTCCTGTAAAAGCCAGGGACCTCAGGCTCCTGTCAGTGGGTAGAAGGATTTGCTTGCACTGAGATGTGAACAGGGTGTTGGTGACTTCATCTTTGGTTGCCTTTGTGTCTGAGGCAGAAACTGCCGTGGAAAAAATACCAGCAGAGAACAAATGTGACCCAAAGAAAGACTGTGATGGTGGAATTCTAGGTGCCATAGTCGGGGTGAGATTTTGGGGGGCTGAGGGCATATTTTGGTTCCTTTCAGTTCCCATTATCTAGGCAGCCACCTGCTTGCCTTTCCTTCTGTGTCTGAGCAGGCTGTGCTGGAGGCCCGGTCCTTGGCTGGATGCCTCCCCGTATCCCGGCTCCTGCGCTGGACCTTGCGGGATCCCGGCCCCCTGAGCCGACTCCTGCCCTTGCCGCTGGCGGCACTCGTTCCCCCCAGTTTATCCTGATGGAGAGCGGGATGTGAATCCCTGCACCAGGAACTCTCCTCCTTCACGCCTGTCACGTGCTCCGGTGACCCCATGAGCGCTCAGAGAAAGGACCACAGCCAGGACTGTCGCATGTGTGTGTATGCAGAGTGCAGTGTGTGCTGTGGGACCGGAAGTACGTGTGGGTGGTGTGTAGGGGGTGTATGTGTGTGGATGTGTTAGGCAGTGTGTGTGTGTGTGGGGGGGTGTAGACATTGGTGCGTGTGCGTGTGTGTGCGTGCCAGTATGCGTTGATGTATGTGTGTGTAAGAGCACCTGGAATGTGCCTGTGGGTGGTGCGTGTGCATATGGGGTAGATGTGTGTAGGAGTGTCACTGTGTGTGGGTGGTGTGTATATAGGGGGGTTTGTGTCACTTTCCTGTTCCTGGGACAAAATACCCAACACCAGCCTAAAAGAGGGCAGGCTTGTTTGGCTCGCAGTTTTCGGAGGGTTTCGTTCATGGCTCTAGTGGTTTCAAGGCAGAAATGGCACGGTGGAGTGATGGAGGAAAGGCTGCTCAACCTATAGCCACCAGGTATGGGGAGAGGGAGGAACCTGGGTCAAGGGCGCACCCTTCCAGGTCACCTCCCAGGGACCCACCTCTCTCCAGTCCTCACCTGCAACGGCAAGTGAGCTGTGGACTCATCTGTGCTGGTGCGGCTGGTGCGCCATCCAGTCACCTTCCAAACACATGAGACTTCTTGGGGAACTTTAGATCACTGTGTAGATGTGATGTGTGTGCGCGCGATGGTGTGTGTATCAGTCTGGGTGTGAGGTGGCATATGTCTGTAGATATATGTGTGTGCTGGTGTGTGCGTCAGTGTATGAGGCAACCTAAGTGTGGGATGGTAGTGTGTGTTTTGGGAAGTGTGGGGTGTCTGTGAGAGGTGTGTACATGGTATGTGCATGTAGATGTGTATGTCAGTGTGTGTTGTGTGGGCTGGGAGAACCGTTCTGAGGTGGGGCAGTGGCGGCTTCTGTCTGCAGGTGACAGGGAAGGAAGGGAAGGGGGACCAGGATGTGGAGATGCAGCTGTGCCTTCCTCCACTGTGACATGAGGGACCCTCTCCTCTGCCCTCCCCATCCCCTGGGAAGGCTCTGGGAGGACAGGCCTGGGGTGAGTCCCGAAGGCTATCTTGGCCTGATCCCCAGACACAGCAAACAGACTTAGCTTGTGGGGTTTTGGGGCTCATTCGTTGGGCGGTGGTTTCCATGGTCTCTGGACCTCTGTGCAGAGAAGCCCTGTGAATTGGCCCCCAAGAAGACCCTGAGCATCCTGCCGAGGCTGTGTCCTTGAGCCAAACAAGGGAGTCCATTGCTGTCGTGGAGTGGAGGTTCTATCAGCTGGAGTCAGAGAAAAATAGAAAACAAGCCAATGAGCAAATCAACAGAGAAAATGTAGCCTGTGATGAGTTTCCTGCGGCGATTAGACTAGGGTGATGGGTGATGGTGCCTGGGAACACCTGGCTGTCGCTCACAGGAAGGGCCCAGCCATGGGAGGGTCAGGAAACCGCAGGCCGAATGGTTAGGGAAGACCCAGGTGGGGACTGTGAGCCAAGGAGGCCAGGCGGCTGCTCCCACGAGTGAGGTGGAGGTAGCAGTATGGGGGATGTATGGGCAGGTGGGGTTGGATTCCCAAGTGTCTGCAGGTCCAGTTAGGAGTTTGGATTGTATCCTAAGAGTGATAGGGCTGGGTGTTGATGGTGCATGCCTACAATCCTAGCGCTCCGGGAGGCTGAGGCAGGAGGATTTCACGTTTGAGCTTAGCCTGGGCAACTTAATAACTTAGCAAGAGCCTGCCTCAAAATAAAGATTTGTGAAATGGCTGGTGGTGTAGCTAAATATAAAGGCTTAGTTCACCCCCGAGAGAGAGGAAGGGAAGCCAGGAGGAAAGGAGGGAGGGAAGGAGGAAGGGAGGGAGAGAGAGACAGGCAGAGAGAAACAGAGACAGAAAGAACCATTAGGGGATTTAGTTGAACGGCACAGTATGATTTATGTGTTTGAAAGGTGCTTCTGCACTTTGGGAGACTAAACTATGGGAGGGAAAGGGCATGGACATAATGGAGAGCAGGGAGATGAGGTAAGAGGCCACTGCAGGGGTCCCAGTGAGGGATGGTAAGGTAGAGATGGAGAGAGTATGTGAGCTTGGGGTGGATCCCAGAGGTGCAGTTGGGAAAATGTGGGGCTGGGATCTTCGTATTTTTTTGTTTGAACAAGGATCCTGACCTTCTCCAGGATGGAGAAGGTGAGGGAAGGGAGAGATTGGGGGTGGGATGGGTAGAAATTAAGAGTTTCCTTTTGGGTGTGTTAGGATTAGGCGCTAAATAGACTTCTACCCGGAAATGCCAAGCTCCGGGGTTGGTGTATCAAGAGTCATGAGGACATAGATGGCCTCTTAAGTCATGGAAGCATGGGGTCACTGAGGAGAGTGCACAGTCACAGAGAGGTGGCGCTGCCCAGCAGACGGGGCTGAGATGCCAGCCAGCACGAAAGGGGGACTAGTTGGGGTGTCCGGGGAGAGGAGACAGGGCTGGGTTCCAGAAAAGAGGAAGTGTGTGCTGTGCCCTGGGCAGCTGCAAGGTTAGCGAGCGTAGTGAAGGAGCCAGGGGACTGGGCAGCATGGAGGTCACAGCGGCCTCGCTACAGGGTCCTTAGGGAGGGTGGGGAAGCCGGAGCAGAGAATGTCGCGCTCAGATACACCAGCAACCAGCGATCACCCTTCCAAGCTTTGCTGTAAAGTGGAACAGACGAGCAGGTGATGGGGGAGGGTCAAGGGGAGGCTTTGGATTTGGCTTTGGTCTATTTTGTAATGGGCAGTAATGGGGCGCATTTGTACACTTTGGGAAATGGTCCCAGGAGGGACATCCTTGAGCAGTGGGCAGGGTTGGGATCCACACACATGGGAGCACGAGAGGTGGAGCAGGCTTTGCCCCCAGATACACGTGGAATAGCTTGGTAGCTGCCAGAGTGGGAAGGTGAGGACATTTCTGCACAAATCTTCTGTTTTCTCATAAAATATGAGTCAAGTCATTATGGTTTGAATGTTTGTGTCGCCCCCAAATGCATATAGTGAAACCCTAGCCCCTCGTGATTACTTTAGGAGGTGGAGTCTTTGAGAGGTGAATAGGTCATAGGGGTGGGGCCCTCATGAGTGGGATTAGTGCCCGTACAGAAGAGGCCCAGAGGGCTCCACCCCTTCTTGCAAGTGAGGGCACTATGAAAAGATGGATCTCTGTGCTCCAGAAAGAGGGTGCTCACCAGACACTGAACCTGGCAGTGCTTTGTTCCTGGGCCTTCCAATTTCCAGGACTGCAAGAAAGGAATGTCTGTTATTTATGAGTCATCCAGTTTTTATGGTATTTTTTTATAGCACGATGATAAGACACGATGTAACCAGATTAGAACACGGGGGAAGAGAGTGTAGGGAGACTGAGGCAGAGAAGGTGCGAAATGACCATTTTAGGGCATTTGAGAGCAGAGGGCAGAAAGTTAAAGTGAGAGCAGTCAGTCCAGGTGTGTGTGTGTGTGTGTGTGTTTCTGAGTGACATCGAGCTGCCCAGGTTGGCTTCACCAGGGCTGGTGGTTGGTGTGTGTGATGGAGGAAGGGGTTGAAGGAGTTCAGGGTGTGGAAACTAGGAAAGTCTAGGCTGGGGGAGTGGGGGGAATTCCAAGTGGTTAGAGTAGGAATTCCAGAGGAGGAGCAGAGATGCTGGTCTGGGGGCCTATGGGACAACGGATCACAGGAGAAGCAAAGCAGAGGCCATGACCGTGACAGTGGGGGGCTCAGGGGGCCCTAGAAGCAGGAGACGGATGAGCAGGAAGGCTGTGCATCCTGTGGTCCCTTCCTGTTGAGGGGAAGCAACAGGAATGAGGCTGGTGAGAAAGAGGCTGGAGAGCCAGACGAGAAGCCCCTCCCGAGGGGAATGGCCGGGCGACTCCCTGTGGAAGACTGAGGACGGGACCCCCTCAGGAGGCCAGGTGACGCAGAAGGGATGACGAGGGGAAGCCTGTGTGCACCTGAGGTTCGCTGTGCACGAGCACCTCATGGCCCCTTCTTTCTGGAGCAGCCTGAGAAGTGACTCAGGCTCCGACTTTACAGCATGCGTTGAGTCACCCAGCTAATGTCTTTGCAGTGTTTAAAAATGTTTTTAGACATTTACACTGAGTGGTTTGCGTGGCTTCTGAACATTTTTATAAGTGGACTTCATAGCTGTATGTTAAGATACACATGGGCTTTTGAAATCTCGGTTTTGGAAATCTGTTACTTGGGTTATGAGTTGATGCAGACTTCTTAGAGTGAGAAAAGTATATTTCACATTCAGTAAGCAAAATTTGAGCTTCTGATTGGTGTCCCAACTTCTGCGTCCATTCAGAACAAATGAAAAATGCCAAGGAAGGATTCAGGTGAATCCCATCAACGTGAAATGCCTCAGTTTTGTTTTTTAGTTGTTATAAATACAGCATCAAAACGGTTATCCTGTTGTGGAAATTGGTGTGAGAAGGGTAAAAGCCCTAAATACAAAAACCCCAAGCTCCCAAACTG
This sequence comes from Fukomys damarensis, assembly GCF_012274545.1. NCBI lineage: Eukaryota > Metazoa > Chordata > Mammalia > Rodentia > Bathyergidae > Fukomys > Fukomys damarensis. The sequence goes on along the minus strand of NW_022900930.1, from coordinate 42,701,905 downwards.
TGCTTTAAAAAAACAAAGCACTCAGACGTGGATGAAACATTTCCTTCAAAATGGGAAAGAATGAAATTTCAGAATTTTTAATTGTGTGAATTTCACAATTAAGACTAATCTGCCTTTTGAAGAAGTGGAGACAGAATTTTAAATGTGATTAAAAACTGACAAAATATAAAATGATATCCAGAAGCCTCCAAATTGATTTTTCCATTGATTTGCAGTGAATTTGCCATTCATCAAATTGATTTTTGGTGGGTTGGCCTGTTTCCCAAAATCTGGCATTCCCCGAGAGAAGTCTTGGGGACTGTGATGTCCTGACAGGGTTGGGAGGGGACGGAAAATTCGGAGAGGAAGTTGGGGTTTCTCGGGCAGGTTTGAAGAGGGAAGTGATCTGGAGACCAGAGCAGTGGGATGACGGTTTGGGTCCCTCCAGGTCCCTGGGCTTTGAGTGACAACGGAGAGGACTAGGGGTGAGGTGCTGGGAATGGCCCCGTCGTTTCTCAGAGAAGCTGAAGTACTGCTTCTGGCTTCCGGCTTCCCGCACAGGGCTCCGGGAGATATGGGGCCAAGGGGTAAGATGGTGCCCTGAGGTCTTGCGCTGCTGGGCTTCCTGGATGGAGCAGAGGAGCTCTGGAGAGCTCTCTTGATCACAGAGGTGGAGACTGGCCATGGTGTGTTGATTCTGGCGTCTTCTCCCAGCAGGGTGATATGAATGTAGCAGGAAGGGAGAGATGGGAGGGAAGATCTTCCCAGCCAGGGAGGGCTGGCCTTCACACTGAGCAATATCCCCAGCCTTTTGCAAAAATTATTTTCTTTTGTTTTTTTTTTTCCAGTACCAGGGATTGAACTCAGGACCTTGCACTTATAAGGCAGATGCGGCACCACTGAACTAAATCCCCAGCCCCCAAATTATTTTCTTTCCATACAGGGTCTTTCTAAGTTGTCAGTTGCCCAGACTGTCTTCGAACTTGATCTTAACCTTCAGTCTCCCAGAATGCTAGGATTACAGGCATGCACAGTTTTAAACAGCCCTTCTCACATATGTACTGTAGGATGGAAACTTTGAGAGGCATTGTGTTAGCCAGGTCTGCACTGCCACAACAGAAGGCACGGGGCAGCTCAATTCTAAAGAGAAATGGCTTACTTAGCTCACAAGTTGGAAAGTCGAAGTCCAAGATCCTGCAACCCTGTTGCTGGTTTGGTGTCTGGTGAGGATGGCTGCTTTTCCTGGTGAGAGTAGATGTAGGAGCTGACCATTCCATCTTGAACCTGAGCAGAGAGAGAGAGAGAGGATGAGGCCAAACTCAGGATTTGTAGAATAATGATGAACCACTGTGTAACCATGTGACCCATCTTCCAAGATCACATCACCAGTGACCTAAGGACTTTCCACCTTGGCACTGCCTTGGGGGACACTCAATCATACCTAAACCAGAGACACTTCATCTATATTATCCCGGTCAGCCTTTAGGTAGTCCATGTGTAAGCAGGGTGGGCAGTATTCCCCATTTACAGATGAGGAAATGAGGCTACAGAGGTTACATAACCTGTGTGCTTGCTGTGTCAGCCTGCAGTTCAGCTGCACCCCTCAAGCGCCTGCTGGGCCACAGTCCTCATTCTTAGCTGTGACCAATGCCTGGTTGTCCTCAGCCAAGGGGGACGCTTTCCTTTGATTTCTTGAACTCTCCCCTGCTCTGGAGGTAGGTAGGTGCACTCCCCTGCAGGTAAGAGCCCTGTTGATTTTCTCCATTAGTCCTTGACCCCAGCTGGGACCCCAGTAAGAGCTGCTTGTAAAGTGCTCTTTACATGTGGGGTCGATGCTTTCACGAGGACAAGAGGTGTGGAGGTGATGGTTGGGTGGCTTTGACCCCACAGGGAAGGTGGGGCCCAATGTGGGCAACCCTGCGTCATTTCTCCTGGGCCCTCCTTTCCCTCCTTGTCCTTCTTGTCTTTCATGCACCCCTGTAGAGTTTCTTTATTCTACATCTCATCACTCATACTCGCTGAATTATTTGGAGTTAGTTGACCATCAAGTTGACCTCCCACCCCTTTTTGGTACCAGGGATCGAACTTGGGACCTTGCACTTTTGAGGAACGTGGCACAATCACTGAGCTAAATCCCTGGCCCAGCCCTTTTTTCTTTTTTGAAAATTTTGTCTTGACTTCTATGAAACCAGCAACTGTCAGTGTTCTACCAGCTCAAAGTGTGCTCCTTCCCCATCTCCAGTAAACACTGGTGTCCCAGGCTCTGTCCTGACCCTGTTTCTCACCTTCAACCTTGGTGACCTCGCTGAGTTGAGTGCTTTGAAGTGCCTGTTGTGACAGTTAGCGCACTTTGCTGTCTGTAGCCCAGACTGCTCTCCCAGCTCCATCTCCTGTCCTGCCTTTCACCATCTCCATGTGGACATCCCATAGGCCTCTCCGCATACCAAGCCCCAACTCAGAAGGACCCGTTCATCCTGCCCCTTCTCTCTTCCCTGTGACGTTCTATCACCATTCACCTGATGCTCAGGCCAAAACCCCAGGGGTTTTCATTACTTCCGCTGTCCTCCCACTCACAGTCCAGCCAATCCTGTTGACATCATGCTAAGTTACTGAAAAGGTTCCAGAGACGCTCAACAACTGGGACACACACACACCGAGAGGTCCGACAGGAGACTTTATTCAGGAAGCAGGAGCAGAGAGGGAGAAGAGGCAGAAGAAGAGAACAAAGAAGAAAGGTCCTTTTATTACTTTTGGGCCAAGCTATTGATTATTAATGAGGCGTGAGCTACTTTTCACCTATCACAGGCCAAGTTGCTTTTATGGGTCCAGCCCTGCAGACACAGGTTTCAACTTCTCTGGACCACTGTGGCCTTGGGTGGGGGGGACCAGAGATAAGGGCATGAGGTCATTTTAGGAGCCAAGAAGTACCAGGAGAATGCAGCCTGTGATGGCGGCGCCACAGCATACTTTAACATAATCAGTTCCCTAACAGTTGCATGTAGAATGGGCTCATTTTTTGTCCTCCCCGCAAACATTACCCCACCTGAGCCTCCACCTCCATTGCCTGCTACCGCAGTGGTATCACTCGTCACTTGCCCAGCTCTCCGTCCCCATCTGTGTACGTTCTCTTCCGTATGTTGGCGAATGAGCCCAGTGGCTCCTTTCCTTCCTACTCTCCAAGTGCTTAGCACTTTAAAGGAAAAGTCAGAAGTTCTTACCCTGTTCTGTGAGGCTCCATGGGTTTCCCGACTATTCTTCTGACTTCCTTTCCCTCTAAGCTTTACCTCATTTGGGAAGCTCCAGCCACCCTGTCCTTTCTCTTGTTTGGGAATGTGCCAAGCTCATGCATGTCTCAGGACCTTTACATGTGCATCTTCCTTTTGCCTGGAATTCTTTTGCCTTGGATGTTTCATGTATTTCACTCTTTCTCATTCTGCCTCAACTCAGTAGCACCTTTTAGGAGAGACCCTTTCTCATGCCTAATCATTCTCTCTGAACTTCCTTATTTTCTTCATTATCACACTTATTGATTCTTTAAATTATTAATTTTGTGTCTTTATTCCTGGTCTTTCTCTCACTAGAATAAAAGCCCCTGAGAGTGGGGATTCTTTCATGTTCACAGCTAGGTTGTAAAGCCTGGCCTATAGTCAGTGCATGAAAATATTTGTTGGCTGCTGCTTGATCAACTGCTAACTGTGGGGCCATGTGTGCTGTTTGTGGAAAGGCAGGCATGATAGGGAGCCTGTGTGTGTGTGTGTGTGTGTGTGTGTGTGTGTGTGTGTTTGCACGGGACCAGCGTAGTCTCCTTTGAGTCTGCCATAGTTGACCTGTGGTTCCAATTCATTGGAACAGGGTGAGTCTGGGCACTATTCCAGGCTTTCCAGCCCATAGAATCTTGCCCTGGTGTGATGGGTGGATAGGCAGGAGAATCACAAAGTGTGAGGGACCATATAGTTCAAAAACCATCATTTTTCATATAAGAAATGAGCTCCAGAGAGGACCAGGGCTTACCTTGGGTCTCACAAAGCTGGGGGAGGCAGACAGAAGTTTAGGACCCAGGTTTTCTAGCCCCTCATTCAGTGGCAGAGACAAGTAGCAGCTGGCCCAGGTTCCAAGGTGGGCATAAGCATTGATGCTGCAGTTGCCGATGGGATTCAGCAGCAGGTGATCAGCTGTCTATTTCTTTGATGGGAAAGAAGAGAAGTTGAGAAATCCAGGGCCCCGCTGGCTTGGAGATGCTGTGGAGGGCTGAGCCTTTCATTTCTGTTCTTGGAGGGAGAGTCCTGTTTGTAATTGGAAAGTCTGCCTTGATGTACTGTGGGTATGGAGAGGGGTAGAGGGAGCATTTGTGGGGGACAATAGAGGGCACAGCCACCTTCTCCTGAGAGTGCTGTAGTAAATGGTGTGCTGGCTGGGATGTGCACGTGTTTGAGTTGGAGCTGGGCTGCAGGCAGCTTGTCCTGTCCCTCAGGTGCTGTCCCTCCATCTTTGGAAGGTGTCCTCAGAATCATAGGGACCTTGCGAAATCCAGATGCATGTGTGCCACTCCCACAACCCTTGCCTCAGGGGGCCTGGCCTTGGCTCTGTGAGCCACAGGTGCATCAGCATATGGACACCCTGCTCTGAATCTGTCCTCTCCCTCTGACTGTGTGCATCACTGGAATGCACAACGGGCAGGCAAGAAATATTTTAATTTCAAGAGCACACAAGCCTTTTCATGTGTTAGAACAATTCAGAGTTAATGGAGATGTTATCATTGAGGACAGATCTAGGTAGGTATTGAAAAATTTGAAAAGCGAGTCAAAGACATTTAAAAAATTCCTTTAAGAATTAAGGGATGTGAGGGAAAATCTAATTAATATTAGTGCAGATAGTACTGTTAACAGGACCCAGATTTCATCTGTGGTCCTGGGGTGGCTGATGTTTGGTAAACCCAGCTGTATGTGAACATTGAGTAACTGAGAACATCAGTTTGGAGGGGCCACATGCTTGCTGGCCATGGTGCCCCACTCTCTGGGAATAGCCCTGTGCCCTAGATGGGCCTTTGGCTCCTGGTGGTTTCCCTGGGGAGAAGAGATGGAGTTCTGTGACCTGGGGTGCAAGTTGGAGAAAGGGCTAGGGTACAGGAGGCTGCCACAGAGCCTCTGGTGGTGGAGCCAGTCCGATCCTCACAGAAGGAGGAAGACAAGAGGGGCTGAAGAAGCCAAGATGTGTCCCTGGCTGCTGGGGCTGGCAGCAGATGAATTTACTGAGGTTTTTGGGAAGCGCCAAGCATTACTAAACCCTCTTCCCTCTCCCTTGGGTGGCTGTTTACTATTTCCGGGTTGGAGGAGCTCTGCGGGCCTGAGAGACCCACAGGGGCAGCACTGAAAGAGTACATTTCTGGTGCAGGTTGGGCCTGGTATGCACTTCCAGCTCCAGAGTCCCTGTCAGGTCCTGTATGGTCTCTCAGCCTTCCTGCAGATGAGGATGGGGAGTGAGAGGAACCTGGGTATCTGCAGTTCCCATCCCTGCTCCCTGCTCTCTGCACGTTTTGTTCTGGGGCTGGCGCCTGAGCAGCGCTGAGAACCGTGGAGTTCAAGGGGGTCCCGCTGGGCAGGGCGTGTGTTTGGATCCTGGCTTCTTCTTCTCCGGGTGGGGACCTGCCTTCCAGACTTGAGAGTGGGCGGAAATGCGGGCACTGGGCTGGGCAGGAATGTGTGGGCTGAGCATGGTACCGGTTACCCGGGCCTTGCACACCTGGCTGTGTGCTGAGCCCTGGCTGTGCATCGAGTGTCAAGTGACGAATGACGGAAGCCTGAGTGGGCGGCCTGCTGGGCGAGGGGCCTGGCAGAGTGCAGAGCCTGGAGGGGCTGGGCTGTGTGTGGGGGCGGCTTTCTGTCCCATCCTCAGGTCCCCACCGGGCAGAATCAGAGGGAGCATCTTCTTGGTAACCAGGCAGTCGCTGCTTCTTTTGTTGCATTTCTTGATTTTTTTTTTTCTAGGAAATTTACCAAGTTTGGGCTCAGGGGTTTACATTTCCTACCCCCTAGCAAATGCTTTTCACTATTCAAGCCCCAAATGGAAGCCACTGAGGCTATAATTACCCCGGCATTAGCTCAGGAACATGCTGAGAAGAGCGGGAACGGAGCACTTGGGGGACCTAGGAGCAGCCACAGGCCTAAATTAGCTGCTTTTCCACTTGCAGTTGTCGCCTGCTCCTCCGTGCAGTCCCCGCCTTATTCTCTCTCGCACCTCGGCCCCAGGTCACAGTGCTCTTCTCGCCAGGCAGCTGGCATCTGACAGGTGCACCACGGATGGCTGATCTGGGGGGACCCCTCCCACCGAGGCAGGGTCCCCACAGTAGCCTTGCGTTGACAGGCGTCCTTGGTCCTTGCCTGGCCTGCCAGAATGCTTGACAGCAGCTCAGAGGATTTCTTGGGAGGCCAAATGCCCCTTCGTGGTTGACAAATCCCTAGCTCTCCAGCATCCCCTCTTGTCATCCTGCGGCTGGGTCCACTCTTGCAGGCATCATGGGTGGATTTTGGTTCGTTCCAGCTGTTGTTCCTGCCCTGTGGCCCGGGACCTCCGTTCCACTCTCTTCTCATCCTCTGACTCATGTTGCCGGGTTCAGCGCGATACCACTACATCCGGGCTCCCCCAGCTCTGGGCAGGATGCTTTCCTGTCTGTACTCCAGCATCTTCAAGGCAGAACTGTGCATTCACAGTGACGTGGGCTTCTCTTCTGTCCCCGGCTGTGTCTCAGGCAGGTTTGCAACTCTAGTGGCTAGAGACGCGCCTGGCACGTAGGTTGATTGATTAGGAAAACAAACCTCTGTTCCCATTCTGCCTTCATTTCTCCCACCCTCTCCTTTAAAAGACTTAATTTTCTTTGCGCAGCCTTAGGTAGGTGCACAGCAGAATTGAGGGAAGGGACGGACAGTTCCTGTGTGGTCTCCCCCACCAGCCAGCCTGCTCAACACCCCACTCCCGAGCTGTGCATCTGTCACGCTGAGGATCCTAGAAGGACACACCACTGCCACCTAGGGCCCAGTTTTGACAGCAGAGATCTCTCTTGGTGTTGTAGTCTACAGATTTGGACAAATACTTAATGACGCTTAGCTACCATTACGGTATCAGAATAGTTGCGCTGCCCTCAAAACACCACTCTGTCTATTCGTCCTTCCCTTCCCCAGACTCCTAATAACCACTGATCTTTTTGCTGTCTCTGTTGTTTTCCCTTTTCCAAAATGTCCCGTAGTTGGAATGGCACCTTCCTCCATGTGAGGTTCCTCTGTGTCTTTTCACAGGTTGCTAGCTCATTTTCTGTTACCACTGAATAATATTTATTGTCTGGGTGCCCCACCCCCACCCCTTAGTTTTTTTTTCTTGTTTTTGGTACCAGGGATTGAACTCAGGACCTGGGCTTGCAAGGTAGGTGCAGTGCCACTGAGTTAAATCCCTGGCCCCTTCACCCCTCAGGTTTTACAACAGAGAGAGGGCACTTCAGCCTCGGTGGGGCTGCTGCTGTGGCTAGAGCTGGGTTGTGGCGAGTGGCTTGGTCTTCATTGATCATCGCCCTGCTTTTCCTTCTCAGCCCCCTCTGGGCCTGGCCAGCATTAATACTTGATCACGCGCGGTCTTCATTGACCACTGTAGCCTGTCTGTGTCAGTTTTGCTTCCTTAATGATATTAGTAACTTTTTTGAGCACTTATCATAAACTAGGCACGATCTAAGTACATTTATTCTTTCATCCACCAAATACTTATTCGGTACCTGTGTGTTAAACACTCAGTACTATGAACATAGCAGCTAGCAGCCCACAAAGCATAACTCCCCTGCCTTCATGGTGCTTATATTTGATACAGACAAATGAATGAGCAATTGTATACTCCCACAGGTGGTGATAGGTGCTGGGAGAAAAACTGATCAGAGTAGGAGGTACCTGGGGTGTAGAGGTTGCTATTGTGCACTGGGAGGACAGGAAGGACTCACACACATAAGGCAATATTTAAGTAGAAATCTGAGAAAATTGAGGAAAGTTGCTGGGTAGTGATGGGTAGGAGAAAGCCTTCCAGACCAAGGGGCAGCAAGTGCAAAGGTCCCGAGGCTGGCCACAACTGGCTGGCTACAGGAAGATCCAAGAGGGCAGTACTGGAAAAGAATGAGCCAGGGGACAGGAGTTGGAAGTAAGGTTCTATAGAACAGTGTGGACTAGAAGAAGTATCATATGCAGCCAAATGAGGTGTTACACACCTGTAATCCCAGTTACTTGGGAGGCAGAGGCAGGAGGGTTGCAAGTTGGAGGCCAGTCTGGGCAACTCAGTGAGGATCTGTCTGAAAATGAAACAAATAAAAAGGGCTGGAAATGTAGGAAGAATGCTTGGTTAGCGAGACTGAGACACTGGACCAATCTCTAGTTAAAGAAAAAGCTTAACATGCGTCACTCTCATGGAATTCTAAATATTTTAATAACCACATTAGAAGGTAAAAGGATATAGGTGTAATTAATTTTAATATTACATTTATAAAATATCTTTGGATATGTAATCAAACTAAAAATTATTAGCGAGGTATCTACTTTTTCTTGTTTTTCAAAATCGGATGTATTTCCAAATCTTGCCTACACATTTGAATTACGCTAGCAACACCCCAAGTTCAGAAGCCATGTGTGCCTAGGGGCTCCCATATTGTACAGCACAAATACAGAGCATTACAGATCATGCCTAGGTCTTTGAACGAGACGGGGAAGCCAGTGAATGGTTTGGGTCCAGGTATGGTATCTCTTTGCCTTGGGTTCTAGGAAATTCACTCCAGCTGCTGTGATAAGAGGGTTTTGTCATGGGTGGGTGGGGGTAGGAGGCTCCAGGGAGGAAGTTTTAACCAGGCAGAGAGCGATGGCATCTTGGACCAAGGTGGCAGTGGTGGTAGTGGCAGGAAGTGGTGAGTTCCAGATGTGTGAAGATAGAACCTCCAGGTTTTCCTCATGTGCTGTGTGCATGCAGGTGGAGTGAAGGGTGTACAGAGAACTTTGGCCTGAGCTACTGGAAGGACCTGTTTGTTTGCAGCAGGGTGAAGAAGACTGTTGGGGTGGAGGGTAGCCTTGGGGGTCTGAGTTTGGGGTCTGGGCATTCATTTTTCAGGTGGAATTGTTAAGTAGGAGTTGGACAGATGACCCTGAGGTCAGGCAAGGGGTCTGGCCTAGGAAGGGTGCACGGGGGGGGGCAACACTGAGCCAGCAAGGAGGCCCACGGAGGGTGGAAGGCAATTGAGGAACGGATTCAGGGCTGCTGATAGGCTGGGGAAGGTGGGGATTCCTGGTCACTGTGGAGAGAGGTGGGGCAGAAAACTAGTTTGAGTGTTTCTGCTTCAAAGGGGAGCGGAAAAAAGGGGCGGTAGCTCAAGAAGGGTGTATGATTATGAGGCCGTGAGGTCTTTTTTTTCATTAAAGATGGGATTTTAGTATCAACGGGGTGTTCTATAAGACAGGGCAAATAATGATGCAGGGCAGAGAGAAAATAATGAGTAACGTTATTCATTCTTGCACTGGCCCTATGCAGTAGACACTATTTTGCAGACAAACCCAGGCAAAGAACAGTTCAGTCACTTGCCCAGGGTCACAGAGCTAATGGGTAGCAGGGCCAGGAGTTGAAGGCTCATGGCTTAGTTCTTAAAGGCCCTGCCCTGGCTGCTGTGCCTCTCAGCTTCTTGGTTCCTACCTGGAGTGGTCAGCTCCTCCACAGTGAGGCTTCCTGTTACAGTTTTTGTGCAACACAGCATCCAGCAGAGGACCGTGCAGGGGTGGGATTTAGAGCTCCAGTGCTGCGCATGCTCGGTTGTCACCCGGAGCCTGCATGGGAGGGAAGCCAGGCCTCCACCGGCCTCATTCCACCCCCACCCCAGGTGGCAAGGCCTTGCAGCCTTCGGGAGGGTGGATGAAGTGTGGGTGGAGGGGCTGATGCTCATCACAAGCCACAATCTGATGGTTTTCCCTGGTGTGCCTGGTGCTGGGTGACTGGGTTCCTGCTCGGGTTTGCTGCCCATGTGCCGGGTGACATTTCCTCATCTGTAAAGAGTTTGGTTGGATGATCTCCCACGGGCTCCCACCGGGTGTCTCAGGAGGATGTGCTGAGGGGCTTCTTCCTCTAGGGCAGAGGCAGACGGTCAGGTCGTCCCAGCGCCATGTGTCTCCTGAGACTTATGGGGAGGGGCAGCCACACCAGGGGGAGCATACAGTTCCTGGGGACACTGTTGGATGCCCAACACATTCTGCTTCGTGGGCAGGGGCAAAAACCCGAGGGCATGGCACTAATGCCAGAGTCTCAGCACATCTGCCCTGCCCTTGGCTATGTGTTCAGCCCAGGTTTGGCTTTGGGGTAGCCTTGACTTCAGCTTGCAGGACTCCCAGCTCTGGGATTCTTTTTTGGGTGTTTGGAGCAGTCACCCCACTCTGGATGCAGGGGGTGGGCGTTTGAAGCGTCTCAGGGTGGTTTCCATGGCCACGGGGGTGGGGGTGAGGATGGTGGTTGTCGTACTGCTCCTGCCCTGACTGCTGAAGCCCCCTGAGTGTGCACTGTCCCACCTGTTCCACCGCAAATGCTCCCTGACTGGGCTCAGATGTGCTGCTCCTTGAGCCAGGCATGTTGTTTCCTACATTCATAAATAGGGTCAGGCACAACCAGTTGCTTGTCTCTAGGCTTTTGAAGTAAGTTTAAGATGAGAATCTTTGGATTAGCAGTCACCAGCCTATCAGCCCTTTACATGTGCTGCTCACCCCATGCCTGGTGCTGTCCTGAGTGCTTTTCTTTCTTTCTTTCTTTCTTTCTTTCTTTCTTTTTTTTTTTGCAGTACCAGGGATGGAATTCAGGGCCATTGCACTGAGCTACATCCCCAGTCTTCAAAACAAAATTAAGAAAAATATTTTGAGATGACATCTTGCTGTGTCACTAAGTTGCCCAGACTGGGCCCAGACTAGTAATCTTCCTGCCTCAGCCTTCCAGAGTTCTGGGATTCCAGATGTGCAGCCTGACTGTTCCCGCATTCTCTTTGGGCCCGCCTACTAACTCTTTCAATCTTTATTGCAGCCTTGGGGGTCAGCCTTGGGACGTGATCCCCATTTCACAGATGAGGAGCTGCAGCAAAGAGCAAGCGCGCGAGAGCACA
>NW_022900930.1:42687119-42688476 GCF_012274545.1 Fukomys damarensis | reverse complement strand
TCAGATCTGTTGTGACTTCGCCTTTTTCATTCCTAATTGCATGGATCTGAGCCTTTTCTTTCCTTTTTTTGATAAGATTAGCTAAGGGTTTGTCAATTTTATTTATTCTTTCAAAAAACCAGCTCTTTGTTTCATTTATTAAGATGAGACTCTTTGGATTAGCAGTCACCAGCCTATCAGCCCTTTGCATGTGCTGCTCACCCCATGCCTGGTGCTGTCCTGAGTGCTTTTCTTTCTTTCTTTCTTTCTTTCTTTCTTTCTTTCTTTCTTTCTTTCTTTCTTTCTTTCTTTCTTTCTTTCTTTCTTTCTTTCTTTCTTTTTTTTTTTTTTTCATTCTTTCTTTCTTTCTTTCTTTCTTTCTTTTTTTTTTTGCAGTACCAGGGATGGAATTCAGGGCCATTGCACTGAGCTACATCCCCAGTCTTCAAAACAAAATTAAGAAAAATATTTTGAGATGACATCTTGCTGTGTCACTAAGTTGCCCAGACTGGGCCCAGACTAGTAATCTTCCTGCCTCAGCCTTCCAGAGTTCTGGGATTCCAGATGTGCAGCCTGACTGTTCCCGCATTCTCTTTGGGCCCGCCTACTAACTCTTTCAATCTTTATTGCAGCCTTGGGGGTCAGCCTTGGGACGTGATCCCCATTTCACAGATGAGGAGCTGCAGCAAAGAGCAAGCGCGCGAGAGCACAGTCATCTCAGGCTGCCGTGTCCGCCCTTGCCGGTGTGGGACTCTGACCTGTGCTTGCCTCCTTCCTCCAGGGACGGGGGCAGACCCGGCTGTCAGTGCCAAGAGCAACCATTGCCTGGATGCCGCCAAGGCCTGCAACCTGAACGACAACTGCAAGAAGCTGCGCTCCTCCTACATCTCCATCTGCAACCGCGAGATCTCATCCACCGAGCGCTGCAACCGCCGCAAGTGCCACAAGGCCCTGCGCCAGTTCTTTGACCGCGTGCCCAGCGAATACACCTACCGCATGCTCTTCTGCTCCTGCCAAGATCAGGCATGTGCTGAGCGCCGCCGGCAGACTATCCTGCCCAGCTGTTCCTATGAGGACAAGGAGAAGCCCAACTGTCTGGACCTCCGCAGCCTGTGCCGAACTGATCACCTGTGCCGGTAAGAGCATGCATCTTGGGTTGTTGGCTTCAGGGTGCTTGTGGTGGGGCTGGTGTTGTCTCTCTTCCACACCCACTGGGCCATCCCAATGGGTTATGACTCAGCCCAGCAGAAGGTGTCAGACAGGTTCCATCACTTGGATATGTGCAAAATCAGTTGTCCATTCCATCCACCCATCCATCCATCCATCCGTCCATCAATCCACCCACTCATCCATCCACCCATCCACCCACCCACCCACC
>NW_022900930.1:42643717-42687070 GCF_012274545.1 Fukomys damarensis | reverse complement strand
CCACCCATCCACTCATCCACCCATCTATCCATCCATTCCATCCATCCTTTGATTTATCCACCTTTCCACCTATGAATCCATCCATTCATCTGCCAGTCATTTTCTGATTTGCTCATTCATTGAACTCGGGTCAATTGCTCTCTCTGTGCCTAGCCTCATGTTAAGGACTGTGAGGGAAGTTAGTAAGCCATCCGAGGAGCTTATAATTTAAAATCATTGGCTCCTGGAGTCTTAAAAAAAGAAATGACCTTCAGAGAATTTGATCCCACTTCTGAAGGAAACCCCAGCCTCGTGACTCAGCAGAGGAAGGTGCTCTCATAGATTGAAGAGCAGCTCATTACAGACGGAGAGCTGAATAGGCTAGTGTTGGGGGAAAGAATAGGTTCCAGAGCCTGATGGTGTTGTGTTTGAATTCTGACTACCAGTTACTAGTTGTGTGACTTTGAGCCACTTTTGAAGATTCGCTGAGCCTCCACCCCTTCACCTACAAAACAGGAATAGCCATAGCACAAGGTTATCGTGAGCATTAGATTGCATGTGTCCACAGCTTGACACAGAGCCTGGCATGTAGTACATGCTTACTAAATGTAGCCTAGTTATTAGGAAGTGGGATTTTTTGTTATAGTGAATTGAAATCTGGCTCCTTAAACATATTTTTCCTGTTTGTTATTAAGCATTTTTCAGCCTCTCTTGCATGTAGCCCTTGGTTGTAAGGCCTGGACATACAGAGATGACCTTGATACTCTCCAAAGAACATGGGCTTCATCAGGGAAGCAGGCAAAGACAGAAGTGGTCTCAATTCAGTAGGATGAAGCTGGGAGGTACCAAGGAGGGACACGGGTGAGGGGCATCTCACCCTTCCAGGGAAGGGGACCTTGAATAAAGCCTTGGGAAATGAGAAGAAAGCACAGGAAGAAGGCAGCCAAAGAGGCGTGTGGGAGGGGGAGAGCTTGGAGAAACTGCAAGGGGTGGGTACATGTAGGTGGGCCATGATGGGAGAAACAGGAATTGCAGTAGTTGCAGGTGTCTAGAGATTGTCTGCAGTGTTCTAGACACTGTTCGAAAAGCTTCATGTCTCGATCACGCAACAAGGCAACAAAGCCAGTGCTGTTTTCATCTTTATCTGTCAGGTGAGGGAATAGAGAAAATAATTTGCCTAAGGTCACACAGTGCACACCCTTCAGAGCTGGGAGTCACATGGTGCTACTTCCTTGGCACTATAACATACTGCTCTGGACTAAGGTAGTGGCTGTGGGAATGGAAATTGTGGATTGTTTCAGAGGAGAGTGACAAGAAAGACTTGGATGTGTTAGGACTGGATGACTGGCTGAAGTTCCCTGGAGGCAAGAACTGTTTCTGTTTTACTTACTCCACACCTTATCCAGCACATAGAGCCTGGTATATGGTGAGCACTCTATAAGCATTATTTAAACAGATAAGTGGAGGGCATCTGTATCTGCCGCAGTTCCCAGTTGAATAACTATGGGGCGATGGAATAATTGGGTGAGGATGGTGTTGAACACACAGTGTTTGAGGAGTCTCTGGGGAAACTGTTGCCATTCCCATGGCAATATCTGGGGGGCATTTGGATGAATGGGTCTGGAGCTCAGTATTGAGGCGAGGTTTAGAAATTCTTGGGCTCCTTGTTGGTGATTAAAGTCACAGAAGTGGGTGATGTTTCAGGGAGGGTTGGTGGAGACGCCTGCAGATTGGAGCATCCTTGGAGTTCAGGTGGTAAATGAAGCCATCAGTGTGAGTAGTGACAGCAAAACTATGCTGGAAACACAGGGGCTTGTGGAAGGGACGGCTGAGAAGGTACAGGGTGAGGCAGGGAGTCTGGGGAGCCGGAGGACAACAGAGCAGAGAGTGGGGCCCAGAAACCAGAAGATAGGAGGATTCATGGGGAAGGAGTAGTGAAGCTGAAATCTTACAAAATGCATGCATGCACACACGTGTGTGTGTGCGTGTGTGTTGTGCTCAAAGCCAATTGCTATGGGCACACCTCTGGCAGGGAGGCAGAAGCAGAGGCATTGGATACAAACTGCATTTTTCAGAAGGAAGCAGGGCTGAGGCCAGGGCCACAGAGGAACGTGGGTTGGGTGAGGCTTCTTTTTTCCTGGTATAGGTGGGCCTTTCTGTATATTCAAGGTGAAGTGCTGCTTTGTTTGGTGTGGAATAGGAGCTCTGCTGGAGTTCAGAAGAGGACTGAGTATTGAGCTAGCTGCAGGGCTCAGGGAAAGCCCCAGTAAAAAGGTGGGCTTTTCTTTTCTGCTTGCTTAAAATATATACTTTCTACACAAATGGATTGAGGCAGTTTGAAATAAACCTATGTTTACAACAGTAGAAGGGTTCTCTGGAGAAACCAAGAGTCCTGGAAAGCAGGAGCAACCAAACACTTCTGCTGTGTAGTCTGTCAGAGTGCTGAATTTGAGCTCTGAGCTTCCTGGTTACTGGGATCAAGGGGGAGCTGGAGAGGCCACATAATCCCCCAAACGTGATAGAAGGAGCACGCTAATTCTTAAATCCAGACATATTTTCTCCTTGGACTAAGTGCTAAAAAGAATTTGCCAAGCTGCACTGTACACAGTGTTATGGATTAATCACAGGTGAGGAACTGGGCCTTGAAGGAGCTGGGGAGGACCAGCTGGAGCCCCAGCTCAGGAGTTCATGCATTTGCAGGGACAGGCGCACCCAAAAGCCAGAAGGTTAGCTGGGCATAGTAGTGCATGCCTGTAACCCAAGCACCATGCAAGGCTGAGGTAGCCGGACTGCGTGTTTGAGCCCACCTTGGGCAATTTAGTAAGACCCTGTCTTGAAATAAAAAAAAAAAAAAAAAAAAGGATTGGTGTTGCAGCTCATTTCAAAGGTCCTAGATTTTGAAAACAAACAAACAAACAAAAAACCCAGAAGACTTCAGAGATCCTGTGATGGGATTTTTGGGGTTGTGCCAGTCAAATGTCAGAACTGAGTCTCAGGTGGAGGAGAGGCAGGGCCCCAGAACTTGTTTATTGATATCATTTTGAGGATGGTGGGTAATGGAGTATGTGGCTCCTGCCAGGCCCTTGGCCTGTGTGAGGTAGGAGAATTTGGAGTGGGGTGCATTTGGTGGCTTGGTCTGTTTTTTGTTTGTTTATTCTTCTGGGGACGGAGAACTCAGGAACACAAGCATAATTGTTACATCGTAGAACGAGAAATGATGTTTAAATTGGACAAAGTATTAGGAGCATGGGGACCAAGGAGCTCTGGTGGCTAAGCATAGACTGTTTCCAAGAGGGGCTGAGCCAAGTGGAGAAGCCCCTTGCATTGGGGGTGTGGATTTCAACAGCAGCAACCCCAGAACCACGGACAGTGCTGTGTCTAGATCATTGAATTAGAGACACAGCTTGCTTGGGGAGGCCTGGAGTCTCAAGTAGGAAATTCACATTGCTTCAGGATGTGGCCTGGTGAGCTCTTGTCTAGAACGAGGACATTCATCCAACCTTTCATTGCTCGGCTCCCACTTCCTGCCCACCCACATGCAAAAGTGTGGTCTTTGAAGAGGGAAGGCAGGGATGAGGGCTGAACCTGCATGTAGGATGAGCCTGGCAGGGCCTTAGGTGATGCTGGAGCAGAGGAGATGGTGGATGGAGGAGTGACTGGGGTACCCCAAGTCAGAGCCACATCTGTAGTCTCCTGAGTGGCCCTGGATGGGCAGCTTCACTCCCTGTGCCCTTTGTTTCTTCGCTGATCACACAAGAGCACTTCCAGGTCTGTGGATCCGAGTCCATCCAGGTGGTTTTGCAGCCTGCCTTCTGCTGCTCCTTCCTCACCACGTGGGTTATGTTCCTGGAGAGATGTGTTCTTGGCAGAAGAGGAAATGAACAAATGGCCATGGAGGCGTGTAGAGGGTAGGAAGCTAGTCTTGGCTCTGCACATGCCCTTGAGGAGATACTGTGTTCTTCCTTCCTTTGCTGGCCCTGTTCTCCAGGTTCCTGCCCCTCAGGATGGGGACCAGGGGTGGGAATCTTCTGACCATGTGTTGTGTTTGGAGCAGGAGCTCCCACCACTGGACACTTTAATGAATGAAGCTGGCTTGAGGGGGTCATGGGAAAGTATTTCTGAATGATGATTGTTTGGAAATGAGGCCCCTGCCTGTGACTATCCATCTCCCAGAACAGTCCCCGTGCCTCAGGGGATGAGACTTCGCCAGGCCTGACTGGGCCCTGGTCCCTCATTCTGTTTTGGGAGTTGTCCACTTATGCTGGACTTTTTGGCATCCTGTCCCTCCTGCACCATATTAAAGCATGTTCATTGCACTACTGTGAGGCACACCTGGCAGCAGGCCTCGTATGTCACTGGTGTGGGATTCACCTGTGTGATGTGTCACAGACTCTGCAGTGCTGTCCTAGTAAATGTCACTGCTGTAAAGGGTTGGAGATTTCCCTTGATCTGGGGTTTGAAGAAGCCTTCATTAAATAAGGCTTCTGCTTGTTGGGCTTCAGGGTTATTGGAAGCACTTCTGAATACTCTGCTCTCATTGACCTTTGGACCCGGGCCGCTGGGAGCTTCTGGAAGCTTCTCTCTACCCATGGTTCCAGCTGGCTAGGAAGTTGCACCCAAGGAGACCAAGGAGACCAAGCTCTGCCTTTCCCTCTCCTCACATCCCTGAGCCTCAGAGCTACAGATTTAAGCTGACCAGAGATGTCAGGAAGACCAGGAGAGACATTTCCTTTAAAAGGTTCTGATACAGAGTCTGGGGTTCCTGGGGAACATGTGGGAATGAATCTGTAGAATTTGGCTGGATTCTTTTCATCTCAGAATGGGCCATGATCTACATTTTTAAAAACACACAGTCTTTTAGTATCTCGCCTCTCAACTTGTGCATATTGAAAGGATGTTCTTAGATTGTGTGTATGTGTATGTGTGAGTGTGTGTGCGTGCGCTGGGTAATGGTGGTTGTGGGTTGTGGGCAGATGATTCTGTTCTGTAAACTATGTCCCTTCCAGGCCATGTTTGAAGCAGCCGTTTGAGTTGTCCTGTTCCTCTCAGTCTGCCAGGAGGATATAAATAACTCCTTTCTGGCCCCATGCCATCTGTGGGGCTGTAATTCAACCCCTGGATGCTGAGGATGTGTATAAATAGATCCCAGCCTGGAGCTACCCTGGCTGTCTAGGTCCCTTTTGTGTAATAGACACTGTCCTTGTCCAAGAGGGTTGCTGGGGTGCAGAGGGACTTGGGCTGCCTCCCTTGGGGCTGTCCTGGGGAAGTAGCCAGGAGTCCCTTCTGTGAGCTGTCTATCTTGCCTAGCTTGGGGTGTGTCTACTGTCTTTAGGCATGGAGGATGAACAGGTCTGGGATTTGACTCTTGGCTCCCTGGGACTATTGTTCAGCATCTCTTTGGCTCTGTGTAGCGCCTACTGGCTGATTGTTATGGTTTATATCTAGGGGTTCCCCAAGAACTGCATGGGCTCTCAGGAGGGCCTTTTAGAAGCTTATTGGATCATGGGGGGCGGTATAGCTGGCCTGCTGTTAGGAGGTGGGTCTGGTTGGAAGAGGGAGTGACCTGGAAGGGTGTGTCTCCTTTCTTGGCTCTTCCGTTTACTCTCTGCTTCCAGAAGTAACCAGATTTCTTTTGGCCAGGCCTTTCCACCATACTGTTTTACCTTGGAGCCAGCCAATCATAGACTCTTAAACCTCTCCTCCTTTAAATTGTGGGTGTCAGGTATTTTGCCTTGTGAGGAGAAAGTAATTAAGTCACTGATGGTTTTAGAGATCATCTCTGAATAATAGGTAGCGATTCTTTGTGTAGGGGTAGGTGGGCATCTAAACTTTTTTAAGGGAGAAGGCTTTGACTATGTTGAAATTATACACCACATTTTGTGCATATGTTCAAGAGAGAAAGTTGTTGTGTTCATTAGATTCTCAAAGGACTCCTTGATTTCACAGTGAGAATTTCTGCCTCTACTGGAAGACCAACTTTATTAGTTCCCTGCAGAAGAATGTCAAATCTACCTTTTGGCTCAGTAGCAAAGAGGGCTGTGATCGATTAGTAATGCCTGCCACAGGCTTGGGAGGTGCAGGAAGGATCTGGACAGAACCCAGCCAGCCATTCCTGGGGCCAGTGAGTTTGCCTAAAGCAGGGGAATGGGGATCTCACAACCATTCCTCTATTGATTATCTGCAGTGGGCCTGTCATTGTGTTAGGGTTGGAGAGTCAATGAAGAAGGAGCTAGAAGTCACTTCCCTCCTAGAACTTAGAGACTACAGACAGAACACTGCTGATTGCACCTGCAACTTAGAGACTCTCTATAGTTTATTGGCTGATAGTTATGCTTTGTGTGGGATCACAACTGTATTGCAGTTAGATGGTGGTATTTTCACTTAGCTTCTCTTGAAATCCCAGTTCTACTCAGTTACTACTAGGTCCACCCTGGTGGCATCAGACAGCATCTCTTTCTTGGGGACCATGAGCTTCAGGCAGGTAAGCTGCCCTCAGGGACCCTCCCGGCCTTGAGCAGAGCTGCACCCTGAAATGTCTGGGTGAAGACTTCTCCACTTTCTGGCATCGCATGCTGGCTCCTGCTGTTACTTCCTGTAGTTTCTTGCTCACCTCTCATTTCAGGCAAATGTACCCAAATGCTCTTCCTGGAACTTCCTGTGGGAGGTGGAGACAAGGCCAGATGTTGAATAGTACTTTGTCAAGGGCCCTGGAGAGATAAACTAGATGCCCAATTTATAAGATAGGGGCTGTGTATGTTGCTGCTCTGGAGTCCTTAAATCTTTCCCACTGAGTCTGCTCTCTAAGCATCTGAATTCTACAAAGCTCACACACCATAAAGATGAGGTGTGACCTCTGTCTAGGGAAGGCTCCCACTTCACTAGTGGAGTTGGGATTGAGGACCCACCTCATCTGTAAAGGGATCGGGGGAGTGGTCCATTTGGAGAGATGTCACTTACACTGGGAGAATTGACATTCCAGTCCCTGCACACTGCTCGCTCCAGATCCCTCACCTGTGGGTATGTGTGTGTATTTGCTCACACAGGGGCAGGCACACCCTTATCTGTTGTTCCCATGGGCTGCCTGGTTGTTTCTGCTTCTACTCCTTTGCCGAGTGTTTTAGTTCAGGCTAATATGATGGAATGTTATAGACAGGGCGGTTAGATTCTTCTTCTTCTCCCAGTATGGGGAGTCTGAGATCAGGGTCCAGTGACTCTTAGTGAGGATCCTTTTTCTTGGTTATGTTCTCATTGGTGTGTGTGGGGGGGAGAGTCTCTTTTTAGAAGGACACTAATTCCATCATAAGGGCCTCACCCATGACCTAATTGAACTCTAGTCTCCTCCCAAAGGTTCTATCTCCAGATACCACCACACTGGGGATTTGGAAGGGACTCAGACATTTGGTCCATAGAACCTAGACTTGCCCTTAGCAAGACAATCTGGTTTTGTACCTCCCTGAGCCCTTCCCTGGCTGCTCCTTGCATGATTGGTCTGTAAAAATTGTTTGTATTCTTCACTCGGTACTTCTGTTTTCTTCCTGATTAGGTCTCTGCCTTTTTATGTTCTTATTTTATTGTTGTGTTGCTTTTTTTATATGACAAGTCTTTATTGTGTGCCCATCCTGTGCCAGGCACCATGCTAAGACTCCTGGAGTAGATGTGGACGCTGTTCCCTTGGACCATACAAGAGACAAGGAAGCAGATAAGTGTATCCAGGTTGAGCTGTTCTAATCTGAAAATCTGAAATGGCAGATGTTCCCAAATCAGATACATTTGGAGCACCAGCATGACACTACAAGTGGAAAATTCTGCCCATGACCTCTTGTGATGGGAAGCAGTCAAAAACGTAGGCACCCAAGGAAAAGATAGTGTATAAAATTACTCTCAAGCTGTATGTATAAGGTGTGTATGAAAGATAAATGAATTTTGTCTTTAGAGTTGGATCCTGCTCCCCCACTCTCCTTGAAAATATGCAGATACTCTAAAAGCTGAAAAAAAAAAATCCCAAATCTGAAACAAATCTTCTGGTCCTAAGCATTTTGGAGAATTTAGAAATAAAGTGTAATGGGGGTGGGGGAGGCTGTTTGGACAGGGATCAGGAAAAGTTTATCTGAGGAGACAACATTTAAATCAAGACTTGAAGAATGAGGAGCCAGTGAGACAGATGGAGAAAGGATTTCACATGGAGGGTGTGGTATGGGCAGAAGTTGCAGGAGGGAGGGCTTGGTGTTGTTGGAAGGAGGTGTGTGGCTGGATCGCAGGGACTTGGGGACAGAGGCACAGGATGTGATTGTGAGGCAGCCAGAGACCAGAATGCCTGGGGCCTATGGGTCCTGGTGAGGTTTTGAATGGGCTGAGTACAGGTGGAAAGGAACTTCTGCAGTAACATTGTTAAAATGGTGGCACGAAAGGGCTACTGTAGCTACTGTGTGGAGAGGAAGAGGAGGCGGCAAGAGTGACCGCAAGGGATCAGCGAAGAGGTTATTTTTGTATCCCTAGGTGGTGATGGTGGTGGCTCAGACCTGGTGGTGGCCGTGTGGACAGATAAGTGGCTAAATTGGAGAGATTTTGGAGATGGAAGTGATATGCCTGGAATGGGGGAGCGAGGGTGATGGAGGAATTGATGGATGATGACTCACAGGCTTCTGGCTGGAATGGCTCAGTGGGTGACAGCACCATTTTCTGAGATAGTGAGCACTTTCGGTGGGGAGATAGATTTGGAATCCTGCGTGGAACGTGTTAATTTGGAGAGGCCTTCAGAACATTCAGAGCAGGTGCTTGACCGGAGTGATCCATCCTGAGGGTCGTTAACATGGTTGTGGCAATTAAACCTAGAGGCTTTGTATGATCTTCTTAGAGGAGTCCAGCACAGCCCGTACAGGTGTGCCAGATGCTGTTGAGAGTCCAGAGCACAAAGTCACACGGGAACTATTGGCTTTGGGAACCAGGAAGGCCAAGATGACTTTTCATAGCTGTTTTGATTAATTGGTGACTCCAGAAACCTGGTTCGTGCTAAAGAAAGGTTAGTCACTGGGTGGGCCAGTGTTTGCGGGAAACACGTCAAAGGAATGAGGAAACGTTTGTCCCCGGTGGAGGAAAGGCCATGGAGAACCTGTGCTGCTTGGCTTTGAGAAGCACGGTACGAAATTAGAGGTGGGCAAGAGAGAAGCTGGCCTGAGATTGAGGGCAATCCCAGCGTCTCCTCTGCAGGTTCCAGAGCCGCAGTGGTGGCCAGACCCAGCCCATGACTGAGACCCCTCAGCCTTGGGACAGCGATAGAAATTTTGATTTTACAGTGGTGCAAAAAATGATACACATGCAATAGAAATAGTTCTTTGGATTTTAGCTAGGTCTCTTCCTGGTCTAGTGATGTGGGGTCCAGTCCTGTCTGGTGACGTGCAGCAGAACCATTGAGCTAAGTCCCCAGCCCTAAATAGACTTTCTTTTAGCATAGTCTTGCCTAGCTGTAGGTGAGTATAAGTGTTCTGAGCACGTTTAAAGCAGGCTAGCCTGAGCTATGGTGTTTAGCAGGTTAGGCATATTAAATCCATTTTGATTTGTGATACTTTTAAGTTATGGTGCGTTTTGGGGACATAACTGCATTGTTAAGTTTAGGAGGGTTTGTGCTGTGACTCAGCCCCTTGCACATCCCCACTTGGGTTCCAAAAGGCCATGATCAGCTTCTTCTGCTCAGGCCCCAAAAATCCTTTGGTGGTGGGAACAGATTTTTCCTCTGAGTCCCCTATGTTTATGTGCAGCTTCAAGGCCCAGCCTCTCAGTGGGTGGCTCTGCTGCTCCGAGAAGCCTTCCTGTCAGCTCCAGTCTTCAGCCTGAAGGATCTTAGAGCAGTGCTGAGGGTGTCTGGAGGGTGTGTTGGGGCTCTCATGTCAGTTCCTCTCTGGGGTGTTCCAGGGGGTGAAATGAGAATTTCCCCATAGCCAGCCTCAGGGACACTTTGGATTCCAGATCAGCGTCCTCCGCGGAGAGGCCCTTCCCGCTTCTGGAGAAACAGCATGAGCTGCTACCATCTTCCAGATCTCTGAGCCAGCTGCCATCTTCCAGATCCTTCCAGGTGCTCTCTCACAAGACTTGGAGGCTGTATTAGTTAGCTTTCCCATTGCTAGGACAAAGTACCTGACATGCACAATATAAAGGAGATGTATTTTGGCTCACGATTTCAGGAGGGTTTAGTCCATGGTCTGCTGACACCAAGGCAGGAACATCATGGCAGAAAGTCCTGGCAGAGAAAAGATGCTCAACCCCTGGCAGCCAGGAAGCAGAGAGCAAGGGAGTCAGAATGAGATAAACCCTGTGAAAACTGTAATTGTAAATAAGATCCTAATGGTATAATTGACAGTGTGAAATAGGAAGAAAAGGGCTAAAGGTATAGGGGAAGTGGGAAGAGTAGGGGAAAGGAAATAAGGGAAAATAAAAAAATATGAGAAAATGAAAAAATGGAAATAAAGTGTTTGTAAATAGGGAAGGGAGGAGGGGGTGAAGGGAGGGCAGGGACAAGGGGAAAAATGGGAACCGAGACCTGTCATGCAAAGGTACAAGGTCCGAATGATGAATGTAACTGTATTGAATACATAAAATGTACCAATAAAGTCCATGAGGAAAGACAGAAAACTGAATAGTCAGGGCTCAAGCATCACTGTGTGTTGGCCCCAGCCAAAGGCAGGCTCTGCAAAGCCTCTGCTCTGTTTTTCTTTTAAAGTAGATCTGAGAGAGCATTTGTGTGCCATGTCAGTGTCGTTGTGCCCTACAATACCACAGTTGTCTAGACTGAGACGCAAGATCGTTGTTCATCTTCTCCGTGTCTTTGGGCTCACAGTTAATTCGTTGGTTTTGTCCTTTGTGTAGAAAAATAAATGTTACACAAGGACAAAAAAAAAAAAAAGAATGAGATGCACCCTCACAAGACACTCCTGACACACCTCCTCCACCAGGCCTCACTTCCTAACCACACATTCAGCTACTAACTCATCAGTGGTTGGATTTGCTGATGAGTAGGGGGCCCCTCATGACCCAGTCACCTTCTGAATGCCCCACCTCTGAACACGTGAGACTTCGGGGGGTCATTTGAGATCTAGACCATGACAGATGTTTCATGTGGCTGGCCCTGAGAGGTTCTCTGAGATGAGTGAGCATCTTAGGCGACTAGTGCCACCCATTTGCCTGGAAAAGAATTTGGAAATTGAGCTATGCACACATGTATAGCAAGTATTTGCAGGAAAGAAATGTTGGGATAGTGCTTCCCACCCTACCCAGCCCAGGAGTCCTCCTGGATGACTGATATCTCCTCTCCATTCTTAGGGTCTGCACTCTGGGCAGGAAAAGGAAAGCATCACAGGGCAGCACAGTGAGTGGAGGCAGACAGCGTGGCTTCAGATCCTTTGTTATGTGAACTTGGTTACATTTTAAGATATAGATCGAGGAGCCTGGGTTTGCCCTGTTGAAATAAGGACAGTAATGTCCTCATTGAAGCTTTTCAGTCCATTTAGGAGGATGCACACACATGGGTGTACATAGCACTTGAGTGCTGAGACAAACCATAGACCACCCGGACGGTGGCCGAGGGTTGGGAGGTGGAAGTCCAGCTCTCTCCGCTTTGGGGGCCCTCTGGGAGGTGATATCTATGCTGAGTTTGGAGGAGAAGGAGCTCTGTACCAGGACCTTCTGTTCCTGGCAGAGAGAATGTGTGTGCAAAAGAGAGCGATCAGGAAGAGGGAAGAAGGGACCAGCTCACAAAGTCCTTGTACATGGTTTCCTGTGGAAGGCAATAGGGTTACATGAAGTATTTTAAGCCAAAGGGTAACACAACCCAGCTGTTAGTGCAGAGCGATCCCTTTCACCACTGTGTACTGTGAAGGAGGGGGAGGCTGAAGGTGGGGAGTCCCCTTAAGGAGCCACATTGGGACATCTGAGATGAGGCCAAGGCAGAGGGAAGTGAAGAGGACCAGGCCAGAGGGATGAGGCAGGGGCCTTCAGAGTCAGCTCCTGGGCACATTTTGGAGATGGACAGTGAAAAGTATGTCCAGGATGATGTCAAGGTCCCTGGCCTCGTGGCCAGTTGACTGGCAATGCTGTCACCTGAGAGAAGGGAGAAGAAGAAGGAATAGGAGGAAGAGGAGGAGAAGAAGAGATCTGGGTATGGGGTTGGAAATTTGGGTTTCATGTTTGTTTGAAAGCCACAGAAACATGCAAGCAGAAACATCAAATACACAAAGTGGTTGTTATTAGGGAGCTCAGGAAAGAGGCAGAGGCTTGGGGCGGTGATGATAGGATTAAGGGAGATGATACTGCCAAGTGGTGAGCAGTGGCCAAGCTCATGGGCACGTGGTAAACACAAGCACTTTGGAAGAGCCCTAAGCTCATCTGGGGAGGCAGGGCTCGTCTCTGTGGACCGCTGACTACGAAGAGGAGGTCCTGTGTAATGAAGTGTCTGAGGATTAAACTGCTTGCTGCAGGCAGCGGGAAGGCCAGTCTGGAGCTGGGAGAGCCAAGGGAGGGTGGTGTGGGACAGGATCCTGCAAGTGGGGCAGGCAGGAAGGAGGGCGTACTCTGGCAGAGGCTTCCGGGTAGAGGGGATGGAGGGGGAAGCAGGACTGAGCAGGGCTTGTCCTGTGGGAGGAGAGTTGGGGGTGGGGAGTGTGAGGCCCAGCTTTGAGATGCCCTGGGAAACCCTATTGGCTCATTATCTTCCCAGCACCCCACCTCTAGGCTTCCCCTATCAATCAGCCTCAGCTCCAACAGGCTCAGGGTTCTCACCACGTACTGCTTCCTAAGATGATGAAGTGGCCAGGTGGAACGGGTCCTGGATTAGGAGTCTGCCTTAATCCTTTTTAATACATTTGGCTGTCTGTGTCTGTGGGCTCCACATTCATGCATCCAATCAAGCGCAGATTGAAAATATTTGGGGAGAAAAACCACAGTAAAAATAACAAGTCATATAATACAAATGACAATCCCGTTTAATAGCTGTCTCCATAGCGCGCACACTGTAGCAGGTATTATGAGGAACCCAGAGATGACTCGCAGTGTGCTGGAGGATGTGTGTGGGCTGTCTGAAAAGTGACATCGTGTTAAGGACTTCCGTAGCCTTGGGTCTTGGTATCCCAGGCGGTCCCGGAGCCCGCCCCATAGAACACTGAGGCATGGGTGTACCACCTCTGCTCATAGCTAATCTCTGATCTTGTTGGAAATTAGAATGTGTGGCCTAGTTAGGTTCCAGTCTCCGTCTTCATGGTGCAGGCAGAGGCAGAAGCCCCTCGCCAGCATCTGAGGAGGCCTGTTCAGTCCCTTCTGAGCAAGGTTGTGAGGCCTGCGAGGCTTGGACAGCCTGTGCTGTCTACTGAGACAGGTGACTGGAGGAGACCGTTTCCTGGGGAGGCTTGTCTTTCTTCTCCTCCTTCCTCTTCCTCCCCTTTTCTTCTCCTCTTCCTCTTCCTCCTCTTCCTTCTTCTGATTCTTCTGTGGTACTGGGGATTGAGCCTTTGTGCTAAGCTACGTCCTCAACCCCTTTTATATTTTGCAGCAGAGTCTAGCTGATTTGTTAAGTTGCCCAGGCTGGCCTTGAACTTTCTACATCTTTCTGTCTCAGCTTCCCAGAGTGCTGGGATTACAGGCTTGTGCCACCATGCCTGGCTTCTCTATTCCTGTTTCCTTTATTCATTCCTTTCTATCCTAAATCTCAAAATAAAATTTATTTGAATGGCTTTGCTGATTATAAGAGTGTTATGTGCTCATTATAAGTATGAATTCAGGCAGGACAGAAAGGTATACCTAAGAAAGAAGAAACTGACCCCAGCCTCAACACCCTCCAGCAAGTCCTGGCTGATAGATACTCCGGAGAATATACACGTTCAGACTTTTTGTGCATACTCGCATTTTGACAAAATGATGTCATCAGCATGCGCTGTTTTCTAGCTATTTTGTTCCCTAATGCGCGTCAGCATTTTTGTGTCAATAATATACAGGTGTACTGGATCGTCACAATAGTGGTCTCTTTGGGTAGGCTGGGTCCCTTGGCTGCACAGCTTGTCTTTGCACACTTGTGCCTTCACTCTTATCATCTAAGGAGCGTGTGTCTGGATCGTTTCCTTCAGATGGTGGGGGATGGCCACATCCTGGGTTTCCCAGGGAGACAGGGCACCAAGGGAGGAGAGCCTCAGACAACGTCCCCCCGGGGGGGACCTTTCCCAAAGTGTGGGGAGGGCAGTGAGCTGGGATGAAGTGGTCATCTTTGCAGCAGGTGGGACTTTCTGGTGACTTCCACCTGTGGTTTGGGCTGCTATCTGCTGGGTGTGCTCCGTTTCCCATTCACACTAGGAAGGCAGTGCTCAGGTGAGGATGTGGATTTTGGAAATATGCTAAGGTCTCCTCAACTACCATCTGAACCAGAGGAGAGGTGACGGGCTAACAGGAAGAGCTTAGGTGTTGGTATGTATGTTTGCCCCATTAAAACACAAGATTTCTTTGGGGTGAGTGGGCAATTGAACCCAGGACCTTCACCTTGAGCTATATTCCTCAGCCCATAAGAAAGTAAAAAAAAAAAACAAAAACCACTTTTTTTTTTTGAGACAGTCTTGCTAAGTCTTGCTGGGCTTGAACTGGCAAATTCTCCCGGCTCAGCCTCCCAAAATGCTCCCATATGGCCAAAGAAAACAAAACAAAATTAAGCAATAAAAAGCAACAACAACAAAAATCCTAGTTTGGCTGGTGAGGTCGAGGGGGGATGCGGTCACGTGGAGAGGGCCGGAGCAAGCTGGCCGAGGCTCGTGTGGCTCAGTTCCTCCTTTCAGTTCTTCTAAGGATGTCTTTTCCCCTTCGAGTGCTTTCCAGAAGCCAGGCACGGATCATTGCCTGCTCCTTGCTAATTTCCTTTTAGTTCCTTCAGGTATAGATGGAAATCTCTACAAAAGCAGCCAGTAGTAGCTACCAAATGGCAACCTGTGAGCTCCAAGCCTGGAGAGCTGCAGCATGGAGAGCTGTGACCCTCCCCATGCCATAGAGAGAGAAGCAGACGCTCTTCTGGGGGAGGGAGGGGTTGTTATCTCCCAGTAGGTGGGTGGGAGGGAAGAAAGTGATGTCAGGAAGCAGGTGTGGGACCCTCCCCACTGCCTGGGAGGATAAGGTAGCTTTGGCTACCCTCTGACTTTCACAGGCAAGGTTCTGCTTTCTCGTCTAGGCTCTCAGCACTAGGGAAGTTGGGCCAGTGCGGGCTTAGAGAGGACTGGCTGGGGCATCTGCAGTGAAGGAAGGGTGGTCTCTGCTTCCCTGCTGCCTGTGCCCTGGGCAGCCCTGACCACTGGCTTGAGCATCTCGCTGTGATCCCTGCATGTGTGGACAGAGAATTGCCTCGGAGGAGAGACCCCAGTGTGGTGGCGTATAAAAGGGGGGCCGTGTGGGTGCGAGGGGTCCTGGGTCTTTGTCTTTGGTGTGTCTCCATCTTATTCATGCCTGGATAAAGGTGTGTGCTGTGTGGAAAGGTGGCAGTTTTGATGCTGAGGAGGCCATCACTGCGCCCGAAAATGTGGCTAATGAAAGCCCCAAGGATCTGTGACTGCACCTGAAAACAGAGGTGCAGAGATCTAGAAGACCATCCCCATGGTATTTCATTTTGCAGATGAAGGAGCTGAATTGCAGAGAGGTAAGAGTTATTTTCCCAGAGTTGCGCAGCTAAGGAGTGGCAGGACCCGGTGAAAGGTCTTGTCTTTCCTGCCTGGGCAGTGCCCTGGTCTTGGAGGTGGGAAACTGGCTGGAGTCGGGAAGGATTTCCCCTTTGCTGGGCCTGAGCCCTGGCCTTGGGAGTTGGAGCACTTTTGAGCCCCAGTTTCTTTGTTTAAAAATGGACAGAATTAAATCTGGGGTATTTAAATCAACCCCAGAATTAAATGGTGGTTTATGATAGAAAATGAGGATAGCTGTGAAGGTAAGAAGGAGTAGGTACCCCTTATCTGAATTGCTTGAGACCAGAAGTGTTTCATATTCCAGATTTTTGGGGGCTTTGAAATATTTGAATATGTCATGAGTTGTTGGGGATGGGGACCCAAGTCTAAACGTGAAATTCATTGATACTTCGTATGTCTCAGATACAAAGCCTGAAGGCAATTTTATACAATATGTTTGATAATTTTATGCATAAAACAAAATTTCATGAGTGGAATTTTCTGTGTGTGGTTGTATGGAGCTGCTTAAGAGGCTTTAGATTTCAGAGTATTTTAGACAGTACGTTTTTAGATTAGGGATGCTCACCTGTTCTTGGATTGTTGGGGTGTTTAAGAATGGGGTGCTCCCCAGTGCCCTTGCTGTCCTGCAGACCTGGCTCGGATCCAGTAGGAGGAACAGCTGGCAGTGAGGGGCAGGGTGCTGGGGCAGATCCCCTGGGAGGGCCTGGTGGAAGGGTAAGGAGGGCTTGGTTGGTGCTTGGATGCACAGAGATGGCTTCTGGCTTCTAGCCATGTGCCATGTCTAAGTCTTAAGACCAGTTGGACCTCGGGCCAACTTTCTGCTTCCTTCCCCTTTCCTTCGGGTTCTGTCAGTGAGCCTGACAGGCTGTCCTGCTCCTGTGCTCCTCCAAGAGACCCTGTAGTCCATGGGGCATCGAAGACTGGGCAGGGAAAGTGGGGGCATTGAGGAGCCCATGAGCTGGGGTCCCCAGCCACAGCCCCCTTTCTCCATGCGGGCTCAGGCTGGCATTGCTCCTGTGTCCCCACTCTCTCCTCTTTGGATCAACCTCTCAGAGGTCAGTGGCAGAACAGGGTATGTGGGGAGGGATGATGACTTTGATTTTTTTCTTTCTTCTGTCGGAGTCTGGGGAGGGTGGTTGTTTTGCTTCCTGTACCTCTGCGGAGAATTCTCTGCCAGACAATCATCTCGGCACTTTCATTGCTTTCTGATGCTCCTCTAACTGCGCAGGGTCGGCTATTAAATGGTCATCAAACCTCAGCCTCTATCCCATCAATAGTCATAAAGTTGGGGAGATAAAAGCCATCAGTTTTCCATTATAGCTGAAAGCAATACTGTAGATAGCTATTTTCTGAATGCTGCAGATAGATGTATTTTAACTAGAGCAGGGTTTCCAGTGGCCCCTAGCTCGGCTTTGGGCCCTACTGGGCATGGGATAACCTGCCAGGTGGTTAAAATGGAAGTGTGGCGGAGCCTTGTCTCTTCGTCCCCTCTCTCTTAGTAGAAGTGAACGGGCAGATCCTCTGGCTTGGGGTGCTGGGTGGAGGCCTTGGTGGTGGTACTGCGACCCTTCATGCTACCCAGATACTGTGGTAAGATGTAAGGAGTAGTGACCTACAGATTCTAGCAAGGAGAGCGCTGCTCTGCTGGGTCCGGGGCTTTGGGCAGGCCAGGGGTGAGGTGCAAAGGGACACGGAATGACCCCAGTCAGGGAAGCTGGCACCTGGATGCAGAGCGCCAAGAGGCCAGTGTCTCCTGATGTACTATGGCTGTACCTTCTCACAAACAGCAGGCCTTTTGGAAATGGATTTTGCAATCAAACAGCCGGGCAGTGAGCAGCCATTAGATAAGTCCTCAGAATGAACGTTTTGAAGCACTCAAACTCCAGGGCCCTCCTGACTCTGGTTCCAGAAGAATCTTGGCTCTGAGAACCCCGGCCTTGGCTCCCTGTCTATAGCCACCTTTCCTCATCTCTCACAATGGGGTCACTGGCCCCTGTTTCTCCTTCCTCTGGGGATCTGCCTGGATTTCCTCCTGACCCAGTGGCACATTTCTTGACGGCATCTGGATCTTTTCCATGAAGTTTCTGTCTCTGTTTCCTGTGCTCTTTACCTGTGCAATGTCCCAGCCCTTATCAGAGCTACTTTTAGGAAGCTCCTCAGTTACTGAGTGTGTGGATTTTGCCACACAATAGCTGTGGTCAGTGTGAATTTCTGGTTTTTCTAAGTCCCCAGCCAGCTAGCAGGAATGTAGTCCCATTTGCTTGAGTAGTCAGTCTGTGACCTGCAGGACTCTCACAGCCTAGGCCAGTTCAACTGTGACTTGGCTTCTCCTGCCAGCCTTCCAGGGAGCCCCTCAGGCAGGCCCTTTAGCACCTGCTGGGCACTCTGTCCTGGGTGATCTCATGTAACCCCAGGACTCTGAAGTCCATAGTGCCCTGAAATGCCCAGAGTCCTCTTGCCACCCCCCACAGGTGCTTTGTCCAAGGCCATGGGCACCCCTGTGCTGAAGCTCCCAGCACCCCTCATGTGAGTCCTAGGGCAGAGTGGTCAGGTCATCAGGACCTCAGTCCTCCTACTCTGACCTGGTGGCCACCACTCAGCCCTGGCATCTGTGGCTCTTGCCTGGCTTTCCTGAGGCTTCTGAAAGTGATGTTTTCTCTTGTCACGGACTCCCAGGCTTCCCAGCCTCAAAACTCGCATCCGCAAAGGGCACAGGGGTCGTGGGAGGAAGGGCAGACACTTCTCATTGTATTTCTTCTTTCTCCCTCCCTCCTGTTGCACCCTTCAGAAGGTGAGAATCAGCTGCCTTCTCCATCATGTCTGCCCGCATGGGATGTAGCTTGGGGTGGCACCTTGAGCTCTGGCCTGGAGGGCTTATTCATTCACCCCACATGTGACTCAGGCTGTGGCAGGTTGCAGGGGTACCATGAATACTTGGGGAGTCTTTGGAAGCTCTCTGTAAGCCAGGGATTGTCGCAGGAGCCTTAACCTTTTCTTGGTGACAAGGCTCATCTTTGATGACCAGGTAAGGTGCCTTCAGGCGCTGTGCACTTCTATAGAACTGTTCTCCCCTACACTAATTAGCCCCGGGTACTAGGACTTTTGAGTCATTGTCATTTGTTTTTCTGGTATTTCTATATCCTCCGCTGTGTTGACTGTCATTCTTGCTGAAGGTCCTGCCTGCTCTTGTGAGCTTCCTTCTGTCACCCTCTCACCTTTGCTGGTTTCCCAAGGTATAGAAAATCAAATAACTGAGCATTAGCATTATGCATGCACTAGAAGCCACAGGGCTTTCCATGGAGAGAGAAGGGGTTTTCTTTGGAGTAAAAGATCTGTTTTAGTGTACAAATTTCACACTGCCTCTCTGGGCGGCTTGGCAGTCTGCCAGATGAGTGACCTACAAATGTGCTGTAACCGTGAAGCCCTTTTAGATTAAAAAATATATTTTAAGATGACTTTGGAAAGGGGACAAGAGAGCATAGGAAGTCTTTTTGGAATTAGACCTTGCCATTAAGAGGGACTGGGATTGTGGAGCCCTGAAGATTCTTGTATTTTTCTGCAGAATGACCATGTTCTCATTGTCCCCAGCTCCCCAGGGTGTGCCGTCCCAACATAATCTTACCCTGACTTCTGTCACAGAATGTGGGTTCAGGGACTTGGATGAGGATGGTTTGGGCATCCTTGGGTGGGACTGTGGCACCAACAGGGAAGGGTGACCGAGAATGAGGCTGCTGTGCTGGACCGTGGTGGCCCGCACATCAGCAGTGGTCACAGTAACACCTGTCCCAATGGGGCCCCTGGGGGGCCAGGTAGGAATGCTGCACCACGAGGCTTCACCTTACAGAAGGAGAAAGTGTGGGCCGGGGATTTACCTCAGTGGTTCTGCTGCCTGCCTGGCAAGCGTAACGTCGCGAGTTTAGTCCCTGGTACCCCCCACCCCCCCAAAAAAAGGGGAGGAAGAGTGCGCTGAGTGTTGGGGCCAGAAGGGGACACAAGGGGACATTGCCCTGGGCCATAATTCTGGGGTCCTGTCCTGGGTCTGCACCCCTCTCACTGTGAAAACCTCAGGTTATGTATGATCTTGAGGCTTGTTCCTTTATCTGACAGAAAAGGGGTGAAGTTAAAGAGTACCCCTTTTTTTCATTGAGTTTATTAGTACGTGTTAGGTATACAGTAGAGTTACATTCCTCATTGGGATCTTGTACCTTTTCATGGCAGGTCTTGGTTCTCTCTTTTTCCCATTCCTCTCCTCCCTTCATCCCCTCCTCCCTCCCCTATTTACAAAGACTTTGTTTCCATTTTTTCCTTTTCTCATATTTTTTCTTTTTCCTTATTTCCTTCCCCCTACCCTTCCCACTTCCCCTACACCTTTAAGAGTACCCATTTTAAATTGTGTGCTTCAAGAATGATGGTTTCTCTTATTTCAGGAATTTGGGGGAAAGAAGAGGGAGCCAGGGGCTTAGAGCATTAATAATAAAGTTCTTGCCACCCAAGCAAGGTAGAAAAGCCGAGGGCTTTGCATTTAGTTGTCATTTTGTGTGTCTTGTGATTCTGGAAGTTTGCACGAGGATCTGCAGCCTGTGCGTATGTTTGTGTGTGTGTGTGTGTGTGTGTGTGTGTGTGTGTGTGTGTGAGAGAGAGAGAGAGAGAGAGAGAGAGAGAGAGAGAGAGAAATGACGAGGAAGGGAGGTGCGGGCTCCAGGTTGGTGCTGGAGGGACTAAGCTTCCCACTGGGCCTTGCAATGCAAGGCTCACACTCCCCCAGCTGTGGAGCAAGATGGCAGCTGAGAAGGGGAACTGGGCTGGGCTGCTTCCTTTTCTTGGCAGCAGCAGCGGCAGCGTCTGTGTGGGGTGGGAGATGGCTCACTGGTCTCTAAGGTCCCTTCTTGTCCTGAGAACCCAGGGCATAGCCTTTATAGCCCCTCCTGCTCCTGCCAGGAGAGGCTCTGGGGATGGATCCTGCTACCCTCCATCCTACTTGGGCTCTCGAGTGCATCCTTGGGCCCACAACTTTTCTGTGTAAGCCCAGGAACACAGGGGTCAGGCCAGCTTTGGAGGGGCAGGTGGTGGCCTCTTAATGCTCCTGGAATGTAAGAGCAGAAAGGAGAGAATCATGCTATGGTGACTTCACTCAGGGCCACACAGCCCACCGGGGCCCACTGGGGGAAGGGCAGCCTCAGTGTGTGGGTTTCTGGGCTGCACATGTGCTCACACGGGGGCTCCTGAGTGAGCTGGTGTGGGAGGCCTGTGAGAGGGGTTTTCCAGCGAGCAAATGTGGATTTGTCAGCCGGTCTCCTAGACGGGTTTCTGAGTCGTGGGTGCTGCTTCTCTAAGGAAATTGCCAGCTTTTTAGTAATACAGCCATGCACTGCTTTACAGTGGGAACAGGCTCTGAGAAGTGTGTCCCTAGGTGGCCTTGTCACTGTACAAATGTCAGAACGCACTTATACAGACGAAGATGGCCATGATGTCATGGGTGATGGGATCTTAGGGGACCACACAGGCAAGACGTGGTTGACGGAAGCATCGTTGTGCAGCACAGGACATGACAAAGCCCAGATTCTCTGGTTGCAAAAAAAGAAAAAGAGAATCTGTAAGGAGCAGGAAGGGCAGTGGCCTCTTGGGCCCCAGTCTTATCTTCTGGAGCCTTTTTCCATTGGGATGTGGCTCACAGACAACCACGCCACACCCCATGGCCGTGCAGACGAGGGGCAGCCCTGCTCCCCTCTAGGGCTTAGGCTCCTTTGGAAATTCCCGCCCATTCCATGGTACAACTGGGACCAGGCTGCGAGGTTTGTCATTGCTGTGCAAAGCTCAGGGGACAAGGAGAGAGGCACAGAGAGGAATGTGCTGTGTCTGGCCTGGCTTGCTGTCTGGGGCTGGCAGGTCCCATCCTGTCCCGGTCTCGATCTGCCTTGTGTGGTGGGCCCTGCTGGGGAACCTACCGTCTGTTAGATACTTTGGTGCCTAGGTCTCAGCAGAGGCTGCTAAGGGGACCTGCCTCACTGTACAGTAACCCTAAGGTGTCAGTGATCGAGCTGTCATGTGTTTGGTCCTGTGCCACCATGTTAGGACGTCATGCCCACACTTACATGTTCTTTACAGCCCTTTGTGGTGGGCACTCTCATGTCTCTATGTTCAGATAAGGAAACAGGACCAGAGATTTTTAAGGACCCCCCCAAGGTCACATGGCTAATAAGATATAGCAAAACTGGAACCAACACTAGCCCCATAGGCTGTTTTCACCATCTCTCTGTCTCCCTAAATGTGCTCCATGGACCCCATACTTCAACCAGGGGTGGTGCTTAATAAATAAAATGCTCCAGAGCCCTTCTTGAGGCCTGAGGAAATGGAGCCTCTGGAAATGGGGGCCAGGGATCTAGTTTTTCCCTGGCTCCCTGGGAAATGTAGGCAGCACACCCTGTCTAGCACTGGGGCCCATACCCTGGAACCAGCCTGCCTGTACAGTGGCCCGGAGGGCAACTTCTGGGCCAGAGAGACCAGTATCCACCATCTGCTGTGATGAGCTTACCTGCGACGTCGTCGTGGCTCCGCACGCTCTAGGTCTCTGCTGCTGGTAGATGGAGCGTGCCTGGGTTGGAGGGCAGCCTGATTCACCTGCCCTGTCCATGTGTGAGCATCCATAAACTCCCTTTATCATCCAGCTGGCATTTTTATTATTAAAACAGTCCCCTGTTTGTTTATCCTTGGGGAAATAATCAAACTGTTTTCCATGAGTCCAGACAGTCTCTGGAAATAGCATATCATTGCAGAAGATCACTGTGGCATGAAAAGAACAGACGGGTTGGCCCAACACTCAAAGACTGAGAAAGGCCCAGCATGGAGGCTGCTGTGTGCAGCCAGACAGCCCCTGCTGTCCTGCCTGACCGCTATCATAGCCAGTTGGCCACCACACGCGGCATCCAGCCTTGGCTCTCTAAGGGTCAGGCTGAGTATCCTAGCCCCATGGCGGGAGGATGGGAATCTGGGAACTGAGTGCGTGTGGCTCTTCTCCACCTGCCTCCTGCATGTAGCTGGGCTGGGATGAAGCAGTGCCCAGGTATGGAGTGTGCTGCTGGGCCCCACAACACAAGGAGGAGTGTGAACTTGATTCCTGAGGGCATCGCTGCAGGGTACAGGCCTGGGAACCTGGTACTGTGGGGCCTGGTCCTCTCCACCAGGGAAGCCCTCAGGATCCGCCCAGTGAAGAAACAAGGGAGCCCCCTCCCAACTCTATGGAGACTTGAAACTCTGATCTTGGAGGAGTGACCACCCAGGCTGGATACACAGGGTTCAGTCTGCATCTGAGTCAAGCTGAGGTGGGGGAGTGAGGTGAAACAAACGCTGGCTGGACTTTGGAAGGGGTGGATGAGGGAGGGCAGTTACTTGAACAGTGTCTCCCTAAATTTCATGTCCATCTGGAACTTCAGAATGTGTCCTTATTTGGAAACAGGGTTTTTGCAGATAGAATCAGTTAAGGTGAGATTATACTGCATTAGGCTGAATCCAACAACTGGTATCCTTATGAGGAGAAGCAAGGACACAGAGACCCACGGAAAACCCCTGTGACAATGGGCACAGAGATGGAAATGAGGCTGCCACAAGCCAGGGGATGCTGGCATCACCAGAAGTAGGCAGAAGCAGGAAGGAGCTGCTCTGGGGGCCTTCAAAGGGAGCTTGTCCCCCTGACACTGTGATCTCTGACCTGCAGTCTCAGGGTTGGGAGAGAAGTTTCCATCACTTGTAAGCCAGCCTGTTTGTGGTAGTGTGTTAGGGTCTCTCTAAGAAAGTAATATACTGAGGCAAGACCTCCTGTACTTCTCCCAGCAAGTTGGCCCTCCAAGGCCAGTGGGGCCTGAAAAACTTCATGACATTATGACTCCAGGAGGTGTGCAGGCTGAGCTCAGATGGGCAGGAGCTGTTGGACTGGGAAAGGCTCAGGAGGGCTTTAGAAGACAGGGTGCCAGCATGGATGGAGTGGGACGGTGACTAGGCAGTGACTGGCTGGAGAAACACCAATTTGGAGGGCAGAGACCAAGAGTGGTAGGCTGGAAGTGTGGACACAGGGTTGACTTTCTAGGGGAGGCCTCAGCATTCAAGGTCAGGCAGTCCTGGCTCTGTCTTTGTGATCCTCACCCCATCTTGTTGTCTTGACTTGGATTCTGTTGCTCCCACTACCCCCATCCAGAGGGGGATGCTCCATCTATACTGGAACAGCCTTGACCTTGCTCCACAGACACCTGGGTTCAAGTCCAGCCCAGCACTTGCCTATCACTCAGCTGCTCTAGGCCTCAGCTTCCTTCTCTGTAACGTGGCGAATGTTGGGCTACCTGTCTGTCTCATGGTCCTTCTGAGGACTAAATGCATTAATGCTTTTAGGAGTGCTGAGCAGACACACAGTAAACACTCCAAATTGTTAGCTATGATTGTTTATTATTAGTTTGGTTGGTCTTTTAGTAAATGCAAAGGCAGAACTAAAGGAAATAATTATAGAAAACATAAACAGCATAAAAATACTGGTTTGCAAAGTACAAGTCTCAGCCTGAGCGTCTGGGCTGGCTCAGGATGTTGGTGGCACTCCCCCGCCTGGCACTGGGCACTGGGCTTCTGTGCAGGGCTTCTGCCCTGGCCCCCTTGCCCACCTCTTCAGTTTCCTGTCCCTGTCCACAGCAGCCCATATCTTTGTAGTCAGAACTGGTCCTCAGTTACTACTCCTTGTTTGAGGTTTGTTTTGGGAGGAGCTCCAGTGTCTCTTTTGGGATGGACCGGTACTAGTCTTTGAGCCTTTTCATACTTCAGACTGGCTGTGCTTTGAAAATGGACACTTGGGTAGGACCTTGTTCTCTGCATCCATCGCCACCTTTCTCTGCTCCCTTTCAAAACAGGATCAGTCAGGAGGCATGGAGGGAAGGGTTTTGAGGTCTGTGGTATGAGGGTGAACGGGATGAAGTCCCAGCCTGGAGAGGCAACAGTCGGGGATTTGCGCTAGGGTCCTGCCTCCACTGTGGTCCTGTTGAGACCTTGTCAGGATATCAGATGGGTCCCACAGGAACTCCCACCAGGAGGGGCCCGCTGCATGAAACAGTGACATGTTTGCCTATATTTGAATCTGGTTGGATGGTCACGGAGGGAGGGTGACTTTTGCATCCCTCCCAACTCTTGAATGCTCCTGAGATGTGATTACTCTTGCTTTTGTGTAAGTTCTTTCTGTGTACATGGACTTAGTCATTGTCTTGGGTTACTGGTCCTTCATTAAACATCAGACTTCACCCCTTTCAAGTTCTTTGCTTATAGATCACCAGCCATCTGATTCTGAATTATCTTTCCAGTTTGCCTCCTAGTTTAGGAGGACTCTGTTTAAGGCTAAAGACGGTATGTCTGTGAGCATTGCTTGCAGACCTACTACTGCATACTACTGTATGAATTAGATATTGGCTATACAGCTGGTCTACCTTCCTTATTGCCACAGATTAACATATATCAACTCATTGCACTCCATGCCAGAGCAATGGAAGGTGGAATCTTCTCTTGATTTCTGACATCCTCATCTCCAGCAACATCTGAATGAAATTCAGGTTGCCTGTGAGAAGATCTGGTATTCCTCTAGAGAGCCAGCAAGAAAGATCACCAAGCAAAACTAGGCCCCTCAGGGAAGACCATTAATGACAGGTACTTCCTGTGCAAGAGGCAGAAGTGTTGTCCTTGGGATTGGGGTCAGAGGCCATCTGTTTCCTTGCTTTATCTTTCTCTCTATGGGCTCTGTGGTTCTGAGGGTGTGGTCCACTTGTGAACTTCAGTCCTTTTGTTTCTTGGGTCTGGGCTATGGTTTCTGGCTTTCCACCCACTCTGCCCCTTCAGCTTCTGTTTTTTTTTCCTGCCCTGTTTGGCTCCCTTCACAGGGGCTTTGTTTGTTGAGTCAGCCCCTGCCTTCTGCTACCTGCAGGGGACTTCACCTTGGCCGATGTTCTAAAATAATACGCCTGAATCTTGTTCAGATGCTGCTCATAAAGGTGGGATTAAGGAACTGGAATTGTTTTATAGTTCCATGTCCTGTGGTAGTAAGGCCAACTCCCTTCCCTCACCACTGGGGAGAGGACTCATTGAGCAGATGTGGGGACCTATCTCAGCCCTCAGTGTTCCCCTGGGAGCATAAAGCTTTCCAAGTGGGCCTGGGGAGCCCTGCCCTTTCACGCCCTTTCATTTCCTTCTGTTCTTTCCACCTCCTCCTGCACTCGGCTGGAGCCCAGTACCTGGAAGGGAGCCTGTTCATGCATCCCGACCCTTTGGGTAACTTCTCAATTCTACCTCCTAACCCCCCTGCTGGTTCCATTTCTTCTCTACAGTGTCATTGGCCTTGCCAGCCTCCTTCTCTTCCTGGACCTGCCCTTGCCTTTTTGTCTCCACTAATAAGGTTTTCTTCCTTCTGTATCTTGTAGTCCTGTGTCCAGTCCCCCATCCCTTGAGCCTGAATTTTGGCAGAGTCTTGAAGGGTATGTGTGAGGAACCAGGTAGAAGATGTGAAGGACTTTGCTCAGTGCCCCAATCGGCTGGCATGAAAATAAGTGCACTCAAATACTTAATGAGCAAACTAAAAGGCTCCTTGCTCTTTCTTGCTTGGTGTCATGTTGTCATACAGCTTTTGCATCCTTTTTTTCCCTGCCCCACGAGAATTGTCTGCCGGGACACTGTACCTTCTCCTCAGCTGAAGCCGAGGCTCCAGTTCAAATTCTCAGAAGCTCCAGGGTCGCAGTGCTCAGTTTCTTCATAGTAGATGTTTCCACCCACGGGTAAGTGACTAATCCAGTGGGACCCTGTGACAAGTTGCTCCCTGGCCTCTGCTGCATCCCCTCTGCATGGGGAAGCTGTGGTGGAAGCTGGCCCAATGCCAGACTAGGTCCATGCACCCAGTGCTGTGCGGTGCGTGCCCAGCCACAGCTAAGAGCCTCTCTCCCTGGCCCACCAGCCTGGTGTCCAGCCCTGTGATGTCAGAAGGAGACCCAGCATTGTCACTTGCCTTGCAGTTGGGGAGTAGAAGCAGAGTCAGGGCTTGGGGATGAAGATTTTCAACACGAGAGGTGTGTGTCCTTGTCCAGATGGCAGGGCCTTGACCTGGGTGTGTGTGTGGGATTGTATGTGAGAGAGCTTACTGTGTGCAGGTGCGATGAAGAGCCCATGTTCCTTCTGCTCTGCAAACCGCATTCCATGTGCCTGACCTCACACCGACAGGTTGGAACCCCTCAGTTTATAGATTTTATTTTTTAAAGCCCTTTTTGTAAAACACTAACCTCAGCGAAGGGGAAAGAAGGAAGAAAAAGAAAAAAAGCTGAGTTCAGCAGCTGCAGCTTGCTGTATTTTTCATCTTGCATCAGCAAGTTGGGACCACAAATAATCTGGTCTTCTATGCTCCAGCGATGCTGCCACTTAAGACTATCCTTCCATGGGCAGCACGTTCCTGGAGCTGGCAGGCTCCCCTGCCTGGGTTCCCGGCTCCAGGGTTCGAGTGGGTGGGCAGAGCAAGGGGTCCACGTGGGAGGGCGAACACGGAGTGGAGAAAGCGCTGGCCAGCAAGCGGGTGGGTAATTAATTTCTGAATGGCTTCTGGAATCAGCTAAACATTTCCTTTTAACCAGTTTCTCCAGCCTCATATCCTTTGTTAGTTCAGGAAAAAATGTCATTTATAATGGATGGTGCCTTGATAAATTGCTCTGAGAAGCACAGCGTTCTCATTAGTCTATATAATGAGAAAGACTCCTAGTGGTGACATAGCTGCCCAGATATTTGCCTGATAGGAAAAATATTCATGTGCGCAGTTCCAGAAGGCTTGGAAGGGAAGGCAGTGGGGAGGGGGCTGAAGGCCTAAGGCCCCCTGTATTTTCTCGGAGCAGAGGCCAACCAACCATCCCTGCTCCTTCCTACTTCCTGTTGGGTCCCGGCTGCAGTGCACTGGCTGCTCTGTGCTCTGCCCACCTGTCCCTTTGCTTCTGCTCCAGCTCCTGCACTGGGAGCTTGTCTGTCTAGCCAAGCAAAGAAGAGGATCAGGGTACAGTGGAACTGTCATGTTCTCCTTTTATTTTCCTTAAGAAGAAAAATACTAAAGCTGTATCTAGTACATTCTAATTTCAGAAATGCTTTAGCTTATGTGGTTACATTTAGTCCCCAAATATCTTCTGTGTGTGTCACAGCCACCTAGACACTGAGAGATGCAGTAATATTGCCAGGGTTTATGGTTTGTAAGCAGCAGATGTTTTGACCCCAGTACTCTGCTCCGTCACTGGCTACTTTTGCCCTCCTGCTTGTTGGAGAGCGGACGCTTTATCCAGCCTTTCTCCATAGGGACACATTGGCTTCTCTTTTGTAGGTCCCTAAGGCACTTCTTCATGTTAAGAGTGGTGCTTAAGGATGTGTGTTAATTCTTGAAGGCCGCTTGGGCCTCCTTAACGAATGGCTATTACCAGAGACGGTAGAGAGACTTTTCTGAGTCTTAACAGCCACTATGCAGAATCAGAGGAAGGGAGAAACACAAACCCACTGGAGGGCATTTTGGTGTTGGTTTACCTTGGTTCCCAAGTAAATTTAACATTGACATGATTTTCTGTGCCCTTAGCTGGCAATCTGCCTCTGATTTAAGTTTTCAAGAGGAGGTGTTGGGAGAGTTCTCAGGTCCTCTGCTGTTTAGAGGATGCTCTTCTTGCTTCCACATTTATCCATCTATCCATTCATTCTTCCACCCACCCACCCACTCACACTATCTCTGTTCATCCATCCACCCGCCCACTCATCCTCCACCCATCTGCTCATCCTTGCATCCATCCATCTATCCGTCTATCCATCTGTCCATCCATCCACTCACCTGTCCATTCATCCATTTTTTCCCTCTATTTCTCCACTCAGTGACTTGTGTGTCAGGAACTTTTTTGGACCTTGAAGATTCAAACATGGACAATATGATTTCTGTCCTGGAGGAACTCATAGTGGGGTAAACCAATATGCAAAATACAAATTATGATGATACAAGTGCAGTGATTGGGTGTGAAATATGTTCAGAGTTGGGCAAGACATTCAGGGGAGGTTTTCTGGAAGATATGTTACTTGACCTGGGTTTAGAACTGGAAGACGTTTCAAGAAGGACATAGTTAGAGCAGTGAAGGACCATGAGCCATGAAGGAGAAGGAAACATCATGGTTGGGGAGTATGTGTGGTCAGTGTTGCTACAAGGGTCTGGACTAGGAGAGAG
The DNA here is from genome assembly GCF_012274545.1 of Fukomys damarensis. Taxonomy (NCBI): domain Eukaryota; kingdom Metazoa; phylum Chordata; class Mammalia; order Rodentia; family Bathyergidae; genus Fukomys; species Fukomys damarensis. The sequence continues at coordinate 42,658,168 of NW_022900930.1, read as the reverse complement.
GAGGAGGAGTTGAGATGAGGTAATAGAGATTGGCAGTGTCCCCATTACCAGTGGGGGTCAGGATGGCAAATGATGGCCTGTCAGGGGAGTTAGCTTAGAAATGCAACGCCGAGGCTAGCATGCCAGGTGCAGTCTTTAGGCACTGTATGGGAATCTCCATTGCTCTTCCCAGAACCTGTTAACTCCTTTATGTGGGTGAGGGCGCTCTGCTAAAAAAGAGTGAGTACATTGTCCAAGGTTGTACCCTTTGTGACTGGTGGGACTGGAGTTTGAATCCAAGTGCCTGGGATTTTGCTCATAACCATCTTGCTGTTCTGCCTCTCCAGTTGCTCAGCAATTTAGGTGAAGCATCAAGCTCTGGACTTTTCTCTGCATGTTATGTTTCACGGCCTGTCATTTGCTATAAAAAGCTGTCTGGATTGTTGTAACACTGTGCCATGGAATAAAAGGGTTTGGATGGGTTGAAAAGACTGAGGGACACATTTTGTGGAGGTTGAAGGGAATATGCTGGGAATAACAAGGCTGAGGAAGAGTCTGGTCTTTGAGTAGGAGATCTGCAGAATGAGGAGTAGAAAGAATAAGGCTGGAAGTGCTATGCTAGGCACAGGAACGAAGGTGGTGAGACTTCAGCTGTAAGAGTCTCGTGACCTAGGAAGGCCCTTTGGGAGGGGGAGCAGGTAGGACCACCTGCTGCCCCTTACTGAAGGGGGGTAGATGTGAGCAGTAGGCTCTGCAGCAGGAGGGAGGGAAGAGGTGGGGAGGGAGAGAAAGAAACTAACCTCACACCACCAGCAAGAACCATATCAGCATTCAGAGAAAGTTGAAAGGAATCTTTCAGCTGGCTGGCTACCTAGCTCAAGGCTAACCACACTCTTAACACAATAATAAGTCAATCCTCACTGAATAATTAAATAGAGAGCCTTCATAAGTATTGACTTAATGTGACAGCAAGTCTATAGTGACTTGGGGTTTGCTTATGTAAACACAATCTCTTGTTCAGCTTACTTAGCAGTTCAATGAAATAGAACAGTCCTTCAATTAAAATCAAATGATGCATACATTTAATTCTTTTCTCCTCTTGGTAATAAAAGGCTTGGAACAAAGGTGAAGGGATGGGGAAAAAAGGGGTCTGTTTTTGAAGGACATGAGGGAAAGTGTCTAATGATATTCTCTTGCAGAAGGAAATGGCCTTGGCTCCCATCTTGGCCCTGGGGGGAGATCCTGGGGGCTTAGGTTGGTTTTTAGTCCACGACTCTCCTCCAGAGCAGTCCTGGGCCTACCACTGTGTTGGATATGTTGGTCTCTTGGTAGTGGCCTGGGTCTGCTCGACTGCTCTGTTCATCTGGCGTCCAGTGGCTCCAAATGCAGCCCTATTCCAGGCCAACATTTCTCCCATGATGCCTTCGTGGCTCACCTGGAGATGAGACGAGTATTCAGTGAGCTCCAGATTGGAATTGTATTGGGGTGGAATGGCACTCGGTGATCCCCTTGGGTGGGTCCAGAAGGAAAATAAGCCCCTTTCATTCTGTGGTTTCAGAATGCAGGAAGAAGGGCCTGGAGTAGCAGGCTGGGAAATGTGGGTGGCTTGGGATAGCCCGGTGGAAGGGAAAATCTGGCTTTGGAGCTTGGATTTGAACCTAAGTCTTCTCGCCTTGCTCCAGCCATGTTGAGTTAACCAGTCTAAGCTTCCATTTCTTTGTCTGTAAAATAAGGGCAGTCATACCCATGGGGAAAATTATTGTCAGGGTAGCTTGGGGCAATATTAGTGAAAGCACTTGGTGTGGCACTCTTTTAACAAGGGAGGTGCTTATTATCACCTCCGTTTTGCAGAGAGGAAACTGATGTCTCATTCAATTACCTACCCAAGGGGACACTGCTAGTGAGTAGCTGAGACAAGGTTTGAACCCAGTGGGGGTGACATCAGAAATTAAACATCATGACCGGACATGCTTCTGTGGAAGGGGTTGGGAGGGAGCTCGGGGTTCTTGAACTCAGGGCCTCTGAGGAGGGAGATCAAGCATTTCTACTTGTAGGTAGGCCCTGAGTTCTGTGTCGTGCCCAGAAGGTCTCGGTGGCCCCTTTCCAGGGTTGGCCCCAGACCTTTCTCCACCCTGTAGCTCACAGGAATAGGGGCTGCTCAGGGGTGAGGAGCCAGGTCTCCCTTGAAATGGGGGCTTTTCTGTCTTGGCTTCTTTGTCTTGGGACGGAGTTAGTTGGATTCACTGATGCTTCCAGAACCAATAACATTTTCTCTAACCTGGGGCTTAGAAAAATCATTGTTCATAATAGCTCAGGATTCTCGAGGCCTCATTCAACCAAACTCCAAGAAATAATTGCAACCTTCAAGCAACTTTATTAAAAGAGAACGTAATGATCAGTGTCTTTCGTTAGCTTCTTTTGAAATTTCCTTTGGAGACTCTTTGATTCATAGCTTAACATTTTCCCCATTTCTAACCAGAGGGCATACATTGTACTAGCTCTTGCTTTTTAATCCCTTAACATGATTTCATGTTTAAATTCTCATATATCGACACAATTCACACCCTTGTCATTCTCAACAGTGATGTAGCTTTCCTTGGCATTGACATCTGTTTGAGCTGTTTGTCCCTAGGTAAACTGGGGAAAGAGAGTCCCAGGCAGGCCAGGACCGTCTTCCTGCTAGAATCTCATTGTCTGCTCTTCACATCTGTTTTCAGAGTTGCTCTTGTTGAAGCCCTCTTTATCTCCCAGTGCTTTTGCATGGCTTACACAGACTCTGGATTTGATTTTTGGCCTGTGACCTTTTCATAGTGTGTTTTTTTTCTGGTTACTTAGAACTTAGACAGAAGGTCATGTAATATTAGCAAGTAAAGCTGAGTTGTAGTAAAAAAATTTTTTTTTTGCTTTATATGACAGAGACAACTGGGTTAGGAAAAATAAAAAGGGAATCAATTAACTTACATAATAAAGTATACAAAGGGCAGGGGTGTATCACAACAATTGACACACAAATACGACCCTTTCCCCTTGTCTCCTCATTTTTTTTTTCCTCTCTGCAGCGTACTTCTTTGTGTGTTTCTATTGTGACCATGACACCGGAGCTACGGTCCTTATGTATCTGCCCTCATGTCTGGGTGTCTCATAAGTTGACAAAAGAAATGTTCTCCCTTGCCTGCTCCAGTAGGAAAACCTCAGACAAGGACTCCAGCTTGTGTTACTTCCTCATCCCTAGAATCTGATGATGGAGAGAAACGGTTCTGTGGCTGACTCAGCCTGGGTCAGCACCTACCTGGGCCGAGCAGTCTGTATATGGCCTTTATTAGAACTACCTGGCTCAAGGAGGATGTCCCTTTCTCCAGGTCATCCCTAGGGAAGTTGTTCTGGGCAGAGAGAATAAGTCCAGGAGAATAAGCAAGCCAGGAGGTGGCTGAGGGAGAGAGAGGATCACACTGTCCCTCATGAGGCTGGGGGGTGTCAGAAAGTAGCCAGGGGTTGGTGAAAGCCATGTTCCCTTTTCTCAGTGTCAAGAAACTCAACCACTGAACCATGCCCTCAACCACTGGAGGGGACATCAGAAATCCATTCTAGAGAGATTTAATTCTATTGATGCAGACTCCTCTGTTCCCATAAATTGTTCATGCAGCCTGTCCTGAGTTCTTTGCACTTCTAGGGGCCCTCACTCCTCTCCATGAAACATTCAAATGCCCTGTTCCTTTGCACTAGACTAGTGGCCGTTCTGTTTTCTTTGGCAGGAGTCTGGCCAGGGTGTTCTGGCTGTCAGTTTTGTGACTAAGAGATAAAGCCTGTCTGAATTACTGTGCCCTCATGGTAAAATATGTCTAATTTATAGGATTGTTCAGAAAATTAAATAGGATAACAGCTTTGGGAAGATGCATAGTAGGTTCTCAAAAGGTATAACTCCCCTTCCCCTTCCTTTTGACTTCTACTACCAATAGAAACCCATTTACTTTTATAGTAGCTGCACAGCAGGTACAGCCTGGTAAGTAGGAACTTTGGGAAGTTGACAGAGATGATGCCCATCTGCATCAGGCCACAAATCTCATGTGTTGGCCAGTATTTTCTGGGAGCTACTTGTCCCAATATTATTCTAAACCAGTCAAATTTTCGAAATGTATCTGGGAAGCTGTTTCCAGCCAGGGCCAAGGGAGGATTTCACTGATTTCACCTCGACTTATATCCAAGTGCAGCTGTGTGGCTCTGTGGGGACAGAAGTGTGTGTGTGTGTGTGTGTGTGTGTGTACAAATGTGTGCAGTCTATATATGTAACCACAAGCCTGCTGGGTCCATGGCTTGAAGCATTCCTTTCTTCCATGGCTGGGCTGTGAGTGGGGTGTTTAGATCTGAGAGCAGAAAGTGGCTCTGAAACCTGTGCAGGTCACCATTCTCTGAACCTGCAGCCTGTCTCGGAATCACCTTCAGGGCCTGCTAAAGTCTATTGTTGCCCCTGCCCCTGAAACTTTAAGTCTTGCACACTGGGGGTAGCGCCTTGAGAAGTTAAATTTCGGATAGTTCCCAGTTGCTGCTGATGCTGTTTGTCTGTGGACTGCCCTTTGAGAACTGCTGACCTAAAGGAAGTCGCTCCTCCCTCAAATCTGGTTGATTTCTGCTTGTGTGGGTTGATCTTTGTGTGCCTAGCTCTGCCCTTTTTCCTTTGGCTGGGGACCCCTCTGCTCATCAGACGGAATTGTCAGAGCTAAAAAAAATCCCAATGTAGGATGCCCAGTTAAGTTTGAATTCCAGATCCAGAAAACTGTTTAGCGTAAGTATGGCCTAGATGAACTTCTATTAAAAATTCATCATTGATTTGGAACTCAAACTAGCTGGATGTTCTGCATTTAATATGGTAACCTTTTCATCAAATTGGGGGTCAGGTGTCTTTCTCTCTCCTGCTGCTGCTTTCCTGTGATTGAATAGGCTGCAGCTGCTGGGGAAACAGGTCCAAAGGGGGCTTGCGCTGTTTGGACCAATCCACCTGCTGCCCTGGGCTCCCTTGGCAGTCTTGTCTCTGTCTCAGTGGGGAGGCACTTGGCTTGGTGCATTTTGGTTCTCTTGCTGGCTTCCTGTCTTTTCTCTTTCTGGTTATTTGTTTGCTGGTCTTCCTCTTATGCTTCCTTTATGCCATCTCTGTTCTGGAGCTCTTAGAGGCAGAAATCTGCAAAGTGATGGGACTGATCCAGGAAAGGCCTGTTCTTGGCAGTGCAAATGGAGTCCAAGAGGCCAGTGACCTTCCGATGTATGGGAGAAGAGTGACATCTGGCCGAGAGATGGTGTGGGCACACCAGCTGGCTGGCCATGTATTATGAAAGGGTAACATTTGCCTTGGAGAATGGTGCCTACCAGGAATGGGCTGGAGTATTCATGCAGTCGATTCCCATCGTGGTTGGAGTTGGAATGTGTCAAGGCCTTGAAGGAAATTGACACCATTTGGTCTCTGATGCTGACAGAGGGAGCCTGCTACTGTGCACTTAAATGCGCTTTTGAAAGGCAGAGAGAAACTTGAGCAATCAAAGACCTCCTGGAGACTTGGATGTGGCAACCTCCTAAATGGCTCCATTTGTCACTGGGCCTTGCCAAGGCTGCCTTGGTGCTGAGAATGGGAAGTGGATGAACAGAAGGCTAGCCCCTTTTCTTCCTTTCACTTTCCCCTTGCTGTCTGCTGGTCCAAGCGCACAGCCCCCTCCCTTCACTCAGAACCGTCTCCTCTCTGAGGCTTGGTGTGAGCCGTGGGCCTGCTGGGAAGGAAACAGGCCACAGTGCAGAGTCATGAGATGGCTTGGAGAAGGGGCTTTGTGCACATCGCCTGGCTTCCAGGGCCTTTGCTCCTCTTCCTGTGTCCTCAGGAAGGTGTGTGTGAGGCACGAGGGGGACAGAAGGCCAGGGTGTACCTGGATGCCAGCACCTGCCTCAGGCGTGGCCGTGACTCGAGAGGGAGCTCTCTTTCCTGATGTGCGCATGCTACTCTGGGTGGAACCTAGATTCATCGTGGCACAGTGAGAATGGGTTTTCCTTCTGTGGGAAACACTCGGAGAAGCTGTTTCCTCTTTGCACTTGGCAGTGGCAGGTACCATGCAGGGATAAGATGTGTGTGTTGAGAAGGAAGACAGAGATGATGCCCATCTGCATGGATGCCTGCTCTGTCCAGGCTCCCTCACATGCACTGTCGTTGGCTGTTTATCTCCGCAGCCCAGTGTGGGAGACAGGCAGACGCAGCCCTCACTCTTTGGTAACTGGTGTCATAGTCAGCTTCCCCATCGTTGGGACACAGCACCCAATATACACCACTTAAAGGGATTCAGTCCACGGTCAACTGCAAGACAGGAACGTCACAGCGGCAGAGTATAGTGAAGCAGAGCTGCTTAGCTCATGGTGGCTGGGGAGCAGAGCCAGGGAACAGTGCCAGAGAGAAGGGGTGAGGGACCACATATAGCTTCCAGAGTCATGCCTCTGTGACCCACCTAGACATACCCAGAAGTGTGCTTTAATCTTTCGTCCCCTGAGTGGCTCATGAGCCAGTCAAGTTGAGAGTCCACCTTAACCGTGGTAGTAGGGACACTGAGGACTAGAGACACAATAGGCCAGCCCAGAGTCACACAGCTGCAGCCAGGAACGGAGCATGAGCACATGACAGATGCTCCCTCCTCTCCTAGCAGCTGGACCAGCCCTCTCTCTGCTCATTGCTGAGCCCCTCTGAACGGCCCTCTTAGGGTCTGGGCTCTGTCCCGTGGCTTGTTTCCTGTGCTCCCACCTCTGTTCTTAATGCCTGGCCTCTCTGGGGCCCATCAGGGAAATATTCTGGATTCCCCAGAAGGGCTGCTGCCATGTTCTCCCTTGCACATGATCTGTTCCTTCCCTAGCCTGTGGAGCTGAAGACATTTTGAGAGATTCTGTGAATGATAAGCTAGCCAAGATCCTCTAGTTCTTGACCACAGAACCAGAAGGCTGCAAGGCAATGTTTGGAGCCCTTTTGGAGGCTTCCAACACATGAAGGTTGAGCTGGGGCTCTGAGGTCTGCCGTGGCAGGTACTTTGCTCCCCACACGTGAGCCAGCAGTGTTTCTTGGCTGTGGCCTGGACCCCACTGCTGGGGCTTCCTTTCTGACACTCTGTCACCATCCATGCCATTCCCATCTTTAGCCTATTGGTCCCATGGCGGGAGCAAGGATGACCGGATGTGGACCATCTCATCCCTGTCTGCAGGGGCTGCACCGACAGGGCTGTGTCCAGGCTTTGCTTGCTCACCTGCAGCCTTGCTCCATGACGACACCTGATTGCATCCCCTTGGCTCCTTCTGGAGGGAGATTTGGCCAAAACAAACAGTGTAGTCTTCAAAAGTGTTGTGTTATTTCCTGCAGCTTCTGTAACAAAAGTACCAGAAGCTGGACAGCTTGAAACAGAAATATGCTCTCTCACAGCTCCGGAGGCCAGAGCTCTGAAATCAAGGCAGGGCTGTGCTCTCTCGGAAACTCAGAATCTGTTTCATGCCTCTCTCTTAGCTTCTGGTGTCGTTGGCAATCCTTGGTGTTATCTGGCTTGCAGATGTGTCTGTCTGGTCTCCATTGTCACAAGGCGTTCTCTCTGTGTCTGTGTCCCTTCACTTATGAGGACCCCAGCCATTGACTTTGGGGCCCTCATCATCTACTGACCTCATCTTAACTTGAGTACATCTTCAGGGACCTTATTTCCAACAAGGCCGCTTTCACAGGTACCAGAGTTTCAGAGGACTTCAATATATTTTTGGAAGGGGCTCAGTTCAACTCACAGTAGATTTTATTTCGTTTGTGTCCAAATCCTATGTAGCTGTCAGTCTCCACTCTGGCTCAGCCCACTGTTAGGTCTCTAGAGATCCAGGACATAGGCAGAGACCACCTGTTCTTCCACCAACCTGCTGTGTTTCCCCCTTGCAGAGTGGGACAGACACTGGCTTTGATGGTCAAGGCCACATCCTATCCTGCAGAGGACAGGGAAGTGGCTGGAAATGCTGCTTTTCCTGTTTTGGGGCTGAGCGGTAAGAAGACAGAAGGTGCAGTAATGTGTGTGTGGGGGCAGAGATGACTATACCCTTCCTTCTTTCTTCCTGTGGCTGGTGATGTTGCCTTTACAGAGGTGCAAAGGGTCTGAAGGGACCTTAAGAGCTCAAGACGTGTGAGCTGTGGAGTCTGGCCGGAAGGGTATCTGCCGACTGCTGGAGTTCTGGGTTTCAGTCTTGGCTCCTCTGCTTTTGAGCTCAGTGTTCTTCACCTAATTTTAGCTTCTCTGGGGTTCAGTTTTCTCATCTGTCAACTGGGATAATAACAATTGCTTGTCAGACCTCACAGATTTTTGTGAAGATTAAAGGATAAAGGTGGATGTGAAGGCACCATTTTAAAAGTCATCGGGGTAAAATAATATAAACTTTACCAATTAAAAATGTATAACACAGTGGCATTAAGTGCAGTTGCATTGTCGGGCAGCCTTTATCATCACCCCAAGTGGGAAGGTACCATTGCAATGATAAACTAAGAGTACTTTCTATTCATTTGATAAATAAGGACGCTGAGTGCCTGGGGAGTAAGGGACTTGCTCATGGTCGCCAGTGAGTTAGGGCAGAGTGAGCTGAGCACTTCTGTCTCCGGATTCTCATGACTTTCCACCAGAGGCGTCACATGTCTGCAGAGGCGTTCTCCCTCTCAAAACCACCTTCAGGACTGTGAGCGAATGAATTTGTCCTGCTGGTGCCCTTGGGCCTGTGCAGTGGCGGGTCCTCTCCGTGGGTCCTGGAACCTTTCCTGCCAAGCCTGGGCTCTCTCCTCACTCAGTGTCTCTCAGCCTCTCGTCCCCCTGTCCCTGTGCATGTGCCTTTCTCAAACGGAACACAATTCCAGTGGAGAACCGGGGGAACTGAATTTGGGGTGAGCTTGGGGATTGCTTGTAAGGTCCCTTATGTGCCAAGAGCCTGGGCGAGGAGTCACTTGAGGGGCAGGAAGGAACGGGAGCCATCATGTGTTAGACTTGGGTGTCTGGTGCTCCCGGCGACATGCTCCGTCCAGCTCCTGGGCTGGAGACCAGGACAGATGTGGTCAGACAGCACCTGCCTTTCAGCAGCTCCTGGCCGAGTGGGAAGCACAGTGGTCATACTGCAGCGTTAGAGGGATGGGCAGTGGCCTGCTGTAGTCCCCAGGGGAGGACAAGGCTGGTGCTGCCCAAAGGGCCTGGGGAGGTGGTGGAAAGGTGGCAGGGGCTTTGCTCTGATGTGATACCCGAGAGCCAGGCAGGAATACCTGCAAGATGCCTCCAAAGCCTCTCCCCTCTCTGGGGCTGACTCCTTTGGGCCTCAGACAGATCCTGTGAAGGGGCTGGGGCAGGGATTACTGGGCCCATTTTTCAAGCTGGAAGAGCGATGTGTTGAAGACTCTGGCAAGGTCACCCAGCATTGTGGCCAAGCAGAGAGCAGAGTCCCGCTCTCCGGCCCTGGCTCAGGGCACTCAGCAAATCCAACTGAGTCCTTCTCACAGGAAGAGCCATTGAGAGTATACTACTGCTGTGCCTTTCTGGGTCCTTTCTGTCATTTGCCACTGGACTTTTCTGCCCTCAACTTGCTCACAGCTCAAGGCCCTCAACACTTGTCCCCCCATCCCAGCCCCGTCCTCTGTTCCCTCTTCCTGGTGTCCTCAACCCAGCCGGAGGATTTGGGCCCCCACACTGGGGCCGCAACACTGAACTCCTCTCCCTGGGTCTTCTCCTGACACAGGTCCCGGCTGGCAGACTTCCACGCCAACTGTCGAGCCTCCTACCGCACCCTCACCAGCTGCCCTGCTGACAATTACCAGGCGTGCCTGGGCTCCTACGCGGGCATGATTGGTAAGCTCCTGCCTGGTCTGCACTCGCCGAGACCTCTTGCTGCCCCATCACGGGGCAGGTGCCGTGGCTGCTGGGAGTCAAGCTGAGCTCAGCCTTGTCTGTGACAGATTCAGAGCTTTTGGGGAACCAACTCTTTATGAAGGAGGGAATTGGGGAAGGCCCCAGAGGCCTTTTAAGCCTTTGAGAATTAAAAAAAAAAAAAGCTGTCTGTTGCATGGTTCTGATATTTTAGGTCTTTACTTACTGGATTCTCCCTGCAGGGCTTACTAGTTAGGTATGGATGTCTCCATTTTACAGATGTGGAAGCTGAGGTGAGAGAAATTGAGTAGCTTGCCCAGGCTCACCCAGCTGGTAAACACTGGCCCTGGGGCCCAACACAGGATGGGTGCCTTCGTCTCGCTGACTGTAGAGCTAGACACTGCTTGTGGGTGAGGGCAGAATCAAGGGTGCAGTCTGGATGGGGCTGTGGGTCTTTCTTGCTGCCCTGGTGATGAGGAGCCTGGGGCCCTGAAGCCTTGGCCCTCTGCCCTCACAGATCCCGAGGTCCCTGGGATCATAGTGCGTGAGGATGGCGGGGAGCACTGTGTGAGTGTCGGAGGCAGGGGGCGCTTCCCGCCCTGTTGTGCCTGGTGTCTGGGGCCCAGAGGAAAGGCCCTCTTGCTCCTCTCTCCTTTCCTCCCTTTCTCTCTGCCCAGGGTTTGATATGACCCCCAACTACGTGGACTCCAGCCCCACCAGCGTCGTGGTGTCCCCCTGGTGCAGTTGTCGCGGCAGTGGGAACATGGAAGAGGAGTGTGAGAAGTTCCTGAGGGACTTCACCGAGAACCCGTGCCTCCGTGAGTCAGGGAGCCCTCTCCCCACCACAGGGGCCCTGGGCCCGCTGCTTCCCATCAGCTGCCTGGGAGGAGACCTGGACCTGCCTGCCGCGGCTACCTGCTGCTCTTTCTTTTCTGATGGCCACCGTGGGTGTTGTCTGCAGGAACCCTGGGTCTTGAGCTCTTGGAGAGTCACAGTGGAGCTGTCAGTGGACCTGCCTCAGTTTACCACCGGAGTCCATGAGCTTGTGTCAAGCCAAGGGCAATGGTTTCCATTATTCTGACAGCTTTAGCCAGGTTCTTTTGGAGATTGAGCCCTCCCGTCAGGCTCTCAGGCACCTGTTCCCTTTCATTTTAACAACTATTTTCCCAGGAATCTGTGACTTTTTATTTTTAATTTTTATTATTGTTATTATTATTATTTTTGGTACCGGGGATTGAACTTGGGTCCTCGCGCTTACAAGGCATGCGGCGGAACCACTGAGCTAAATCCCCAGCCCCTGTGACTTTTAAAAAAATAACTTCTCACCCAAAATCTGGAGAGAGGTGAGCCAAAGTCAGGCTCAGTCTGCTGTGAGCTTTGCAGTTGGACACCCCTTGCTGGACACTCCATCTGCAGGTCTCTTCCTTCTTTCTTTTCTTCTTCCTGTCCATCTGTCCATTCATCTTCCTTCCTTTCTGTTTGGCACTGGGAGAGGCCGAGGTTCTAGGGCCTGCCATTGAGGAGCATACAGTCCGGTGGAGGTAAACTGAGGGTTACCTGTGATCACAGTACAGGGTGAATAGGCTGAGGGTGGAGTTCGGCATGGGATTGTATTTGGTCCTGGCAGTTGAACTCAGGACACTGCGCTTGTGAGGCAGGCAGCAGAACCAGAGTTAAATCCCTAGCCCTGCATGGGATTCTTCAGGGGCTCAGGTGGGGACCCCACACCAGCCAGGAGGAGGGTGGCCCGAAGACTTCTCAGAGGCTGTACCCCTTGAAGATAGTCCGCACTGGTCATGGAAGAGGCAGGGAGCATATCCTGGCAGGCCACCGGCCCTGCAGAAGATGGGTTTGTTGAAGGAACTGCAGTGTACTTAGCCTTGCCACATACCATTGAAGATGACTGGGGTGACGGTTACCTGGACAGGTAGGGGGCATCCTCCTCTCGCAGACCTGAAGGCTTTGGATATTTGAGTCCTGCAGGTAGCATTGGTGATGGTACGATAAGATGCCAAAAAGGATGGCCGAAAAGATGCCAGCAGGTAATCTGCAAGGTTGTGGCATGGAGGTCACTGGGGCTAGGGATATGGTTCGGATGGGTGGCCCAATAAAAGAGTCCCATGAGAAAGCTGTAACTGATGCTCATGGGAGACAACAGTGATGACTGTGAACACAGCAGTGGGAACAGACGAGATGGAATGCAGGGATCTTTAGGAGGTGGCTTCAGTGGATTGCCAGTGGGTGGGTGGGCAGGCACCGTGGTGCAACCCTCTCCCGTCCCCCTGGGTTTCTGGCTTTGGGGACTCGGGTAGACAGAGGTGACACTTTCAGGATTGGCAATGTCGAGGAAGGAATTATTGGCAATGGCAGGAAGAGATGCCTAGTTCAGGTTTAGACAGGAGGATTTTGAAATGCATTTGGGATGTGCAGGTGAAGATGTCTCTGTAGGATTAAGTCTTAGGGACAGAGTTTAGTCTCAGAGGTCTGATGAATCGGCCCCCAGGGAATTAGTGCTAGTTGTCCCAGGAAAGTTGATGGTGTGGAGAGAGAGGAGGGATAGTCGTCTGCAGCCCTTGAAATACCAGCAGTGGGGACCTGGAAGCACTCAGTACAGCAAGCGAGTGGCACAGCCTGTGCTCATGGAGCTATGGGGAGAAGCTTTCCCAGCAGGGTCTGCAGCACTGATGGCCCTGGCACTCTTGGCACAGCCCCACCTCTCTCCTGGTTCCCACACTCCCTTCTTTCCCTCCTTTCCTCTGCTGTAATCCTCACCACGTACATTTTCTCCATTCTGGTTTATGTCTTTTTCACTTTGCTCCTGCTGTTTCCTCTCTAGATGTGAACTTCTGCAGGTCTGGAAAGGAGCCTCAGCAAGGTTAAATTCCACATGCTACTGTTTGTCCCCAGGTTCTGGGTTGTTCCAGGGAAAAGAGGTCAGGGAGGGGAGCTGGGGCAGAAGAGATGGAAGCGGGTCCTGATTTTTCCACGTGTGCCTGTTCCTCCATTCCCCCAGGGAATGCCATCCAGGCCTTTGGCAATGGCACAGATGTGAATGTGTCCCCCAAGAACCCCTCATTCCAGGCCACCCAGGCCCCTCGGGTGGAGAAGACTCCTTCTTTGCCAGATGACCTCAGTGACAGCACCAGCCTGGGAACCAGTGTCATCACCACTTGCACATCTGTCCAGGTGAGGCGAGTTCTATGGCTCGGGAACTGGAGCCAGGGTAGGCTGAGGGTCTGGGGAGGCACTGTGGTGTTAGGAGCCACATGAGATCCATAAAATGGGCCACGGAAGGGTGCTGAAGGTCCTTTAGGTCAGGGACCCGAGAGTAAGGGAGGAGCTGGTGGGGTTGTTCTTTGGTCATTTAGGATTTTGTCTTGCAAGTATGAAACACCTGTTGTAGCATGGTATTGTACTAGACACCACAGGGGTACAGAGTAATGTCATGTTTTTCATTTACCAGCCGCCTGCTAAGTGACAGGTAGTGTGCTAGCCAGTTCTCTTCCTGTCTCATTGAAATCCTACCCAATGAAGTATTACCATTCTTGTTTTTAGAGAGATTGGGTCACATATCCAAGATCACATAGCTGCTGTTGGTGGAATGCCATTTCAAACCTCTGTCTGACTCCAAAGCCCCTATAGTTCATCTGTTTGTCTGAGCATCCATCCATCCATCTACCCACCCACCCACCTACCTACTTATGCTGCACACGTTACATGCAAGATCTTTTGTGAGATCCTGGGGATACATTGGTGAGCGAGGACAGCACAGACTTGAGTTTGTGGTTCTGTGGTCTTTTTGAGGGTTAGACAATGAAATAAGCATCAGTCAGTGCCATGACGGGACATGTGGCACTATGGAGGTGCGGTCCAGGCTCCTGCTCAGCCTCTCATTCTGCTGAGCTGCCCTCCTATACCTTCATACCATGGGCTGTAGTAGGTTCTCTGTTGAAGAGCTTGGTTAGGCAGGCCATACATATATACACACACACACAAACACACACACACGCACACACGCTTGTGTACACATGCTGGAACCAAGAATTTAGGGCAGTATATAGGGGAGAGCAGAGAAGGGAGGGAGCAGAGACTGTGGGGGCCTGCAATGTGTCGGGGAGACACTGGGCTGGGCGTGTTCCAGCTCTTTTGAGTCACAGGCCTCTGGTTCCCCTTTCTGCCCCCTGCCTGGTGAGTCCTCCTCACATTTCCCCTCCAGGATTGTCTTTCTTGATCCTGTCTGTGCTAAACTGCCCTACTTTTGGGCTCCCACTTTGCCCTATTGTCATTGGAGCCCCATCATCTCTGCTCTCTTCCCTCCCGGGCCAGTGTCCCCAGAAGCCTGGGTGGCACCTCCCCTTCCATGTCGCTCTGCAGAACCAAGTGCACAAGGCCTGGTGTGGAGCAGGCGCACTGCCTAGGTTAGAGGAGAGAACAGAGTCCTCAGTTGCTTGGTTTGTTGGAACTTGCGGCTGTTGTTTCAAACAGGGTCTGGTACCTTCTCCACAGCTATGTGTCCAGTTCCTTGATCCCTCACAGATGCCCTCTGGGTGCATAGGGTGGGGAAAGGGCAGGGTGAAGTCTTTTTTTTTTTTTTTTT
>NW_022900930.1:42640212-42643486 GCF_012274545.1 Fukomys damarensis | reverse complement strand
GAAGATGTGGGAAGATTGGTGAGGAGGCTTTTGGTCTTGCGGTGGTGGCTGGATGTGGGGATGCAGTGGGGATCAGGGAAGACCGGCGATCAGCAGGGCTTCGCTGGCCATGACCTGTTCCTTCCATTCCTGACTTTCCTTTTGGGTTGCTCTGGGCCGCAGGGCTGCTCAGATCAGTGGGACACTCACCTTTCCTAGGACTGGGGAGTACTAGTGACATTCATCCTTGGCTCCTCCAGCCACTTTCACCCGTTTTCATCAACACTGCCCATCACATGCGGGATGTTTAGAAATGAGTTTGGAGGGGCTACCAGAGGGCTTCTCACTTCGGGCCTAAAGCAACTTTAGCAGCTACAGCCTGTGTGTCTGCTTCCTCATCCTCTCTGCTGTGGGCATGGGTGGTTCATCCAGCACACAGGCCGGAGAGTGGCCCTTCGGTGCATGTGCTCCTTTATTTGGTTTAAAGTCTTACTGCGTGTCACCTGTCCCAGGCACTGAGGCTGGTCCAGTACCCTGGTCCTAATACTACTAGGAAGGACTGGAGGCAGCTCAGATGCTTCTGAGGGAGACTGTCGCACTGAGAAGACTGATGAAATGAGGTCTGGGGAGACCTCATTTTCAACTGAGAGTGGTGGAAACGGAAGACTCAGGAAAGGGGAAACCTGCTTCCAGGCTGGGAAGGCTCAGGACAGTGGACTGTGGAGACTGGAATAGGGTAGGAGCGTGTGCACACAAGGGCCTCCCAGGCGGAGGGGCAAGCAAGAGCCCACACTTGGAGTCAGCGCAGTGTAGGAAGCGTGTGTTCTACAGCGCCCCCTGCCTGTTTTATAACATGTGTGCCCCGGAACCTAGCCAGAGGATGAGCTACAGGGACAGCTGTGTGTGGTGCTTGTGGCAAGAGACTGTGTGTCCTGCAAAGCCTAAAATGGTCGTCTCTGGTGTTTTACTGAAAATGTGTGCTGGGCCCTGGCCCTGACCAGGAGGAGATGCAGGCCTTTGGCTTGGGTGGGACACACAGTGCTTGTATGGGAGGGAGGTGGGGCGCACCTGTGATGTGCAGGCTGGAGTGGTGAGCTGGACAAGGGGATGTCGAGTCTGATTGGAGCCGTGACTGCGGAGAGTTAACCTGACAGAGGTGGAGATTGGTTGACAGGGGAGAGAGATGGCACTTAGAACATCTTCGGAGATCCTTTCGATATTCAAAGGTGAAAAATAGGATGTGGTTGGGGCACGGAGTGCGGGGGGAGAGGTGAGAGTCACAAGGGTGGGGATGCACAGGAAAGATGGGCCTGGTGATGGGGACTAGGTGGGTACAGATGAGGAAGGGGCCCAGGGAACTGGGATTTGGGGCTGGGGCTAGGGACAGAAGCAGGGAACACGGGTATAGCCAGGCAGCTGTCTAACTGGACAGCTTTGGACTTAGTCACTGACTTGCACTAGGCCAGAGAGGCTCTGAGACTGCCAGCCTGGGCTGAGGGGGGCACAGGATGGGGACAGAGGTTGGCAGCAAATGAGAAAAAGACAGTAACTTCCAACTTCCTGAGCACAGGGCCCTCTTTGGGAAAAAGTTCTAGAAAGACTAAGCTTGCCCCACTGCTGTCCTTCCTCCTGTCTGTACCTCTGTGCAGGCCAGCTCTTTCCTACTTCTAGTGGCTTCCATGGCACAGCACGTAGGGGCCAGCTCTTCCCACAAGGTCTCTGCCTGCAACTATGTTACAGGGAATCCCCGAGCGATGCCATCCTCGCAGCCTGGGCCTGTACCCTTTGGGGAGCTGTCACCCCACAGACCCTAAGCCTGCCTCAAGGGACTGAGAGCCTCAGAGCAGGGGCTGGGCAAGGTCTGGAGTAACCCATGGGTAGCAGAATCAGGGAGAGCCATGTGAAGCCAGCCTTGAGGGTTCATGCGCCCTGAGGATAGCAGCGGCCCAAGGTTGTTGGGAGAGGAGGTGGCCTCTCCTCCCTGGGATTTCATTGGCCTGGAGGTGATTGTGTGGAGGCTTATTTTTCTGGTAAGGTGTGAGCCCCATTTCCCTGCCTCTCAGGGGCAGAGCGGAGGCCCATTTAGGGGAGACGGTTCCCCAGCTGGTGGGGGAGGGAGGCAGTGGGTCTGAGCCCCTGGTGTTTGGGTCAAGTGGTAGAACCTCTTTTTCTGCACCTCCCCATGCCTATGCTACTTTCAGAAAAGTCAGCCTCTGGTCAGACACCCCCACCATGAAGGCTTCCGGTTGGTTGTCTGATGAGGTTGCTGAGGCCTGCATGATCGGCTCCATGTTTCCTGGAAATCAAGTGGGGTGCAGACTTCTTGAGCCCTTTGCTTCTCAAGTTGTCATCTGCTGTAAAGAAGCTGGGGGAGGCTGGGGAGGGAGCAGGAGGCTGGCGGCCTGGGGTTCACCTCCTGGCTCCTTCCTGGTCTCTGTGCTGCTTTGCTGTTGGGCTCTGCCTTGAGATGGAAAAGTAAGCTTGGCTCTGTTTCATGCTTTATGCAAGGAGCAGCGGGCCCTTAGCTTTGTGGGAAGCACTGCTGTCATCAGCATGGCTTGTTATGTCCTTGCTTACTAGATGAGGACACTGAGGCTCAGTATACTTGCCCTGTGTCATTGGGAGAACCAGACTTGGCCCCAAGCTCTTGCCTCTCAAGCCCTTTGCTGCTCATTCTGTTTTTGAGTGACCTTGGATGAAGGGCCTGTCCTGTGGACACCAAGTGAGAGGACCCTGCAGTCTGCCCGGTGAAAGGCTGTGTGTGGACAAAAATCCATAAACTAATCTGGCAGCACCAGAAGGAAGGGTTGAGAGCAGCATTGGAGCCCAGTGTATACTCTGCACCCAGCACGGTGGCTGGTCAGCCCTGACCCAGACGTCCCTTGTCTCAGAAGGACTTTCTCCCCACTCTCATCTTCACTGTGTGAACTCTGCCAGCACCCCTGCCCCTCTTGCTTCTTGGGAGAAACCTGTCGGGTCCTGCTCACTAGGGAGCAAAATGCAGGCCTGGGCCAGGGGCTCCAGAGGGCATTGGCCTTCAGATCTTACCTCCACACACCTGGTGAGGCTGGGGAAGGACATGCTTTGCTTGGGGCACGGGGCTTTGCTGGCTTCAATGTGTGGGTTGACCTTGGGGTAGCACCTGGCTGAACTGGAAGTGTCTAGTCTAACACACACCTGAGAGTTGACATCCACCATCTTGGAATGTGCCGGCCCCATTTTAGGTGACAGTTAGACTTGTTTTGTCAAGCTTTATTTTTTAGCAGTACACTGTTTTTTTTTTTTTTTTTTTTAA
>NW_022900930.1:42613310-42640026 GCF_012274545.1 Fukomys damarensis | reverse complement strand
TTTTTTTTTTTTTTTTTTAAATCTGTTAAGTCCACTGAATGGAGCAAATAGAAACAGAACAGCTTTGGTGGAAATGGGATAGGCTCTTGGGGTTCCTGGAGGCTCCTTATGTGATTCTATTTGGATTCCACATTTAGGGAGCACCATGGGGAATGGGGACTCAAGAGATCTCCAAGGATCAGGACAGCACTGCCACAATTAAATCAATCACACCAGGAAGTGATGCCAGATATAAGTAGGCACTGGGTGATGCATGTCGCGAGTGGGGACTGATGTGACAGCGTGAGGACTGGCAAAGGGGCAGGGGGGGGCAGATGGGAGATGATGGTAACGGCCCCCCAGGTGGGATGGTCATGTTCTAGTCCCTTCAGTGGCCTCTCATGCCTTTGCTTAGAGTGGCACTATGGTCCCAGGGTCCAGTTCTTGGGCTGGGTGTGTTACTGTGCAGATGGACACAGTTGGTGGGTTGGCTGGGCTATAACTTGGGACCAGGAGACATGGGGTTTGTAGTCTTGATCAGGATCCTCCTGGGCAGATCTGGTTCCGTTTCTGCTGTGCTAATCATCACTACAGTCTTATCTCCAGCATTGGCAATGACTGTACTCTTGGCCGGGGTCTCTGTGTGACAGCTGGGACCTTGTTTAGGTGACCAGATGTCCTGGGTGGTCAGTTGCCTATGATGTCCCAAGCATTATTGATATGTCTGGCCAAAAGCAATGATTTAGGCACAATTTCTTGGGCTTCCCATTTGCTTTTGGTGGCCAGAACTTCCCCACAAGTACCATGGGGACTAAGCTATTTGAAGCCAGGATAGAGAAGCACCATATCTGCAGCTGGTTCCCATGGATCTTTATCTTGATGATGCTAACAAAGGACTGCTTTCCACCCACAGCCTCCATGTATTTACGCCAGGGCAGAGAACTTTGGAACCATCATTGCAGCAGCCTTCCTTCCCCATTCTTCATCTCTCTACAGATTTCCCAGGTGCTGCACATCTGTTTGGGGTGGGAATGGCCTGGCACAGATGCCCGATAATCCGCCTAATGTGCACCAGTGCAGACATTGCTAATCGATCACAACTCTCTCTCCCTTGAGTCTAAATGAGGGCTCATGATCCTTTTCTGTAACGCTCTCTAGCAATGGAGGCAAATAACAGGAGCTGGCACCCAAATGCCATTTTTTATGTGTGGCATCCTTTCATGTATTCATTCATGCATGCATCTAGTAAAACATCGATTGAGTTTCTCTTAGAAGCTAAATACTATTCCATGCAAGGAAAAGAAACATGGTCGCTGCCTTGGAGGAGCTCTGAGTGTGTAGTCAGATATGGAAGTGGCTGATAACTGCAAAATGCTGTTAGCAAGGTTGAGAACTATGTTTTCAGGAGCTGAGAAGAGCCAGAGTCTAATTGCTGAAGATTACAGAAGGAGTAGAGCCTTCTGTGCTGAGCAGGATCAAGCCCATGTGTTGTTGTGTTCCTTGTCTTCATAATTCAAACAGTGACTGGCATGGCCTTATTGAGTCACTGGGAAGGCCTGGCCCAGAAAAGCCTGGTGACCTGGCCTCACTCCCGCCTTCTCTCCCACAGGAGCAGGGGCTAAAGGCCAACAACTCCAAAGAGTTAAGCATGTGCTTCACAGAGGTGAGTAAGGGTAGCATGAGCGGTGGGTGTAGGAAACTGGTACACAGCAGGCTATTTCCTAGGTGAGCCTTGCACTTTAAACCCCTGAATCCCATTGCATAGCTGAGCTCCTGGTCCCACCTGGACCTGAGTAGGCATCATTCTGCTGGGTGGGGGAGAGCAAGATTCTGCAGCCAGAATCCATGGCTTCTTCCCCCAAGGAGTGGCTGCTTTGAATGGAGGCCCTCCCATACTTTCCTTACTCTTTAGAGGGCTGGGAAAGTGATATTTACCTTCCTTTGAAGGAGCCCACCCACTTAGGCATCTGTGTGACTTATAGATCTAAGATGGTAACTTGGGTGAGAAGAGGTCAGGTAAAATTTCGCAGGCGGGAGAGAAGCTCAATTAGGCTTCTGGAGGAAGAGGCATCCTATACATTAGGAACAGGGAGAATATGGCCTCCTGTTCTCCTGTACCTCCAACAAGCAGGTCCTTAGAGTCCCTGACCTTCTCTTGGGGGTCTTTGAATCATCTCCCTCATTAGTCTCGATGTGCTGCCCACTCCCTGTACCTCACGGCTCAGAGCCCAGAAGGGGCCAAGCCATTCCTGTGCTTCTGCCCCACCTCACCCCATGGAAACCCAGCTCCACCTTCTGAGTGCCAGAAAGGGTCCTCTGGATAGCCTGAGACATGGGGCTAGAGCTGGGGTTATTCCTGATTCCAGCCCTGCTGATGTTTTTTTCTGTTGTTGTTGTTGTCATCATTGGTGGTGGTGTTGTCGTTTTCTCTTTGTGTTTTTGCTTTTGCTGTGGACTCAGCTCACGACAAATATCATCCCAGGGAGCAAAAAGGTGATCAAACTTAACTCAGGCCTCAGCAGAGCTCGACCGACGGCTGCCTTCACCGTGCTCCCCTTCCTGATGCTGACACTGGCCTTGTAGGCGCTGGGGACTGCATCGTGAGATTTCTACAAGCTACAGAACTCCCGCCTGAGAAATGGAAAGATCCCAGACACACACGCACAACTGCACACACACACACACACACACACACACACACACACACACACACACACCTACCTTGCAAAAAATTTTTTTCCTACCTTGTCTCTGAACCTGTCTCCTCCCAGGTTTCTGCTCTGGAGAAGTTTTTCTAAACCAAACAGACAAGCAGGAGGGCAGCCTGACAGCCAGCCCAGAGGTCCCCTGGCAAGGGACCCCCAGTGCCGAGGAGGGCGCAGGCTGTAGAAATGCCCTTTACTGTCTCCGGTGTTTTTATCTCTGGACCCTTCTGAAGCGAGAGACCAAGGCGAGACCCCTGCTGTGGAAGGGACTGTGCTGTGCCTGATGCAGGCTGGGGACAGGACAACTGCAGCTACTCTCTCCAGCTGCCCACTTTGGGGACCTGCCAGGGTCTCGAAGTGGGCATCATTCAGTGGAGAAGCAGGGCTGGCCATGGGGTCCAGCTAGACCTGGTTGGCCCCTCCTCTTACCTTCAAAGATGGAGATGGCTTGGCCTCCTGGGGCTGTGTCTGGTATGGGAACCCCCAGGCTGTGCTGGGCCCCTTTGACTGTAGTGTGGAGGGGGTTCTAGGGCCAGCTCCAGGAGGGCCTGGGAGATGAGCTCTAAGGTACATCCTCCTGATGGCAGGAATTTTGAAGTCAGAGAGATACGATGCTTTACTGGCTTTCTTGGCTTCCTTGGGTCCGTTTGGTGGGGCTCCCCTTGGGAGAGGGGCCACAGAGGGAGGCAGAAGAGACCGTGGCACAACACCATCTGGTCTCCGGAGCTTGCGCCTGCTCTCCTTTCCTCTACTCGTTCCCACTTTCTCTTTCCTCATTGCTGAGACACATGTCAACTGTCTGTACATAATGAGGCTCCTTTCTCAACATAGGTGTATATACACGCCCGTATACATATATCCTGTGGTCTCCCTTTTCTTTCCTTTTTCTAAGAAACAAAACTATCAAAATAATACCCTACAGATGAGCGAAAATGTATTATTGTAAAGTTTATTTTTTTTAATAATGTTGTCTATAATGGAAAAAAAAAATGGAAATGGACTCCTGGGGCCCCGCTCCAGTTGGGCTGATGGGGCTGTGGCTGAGGAGTCCTGATCCGCATTCACTTAACCAAGGCTCCAATAAACGTACTAGGAAGCAAGCTGCCTTCTGCCTCTGCCGTGTGCCTTCTGCCCAGTGGGCCCAATGCCACTTGTTGGGGGCTTGCCTGGGGTTCCCTCTGGGCCTGGGGAAGTTCGCGTGCATGTGTGTGTATGCGTGTGTGTGCACACCTGTGCCTCATCCAAGCATCCCAGTGAAGTCCCAGCGAGAATGGATGGATGGAACTCCCAGTGGACATGGTTTTACACCCGGCAGGCCTGAAGGTCTCAGCCGTAGTGAGTTTGAGGTCCCTTTGCCTGTTCTCACTTGCCTCCCCTTCCTCGTCAGTATCAGAGCCTGTTGTTTCTGGACTGGAAAAGAGCAATGAGAAGTGAGTGGACAGGAAGGGACAGCCTGGTGTCACAACGATTGCAGTATGATTTGGTCTCCAGGCAGCCTGAGTGGCCCTGCCTATGTTCTGTGCAGAGTTGTCCCTCCTGGGACTCTTGGTCTGTTTGAGGTATGTGAGTGTGAGGACAGGCACCTGGCCTCTTGGGTCCCACCAGAAAAGGAAGGTGACTGAGTGTTTTGCGGTCAGGTTCCCTTCCACCCCTTCCTTCTCTCTGTGGAGGGATCTGGGTGCTCCCAGGGGCTTCTCCCTGGTAGAAAGTGTGCACACGTGGGCCTGCATGTGTGCACAGGTATCAGCTGTGCAAATGTCCATGAGCACATGAGTGTGTGCAGCAGCAGGAGGGAGAAGGGCAGAGCTGCATGGGATCCGTCCTGTCACTGTCTAGTGATAGGATGACATTTTCCAGCCTCCAGATCCTGGGTCCACTCTGATGGCTCTAGTTTCTGGCTGCACATGTGTCAGTAGCATCTGTTCACAGCAGGGACACTGCGCTGTGTTGTGCCCGGCCTCTGCCTGAGGTAGGACAATGAGCCAGCCAGCTCTCTTTCCTGCCATTGCTGGCCTTCCAGTGGACAGAAGTGATCTGATGTCACCCGGGAATCCATATTGCTTGCAAATGGCTCAGACAGTAATTCGCTGTGAGGCTGTCGGGGGAGGTGACTCACAGCGTCTGAAGGAGGACCAGGGGGCTGGCTAGGACTGGAAGATGCCCAGTCTGCAAGGCAGGATCCCCTGACCATCCACATGCTGCTGCCTGCGTGACAAATGGCCACCAGCTGGCTGGAGTGGCCCTTGTGCCTCCCCCGTCCATCCTTGGTGTGAGGAGGAGGATAAGTTGTGACTGGTATTCCTAATAGGGAGCTCCTGGGCAGGATAATGGGGGTGGGAAGAAAATATCTCACAAGGAAGTCAAGGTGCCACTATGGAGGCGGAATGGATGCAAGGCACTTTTACTCTGCCTTCAGATGTTACCCCATTCATGTAGCACATGGCTGAGATTTTTACTGTTAAGTGTTTGTTCCTTTGGTCGGGACCATTCCTTTTCTGTGTTCCCTTCAACATATGTAAAGAGTGGGGCAGAGTAATGTTGATTTTAGGGTTGGGGGAATAGACGAAGGTGAGTAAACCGGAAAGGGATCAGGAGCCAATTGGCAGGGGCCATCAGAGAGAGAGATTCTGGCATTATTTTGGGAAACATGCAGTCCCAGGCAGTGGAGGCCCCTGTATGCTCACCTCAGAGTGGGCAGAGCATATAAAGTTAGCCACTGGCATCTGTCCGCAAGACTGTCTCACCTCTGCTCTTGGTTCCAGGACCTGGACAGGTCTGAAACCGTGGGAATGCTTCTACTTTTGTAGGTAAGCTTCCAGCATGGGCATTTATGCTCAGCCAAGAACCCAGACACCTTCTGTCCACCTGGCTCTGGCCTCTGCATCCTTCCTCACAGTGCAGTGAGGTCCACCTGCCCAGGGTGAGGGCTCAAGGTGAGACCTTCAGTGGGGACTAAGGAGATCCACTAGGGAACTCAGGGTTCTGGATTCAAGTGAGCAGGGATGCTCATTCTATGCAGACCTAATGGTTGTCTTCACAGCTAGGCCTCTGCGTTGTGTTGAGACCTGTCACAGGTGTCATCCGAGTTCCTGGTAGCTCGGGCCTTGCCTGTGTAACATGGGTGGCAACATCAGTTTCTAGGACCCTGGGTCCAATCCTGTGCTTTCTGGCCTTACCAGGAAACAAGTTCTGCCCATGGTGAGCCCTGTAGTCCCCAGCAGACCCTCCTGATGCCAGCCAGTTCTAGGCCTGCCAGGATGGCCACCCCTCGCTGTTCGCAGCCTCCCATCATGGCTCAGTGGTTCGCTGGGATACTCACTGCTGCAGGCTGCTCAATGCTGGGCCTGTCGGCTTCTAGCTATGGACTGCCAAATACGGGTATAAGACACAGACACCTTTACTCACAGAAGCCCAAAGCTGCAGTGTTGCCTGCTGGCTGGTAGAATCCTTTGCCAGCATTTTCTAGTCTGCGCAGTGAGTTTACATCAGACTACTCCTGCCAAATGACCAGGATGCCAGTGGTGGGGGGACTAGTCCTCCCTTCCATGTCAGTACAAGGGCACATGCTCAGGACACATTGCCCACACTTCTGAGTGTCTCCATGGATATAGATATTTATCTCCTCAAAATAGAAGAAAAATTTTTTTAGGAAAAGCAAAACAAAAACTGATAAACAGAGTGGGTGACATTCTTTGGGGTCTAAGGAGTAGAAAGGCTGGCTTTTGGTCGCTTATAGGAAATCTTGTCACCTTGTTCAATCTTCTTCATTTTAGATGACTTCTAAAGTCCATAATGCTAAACAGGTTCTAGAAGAGAGGAAGAAACACACAGATGGACAGAGGTTGACTCTGAGGCAGACACAAAGCGGTCCACCTGGTTTTCCTACCCCTGCGGTGTCCCCACCAATGCTCTGGACAGCAGAGACACGCCCAGTCTGCTGGGTGACTGCTTGGAATTTAAAATCCCAGGTGTGTTTTTAAAAACTCAGCCATACTACTTTCTCCAATGCTTTCTCCATGAAAACAAATGGCATACGTGGAAAGGCTCCGAAATCCCTGCAAAGACGGTGTGCACAAAGTCAAGCCGGTGCGGGGTGTCGACTCACCAGACCTTTATTTGCCGTGTCCCACTTTCAGCTTAAAGCAGGGGTTTGTGCTGCATCTTCCCTGGGAGAACAATGGGATCAAATATTCTGGAAGGACTTTAAGAGCACTAGTGAAAATAAAAAATTCAAATGTAGATGCCTGAAAATTTGCATATCTAGAGATTTAACTCATACTTGCATAGCCCTCATCAGAAGCCGGATACTGTTCTGAAACTGTGCAAATGTTAATTCATTGAGTTCCCACTGGGACCCAGAGGGGTTGGTGCAGTACTCCCATTCTGCCAAGCAGACTAAAGCCCAGAGGCGTTCCTGCGGAGGGGAAGCGGCAAAGCTCAAACCCAGGCACCTGGCTCGAGGTTAGCGTGCATTGGCACCCAGAACCGAACTCTACATGTGCCTTGCCTGTGTTATCCCAGGCAGCTTCAGCCGACCTGGGTGTACGGCAGTGTCTTCTCTTCCCCTCCAGCACCCTCTGCACTTGGCACTTGTAGGGTCAAAGGTAGCAGAGCATCAACAGATGCAGAGCTGGGTGTGCCTTTGGGAGCCTACGAGGTAATGGGGAGGGAGTTTTATAAAAGACTCCATGAAATCAAAGGTGTGGACTTGGAGGAAGGAAGGAGAGAGAGGAAGGGGCTCCTTGATGAAATGGACCCCAGCTCAAGGCCTTTCTGGTAGGGCAGAGGAGGATAGTGCTATTCAGTTCTTCTAGAATTGATGACAACCTTGTTTGGTAATGGCTTCGTTAGAAGATAGCCTCTCCAGGAAGAGCCGGACCAGCTGGGAACCTCTTGGAGGGGGATCCTTTTGCTTGTTGATCTTTGATTGTTCGTGCCTCATGGTTAAGAGGAGAGAGGCTAAACTCAGGGATTAAGAGGACTTGATTCAAATTCCAGGCCTGCTACTGACCAATTGGGAAATTATTTCAAATCTGAGCTTTGGTTTTCTCAACTGTAAAACAATGATTCCTTCCAGCCTCACAAGCATGTTGTGATGACATGGGGCATCTTGCCAGTGCCTGGCACACAGTGGGCTCTCAGCCAGGTGCCCCCTCACCCAGTGGGTCCACTGCCCCAGGCTGCCATGAGTCCTCAGTACGTGCCTTACTGGCCAGTCTTTCTCTTGGGTTCAGCCTTGGAGCCTCTCTGTTTCTTCTTTCTGTGTCCTAAGAAGCTTTAGAATCTCTGGGGGCAGACCAGTGAGTGTGACTCTTCAGGCGCCCGAGCTACAGGGCATCTAAATGTCATTCTCTCGAGTCCCTTTGATTGGCTGTCCCCCTCTCCACCCATGAAGACAGAGGGTATTGTGGCTGGAGCAACACTACCACCTTGAAAATGTGAGCAGGAAGTGTCGATTTGTCCTGGAGTTGAGATGAGGGGGTTGTTAGTGCCTATGGGAAGGAGACTTGTGTGTGGTCCCTGCTTGGGTCAAGCAAGAGCAGAGCAGGATTTGCTACTGTGACTCTGAGGAGGTCCCTGTGGGGAAGGCCCTGGGTTCCCAAAGTCACCTAATATTTTCTGGGCAGAGCTGTCTCATCCATGTGCTGCTTCTTATAGAAATCATCTGGGAACCAGGTGAGAGTGTGATGACATGTCTTAGTCATTTTCTTTCCTGGAGGACTCAAGTAAAGAGGCAGGGGACCCAGGTTCAAACCCTGGCTCTGCTATCTGCTAATGCCATTAGCTAAGAGTGAGCCTTTCTGAGCCTGCTTTAGATGAGGAGCCAGAAAACTTTCTCTATGAAGGGCCAGACAGGAGACACAGTGGGTGAGGTGGCCCTAGCCACGTCAGTTGTAACTATCAACTACAACTACAGCTCAAAAATCTGTCACAGGAAATATATCAAAAACTGGGCCTGGCTGTCAATAAAACAGAAACAAGCCCACACCCAGTTTGGCCCACAGTCCCCGCTCTAGATGCTTTCCGAGTCTGCGCTGTGAATTGCGGGCAGTTTGGGCACAGAATGATGCAGCAATGAGTGACTGACGGTCGGTGGGGCTGAAGTCAGCCTTGGGGTGGAGGAGAAGGAAAGGATGTGGGCTCATGGGCGAGCTGGTGGTAGAGAAAGTTTAGGGAAGGGTCCTACATTGGGGCCAGGGGTGCAAGGACAAAAATCAAGTGGCCTCTGGAGCTTGGGGACTGTGTGTGCTCTGCAGGGGGACATGGGGCCAGCAGTGAGCGTGGGGCTGAAATCCAGGTGCTCTAAGCTCACTGTCTGCACACCAATCTGGGCCTTGACCCTGAGGGCTGGACGTCATTCCCTAATTTTCCCAGAGGCTTCTGAATTTGAGTGGGGTCCTGTGGTACAGAACAAGCAGAGCTGCCACTCTGGGGCTGGTGGGGACCAGAGGCATGCGAACAGGGAAGGCTGGATTTGCCAGCAGGACCCTGAGAAACCCACACAACTGTCCTCTGGCCACTTCACCTTTTGGATTCCACTTTTCCTTGTCCCCAAAGTGAGAGGCCAGAGGGCCTACTCTCCAGGATCCTCCTTCTGTAGGATCCTGGGGGGTCTCGGCTGCTGGTGGATTCTGAGCTCAACATCCCCATGCAAAATGACTTGGAAGGAGACAAAATGTACTTCTCTCAGCAAATATTGTCACCTTGCCTGTTGCTTCCATTTTTCACATAAGTCTGTGCAGGGCTCTGGAAGGTTGGTATGGCGCTCACTCTGGGTAGGGCTGACCAGAGGACTCCTCACTCTGTCCCACTCCATCTTCGCAATGGCATTTCTGGAGAAGCCAGGCTTGGGACTATGTTGAACAATGGCCCCCAGCCCCTAGCCTGGCTTCCTTCCTGGGGCACATTTGAGTCACACCTGACCTGGAGACCATCCAGCATCCAGAGATCATGGAGGAATCTCCTGCACGAGGCCCACCCAGACAGAAAGTGACGAATTCCCCTTAAACATCTCCACAGGTGGGAGTTTGTACAACCATGTGGGGGCCCATACTCCGGGTGTCAGAGTTCCTCAGCTGGAGGAGAGGCTTCCAGGAATAATGCTTCCTTGCTTTTTCCTATCTCCCTCCCCTCTCCTTTCCTGCTGGCCAACATATAGGTGGTTGGCAATTCAAGATAAAGGCTTCTGCTTTCACTCGAGTCCTTTTGAAAACCAGAGTCCAGTCCTCATGGGATGACACCTATTGGCTCAGTCCACCCTTCACTTTTGTCTTCCATGGAAGATGAAAGGCTTTCTTTAGGGTCCCAGCAACCCAAAATTACTCTTAATTCCTATTTTGTTAGAAAGCTAGCTGAGTGTGAGGCCACGGTGACAGGAAGGACCTGTCCTAAAACCTTCCTTTTGGGAAGTGTATTTATGGCATTTCTTCCCTGAGTGCCTGGGTGCTGCTGAGCGAACCTTCTCTTCCACCCAGAGGAGACTTGACCTTATTGCCAATTAGACATGGTCCATGGCTATTGTGATCCATGACAGTGATGACCCTTCATTCCAGGCCCTCAAACTTGCCTTCCTGCATCTCACTGTGCGGTCTCTGGCAGCCTTGCAGAACTAGAAGTATCCCCAAGAAGTTTGAAGAAGGTTTGTGGGGGGCCCTGCTGCAGATGGGAGGTCAGAGCTGAGCTGGCTTTGCTGGCTTTGGACATGGGTTGGCAGGACTGGGAAGGACCCACCTCACTGAATCTGTACCTTGCACCAGACCCCACTCTGAGCAGTCCCAGCCTCCTGGGGAAGGCTCGGCCCAGCTCAGGTTCTGGGCATCTCTGTGGATTCGGGTGCGTGTGATTTCAGAATGGAATCTGACATCTTTCCCAAGAGCCCCCTTTAGCACCCCTAGTTGCTTTTAGGAATTCAGCTTGGTACAGACTCAGAATCCAGTCATTCTCTTCCTGGGGTCTCCTCTTTCATCCTTTCTCTTCCAGAGCCTTCTCTGTCTAGCTGACTTCTTTCCTCCACCTTCTACTGCCGCCATTGTGCAGGCCCTGGGAAAAGAAGGGCTTTTCTTCTAAGTCTCTACTTTGGGTTAGAACTGGGGGTTCATCTGCCTTGGTCCCTGAGCCAGCTGTCCCCCAGTTTCATCTCGACACCCCCTCTCACCTTCTGCCCATAATTCAATCCACCTTCTCTCCTCCATGGGGAAGGCACTGGGGAACAGAAACCCATGGGGAATGCACTGGTGCATTGGGCAGTCATGCCACTCACGAGGTTCGCCCAACGATCGCTGTTTTTCCCAGTAATTGGCCTCTTCAAATTTCACTGTGCACTTTCCATACCTCTCCATCAGTCTGGGGCAAAACTCTCCTCACTTGAATTAATTGGGAGTTTGAAGGGAGGCTTGTATAAATGAATAAAACCAGCTGAATTACAAAAATTTGCTTAAACAAAGAAATGAAGCATAATCTTTTTGAAGTGGATCCAGCCCTTTTGGTGGCCTGCAAGACCCTCTGTAAGCTGGCTCTGATGACCTCTCTGACCCCTTCTCCAGCTGCCCGCTCCCCGCTCACTCTGCGTCAGCCGTGGTGGCCTCCGTGCTAGTCTCTCTGCACCTCGCTGTCACTCATCTTCACGACTTTGCAGCGGCTATGCCACATGCCTGCCTGTTCTCATCTCAGCTGCCTCCCTCTTTGCCTTCAATTCAGCAAACTGAAGACTTTTCCTGTCCAGAGCTTCCTTCTTGCTTCCTGTCCTGGGACTTCCCGTTCTAACACTTTTCCAAAATACTTGCTGCTTTCCACCAGACCATGTATGATAATATGTTTGTGTCCAGTCCCACACAGTTTAATGACAAGGACCTGTCCTGAGAATTCCATCGTGTGAGGATAGCAGAGCACTTACCCTACCTACAGGGTCCGGGTCGCTCACTCAACTGATGCCCTCAAGAAACACAGTAAATATGAGCTGCATGATGCAGTTGCTATCAGCACAGCAAGCTCTACTGCAGAACTTGTTTACAGGTAGAAGGAGTACACCCTAAAATACTGACAGAAAGTATAGTAAATATATTAACCAGTACCATAGTGATTTATATCAAGGGTTATGCTCTCTACATCATTGTGTGTGCTATACTTTTATATGGCTGATCATGCAGTATCTTTGTTTTCATCAGTTACCACTACAGGAGAGCAGTGTGTCTCCAGACTGGTGGTACGAAAGCTGTGACATTGCTAGGCGACAGGACTTTGTCCCCTCCATTAAAGCCTCACAGGATTTCTCTTGTTGTATAGGCAGGCAGTCTGCTGTTGTCCAAAACATCATCACATCAAGCAGAAAATGGCTTTTCTTTGTGATACACACACACACACACACACACACACACACACACGGTGAATACTCAAAATTACAGTAAAAGACACATTGCCATTAATCCTCCTCAGAATACACTCCCTCAAACACATTTATCCTACCATTTTTGCCACTTTCTGAAGCAGTTATGAAAGTCCTCTTTGGTGTCTTCAGTTGTACAATCATAGCTGCCTCAATGACCTAAACTGATTCTAAACATTTACCTTTCATGATCATTTTTGACTTTGGGCAAGGGCTACAAGTTTCATGGTCACGGATTTTGTTTCAGTGAGTCTGCCTTTCTGTTAGATGGCTCTGGGCAGTGACAGTCACCATATTTTTGATGGTACTTCCTAAAGACACTCATGGAAAAGGCTTCAGAGCTGCATCAGGAAGTGTCAAGAGTGATGACATCGTGTGTTCACAGTGGGCGGAGGGTTCTGAGGGGGATTAATGGCAATATATCTTTAAATGTAACATATTTAAAAATTTAAACATTCACTACATATTTGATCATATCGTGCATGTGTGTATTTGTTTAGGATCTACCCCCTCTCGCTAGAATGCAAACTTGAAGAGGCAGGAGGCTCATCATTTTTTTTTCTTCCCAGCTCTATCCTTAGCCTCTAGAACAGTGCCTGTTTGTTGATGTGCTGAGAAAAAGTAGGCATGGAGTGTTTAGATAGACTGCTGAGAGCAACTGGAGTGAGAGAGGAGCAGCAGGACTCTGAAGTAGCATAAAAAGATGGAAGTCAGAGAGTGCTGGCCTTAGCTGCCTCTTTCCTGCTGTTGAAGCAAGAGCACAGCCTTTTCCTCATTCCAGGCCCCAGGGCACGTCACTTCCAGCCGGGCTGAATTAGAACGCTGGACTCTTGTTTCCTAGTCTGATCCTGGAAATGGTTTCTTCTCTTGGGCAGTTACATGCATACCCTGCGGTCACAGGGAGGGTGACTCATTTTCCTAGCACAGAATAAGGGGAACTTCTAGTCTGGCCAGTGGAGTGCCTCAATTTACACCTGTAGGATCCAAATGAGGTTGTGCGACCAGACCCCGGGGTGTGGACAGTCTTGGCTGGCTGCAGTCTGTTTAAGCCAGCTCAGCCTAGTTCCTGTGCAGGCAGCTGGCCCCTTACTGTGAAGCTCATGTTCATCTCCACCTTTCCTTTTGTGTAACTGCTTTGCTTGCTTCACCCAGCCTCACCCTCCTACTAAAAAAAAAAAAAAAAAAAAAAAAAAAAAAAAAAAAAAAAAAAAAAAAAAAAAAAAAAAAAAAAAAAAAAAAAAAAAAAAGATGCCCAGCTCCAAAATACCACGTCCACCAGCCTCCTTCTGAATTTGCACTGGACAGTGCACTTGCCTCGCACTGCAGCCAGTTGTCTTGGCAAATGGATGGGGAAAGTAGCCAGGGAAAATCTACCCAGCACCGTGCCTAGGTTGGGAAGGGTTAAGTGGAGCCTGGGAGACAGGGCAAGCAGGGGAGCAGGTGGGTTTTATTTACTAAAATGGAGCTAATGATAAAATAGAAGGGGAACATCAAGTCTGGTTGTTCAGGTATGTGAGTGAGACAGGCCATCAGCACAGGGATAGAAGCTTGTTAGAAATCACCAGGCCATTATAGCAGTGATCAACAGCTGCCTCTTGAAATGGGAAGGAAATAGACGCCCTCTCAGGAGGGCGATCAGATCGAAAGATTCTGATGTGCCGAATGAACACACAATATCTTCATAAAAAGCCTACTTGGGTGAGCAGCCACCTTAAAATAATGGAGTAGGGGCATCATCCTGGGCCAAGGGTCAGGGGTTAGAGGCCAAGGGGAAAGCACAGGTTGGCTGATGGGAATTTCTAAAGACAAAGAAGGGAGGAAGCAGGAACAGCAAACTCTGTATCTGTTTTCTAAATCTACTAAGACTTGTGTTTATAAAAATGTTCAGTGCGCTTGTGACACTGTGGACCCACCTTGGTAGTAGCAGCTGAGAGGCCTTGCAAATGATGCCACCTCCAGGGCCTTAGCAGTTCAGCTGGGGCCAGGGGAGCCCAGGTGTTTTCTGTGTCCTATGCTCCCATTCTGCAGTGAGGGGGCAGAGATAGAGGATGCGTGTATAATATCTGCACAGACTGTATGTATATCTGTGGTTTCTTGTTGGCAATGCACAGAGGGTGGAATTGTTTACCTCTTTATAATTTCTGAACCAAACCTTGCATTCCTTTTGGGGAAGCTGACTAACAGATCAAAGGGAGGAGGGCTGAGAAATGACCACACCATGGAGTTTGGCCCTGTGTTGACCTGGCTGCTTGTGGTCTGAGGAATTGATGGGGCCACTACTGGGCCTGGCAGAGGGCTGGGGGAGCCCCCGCTGCTCATGCTGCCTACCTGCCTTCCTATGTCAGGTTCCAGTGGAGAGCCTGCTGGCCTGGGGCCATCGCCCTCAGTGGGCCCTGGCGGCATTCTGTCTCTGATGATTTGCAGATAGTGGAGAATTTTGTTGAAGCCTCTCACTGGGGCCTTTAAAAATGCCCATAACTCCTCACACATGGACTGAGAAAGTCAAAGGGCAGGTGGATGGGAATTGGAGCATCTACAGAGGCACTGGGAGAAGGCCTGGCTGCTTCGGTCTTGTCTTCCTGTGCATGGAAGATGTTGCCCACAAAACATGGATAGGAGGGCCAGGGATTTAGCTCAGTGGTGCTGTCACCTGCCTTGCAAGCGCAAGTTCCTGAGTTCAGTCCAGGTATCAAATAAAAACAAAACAAAACAAAACAAAAGAAGAACAAACATAGGATAGGATTTTGGATGCTACCTGCCTTCAGATGGGGTTCAGGATGTGCTCGAACCTTTTGGGGGCCCTAGGAGCCATACTAAAGTAATCACGTCCTGAGGTAGGGACAGGCAAAGGTCTGGGGCCTGACAAGCTCCCCTCTAGTGTGAAGTGGCCACTAACGGAGGGCCCAGGAGCTGCTTCTCCTCCAGCATGGTTGGCCTCTGCTACTGGACCCTGGGGGACAAAGAATGAGGGAGGAGGTCAGGAAAGCGAGGTTATGGTTTCTGCGCTGGACTAGGTCACTTCTGACTGCTTCAGTTTCCTTTTCTGTCAAAGAGGTAGTTTGGACCAAGTGATTGGGCAGACAACCTAAAATGCCTGAAGTTGGTAAGGGCTGTTGGTGGCCAACTCATGAAGACAGACCAGCTCGACCTTCAGGTCTTTTAGTTAGCTCTAGCTTTAAGCCTCAATTTGTTATTCCTAAACGGAGTGGATTGACATTAACTTGGAGGCATCATGACAATGAATGAGCTAATGTGCATGAACAGCCCAGTGCAGGGTCTGGTACATACGAGGTATAATCAACATATACGGTGATTGTTTAAATAAAAAAAAATTATTATAGTAAAAAGCACATTGACATTAACCATCCTCAAAATGTCCCCCTGTTGCTTGAAACACACCGATCTTATCATTCTTGCCACTTTCTGGTGCAGCACTAGAAGTCCTCTTTTGTGAATGTCTTTATGAGATATAATAAAAAATATGGTGAATGCAGCTGCCGAGGCCCTGGCAATGGAAAGGTGGTCTCATAAACATGTGTCCTTGTTCACCTTTTTCTCCAGATCGTATGCCATACGACTGATTCTTCCTCAAAGTAAAAAATGACCATAAAAGGTAAACATTTGGAATCAATTCAGGACATGGAGGCAGCTACAACTGCACAACTAAGGACACTCATGAAAGAGGACTTCCAGAACCGCTTCAGAGAGTGGCGAGGATAATGAGTGTGTTTGAAATGAGGGGTAGTATTCTGAGGGGATTCATGGCAATGTGTCTTTCACTGTAATAACCTAAAAGTTTTGAGGGTAAACATTCACTGTAATTTTTTTAAAAAATTGAGTTTATTAGTACATTTTAGGTATACAGTACAGTTACATTCATTATTGGGATCTTGTACCTTTACATGACAGGTCTTGGTCTCGTTTTTTTCCCCTTGTTCCTGCCCTCCCTTCATCCCTTTCTCTCCTCCCCATTTACAAACACTTTATTTCCATTTTTTCATTTTCTCATATTTGTTTCTTTTCCCTTATTACCTTTCCCTACCCTTCCCACTTTCCCTACATCTTTAGCCCTTTTCTTCCTATTTCACATGGTGCATTATCTCATTAGGATCTTATGTACTATTACAGCTTTTCACACCACAGAAACGATTCAGTATTTACACATGTGTGACTTATTTATTTCACTTAGGAGTGTATCCTCAATATGTATCTTTTTACCTATGAATGAATCTAATTCACTGTAATTTTTGATCACACCCAACTGTAGGCTCTTAACCAAATAGGTTTCCTTCCAATTTTCTTTTTCCTTGTTTACTCCTCACTGCCCACTCCTACATTCTTCTCATTCAGTTTCTGAGCCAACTTGGACAGCTGGAAAGCTGACAAAGGGACTGTGTTAATTTGATTCCTTCTCTAAATGAATGGTGCTTCTACTCTTGCTCTATTGGAGGTTGCTGTAGGTCCCAGACTCTTCTTGAAGGTTTGTTTTGTCTCAGAGACCATTCTGGAAGGCACCGTTCATCACAGACAATGTCACTTAAATATGGTTATGTACCATGGCAGACCTTAGTATGGGGGAAATATCGTCTTTGGTGTTAGACCACTGTAGGACAGATCAGAGTTCCCCTTTGTGTTTGGTACCAGAAAGCTCAGTCAGATTTTCCAGTCCAAATTTTCTTTTTACACATCTTCCCAGGAAACCAAAAGTTCCCCAAGTATGGGAACGGGGGCCCATTTCGGTGCTTGGAGAGGATCTGTGCTGGTCTCCACGGGAAACTATCAGGCTGCCTGGCTCAGTGTTCACATGCACAGATATACACACATGTGGACATGCACACACAACCCCACGTTCCTTGAGTCCAGGAAGTGTGTCTGTCCTTCCACTCAGCATACCCAGAACACTTGGAGTCTGAAACTGACAATATACTCAAGAAACCCTGGTTGAATCATGAGACGAATAAAAGAACAAATAAACAGAGTGCTTTAGGCCAGGTGTCATGTTTTGTTTATTCTTCCCTTACTAGTCTGTGGGTTCTGAGCTTTTACAATGAGTACCTATCTTTTTATTATAAATACAACTATAAAGCATTTTGGAATTGCAGGGGGGTGGGGTCAGTAAATGAAGAAGTAAATAATTACGTATTTCTTCCATAAAACTTTCTTTGCAAACCCAATCAGCTAGGCCCTGGGGCTCAGTGTAGACTGGAGTAAACAGGAAGCATGCCTCTGTCCTGCTCTAGCTCCGAACAGCTGTGAATCTGGGCAAGTCCTTCACCTTGCTCTCTGCTTATGAAAGGAGATCATGACAGCTCCCTCGCACAGCAGGAGGTCACGCGAGAGCACGGGAAGGTCACGCGAGAGCACGGGAGGGTCACGCGAGAGCACAAGAAGGTCACACACAAGAAGGGGAAATGAGGTATTGCTCCCTGGAACAGTAGTGTGATGTTCCTCAGGGGTGCCGGCTTTTTTACGAGAATGTAAGCTCCCTAAGG
The DNA here is from genome assembly GCF_012274545.1 of Fukomys damarensis. NCBI lineage: Eukaryota > Metazoa > Chordata > Mammalia > Rodentia > Bathyergidae > Fukomys > Fukomys damarensis. Next base: position 42,622,468 of record NW_022900930.1, on the reverse strand, counting down.
TCAGCTGCTTTGCGCTCTTCTTGTCTCACCTTGGCCACCTGGCTCAGGACTGGGTACACCCGTGTCTAGATCCCAGGATAAGCTTCTGGCCACCACTAGAGAGAAAATCTTGCCCACAGTCTGACTCATGGACTCAGCCCACAACGTGGGAGAGGCCGTGGGGATCTGACTCCCCGTTTCATAGGGACAGCAATGCCTTCCCTCTGTGTGGTTGCCTTGGCCATCAGCAGAGACGTTCAGGGGGCACACAGAGCCCAGCCCAGGATATTCACCACCCCAGCAGGAGCAGGAGCAGGAGCTTCAGGTACCTTCAGGGAGGCAGCAACAACGCAAGCATGGCTGAGCCGGCTGCAGCCTCACCTGTAGTTCCGTCGTTCAGGTACGGAGTTCTGTGCTTCCAAAGGGCTGTTTCCCAGACACCGTCTCACTCATTCTCACAGGGACAATGTGAAGCAGGTCAGGCGGGGTTTCCAGCGAATTCTCTGTGAGAAGCTCGAGGGCCAGAGAGTTTAAGTGACCTGAAAGAGCTCACACAGCTGGTCAGCAGCGCAGCTGGGAGAGGAGCTGCAGGCTGGGGCCCCAGGTCAGTGCTCTCTCGCCCGTGCCAGGCAAGAATGCTGCGAGGGATTGTGTGCAGCAATTGGCGCCACCTCTGAAGTTTGTTTCAGGGAGAGGGCAGGAATCCAACCAGTCTGCCGTGGACACTGAGAGCACCTGCCTTTCTATGGAGTCCACCTTCGGCCTTGGTGCCTGTGGCCTAGGGCATCAGGGGGAGACGGGCTAGTGTTGAAGGCTCTGATTTGTCTCTGGGGCTGGGTTCAAAGGCAAAGGCTTCAACAGGCAGTGTTGCAAAAGCAGCATTAGAGACATGGCAGAGTGGGGAGGCTGTGTGCACAGAGGGGAGAGGCTCTGAAGCCACTTCTGAAGCCGAATCCTGTTCTCACCCCAGAGTGGGCACTGGACACACACACACAGATGGCATTTAGGACTTTCCAAATGTGAATAGCCATGTAAAATCAAACCCATGTTCAAGGGCCTTTAAAGCATGGCCTATTTGTGCAGCCACTCTTTATGAAGCAAGCCCTGGACAATTTATAATCTAGGCAGCAACTTGCTCCATGCTGCTGAGAGCTGGCTGTCCGCCCTGGGCTACAAGGACAGCATCGCTCTCTGCCTGGGTAGACTGAGTCTCAGCCCCTGGGTCGAATGACAAAGGAGGCCTGTGGGATGCTCTGAGTGAAGGAGACAGGTGGGCACACAGTGGCAGTGGGAAAGTGTGTGTGATCTGCCTGCTATTCTCTTGCCACCCTGAGAGCTGACTTCCCCAGCTTTGTTGTCTGGAAATTTCTGCTGGCCAGGAGCCACAGATACTTGGCTCACGACATTTATTTACTCAGAACCTCAATTTTTGGTTTTTTGAGGCAGAGTTTCAGTATGCAGTTCAGGCTGGCCTGAAACTCACTATGTAGCCCAGGCTGGCCTTGAACTTGGGCAATCCTCTTGCCTCAGCCTCCCAAGTGCTGGGAATACAGGCGTGTGCCACCATCACACCCAGTTATTCAGAACTTTTCATCCAGAGCCTATTATGTGCTGACACTGGGAATCCCAAGACAAAATGCCCCTCAAAAGTCCCTTGCAAGGTAGAGCCTACAGCCTAGGCTTTCCCTTGTAGTGTGTGGGAGACTTGCCCAGAAACCCCTTGCACATCGTCCCTTTCCCAACACCTTCGCAGGGAGCCTGGAATAACTTGGTATCCTTTCTGGGAAGACCCCCAAGTGTGGCACCCGTTCTTTTCCTGTGAGTTGGCAGGCTGTTTGCTGAAGATTTGAAATGCAGTCTGGTCTAGGGAGCAAACTCCTTTCCTGCAATTGGGCAAATGCACACAATTCTGCTGTGGTTTCCTGCAAGAGAACAGCTCAGGCCTGCGGGGCCGTTTCTCCCACTTCTGCTGGGGGAGTGTTTGTGCTAATTATTTGCTGCCCCAGTTATGTAACCAGGCTTTTGTCAGCGGTTTTCTGCTGGGACTTCTGTGAAGTTGGGGTTGGCTGCTCAGCAAACATTTCTGATGGCTGCTCTGGGAAGTACACGGTGCTGAGATGGTGCCTCTGAGCCAAGGGCTCCCTGCTGGGGAGCTCACTCAGACTGTAGGACCCTGGCCATGCGTGTGCTCAGGAATCTCAGTTTGCACAGGCAGTTCCTTGTACGGACAACACAGGAAACTCCGAGTCACCTGGCTCTGGCCACCACCGGAGAGAGGATTTATTGGAAAGGGACATAGTATGCTAGGAAGAGCAGTCCTTATAGAAAGTACCCCTGTCACTCGAGCCCAGTCTTGGACCCTTTGGAGAAATGTAAAGCGTAAGCTGGAAACTCTGTTAACTAAAATCTCTTTAGTGGCAATAATAGTAGCTACTATTAATTGAGTGTTTTTTAGGCAGCAGATACTCGGTATTTATCATGCATTATCTTATTTAATCCAATTAACAGTCCTGTGAGGATGTGTTATTTTTCTGTCCATGACAAAAGCATGGAAACTGAGGCTGTAAAATATTTAAAACCCTGTCCAAGGCCACTTGATCGTGAAAGTGACAGTGCTGGTGTAGAGGGGTGGGTTTGGATCCAGGGCTTCATGTTTACCAATTTGATTACTTGTTCTTTTTTACCAGTGCATATATAGGATCTTTTCATGTTTCAGTACAAGGGTACAAATGTCTCTGGAGAAGCTCAGAGCTTAAAGGGTTGGGGAACCTTCTGTGCTGCAGGTAGTGTGCGTGTAGGGTAAGGGGATGTGCACAGCTCATAGCAATGGGGTGCTCCATGGAGATAGTGCATTAAGGTTCTCCAGAAAAGCAGCCAACAGGATACATGTAAAATGAGATTCAGTATAATGAATAAGCCCACACAATTATGGGGGCTGAGAAGTCCCACGATTTGGCATCTGCCAGCTGGAGACCCAGGAGAGTGGTGATATAAGCCTAGTCCAAGTCCAAGGCCTGAGACCCAGGGGCACTGATGGTCTAAGTCTCAGTCCAAGGGTAGAAGAAGACTGATGTCCCCTCTCCAGCAGACAAGCAGAAAGACAGCATTCAGCCTTCCTCTGCTGCCTTATTCTTTCCAGATCCCCAGTATATTGGATGGTGCCTACTTTCCAGGGGTGGGGGGAGATCTTCTTTACTCAGTCTCTGCTTTAAATGCTAAGCTCTCCTGTAAGCACAGAAATAACATTTAGCCAGACGTCTGGGCACCACATAGCCCAGTCAGGTTGAGACATAAAAGTGGCCAACACAGTAGCTGAGTTTCGGTAACTGTTGGTATATGGAAAGGCTTAGGTGGCTTCGTGGAAGTGGTGGGTACCAAGATGAGCAGCAGATGCCAGGCAGTATGGGGAGGGGCATCTGGCAGGAGTGCTGTGTGCAAATGCACGTGGAGGTGAAATGTTGCCTCCAGGCACCCTGGGTTTTTAGTACATCTGGAATATGATGGACCCTGAAGCCAACAGCATGCTGATACACGTGGGGGAAGGCTCCTGGGAATGAGGGGGTAGCAAGGGCAAATGTATTTCAGCGGCTTCAGTGTTGCCCGGGGTCCATTTCTTCCCATCCACAAATGTTTCTCTCCCTCTGATCTTTAAAATTTAATGCCCGTTTTGACATCATGCCGTGTCGTACCGTGCTGTGGTCTGAATGTGTGTCCCTCCCCAAATCCCTGTGTTAAAAACCTAACACCCAAGGTGATGGCATTAAGATGCAGGATCTTTGGGAGATGATTACATCATGAGGGCCCCATCCTATGGGTGGGATTACTTCCCTTACAAAAGAGGCTTGAGAAGAAATCTCTCTTGCCGTGTAAGGACACACAGAAGCCACCGTGCATGGAGAACATACTCACACTTGTTTGCAGGCACCTTGATTGCAGATTTCCCAACCTCCAGAATAATAAGCAGTACATTTCTCTTGTTAATAAATTATTCAGCCTAAGATACTTTATTATAGCAGCCAAATAATTAAGATCTGCCTTAAGCTACCACAAGCCACCACAGTTGTGTACGCTGGGGTGCTTGAGAATCCATAGCTCCTTGCAAACCCCCTCCTGGTCTTAGCACATAAGAAGTGCCCGTTACACTTATTTGTAACTTGTCTTCTATTCTTCTCTTGTCCCTCCTGCCCTTCCCTTTGCCTATTTGACACTGAATAGTGCTAACCCTGAATTGGATGTTCAGAATCAGATAAAATTAGATCACATGTCTAACTCATCCTGCTACCCTTCTTCAGTATCCCTATGTCCCTTCGTAAAATCCCCCCACATAGGAGGAAAGTGAGAAAAGCCAGGGTGAACTTTGGCCTCAGATACTATTATAGCAAGGATGGCTGGGTCATGTGTGAATTCAGATTCCAAACTTGCTATTGTGCTCCTCCCTCACAAACCTGCCTTGGTCTCAGCTGGAACTGATTTTCTTTCCACATCCTACTACTCATGTTCTTGGCTGGAAAGATTTAAGAACATAAAAGGACCAATGCCACTAGTGTTAATTTATACATTTAACACAGTCCTAATAATATATTTAGCATTCTCCCCTCTGGAAGCAAATAAAATATTTTAAAGTTTGTATTAAAAATAAGGAAGGAATCAGAGAAATATCTTAAATGAGAAAAGAGCAATATGGGGAGATAATTTGAAGACACTTAGTAGTCACTGTTGAGGCATTGCAGAGGTGGCATAGATAGAAGGGAAAGAACAGCAGGACCAAGACAGGCCCAAAATATATGTAAGAAATTAGTAAATAATACAGATGGTGCCTCAAAGCAATGCAGCGAACATACATTTTTAATAAATATTATTAGGACAATAGACCAGTCATTTCTGGAAAAAGATAAATTTGACTTCATACTTCATATAATACATTGAGAAGGATCCCCAAATGGAGCAAAGATTTAAAAGTTAAGAACAGACATGAGCTAGGCACAGGCATGCACGCCTGTAATCTCAGCCTCCGGTAGGCTGAGACAGAAGAATATCAAGCTGAGTCTGTTGGGGTAACTTAGCAACTTAGGCCCTGTCTCAAAATTTAAAAAAAATGACCGAGGATGTAGCTCAGTGCAAAGACCCTGGGTTCCATCTTCAATACTGCAACACACAAACAACAACAAAAATATCCCAAAAGACATAAGACATAAAGTACTACAGGGAAATACAGGGGTCACCATAGATGGGGACAGCCTTCTAACTATGATTCAAAATCCAGAAAGGAAAGATGGATAAAAAACGGAAGAGAATTTCTTCATGTCCAAAACACCACATGCAGAGAAAAAGGCACGTGACAAACCAAGGAAAGAGAATTAGCAATTCATATCACAAAGGGGTAGTCCCTCTAATATAAAAGGGACTTAGAAATTGAGAAGATCCACAACCCAGTAGAAAAATGGGCATAGGACATGAACGCTGAATTCACAAAAAAAGAAATGCAAATCGCCCTTTACCCTGTGAATAGATGTGCAACCCATTCATAGTAGGGACATGCCAATCAAAGCCACACTGAAATCAAATCAAAACCATTTCTAACCTTTCCAGTTAAGCAGAAATCCAAAAATTTCACATAACACAATAATGGCAAAATCGTGAAGAAGCACACGGTTCCTGCCATTTCTGGGAGAGTGTAAGATGGAAGGACTCTATGGAAGGGATGTGATGTGTCCACTAACATCATAAATGTGTCTGCTCTTTGACCCCGTGATCCTGCAGCTGGGGAATCTCTGTTATAGAAACGCCTGCACAAGTGCAAGCCATACATGCACAGTCATCCTGTGGCATTGTTCATAATAGTAGAGGGCTGGGAACGACCCAGTGTCTGTCAACAGAGGACTACATGAATGCTTTCTGGGACATCCACTTGGGGACACTGTGGGGGAAACAACAGCAGTGACCTTAGATGGCGCAGCCTATCTAACTATTCTTCGAAATCTAGATGTCATGAAAGAAAAGTCAGAGAAGAAATTGAAGAACTCAACATTGTAATAAAGGAAGAGAAAAATTCCCTTACACAGGCATGTAGAGATCTCCAGGATATTTTGTTAAGTGAAAGAAAAAAGGCATATATCAATAGCATCTTATTTCTTGGAAAAGGAAGAAATAAGAAATATGTTCATTTGTGCTTGCATTTTCGTCAGGAGCACTGGAAAGATAAACAAGACACAGAAGGGTGGCCTTGGATGAGATGAGGAATGGGGGTATGGGTGTGCCTTTGGTTGCGTTGGGAATTTTGATGAATTCAGGTGTATTCGCCGACTTTCCCAGAGGTCTGTATGTTCTGATCTCATTCTGATCTCATTTGAGTTACCTGTTAAAATTGATCCTGAATCCCAGGCCTTCATTTGTGGGGGTTCCAGGAATGAGCATTTCTCCGGGGGCAGCTGCTTTTTGGGGAAGCAGGGAGGTATGGAGATTGCTGAAGCTTCCTTTTTTGAGGTCCCTGAAGCCACAAGGAGCTCGTTAGAGTGTCAACTAGTCTCAGTGTCAAGGTCCTCAAACTTGAAGTGCCAGGCCCAGGTCCCACTCCTTCCCCTGTGCAACACTTCCCTGTGGCTGATCTCCCACCCCGCAGACAAACATGGTGCCGTGAGATGCCAGTCTCTGGCATGCCAACAGCCTTTGTCTGATTTAATTTCTACAATTTGCAAGGTATAATTTTGTTTCTGTTTTAAAATATGGAATTACACGATGATCTTGAACATACCTTTTCAAACGCCTATGGACATTTGACCGCATCTTCCCAGAGGTCTTGCTCCTACCTTTTAACTTCCTTCAAGACAGCCTGATGGAGGAGGCTCCGAGGAAGGCCCTGTGGTTGTGCTCCTCTCCCAGGACTCACTCCCACTGTGTAAGAGAAAATGAGGGGAAAGCCATTGTTTGGAGGTGGGAGGGGCTTTCCATGACAGCCCATTTACCCAGGGGCCAACTCTAGGCCAATTCTCCTTTCTGAAGCTGTCCTCCCCGTTCCACAGGGTGTGTTGGCAGGCTGCCATTTCCTTGCTGACCCTGCTTCTAGGCACGCAGCCCCTTTTCTTCTTAGGGACACTGTGGGGAGCGACATAAATAATGACACAGGAGAGCTTCAGGGGCTGGGGAAATGAGGCTGGTTCCAGTCTTTGGGCAACAGTGTTGTGGCTGTCTCAGAGGCCACCTAGAAGTTAGCAAGATGTTTGTGGGGGACTGGAGCCGAGCGTCGGCCCCTGAAATTGCTGGGAGGCCTAGTGTTCTGCCAGAAGGACCCAGGAGGGGCCCTCACCGAGGCGATTTCCAACCAGACTCCCCAAGGAACCACAGCCAAAGGGGTGGTGAGTGTGCTGCAGGCCTTGCGTACTCTGAAACCTGGCTGTTGCCCCGACACTCTTCTGCCTTGATTTTTTCTGATTATTTTTGTTTATTTTTTTTTTGCATTGGGGAAAATATTTGTTTCCTTGTTTTTTCTCCCTGAATCCCCCAAGGAGTAATGAAAGCCTGCCTCAGAAAAACTTGGGATTTAAGATATACTGTAAACAACTGGAAAGTGAGGCAGATCCGATTTGCCAAGTCCTCGCCTGCGGTAGGTATCTGATGAAAAGTGCTGGCTAGAGGAGCTCCCTGTCTGCCCACCATTCCACCACCCTGGTGGGCCTGAACCCCACCCCTGACTCCCCATTGCCTGCTGGTCTTGTTGCCTCTGGCATCTTGTAGGGGAGAAGGAGCCATGAGCCCTGGAGTTGCTTCTCTGCGTGCCTCAGTTTCCTCTCCAGTAAGATGAAGGCTGGTCTAGGCCATCTCTGAAGGCTCTTCCAGCTGGATCTCATTCTTGCCTGGTTCCTCTGCTCTGAGACCTCTCTCCAGCGAGCCTCAGGGGTGAAGACAAGGCCCCCCAGAAAGGCTGCGTCTCCCAGCCCCTTTCCTGTACCAGACAGTTTAATTTGCATTGCCAAATACAGATGTGTGGCTGGGCAACACTGGGAGCTCCCCAGACAAGGTTGGGGAATGCAGAGCAGGGGAGGCCGGCCTCCCTCCTGCCATTGCCTGGCTGTTCTTTGTGGCTTTGATCTCTCGGCACCCAGGGAGAACAAACAATGCGTCCGACCTTCAATTCCTACTGGAAACAGACATTTCCCTTCCATTCTCTTCTGTAGATTTGTAGGAGTTCAGGCTGTTTCCTGCTGCCCGCCCTCTCCTGGCCTGCTCCCAGGTTCCTGAGCCAAAGCCTGGAGCCAAAGCCTGCTGGGAGAGGGAGAGATGGGGAGATAGGGGCTGATGTGCTGGGTTGTTTGACCCTTCAGGGACCCTGGGAACCCAGCAGGGCTCTGTGCGCGTGTCATTTACTGCTCTCCTTCCCTTCCCTTTCTTCTACAGTGTGAGCTCTGGGACTCTGGGTGGGGAGCAGGAAGGGAGCTCCCAGAGAGATCCAAGCTCTTAGGAAGGTTTTGGGCAACAGCAGTTGGGCCTGCACACGTGGAAGTGTTTTCCAGGAACTGCTGCTCACAGTGGACCATTCTGTGGGCATCCAAGGATGTGTTAGGAAGCCTCCTACTCCCCATTCCCCCTTCATGTCCGTCTCCTAAACTTGCAAGAACTCTTTGATTCCCCACGATTGCCCCTCATACTCGTGGACATACAAGACGTGACAAGAAATACAGTGAATGTTTAAATAACACTAAAAAAAATTATTACAGTAAAAGACACACTGCCATGAATCCCCCTCAAAATACTCCTTGCTTCGAACACACTTATTCCACCATTCTTTCGGGTGCAGTTCTGGATGTCTCCTTTTGTTAGTATCTTTTTGTGGCTGTCTTCCTGTCCTGAACTGATTTAAAATATTTATAGCAATTTTTGTCAAATGAAAACATAATGCTTGTGTCCTTATCCACCGTATTCACCAGATTTGGTACTATGTGACTTCCAGCTCTTCCCCAAAGTAAAACTGACCATGGCAGGTAAACGTTTTGAATCAGTTCAGGACCCGGACTAAAGACACTCATGAAAGAGGACTTCCAGAGCTGCTGCGGAAAGTGGCAAGAACAGTGGGACAAGTTCGTTCAAAGTGAGGGAGAGTATTTTGAGGGGGACTAATGCCAATGTATTTTTTTTTTTTTTTTGTACGGGGGATCAAACTCAGGGACTTGCACTTGCAAGGCAGG
>NW_022900930.1:42580673-42613156 GCF_012274545.1 Fukomys damarensis | reverse complement strand
TTTTTTTTTTTTTTTTGTACGGGGAATCAAACTCAGGACTTTGCACTTGCCAGGCAGGGGCAGCACCACTGAGCTCAATTCCCAGGCCAGCATATCTTTATATATTAAAAAATTTTAAAACATTCACCATATATTTTGATCATACCTCGAAGATCACCTGGTTTTTTTGAAGTTCCCACTGCAAAGTTCTACTCCTAAACACCCAAATGAGGATGGTTTTTCAAGTACTTGAGTGACTCTTATTGCCAAGGTCACTGGGAACACAGTGCTAGGGCAGCAGGCAGCTGCCTCCAAGGGACTGTGGTCAAATGGAGGACAAGATCATTACGAAAGCAGTGACATTGGTGTGATAAGGGCTGCAGGGTCTCAACACAATCCATGGAGTTCAGCAAAGGCTTCCAGAAGGAAGACATGCCATGTTTCTTCTCTTTCCTTGAATCTCATCTTTCAACAGTATCCAGATGTTTGGAGGAGAATAAATGAATGGAACAAACTTCTTGTGTGAAGGTCTCAGATGTGTCCTTCCTGGATTATTTCCCCTTACACAAAGGAGCCCATTAACTCACTTGGAGAATTGCATGCCAGGGAGGAAGGACCCTTTTTGCTGCCCCTGTCTGCTTAGGCTCTGTCCTGGCTCCTACCCATACTTTACTCCTGAAAAGCTGCCAAGTTCTGTCATAGAAAACCAACATATGGTGTGTATATGTGTGTGCATTTCAGTACTATATTTGGAACGAGGCTGGTGGTGGGAGTCCAGAAACTTGGATTCAGGCTGCTATTAATTAGCTTTGTGGTCTGGGGTGGGTGTGATAACATCTCTTGGGACCTTGATTTCTTTGTAGACAAAGGCAGTGCTACCTGTGCTGAAGACTTCATGCCAAAGCTGCTGGGCAGGGATTAGACGGATCACATGTGTGCAAGTGCTGTGCCAACCCCTGGACATTTCTCTCCCAGGAATCAAGGATTGCTCTCTTGACCTCTTATGCTCAGTGACACGGGCTCATTCCATTTGCCAGGCTGAGACTGGATATGAGCTGGGTTCCTTCTGCTTATATCCACAGGAACCCCCTTCCCATCTCTGTGAGACCCTTCCTGGCTGCAGGGAACTTTTAGTCCTAACAGATGCCTCTGAGGGGGACAGCCTGATGGATGAGACCACCCTCCCTCCCAACGTGCCTCTGATTTTCCTCTGTGACCAGGAAGCAGAGGAGGAGCCAGTTCCTGGCTGGACTTCCTGGGTGTGTTACGGACACTCAGAGCTCACCCTGGGATCCTGCTGAAGTCACCTACACAAGACTTGGCCTGAAATTCTCCTTGTGGTTGGCTCTGTTTTCTGTCATGTGTCTTCCTCTTCCCTAGCAGTCCTGGAGCACGTCCCTGGTAAATCTGGAGCCCCTGCATCCTGGCCTCAGGACATCAAGGGCTGGAAACCGATATAGAGATGATGGGCTGTTACATTTTTTTCTAATTGAGTTTGTTGGTACACTTTAGGTATACAGTACAATTACATTTATTATTGGGATCTTGTACCTTTACATGACAGGTCTTGGTTCTCATTTTTTCCCCTTGTCCCTCCCTTCCCTTCCCTTCACCCCCTCCTACCTTCCCCATTTACAAACACTTTATTTCCATTTTTTCATATTTTTTCTTTTCCCTTGTTACCTTTAGGGGGAAGGGCTCTTACATTTTTAGCAAGGATAAAAAGAATGAAAAAGAAGAAGCAGCTGAATAATTATTAAGGACCTCATGTGTGCACACCACAGCTATTGTGCTGGTGTCTAATATTTCATCTGATCTTCCAAAATGAAGGTCTATATGGTTACAGATCTGTACAGTTACTCACTTGGGTAACACTGTCAGTTTGAATTTAGATCCCACCTCTTTCCGCTCAATCTCTTGTCTCCTCCATATGCTGTGGGTTTGGGACACCCAAGGCAGACTTGGAGGCACCTGTGACACATCTCTTCAGGCTACTGTGGACCCGAGTGGTCTCAGGGTCCCCTGTGGTCGTAGGGGTGCCATGATCAACCTTGGGTGCCTTTTGATTTTTCTCTGGAGGTGTGTGTGTGTGTGAGTGTGTGTAGGGTGAGGAGTATGCACTTTCACCCGTGTAATGAGGCTCAATTACCAGCTCCTTTTTCAGGGCCTGGAAGGCAATAAATTGGTAGAGAAGTGGGATTTTTATCTCAATCTGTCATAAGCCAATCCAATTCCCATGCCTTGTTCCTTATCCTCTCAGTTCATGGGAAAGTCTCTCCGCCAGCTGCTGACGCTCTACTATCTCTCCTGCCAGCTGTGGGGAGTGGGGAAGAGAGAGTTGTTACCTTCTTTCCTCTCTACTCTATTGAAAAAAAGGACATACGGATTTCCTCCTGGAGCTGGGAACAAAAGATCAACGAAAAGCTAGGTGATCTTTCTCTTTCTGCGTTCTGAGCCTTTCTGGGCCATTTTACAGATGGAGATTATAATACAGTTTAGATTGAGATTACCCCCAGAGGCCTCCCGCCCCTATAGGTGGGTGTGTGGAAGGTGATTGGATCTTGGGGGTGCTGTACTCATGAGTGGGATCTACTGGCGAGGCCAGTGGCTGTGTGTGTGATGGCAAGCCGGGGCTGGACGGTAGAGACAGCTTTCCAGGGGAGGGTGCATCTCCCTCTTTGGCTCCTTCCTTCACGCTCTGCTTCCTGGCTGCCATGAAGATGTGAGCAGTTTTCCTTTGCCAGGCCCTTCTACTACCCTGTATTCTGCACGGGAGCCTGCCCAACACAGATTGAGACTTCTGAAACTGTGAGCCCAAATCAACCTTTCTTCCTTCAAGTGATGAGTGTCAGATGTCTTGTCCCAGCAATGAGAAAGTGACTAAGACACTTACCCTACCTAAAGTCTTTCTTGAAGGAGTTGGTAGAGGACAAGATTAGAGTGCAGAATCTGGTACTTAAGCAGCAGCAGAGCGAGGCAGCCCACAGCAACCCTGGGTGCTCTAACCTGTAGACTCACCTGCTCTGTGCCTCCACCTTCCTACGCAGATGTGGAAGGTGCTGATCCATCCCTGGAGCTGCCCTGAGGGAGGGGATTGGAGTCCATACTTCCAGTAGCCGATCCCTGGCTGCTATGCGGTCTAACTTCCAGTTTAAGTATCCCCTTCCTGCCTCTCCCCATGCAGTCCTGTAAATTGCCTGTGCTGAATTCTGTACACACCTCAGTGGAAGGGGAATTATTTGCCAGATATATGGTATCTGCGAGAAGGGCCTCTTATGAGTCAGCGTTCAAATATGTTACCTGCTCAATAAACAGAGGTGGTTTGTTGTAAATTAAGGGAAATGAGGTGCCTGCAATGTTGTTCATCTACTGTTTCCTATTAGTACCACTTCCTTCTAAGTAGTCCATAATTCCCTGGGAACCGCTGGCCAGGCAGCTTGGAAGGGGGAGGTAATTGCACTGCAGTAGTTAGGCAGTTGGAACCACACAGTAAGGTCAGGAGATAGACAGGGCCTCCTTGGGGGCTTGGTTGGGCTCCCGTGATGGGATGGCACTGGGGCTGCCAGCTAGAGTGCTGAAGGGCAGTGAGGGTGGTGACGCAGGAGTAGCCTGGGCAGAAACAAGTGGCAGATTTGGAAAAAGAGTCCCTGCCTCTCACCACCAGGATGAACTGGGGTTGTGGGAACCCTGTGGTTCTTGATGGGCAGCATCTGGCTTTGCACGGCTTCCAGGAGAGGGTTGAGCCCTGATGAAAGAGGCTGTGGTGGGTGTGAGGGGGCTTGGGGTGTGGAGGACTGCAGGGCTGAGGAGAACTCGTGCATAGAACCCAGGTGAAACTCCAACCGGAGGGATTGGGCTGGTGAGTCTCGCTGCCAGGAGGCATTTTCTCACACTTTTTGCTCCCCAGTTATTTTCAGCCAGGCCCCATAGAGTTCACCCCACCTACAGTCCCTCATTCTGAGCAAGTCCTGCCGGTGGGAGGAAGGACTTAGCCATTCACACTACCCTTTCCCTGCCTGGCCTCTCAGCCCCACTGGCTTCTGTAGCTCACCTTCACACCAGGCATCCCAGACACCTGCCGAGATGTTGTGTTGGACATTGGGGTTGGGTGGGGGAGGGGCAGGCCCATCTGGTCCTTAACATCAACCGTTCATGTCTTTGCCCATGGAGATGTCGCTATCCCATCTGTCCATAGTCACTCATCCATGAGATCGCCACTGGGGCATCCCTGTTCCCACCATCTGGCCTTTTCAGATGCGTCCGTCTTCTGTGCCCTTAGGCCAGGTGACTGATGTTTAAAAGGGAGGGAGGGCAGCCTTGAACCCTCAGTTCCTGAGGGAAAACTTGAGTCCTTTCAGTTCCCCAAGGACACAGCCTTTGGACACACCAAGGCCCCAGTGGGTTTTGGGCCTGTTTGCTTCCCATCATGCGTTGCCCTCAGGAAGAAAGGCTGAGCTGCTTGAAAGGGGTGGAGGAAGGAGGAGGACTGATGCTCTGCGAGCCTTTTCTTACCACACGGAGATTGCTGGAGTTGCTGGGGACCTCAGCCAACATCTAGTTTAGCCCCCTTAATGTATAGGTGGGGCTCCGAGGCTCACAATGCGATAGCTTTAGTAGTAGAGGACTCCCCTCTCCTGGAAGAAGAGTTTGTGTGCAGCTGACATGCTGGAATGTGCCTGGAGTGTGGTGGGTTCCCAAAGCATAGGTGAATGTATGAATGAATGAGTAGATGGGTGAAGGAGGAAGATGGGATTCCTGGGAGCTCCAGAGCATCCCCACTTTTCCTCCCTGCCTCCTTTCCCTCTTTGCTCATGGTGTGCTTAGACAATTAACGTAGAAGGACACAGCAGGGTAAGTCAGAAAGCTGCCTATAGCCAAAGGCCAGGCCTGCCAGTCACCTGGAGGGAATCAGTGACTTCTGAGCCTACCCCCGACTCTTGCATCACTAGGCTGCAGTGGGCTGGGAAGCTATGAGTGCACCCCCTTTACTGCAGCCAAGGAGCTAGCTGGAGGCACACACAGGCCTGGGTTGGGGCCTGGTCTGGCTGAGCAGGAGGAGAGGGCGACAGGTTCTACCCCAAAAGACGAAGGGACCTCATCCAGTTAGTGGCCCAAAATGGCCATGGGTTTTTTGTCTGTTCCACCTCTGCTCATGATCACTGCTCTTTGGTGACTGGTTTCTACTGGCCACTTATTGAAGCTCTTCTGCTTTTGAGAGGCCTCATCTGTGTTGCCCCTTCCCTGTCTGTCCTGGCCTTCCTTAAGCAGAGCACCTGTAGTCAGCTGTACATATCCTGCTCCTCTGTGTGGAGTGCAAAAAACCCTCACCATGGCAGGCGTGAAAGATACTTTCAGGTTTCTGTGATTGGAAGAGACATTGTCTCAGTTTAATCCAGGGGAGGTGGAAGGTATCTTTTGAGAATTCAGATTCTACAGGCATCTGTCTAATGCCCAATCTTACCTCCTAAGATGGATTAGAAGTCTACATTCCCTTTGTGTCTTTTTTTCTTTTTTCTCTTCCTTAGCTAAGTCTTCTGTTTATCTTTGAGCCCCAGGAAGCAGTTTCTTGCATAAGACCTCCACATTGCCCATTTGTGGGCATCACCTTTAGTGTGACCCAGAGCTTGTAATGGATGGAGTCCTTTTCCCTAAGGCTGGTCTTCATGCCTGCACTGTACTGCCAATATACTAGTCCCTGATGAAACATCTCTGCAAGTATGGACTGACTGATGAAGGGGAAGATCTTGAGTCCAGGACACAGGCATCTGGGTTTGAATTCTGGCTCTGTAGTGTTACCTTGGGTAACCCAGTTGGCCAGTCTCTCTCTCTCTCTCTCTAATTTAAAATAGATAAAAATGTTGAGATAAGTGTCATAGGACAGTATATTTGTGGTGATATTTAGCAACGTTCCGAACCATTGTACAAGTAGTGGTTACGATTGTGTAATTAGACCCTGGGATTGCCACATTCTAGTTATTGTGTGCTGTGTTTATTAACTAGTCAAAAGGACCAGGCTGTGAAGGTTGCACTTTCATCTTTCTTGTTAGGAACCTTAATTGAGCAGTTCTGGGGTGGGATCTGGGAGCAGCTTGTAACATGATTGCTGCTCACTGATTTGCACTTTGCTTTCATTAGACATTCGTTGCACAGATACTGTTGAGCACCTGCTCCAAGTCCAGCCTTGTGGAAGGAGCAGGGCAAGATGAGAGAGCCTCTGACTGTGATGCAAGTCTAATGACTGCAGATGGAGGAGAGAAGAAAGGGGAAGCAGGCAGAAGGAGCCCCAGGTTGAAGCATGATTCCAGGAGTGTCTGGCTAGGCTAGTGGGGAGCCCTTGGATCAAAGACACTGGTAGAAGAGCCTTTGATTTTGCTAGAATAGACATATTTTTAATAATAGACCAGCCTTGCTTAGCTGCTGGCTGGAAATAGTCCTTGGGATGTGTGGCCTCAATATGTATGTGGTGGTGAATCCCAAAGGGCAGAGCTGAGGCAGAAGTCCGTTATGCTTCTCACAGCAGACATAGGAGTTTTGCATTTTTCATAGCAGCCACAACAGGTGGAAGTTCTTTGGAGTGAGGAAAGATAGATAATACTCAGCATAAGAAGCAAATAGATTAATTAAGTAAATTAATGAACTAATACAATAGAAGTTGGTAAATATATGTAAAAAACGAAGTGCATAAAGCATGTTAGGTATGTATGAAGAACAGCAAGAAAGCAAAAAACCAGAGAGACAGAAATGGAGTGAGTCTAGGGGAGTTCAGAAGGAGGGGGCATTTGAGAAGAGTGGCCTTGGAGGTCATGTATGGACTCTGCTCTATTCTGAGTGACATGAGCAGACAGTGAAGGGTTGGGGCAGATTCATGTCTTCCAAGATTCCTTAGGACCTATATTGAAGACCGATTCTTAGCAGCTAAACTGGCAGCCTGGAGACCAGTTGCAAAGTGATGACCTTGATTCAGGTGAGTGATAATGGTGTCCACGCAGGTGGTGGGGGTAAGGGATCAGACGTTGGGTGTGTTTTGAAGACAGAGGCAATGGGGTGTCTTGATGGATTGGTGAGAGAAAAAGAGTTGAGGATGAGGTCAACGTTTTTGGCTGGAATACTAGAGGAAATCTGCTCCATAAATATCAGTAAAGGGAGATTTTATGTGTTTAGTGGGAAGAAGAAGAAAAGAGTATGGAAAATAAAAACATGAAACAAGGTGAAAAACACATTATAACTCATTATACAACATCAATTTAAAGTAAATGGATTAAACTCACAATTCAAAACACAGAGGCTCTTAAATTAGATTAAAAATAAAGGTTTTAGGAGTGTATTTTCTACAATAGATATAACAAGGGCTTGTGTATTAGTCAGCTTTCCCATTGCTGGGATACAATACTCAACACTTAAAATTTAGAGGAGGAGAGGTTTAATTGGGCTCACAGTTTCAAGGGGTTCAGTCAATGGTCAGCAAGTTCCTAGGCAGTAACATCATGGTGGAAGGGTGTGGCACAGCAGGCTGTCTAGTTCTTGGTGGCTGGGAAGTAGAGCAGGGAAAGAAGACCAGAAAGGAATGGCAAGGGACCAGACATAGATCTCAAAGCTACATCTCCATGACCCACCAAGATACACCCAGGAATGTGCTCCACCAATCCCCTGGGTAGTTTCCAAGCCAATGAAGTTGGCAAATCAAGCTTAACTATCAAGACTGGAAATAAAAGGATAGAGGAGATGGCAAGCAAGTGTGAAGAAAAATATAAGAAATAAAGGAAGAACACTGTATTTCAGTAAAAGAAATAAAAGGCAAAACAATTTAAAAAAATTATGAAAATGTATGCATACTTCAGAACATAGCCTTAAATATATGTGTAGCCTTAAAATACTTATGCACATGTGTACACATAAAAATGTAGCTGTAGAAACTTAGGGAGCAAGAGATAAATCAAATATTTTATTTGAATTTTTTAAACATATTCCTCTTGTAAGTTTATAGTGCAAGTGGACAGAATTTATTAGGTATACAGAAGATTTGAACACTTGTTTAATAAGCTTGAATATGGGTCTATAATACATACAAATGTGCAACTTTATATCTAATGCAAAACACACATTCTTTTGATTATGACTATAAACTAGTTACAAAGGGAGCCTCATCAAATTCTAAAGGATCAACATCATACGATGTTCTCTAGACAAACTACAATGGCACTAAAATAGCTAGAAGAGAAAGTTCTGAATGCTCTTTTCACAAACAAATGATAAAACTTTGGCAAGATGATAACCCAAGCATCTTGAGTTGATCAATATACAATGTAGAAATGTATGAACTACCACACTGTGCCCTGTAAAGATGTACAGTTATTATCCATCAAAATCCAAGAAAGCAAAACAAAAAATAAAAACATATATCCCAAAGTCCTTGGAACCAAAAAGTGTTTCATATTTTGGATTTACCGTGGATTTTGGAATATTTGCACATACATAAGGAGATATTTTAGGGATGTGACTCAGGTGTAAACATGAAATTCATTTAAGTTTCCTGTACACACTATACCTAGCCCGAAAGTAATTTTCTATAGTACTTTTAGTGCAACTGTGACCGTGACCCTTCATATGAGACAGGTGTAAAAATTTCCATCTATGGCAGCATGTCAGGACTCAAATTGTTTTGGGTTTAAGAGTGCTTCCGATTTTGGATTTTCATATTAGAGAGTCTCATCAAATGCTAAAAAGCATTAAAGAAGAAATAATTCAGGAAATTGAAAAAAATATTCACAATTAAGCCAGTGAATAAGTCACATGGAAAACTTTGTGGGCCACATACAAAGTAGCATGTAGGGGAAAAGGTACAGCCTTAAATACATTTATTAGCAGACACAGATGACTGAAAGCAAATGACCTAAGTGCTGATGTCAGAGTCAAGAAAAGCAGCAACAGAATATGCTATAGAAAAAGAAGGAAATAATAGATACAAAGGCAGACATAAATGTATTAATGTTGCAAATTACAACAGCAACAAAAAAATCACAGAAGCTTAGCCAAGCTAGGCGTAGCCCTTTTAAAAAGATTAGCAAGGTAGATACACCACTGGCAAGACTGAGGAAAAAAAAAGTGATGCAATAAAATAAAAGTGGATGAAAAAGGAAACGGATAGACCCAACAGATTAAAAAAAAAAAAAAGAAAAGGAAAATGATACTGTGAAGTACCAATAAATTTGAAAAATTAGATAAATTGGAGAAATTTCTGGGAAAATGAGAAATGCCAAAATAGGTAAAGAATAACTAGAACACTATAAAACATACCAGTAATGGATAAAGAAATCAAAATCTAGACAGCTCTTCCTTTAAAGGCCTAGGTTGAGTTCTACCAAGTACCAAAGCAGAAAATAACCCCATTTTGTAGAAGCTGTTCCAGAAAATAGAAAAAGAAAGCCATCTGATTCATTTAATGAAGCTAGTTTTAATTGTTACTCTTAAACTAGACAAGGACAGGAGGAAAAAAATTATAGGCCCATTTCACTTGCAAAAATAGACAAAAACAGTCTGAGATAAAACATTAGCTAAACAAATCCAGCAGGGTAGTAAAATCAGTTGCCACATCGTTTTTGTGGGTTTATGTGAAGTGTGCCGTGGTGGTTTAACAGCAGAAAATTAACAGTTCACCACCTCTGTGAACCACAGAGAAAACCATCATAGGATTATCCCAAGAGTCGTAGAAAAAGCATTTGATGAAATTCATTATGTATTTGTAATCATCATTGTCATCATCATCATCATTGTCATCATCATTGTCATCAAAAGATAAGTTCAATACCCACTTATAGCCATCATCATCATCATAATACATTTTTCAGGAAATCAGGAACAGAAGGGCTTACCCAAACTGATGGTTGTCATGCTCAGTGGAGGAACATGAGCATTCATTTATTTTTAAGAAACTAACATACATGTGCAGGTCTGTGTGGCTCCACACACCCCTCCTCTTTGTCCTCTTCCTTGTGGAGGGAAGAAAGTCAGCATGAGCAGGCTTTGAGGATTTCTTTTGGAGCAGGTGCTGCTGGTTGATTATAACAGAAACACAAGATTCACCTCGATCTTAGATATGACAGAGTTAAAGTATTAAACTCTGTCCTCTTGAGCTGTACCATGTCTAACCTGGGCCTCTGTGGACTCCCCAGCTCCCTCAGTTTGCCAGGATGAGTGAATGAGTCCCTTGGTTTTGCCCTTTGGTGGGGATGGATTCTTTGAGAGAGAGGCCACGGGACTCCACATGGTCCTCCATGGCTGCCATGGGGATGTGTTTGGTGGAAGGAGAAAGATTAAGGGGCCGAGAGATGTGCACAGTCATGCTGGAGAGTGCATGACACCCTGTGTAGAGAAATGGTTTAAAGGGATTTTAGAAATGTTTTCTTCTCTCAGGGCAGCCCCTGTCTGCTTCCTTGAGAAGACCTTCAGTCAGGAGACATTTTCTAGCCGGGCGCCATGACACCCACCTATAATCCGAGCACTCTGGGAAGTAGAGGTAGATTCTTGCCAAGTTCAAACCCAGGTTGGGCAAGTTAGGGAAGCCATCTCAAAATAAAATAAAAAAGCAATGAGAATGTAGCTCAGTATGAAAGCCCTAGATTCAATCCCCAGTATCTCAAAAAATAAAAAACACAAAACCAAACAACAGTATAAGGAAAAAAAGGTATTAGATATGTGAGGTTTTATTTTCCTCCTTGGTGTGTTCTCATAATAAAACAGGAATTAAAAAGCCACATTTTTTTTCTGGCTACATAAAGATAAAGGGCCTCAGGCAACCCAAGGGCCCAGTAGGGCACTGTGGACAATTATCTTGGGCAAAGTGCGCGCAAATTCAGGTCCTTCATGCAAAGACTGCGAGAGACTGGCTGCTGCCTCTTTGACCCAAGTTCAAGTTCTTGTAAAGAAGTGTGCCGGCCTCAGCTGTGGTCAGGCATCCCTCGGGTCCTATCAGTTTCAGCAGCAATGGGGCAGTGATTGAGGTGGTGACAGGATCACTGGCACAAACTAGGTCCGGGGATAGGAGGCTGACTCTCAGAAAAGAGCATGTGGGATGGCTGGACCCTCCAAGCTTAGACTGCAGCTGTCTTCACAGAAAGTGCGGAGTCTTCATAAAGTCCGAGTCTGGCCAGGGAGGGTAACATGTGACTGTGTGCCAGAGGTGGCTGAGGACCACTGCAGCTGGGACCTGACCACACAGCAGTGATGTCCACCTTGTCTGCCTGCCGGTGTCTGAGGACATGGAACTGGGCCCGACAGGGAAGAAGAAAAATAGAAGAGGATTCATAACAGCCCGACACCCTCTGGGCTGAACCCAGCAATTTTATTTTTACTTGTTCAGGAGTGGGAAATGTTCTCACTGATTCCACATTTACTTCATTCCAGAGGACTTGTGAAAAATGACCTCAAGTGTAAAATATTGTCTACTAAAGAATTAACTTAATAGATAATTTGGATTCAATTATTGGCTCAATGCTAAAATTTGCTGGGAAAAGCTCAGGCCATATTTTATGACTGTCACATGATGCAGCGATTGTGAAATTAGTTATTAATGACTTTTGAGAGAGACACTTAAGAAAAGTCAACCGGGGGAAGAAAATACATCACTTAGGCTCTTATAGGGCAGGCTGAGACGGGGGACGCGGCCGCCTCCATTTCTCAAGTGATCCAATTTTGCTGACGGACCCTCTTCCCTCGGCTTCTGTCCTCCTCTCTCCTGGGTTTGGGGTGGAGTCATATGTGAGTTCTTCGGGAGCAATTAGGAGCTGAAGGTTGCTGCAATCCATCATGGCAACGGGGACGCCATCTCTGCCCTCCCTGAGAGCTGGTGCTGACCTCTCACCTCAGCTCCAGGCCATCGATTTTCCCTAGCCGGTGTCGTGTGGGCCCTGAATGAACTTTTAAAACTAGAATGAATTGCCGGCACTTTATGACCGTTACTGCCCACCTGCAAGCCGTTTGCTAGTCAAAGGGCGAAGTTTTTCTGAAGTGCCTGGGCTTCCTTCAGGTGTGAGGCTAATACTCCTCCATTAATGCCTTTAAAGTTACTGCTGAAGCCACCTTCTAATTCAATTCAGATGACATTGCTTAATTCTTCCCGAGAGTCCTTACAGTGTTCTTACTGTAGCCCGGCACTGAGTTCGGGCCTGCCCGAGTGGGAGGGATGTTTAAGACATGCTCTCTGCTCACTGGAGGCCTTGGACTCAAGAGCTGGTCCACCATGCAGGGTAGTGGGCACACTTGTCAGAGCGGGTACAACCGTTCGGCAGAATGATTGATGCCGGTGAGGGTCAGTGTGCCATGTGGCCCCCAGGGAAGGTGGCAGAATAAGGGTGAGTAGTGTGGAAGACCAGACTCAGACACTAAGTGAAGAGTAGTGTGGAAGGACAGCTCATTCATTCAACAAATACAAAGGTAGGCATGATGCCAGGTACCTGGACAGCACCATGAGGCCGCAGGTACCCAGAACACACAACAAATGCTTCATGCTCATGTGTGAATTATTTACATATGTGTAGGGAGGTGATGATTAACAACACATGCTTAAATTGGCTTTCCCATATAAGAGAAACCATGTGATATTTAATCTTCTGTGTCTGATTTATTTCACTTAGCATTATGGTCTCAAGGTGCATTCATTTTCCTAGAAATGACTCAAAATATCCTTCTTTATGGCTGAGGAGTACTCCATTGTGCATTTATACCACATTTGCTTTATCCATTCATCCGTTAATGGGCCTGCAGGCTGTTTCCGAGATTTAGCTACTACAAACATAGGTACGCATGTATCACGGTATTATGATGTGTTTAACTCTTTGGGGAAGATACCCAGAAGAGATAGAGCTGGGTCAAATTGAATCTCTATTTTTAGCTTTCTGAGGAATCTCTGCACTGATTCCCATAGTGCAGGAGTGGTTCTATTAGTTTACATACTCACCAACAATGGAGAAGGGTCCTTTCCCCCTACAGCCTCACCGGCATTTGCTGTTGAGTTTGTGATGATAACCATTCTTTCTGAAGTAAGATGGTATTTCACCATAAGTACTTTAGGAGCAAAATAAAAGATTGTGGGAAACAGGGAGGTAGATTTTGTGGAAATAAGGAGGGGATCTGGGGATGGCGGAGACGGGAGGGAGGAGGAAGGAAAGTTAGAAGGATCAAGATGTGATATGTATTATGCTTCATGATGAGTGCATTTATTATGTATTGCAAATATAAACTAGTGAAGGGAAGACAAAAGAGAACAACACATGCTTAAAAGGTAATTATGTCCTAAACCAGAAGAAAGTGAGTGCCACAGAAAAGAAAAACAGTGGGGTAAGGAGCCTTAGGACATGGATAATGGTGGAAGGGAACAATTTCAAATACAGTACCCATCACTGAGGGTACCCTAGTAAATAGATGAGAGAGGAAGCCAAGACTTCTGTTCATGGGTCTTTGGGAAGAGGCCTCTGCATGCAGGGCACAGGGCATGAGAGAGGTGTGGGTGTGGCCTGTTCCAGCAACAGTAGTGAGGTCTAGTGAGGTCTTGAAGGCAGAGAGAAGAAGGGGAGATTGGAAACGTGATGTGACAGATTGTGCCTAGGGCTTGGAGGCGGCATCTTAGAGGTCATTGTAAAAACTGGCCTCCTTCTCTAAGTGCAATATCGGTTGTTGAACACAGGGAGAGTAGGATTTGAATTATGTTTTAAATGGACTATCCTACTTGTCATTTGTGGCTAGACTGTGGGGGGACAGCAAGGAGAGAACTTGGGAAATCAGCTTGAAGGCTAAGCCAATAAGCCTGGCCAGAGAAATCCACTGTGCCGCTGTGGAAGTGGGCAGAGCCTGGGGAATTTTAAAGATGGTGTCAGTAGGCCTTGCTGGTGGGGTGGATGGGTGAGGGAAAGAGAGAATTTCAGATGGGCTCCAAGGCTGCCTGTAATAAACTTTGGGGGTCACATTCAATCCAAGGAAGCAAGGACTGTGACCTTGCTAAGGACCGTGACTCTTCCCCTTTCCTGCTTCTCCTGGGCACACTCCCTTAGTACAGCACTAACACAAGAATCCCCACCTCAGACTTGACTTCCCAAGAACCCCAGTGAAGACGCTAAACTGTCTCTTGGGCAGCACGTTCACAAACCCCTATCCAGATCAAGAAATGAGCACGCTCAGCCCACAGAAGACCCTTGGGCTCCTTCCCAGAGATTGTCTGCATCATAACACCATGGGTCAGTTTTGTCTGCTTTGAAAAAATATAAATGCCGTCACGCAGTCCGTATTCTGTTTTTGGTCTGACTTCCTTTACTTGAATTGTGATAGTTGTTCATAATGTTGCACATATCAGCAATCCATTCTCTGCAGTTGTATAGTATTGCATTGTGTGTGCACATGACACTTTCTTATCAATCTGATGTTGATGGACAGTTAGGATTGTTTCCAGATTCAGGCTATTAAAAATAATAATCTCATAAAAAGTCTTTCATGTGTCTTTTGCCGCCCATATGTAGGTGGTTTTCTCAGGTGCAGTAAATGGTGGAATTGCTAGGTCATAGGGTACACAGGTATGTTTGAATAGATGCTGTGAGGCAGTTTCACATGGTGTTTTTATATTATTCTCCCCTCAGTGTGTAAAGGTTCCAGTTGCTCTACATACTTGTTAACATTTGGTAGTATTAGGTTTTCTAAAATTTAAAAATGAGAAGTATACTCCATTGTGTCATGTTTTTCATGAGCATTTCCCTGATGACAAAAAAGATCAAGCACATTTTCATGTGTATTGACCTTTGCGTATATTGACTTTTGTAAAAATTCCTGCTCTTGGGCTAGAGATTTAGCTCAGTGGTTCTGCCACCTGCCTTACAACTACAAGGTCCCAAGTCAATCCCAGGTACAAAAAATAAAAAAAATAAAAAATAAAAAAAAATCCTGCTCTTGTCTTTCTTCCATTAAACAGTTTGGTTGCCTATCTTTGAGTAACTTTTAGGATTTCTTTGTATATTCTGGATATGAGTGATGCATCATTTGCTAGCTGTATATATAAGTAAATAAAAATAAAATATTTCCCACTTTGGTTGCTTTTCACTTTATATTATTTTTTAAAAAAATAATAAATTTATTTTCTATGCAGTTAGTAGATTGTATACTTTTTAAAAATCTTTGCCTAACCCAAATTCTTGAAACTGTTTATGATTTTTAAAAAATTCATTGTTTATTGGTACATTTTAGGTATAAAATATGATGACATTCATCATTGGAAATTTGTACTTCTACATGATATATCTTGGTTTTTATTTTTTTCTTCATTCCCCTGCCCTCCCTTTAACCCCTCCACCCCTCCCTAATTACAAAAACTTTGTTTTCCTTTTCTCATATTTATTCCTTTCCCTACCCCTACCCCTCTACTTCCCCTTTCCCTTTGGGCCTTATCTTCCTGTTTCACATCTATTCAACATTTTGACTCTATTTACATTTTCAGTTTCTCATACCAGTGAAACGATTCAGTATTTGCACATGTGTGTCCTATTTATTTCACTTAAGAATATGGCTTCAGTGTGTATCCATTTAGCTAAATGTCTCTAGTTTCTCATTCTTTATGGCTGAGTAGTACTTCATTTTATTAAAAAACACACATACATTTTCTTTATGCAGTCAGCAGTTGATGGGCAGTTGGGCAGTTTCCAAGTTTTAGCTATTATAAACTTTGCCACTATGAATGTAGGTGCACATATATCTATGTGGTATGATACTTTTAATCCTTTTGGGAAAGTACCCAGCAGAGAAATAGCTGGGGCAAATGGGACCTCTAGTCCTAGTTTTTTGAGGTATCTCCCTATTAATTTCCGCAGTAGCTGCACCAGTCTGCACTCCCACCAACAGTGGAGAAGGGTTCCTTTCTCCTCACATCCCCGCCAGCATTGGTCATTGGTTGATTTCATGAGAGCAGCCATTCTTTCTGGAGTGAAGTGGAATCTCAGTGTTGTTTACATGTGCATCTCATGAATGACCAGTGCTGTTGAACATTTTTTCATATGTTTATTTGCTGTTTCTACTTCTTTGTCTGAGAAGTGTCTATTTCAGATGCCCAGTTTTGGATTGGGTCTTTAAATTTGGGAGGTCTGATTTTTTAAAGTTCTTTATATGTTCTAGATAGTAGACCTTTGTCTGAGGAACAGCTAGTAAAACTTTTTTCTCACATTGTGGGTAATTCTTCACTCTATTGGTGGTTTCTCTTGCTGTGCAGTAGCTTTTTAATAAGATGAGATTCCAGTTGTTGATTCTTTTTGCTAGTTTCCATGCAACTGAGGTTTTGTTCATGAAATCTTTTCCTATGCCAATGTTTTTAAGAGTTCTGCCTAACCTCTATTCCAGCTGGTTTAGTCTTTCTGTTTTACTATTAAGATCTTTGATCCATTTCAATTTTAGTTTAGTGCATGGTGAGAGATATAGGTCTAATTTTAACCTTTGGCAAATTGAAACCCAATTTTTCCAGTACCATTTATTAAAGAGGCAATCTTTTCTCCAGTGAGGGTGTTTGGCACCTTTATCAAAGATGAGGTGGCTAAGTGTGTCTGGAGTTGTTTCTGCATCTTCTAATCTGTTCCACTTGGTTCTCAAGTCTATTTTTTTGCCAGTACCATACTGTTTTTATCCCAGTAGCTATGTAATATAATTTCAGGTTGGGAACTGTGATACCCCCGACCTTGTCTTTGTTGCCTAGAATTGCTTCTGTTACTCCAGGTCTCTTCTTTTTCTCTAGTTCTGTGAAGCATGCTGTTGGAATTTCAATTGGGGTTGCATTGAATTTATATAGCAGTTTTAGAAATATGGCCATTTTCACTATATTTGTTATTCCTACCCAGGAGGAAGGGATATCTTTCCATTTTCTGATATCCTCTTCATTCTCTTTTTTCAGAGTGCTGTATTTTTCAGAGTAGAAGTCTGATTTCTTTTGTTAGATTGATTCCTAGGTATTTCTTTTCTTTTTTTTTGGATGCTGTTATGAAAGGAATTGTTTCTCCAGTTCCTCTCTCAGTGAGTCTGTTGTTTGTGTACAGGAAGGCTATTGTTTTTTTGTGTGTTGACCTTGTATCCAGCTACTGTACTAAATTTGGTTTTTAAGTTCAAAAGACTTTTGGTGGAGTTCTTGGGATCTTCTATATAGAGTGTCATGTCATCTGCAAATAATGACACTGTAACTTCTTCATTTCCTATCTTTATTCCTTTCATTTCTTTCTCTTGTCTAATTGCTCTGGCTAATGTTTCCAGGAATATATTGAACAGGAGTGGTGATAGTGGAAATTTTTGTCTTGTTCTTGATTTTAGCATGAAGGATTTCAGTTTTTGATATGATATTGGCTGTTGGTTTTTTATAGGTGGCTTTTATAAGATTGAGAGATAGACCATCTTCCAATTTTCTGCAGATTTTTAAAAAATCATGAATGGGTGCTGAATTTGTCAAACACTTTTTCTACATCTATTGAGATGATCATATGGTTTTTGTCCTTGGCTCTATTAATATAGTGTATTGCATTTATTGATTTGTATATGTTGAACCTTCCCGGCATCCCTGGGACGAATCCCACTTGGTCAGCGTGTATGGTCTTCTTGATGACCCCTCTGTATTCTGTTTGCCAGCATCTTATTAAGGATTTTTGCATCTATACTCATTAGTGAGATTGGCCTATAGTTTTCTTTTTCATTTGAGTCTTTCTCTGTTTTTGGTATCGAGGCAGTGCTTGCTTCCAGGAATGAATTTGGAAATATTGCTTCCCTTTAAATTTCACTGAGGAGTTTAAACATAGTGGCAATAGTTCTTTTCTAAATGTTTTGTAAAATTCAGCAATGAAGCCATCGGGACCTGGGATTTTCTTCATTGATAAGTTTTTAATTACATTTTCAATTTTGTTGATCGATACTGAGTTGTTTAGGATTTTTAGGTCTTTGTTCAACTTTGATAATTCATATGTATGTAGAAATCTGTACACTTTTTCCTGTGTTTTTCATCTTATTGTCATGTAGTTTTTCAAAGTAGGTATCAATGATCCTCTGGATTTCTGTTGGGTCTGTTGTAATTTCACACTTTTTACTCCTAATTGCATGGATTTGGGCCTTTTCTTTCCTTTTTTTGATAAGGTTGCCTAAGGGTTTGTCAATTTTATTTATTCTTTTGAGAAACTGACTCTTTGCTTTGTTGATTTTTTTTGTATCGTTCTCTTAGTCTCCATTGTATTGATTTCTGCTCTGATCTTTATAATTTCCTCCCTTGTATGAACTTTGAGTTTGTTTTGCTCTCCTTTTTCTAGAAGCTTGAGGTTTAGCATTAGGTTGTTTATTTGCGCTTGCTCTGTTTTCCTAAGATGAGTATTCACTGCTATGAATTTCCCTTGTGGGACTTCTTTTGTTGTGTCCCATAAATTCTAATATGTTGTATTGGCATTGTCATGTAATTATAGAAACTGTCCTTTAATTTCCTCTGTGACCCATTGGTTGTTTAGGAGTGTGTTGTTTAATTTTCATGTGTTTATTAAGTTCTTGTGGTTTCTTTTGCTATTGATCTCCAATTTCATTGCACTATGATCTGATAATATACAGGGGGATAACTTCATTTCCTTTTCATTTACTCAAACATGTTCTATGAGAAAGTATTTGATCTGTTTTGGAGAATGACCCATGTGTAGCTGAAAACAAAATGAATTCTGATTTTGTGGGGTGGAGCACTCCTTAGACAGTTGTGGAGTCCATTTGAGAGTTTGGTTGAGTTCTAGCATTTTATTTATTTATTTATTTATTTATTTTTGGTCTAGTTATCTTTATCTATTTTTGACAGTGAAGCATTGAGGTCCCCAACTACTATTGTAATTTTCTTATTTGATTTTTCATGTCCATTAATATTTATTCTATATAGTTGAGTGCACTAGTACTTGGTGCATATATATTTATGATTGTCATTTCTTCCTCTTGAATTGTTCCCTTTACAAGGATGTAGTGGCCTTCTTTGTCTTTCTTAATTAGTCTTGGCTTGAAATCCATTTTGTCTGCAAATAGGATAGTTATTCTTACTTTTTTTCAGGTTCCTGTTGAGCATTGTTTTCCACCCTGTAACCTGTAGCTTATGAGTTTTTTTGAATTAAGTATGTTTCTTGTATGCAACACATTGTTGGATCTTGCTTCATGACTCATTATGTCAGGCTATTTCTTTTGATTGGTAAATTGAGACCATTAACATTGGTGCTTATAACTAATATGTACTGACATCCTTGTCATGACCTTTTCCTGTTGTTGGATTTTTCCTCTTTGCATTTAATTTTTTTGTCTTGTCTTATGGATGCTTGGGCTTTGTGGGGTTGTGACCCTCATTGTCTTTTCCTAGGATATTGTTTAAAAATTTTTGAAGTGTTAGTTTCATGTTCATGAAGTTCCTCAGGTGTTCTTTGTCATGAAAGTATATTATTTCTCCATTAATTTTGAAAGATAGTTTTGCAGGGTACATCAATCTGGGTTGGAGGCTGTTTTCATTTAGGGCTTGAATACTTTGCTCCAGGCTCTTCTTAACTTAAGGGTTTGTGTTGAGAAGTCTGCTGTGTGCTTCTGATGGGCTTTCCTTTGTATGTGCTTTGTTTCTTTTCTATAACTGCTTTTAGTAATTTGTTCTTTGTTGGGTTTCTGGACTCTCAACTATTATATGCCTAGGTGTAGATTTTTTTGATCATGGCTGTCTCTAGTCGTATATGCCTCACTTATCTGAATGTCAAATTCTTTTCTAGTTTGGAAAGTTTTCTTCCATTACTTCTGTGAACAGTTTTTTAAAATATCATTTGCATTCCCTCCTGTTTCTTCATTGACTCTGATCAGTCTTATGTTATTCTTCATGTAGCAGTTGCTGGATTGATTTCTCACAGTCTATTGCTATTTTTAAGAAATTTTTCTTTTCTTGGTCACTAATTACAATCCTGTCTTCTATATCTGATATTCTGTCCTCACGTTGGCTCATTCTGCTATGTAAACTTGAAATGGAGTTTTTAATCTCCTGGATATCTGTTTGAATCTGTTTTATGGATTCCATTTTTTCCCTATGGTGGGATTCCATCATGTTCCTGAGATCCTCTATTTTTTTTTTTATCCACCTCTGCTCTAGAGTTATTAATCCTGTCTTTCTCTGACATTAATCATGTCATCATCTTTGTTGTTATCTAAGAAATTATTTCTGATTTTATTTTTTCCAAATCCTGTTTTGTTGCCAGTTCAAGCAGTCCAGGTGGTTGAGCTTCAGATGGTTCCATCTCATTGCTCCTTGAAGTTACCTTTGGTAATCTTTGGTTTCGAGCCTTATTCAGGTGTCTTCTCATTTGAACCACTGCAGTCTGCTGTCCATTCATTGAGGTGACTCTTTGCTCTCCCAGTGGACTTCAATTCTCTACAAGTCTCGGAGAGGCCGTCTCTCTACTGCTCACCACTGCGCCAATTCCTGGGTTCAGAATGGTGGGCTCCTGAACCCCTGAAGTGTGCTGTTGTCTGAGCAGGCTTCTTGCTGGAGCCTCTGTGCACGTACCAGTGGTATCTGGGTGGGGCTGTGGCTGGGACCTGCATGCTGCACAGCTGTTGTCCGGGTGGCAGAAACTGTTTATGTTTTATTCTAGAAGGTTTATAGCTCTTAAGTTTTTTGACTTGAGCAATAGAAGAATGGAGTTTCTATCAACCAAAACAAAGACTGTGAATAAAGGATTTCTTTTTTTATCTTTTATTACATTTATTGGTACATTTTAGGTATACAGTACAGTTACATTCATTATTGGGATCTTGTACCTTTACATGACAGGAGGTCTTGGTTCTCATTTTTTCCCCTTGTCCCTGCCCTCCCTTCACCCCCTCCTCCCCTCCCCATTTACAAACACTTTATTTCCATTTTTTCATTTTCTCATATTTTTTCCCTTATTACCTTTCCCCTACCCTTCCCACTTTCCCTACACCTTTAGCCCTTTTCTTACCATTTAATAAAGGATTTCTGAGGGGGCTGGGATAGAAGTGGGAGGTTAATTTGGATTATGTTAAGTTTGAAATAACTGTTAGACACCCAAGTGAAATTTCACACAGATCATTGGATGCCTGAGTTAAATTTCAGAAGCTAGGCAGTCTTGAAGATGTGATTGAAGCAATATTATTGAAGCTATTGTTCCAAGCCATGACCATATTGAATTCTGCATGATGGGAAACCAGATGGAGACAGAAAGAGATGGAGGGAAGGAAGGAAGGAGGAAGGGAGTGAGGGTGGGAGAGAGATAGTCCAGCAAGGTGGAAGACTAAAGAACTGTGGTATTCTGGAGGGTGATGAAGAAGGTATATCAGGATGAAGCGTCAGCATGGTGCTGACTGGTGCTGAATGATGCTGACCTGCCCCATAAAATGAGGACAGGAACCTGAACCTTGGACTCCATAATATACAACAATATCTGCAACATTGATGACAGGGCTTTTGGAGATAGGTGGGTACGAAGCCTGACAAGACAATGTTTGGAAGAGGAAAGTCCTGGCCCCAAACAGATGGCCGGGACACCATAAGAACCTAGGCCAGGTATTAGAGTCTGAAAGCTGGGAGGAACCTGGAAGTCACAAGTGAAGGCAGCTGATTCAGGAATTGGTAAATCCAGCCAGTCTCTGGGGTTGCTTTTAAGGAGTCACCTGAGCAGGTGGGTTCTTGCTGAAGAAGAGCCCCCGGACGGAGGGACATGACTGTGTGACCTCTCTTTGGTGTGGCACACACAGTGCTTTATAAGACATGAGTTTTCCTCAATTTATTTCCCCCATTTGTTCCCTCTCTGCCTTTTCTTATGCCCTCAGTTCTGAACCTCCCCTTGGGGCTCCCCATTGTGTCTTCTGCTCCATGCCTCTGCTTAGCCTGGCTCCACTCCAAGCCTCTGCTGCTGCTCAGGCCTGAGGGATTCCTACTGATCCTTCTAGACTGAGCTCAGCAGTGTGAATCCAGGAAACCTTGTGTCTGCTTGCATCCAGCATCCATTCTTCTTCTTTGTTACTTCTTTCATTGGCTCAAGGGGTCTCTTTATCAGTGTATGTACTGTGCTAGATGCTAAGCTCCTCATGGGCCATTTCTGTCCCTGGGGCCATGCCCAGTGCCTGGCTCAGAGCAGGTTATTAGTGGTCATACTTGGGGAATGCAAGAAGGCTGGCACTAAGTTGGATGTGATGAGAAGATGGGAATGATTTTGCAGGTAGGAGAATGGAGCTAGGGGCCACCAAGTAGTGCACTGATGTGGTGATGGGAAGGACCCTGAGCAATGGGCTTCCTGAAAGTTTGAGCTGCGGATAGTTGGGAGGAAGATAGTGCTGTCTTATTTAAAGTGGCACACATTTTTGTGTATGTGTGTTTGTGTGTGTGTTTGTGTGTGTGTGCGTGCGCGCGCACGCACCCTTGCATATAAACGTGGCATTGGAGGAAGCAATTATGAGTAGCGAATCAAGGTAATTTACATGGATAAGTGCATCCAGTGAGGCTTGACTTTCCCACTCTGGTTTATTTAGAGCAGGAGGAGCCCCACGGGGAGCTCTCCTCAGGTGGGTGAATGACAGAGTGGCCAGCAGTGTAAATAATCCTGCCGTCAGTCCCAGATAAAGTCTCTGTCCTCTTGTTAGTGCTGGAAGAGGAGGCACCAGCAGTGGTTCTGAAACGTTTTTAGAGACCAGCCTCTCCTGCTTCTCCCCTTTACCCTCCCTGAAATAGTGGAGGACTAATCTTTTATAAATAAGTTGATTGCTTTTAATTCTAATTAGAAAAGCAAAATATGTTCAGTACAGAACATCTGAAAAATACAGAATGGTATAAAGACAAATCAAAATAACCCTAATTCTACTACCCAGAGATAACCATTATTAGCATTTTAACAAATTCCCTTCAGTCTATTTTCTATGCATAAATGCATTTTTAAAAACAACTCCTTCCGTACTACATTTCCAGTCTATGTAATGATTTCTTAAAATTTAAGATTATATTTTGAGACTTTTCCTTTGCCATTGCTATTAATGATTGGAATAATCACTTTGTGGATAGTCTATGCTTTATTTAAATGTCCTCAATTAGTAGACATTAAGTTATTTCCCTCTGTTTTTCTAAATAATATTGCAATAAAAAGTGTTGCTTATAAATCTTTGTCTATATCTTAGATTATTTAGAATAGATTTCTAGAGGTTAGATTCTTATTTCAAATTACTTTCTAGAATATTTGAGTGGATATGGATTTTTTGGTTATTGTTTTGATCAATTTCTAGTCTTATCAGCAATTATTGGGAATGATTATCTTATAGCAATAGATATTATTTAAAATGTAATGTCTATTTGTATTTTTATTTAGCAATCTTTATGTGTTTGCCTATTTTAATTGTTATAATTTTGTTTTTATTGTTAACTATAAGCTCTGTGCAATATAAAAAAGATTGCTTTACTGTACCTTTATTAATTTAATTGTAACAGCCATTTGCTCATTTGTTTGTAATGTTTTTGATATGCATAGGCTTTAATAATTTTGCATGTAGAAAATTTTAAATCTTTTTTATAGTTTCTTGCACTTATGCTTAGCCAACCTTTTCGACCAAAAGGTAAATGAAATAGTCACCAACAGTTTTTGTAGTTATTTTATGATTTCATAAGATTTATGAATTTAAAAGTCATCCACCTGGAATTTATTTTGATGAAAATTATTATCTTTTCAATTACTAACCAAATAGTCAAGTGTCCTAAATAATCATCTTCTATTTAGTGATACATCTATTTTTAAAATAAATTCGTATGTGTGAATTTATTTATGTACTTGAATTTGCTGTGAATGATGTGTTAATTTTTCCATCAGTTCCATGCCATTTGGTTGCTGTAGTTATAGTCAGTTTTAATACTTGTCACAGCACGTTTCTCTTATTTTCTAGAGTGACTTTTGGAAATTATTGTGTCTTTACAGATAGCCTCTTAGTTAAGCTTTAAGAATAAAATTCTCTTGGATTTTTGATTGGAGTTGCACTGTTTATAAATTAGTATGTGGCGAATTGACTTCTTCACAAAATGCAGCCCTCCCTCCCACAGATACACTATTTTAATCCAAACGGATGCTTTACTGATGTGGAATTAGGGTAACCCACCTAGCGTACCTGGAAGATGAGCACAGGGGACAATGATGTGGGGCAGGCGGAGTGAGGCTGGGTGGCAGCTTGTCATCCATCACCTGCTCTTGCCCTGACCCCAGGTGGTCCCTCCAGGGTCACTTTCGTGAATGTTCTTGGCTTCTGCCTATGCTTCTAGATTTTTTTTTTTCTCCTGTTTCATTTGCACTCTCTTCATTTCTGATTCTGTGTCTGGCTTTGGTTTTATAATTTTGTATACCTCTGGGTAAATAGGTGGTTAGCAGATACCATCATGGTACTTTGGGCTGTTTTTTGGTTTCTCTCTGTCAAGATAAAGCCATTTGTATTCTCTTCTCCTCTCCGCCTCCCCCGCTCCCTCCTTCTCTTCTTCTCTTTCTTTCTTTGCCTGTTTCTCTGTCTTCAGAAAGTCCTGTCTAGACAGCCTGAAACTCTGAGCCTCGCTATCCTCTGGATGACAGCTATCCTCTGGCACCCTTTACTCCCAGCACCATTTATTTCCCTAGCTTCATCTCTGAGTCCTCTTAGAGCAAATAGTGGGTCTTTCTGGAGCCTAGATCTCTGTATTGGAAGGGAGGAACAGTAAGTTGGACAGTTGGGTGTGGAGTTTATCTGGTCCTGGAGGTTGCTTTGAGACAGAGGACAGTATCAGAGCTCTCCATTTGTCCTGGTATTCCAGACTGACAATATCCTGATTTGTCAATGAGATTACACTCAATTAACCAAATGATCTTTAGCTTCTCTTTTGTGTGGGGCATTTTTCACTTCCTGATCTAGGGTTGAGAAGGATTTCCTGGGACTCTACCTGGATCAGAAAGATGTACTCATCCTCTACTGCCAGCTGTACCCTTACCCTTCACCCAGGTTCCTGGGACCTGCTGGCCTTTGGGTGGTGGTTGAGATGTGTCTGTCTACTGGATAATTACTCTCTTCAGTGTTTCTGGTCTTTGTAAGAGGAAAGAACTGGAAGAAAAGGGCAAGAACAGAATGATGTCCTTTCTTTTACAAATAAAGTTTGTCTTGCCTCTTTGATCTTTTTTATTTTTATTTTCTTGCAGTGCTGGGTTGGAACCTAGGGTTTTGAGCATGCTAGGCAAGTGTTCTATCACTGAGCTACATTCCTAGCCCTCTCTTGCCCCTTTAAGAAGCATAGAGAAGAATTAATGTCAGTAAAGGGGAAAAGTAGGAAAGAAGAGACCACTGCTATTTCTTTGTTTTCTTATCTCGAAGGGAAATTTCTGTTCTTGGTGTGACTCTCCCCGGTGTAGAGGAATTCTCCTTACTCACATCTTGTCCTCCCACCTCACCCCTCACCCCTTCACCCTGACTGTGACACAGCAACATCCTCAGTCTTGTGAACTCACCGTTCATGTTTTCCTCTCCTCTTCCCGCGTGACCCCCACCCCCAACCTGAGGAGCACGACATCTCTCCTGTCCCTCCCAAGAGTTGGGCTCCATGTCAAAGTCATGCAGAATTGTCTAATTATAACAGATTAATCCATTAGGATTTATGCCTTTCTATTTATTGGCTGGAACTATCCATTTCACAGCTGTGGCTCCCACTTCTAACCAGCTAGCAGGCAATTTAAATATAGAAAGCAATTTAACCTAGTTGGATACCGAGGCATCTCACTTAATGTACTGCATAAATTTTGGAGCTCTTTGCTCTCAGTCCTCAAAAGGGCAGCCAGCAGTTTCATGTTCTGGAAAGATTTGGCTTTTCAGGGAATTTACACCCTAGGAAGGGATCCTAGGACTGGGTAAAAGAAAAGAGGCTCTTCGAATGAGATCAAGAGTTTTCAGGTCAGTTCATCTTTTTTTCTTTTCTTTCTCCTTTGGGGTCAATAATCTTAATTTTCTGAGAGTCTGATGTCTGTAGCAGGTGTCTGAATTTTTCTCACTCCTTAACTTTCACTTACTGCTGTTTGGGTAAAGCTTTTTCCCCAATTATACTAATAGAGTCAGCCTGCCTGCTGAAAACTTGTAGTCTAAATGACACCATATCTAGTCCTGTTGAGGTTCCTGGCCTGTGGCCTAACACCTGGCTTACAGTAGACCCCCAACCCCATTAAATGTGTGTCTCAGCTGGTGAAGGAGTCATGCAACATGGCCAACCCATTTCTAAGTGACAGCACTCAAGGCACACGGACTAAGGAAAATCCTTCCAGTGGATAGACCTGGCCATCTCCATTTTAGCAAGGAGATAGGCAGAGAGCGAGGTTTTGCTGAGACAACAGAAGACTGAGATGAACACAGTGGAAGTCAGGGGCCCATGGGCCTGTCACAGAGATGGGTGATTGGGTGTTTCCTTCTCTTTTCTATAGAGCCCCAGAAGTTAGGGATAATAGGGTAAGGGATGGAAGCCAGAGGAAAAAAGAGTTGGATTTGACTTATTTAGTGAACAAACTTCTCATTGATCAAGTGCTTATACTTTTTCTTTTAAGCAGAACTGGAAGTAACAAATTCCCTACCACTATGCTTAAACAAGTGCTAGACAATTAGAGATGGGAGGCAATAATGGAGTTAGAACTGGACAAGACTACAAGACCTTAAAGATGCTTAACATTTCTGACTGTGGCTATGCTTACACCTGTTTTCAGGAATTGTAGACCTGAAGTTCAAGCTATTTTATCCACTTCCCTAGAAAAAGGGACCATGGGTTAGGAGCTTTCTTAGTTCATAGACCCCGAGTCAAGAGAATGAGTGTAGGCTCCCCTGGTCCTCCGTAAGTGTGGGTTTAGTTGTTTCCAGCACAGATGGCAATCACAGCAGTGGGGCTGGTTGGGTATTAGTGTTCCATGGCTGCTATAATAAAGTGCCACAAACCAAGTGGCAAAACAACAGAAATTTATTGTATTAACTGTTATAGAGGA
This sequence comes from Fukomys damarensis, assembly GCF_012274545.1. Taxonomy (NCBI): domain Eukaryota; kingdom Metazoa; phylum Chordata; class Mammalia; order Rodentia; family Bathyergidae; genus Fukomys; species Fukomys damarensis. The sequence goes on along the minus strand of NW_022900930.1, from coordinate 42,586,169 downwards.
TAGGGTCTGAGATCGTGGTATCAGCAGGACCGTGTTCTCTCTGAGGATCTGTTATGGTTTAGAACTAAAAATATCCCCTGGGGAATTGGTTTTTTCAGAATCATCTCACCATGCTCAGCCATAGAAATGGGCCTGAGCTGGTGGCAGACATTGGCATCATCTCTGTGGTGTTGGTTTTACAGGCATGCAGAATGTAGGACTTAAGGGGTGATGGAAGCACCCACCCAGATTTCAGAGGAAGGCGTGGGAGGCCAGGCATAGTGCCCCTTAGAGGGCAACATGAAGCTGGGCGAGTGAAGCTAAATGTGTGGGGGAGATCCCAGGAAGTTAGAGATGCCAGGAATCCAAAACATCTGCTGAAGAGAGCTGCAGGAAGTGAGTGGAGCCAGCCCAAGAAGGCCATGTGGGTTGCAACCAGCAAGGCCATAGGGGTAGGGCTGCCAAATCCCTTTGGGGCTGACGTCTTATCACAACCTTCCCTGGTGCTGGACAGGGTGCTACAGGATTTAATGTTTGCCCACTGTCTTGTTTTGGTTTTATATCCATCTGTCCTCCTATTACTCCCTTTTGAAATGGAAATGTTTACCTTGTGCCATTGTATGTTGCAAGTGCTTAATGTTCTTTTTGATTTTTACACAAATAATTTTGTCTTGAGTCTCAGAAGAGACTTTGAACTTCAGCAATGTTGGAACTCTTGAGACTTTGGTGACTCTTAGAGATGGATTAAGTGCATTTTTGCATAATGAGATTGACACAAGCTTTTTTTGGGTGCCTGGGGTGGGTTGTTATGGTTTAGATTTGAAAGTTCCCTCAAAAGTCTCGCATTCAGAGGTGGGGCTTGGTTGGAGGGGATATGTCACCAGGGGCATGAGTTAGGAGGGTGTCTGCCCATACTCATACCTGGATACTCCCTTCTCTCTCTGTTTCCTGGCCACTATGGCATGAGGAGATTTCCTCTGCCTCATCGTTTCACCATGTTGTTTCTGCCTTGAATTCTGCCAGTCAACAGTTGTGGTCCAGGATAAACGTCTCCTTCTTTAGGTGATGAGTGTCAGGTGTTTTATCCCAGTATCAGGAAAGCTGACCAATACAGGGCCTTAGTAAAGGATCGCTCCCAGCCCTTCTGCAGCTGCTGGTTGTCCCTGGTTTATGGCAGTATCACTCCATTTCTCATGCGGTGTTCTTCTGGTACCTATGTCTGTGTCTATTCTACCCTCCTTTAAAGGATGGATTGAGTCCACTTTACTCCAGTAAGACCTCACTGTTACTGTTTTCCAAATAAAGTCACAGTCTGAAGCACCCAGGGCTTGAAATTAAACCTACAAATTTTGGGAGAATACAATTCAAGCCATAGCAAAGTGAGGAAGATGGGCTATGAAATGCCTGGTAGGACCATGGAGGCTTCAGACTGTTCCTTGATAGGTATGAAATTACTCTAAAGTGCTTTCGGCTGAGCCACTTTCTAAATCCAACAAACTCCTCTCTATAAAGCCTCACACAGATCTTTCCTATTTTTTAAAGTACCCTAAACTGTTCATAGTGGGTCTCATAGTTTAGCCCTCAATTATGTGCTTTTATTCTTTGGTTCTTGTAAAGAACTATTACTGAGCATCTAATAAATTTATAGCAATCATGTGATATATATGTGTGTGTATATTATGTGTGTGTGTGTGTATAATATCAATTGACTGTGAAATAGTATTAATTTCACTTTGTGGGGAAGAGAAGCATGCTTAGAGGATGATTTGTAACTTGTTCAAAACCACAGAGATAGCAGGGAGTAGAAGGATTGACCCCCCTCTTCCCCAGGTTGGCTCTGACATTCATTTTCTCGTTTTTCCATGAGGCTCCCGAACTCATTCCTAAGCTTTTCAAGTGGACAGACTTCTCTCACATTCTCCTAATTACCAGATCAATTAGAATTCACTGGAGACACCCCTTTCCGTTCCTCATGGTGAAGCGCTAGGTTCTGCTTGAGGTTCTCTAAGATCCCTTTAGTTCTTCACCATAAACAATCTCCTGTTAGACTAACGCATCATCAGTTCACTTTGAATTAGGAGTTTGATGACTAGCCACAGGGTACCATGGGAGAGGACCCGGCTCAACGCTGGGCAGCCGTGTGGGGAACCTTAGTGCCAGGCAGGTCCTCTGCTTTGAGGTCAGAGGCTGCACGTGTTCTTCATTTCTCTGAAGGCATTGGGTCCTGGTGAATTGATGATGCTCTCTCAACTCACTCAAATCCTGCTGTCAGCCGGAACACTGGTATGGGAACCTATGAGGAGGCACAGTTGCCACCAGGAGGGACTGTGTGTGGGCGAGGCAGTCTCTCTCCCCTGAGAGTGCTTCTCACTCCTTCTGCAGCAAGTGAGGCCGGAAGTCACTCACCAAGGGAAGAGACAACTGGACTAAGGTAGCTGTGGGGCTTATTGTCAAGCTTTCTGATCAGACTCTCGTTACCCAGTCCAACCCTGTTCTCCTTCCATTTTAAAGCTTCTGCAGCTTACATTAAGTACCGTAGATAAACAAGTAATTGTACACATTTAAGGTACATAAACTTGGCATTTTGCTATTGTGAAATGATCACCTCCATCTATCCATCATATCACATGCTTCCCTTTTTAATTTTTTTGGTGGAGTGAATGCTTGACTACTTTTAGCAAATGCCAAGTATATGATAAAGTGTTGTTAATTCAAGCACATTGCTACACATTAAGACTCTAAAATTTACTTGTGTTTCGTAGCAGAAACTTTGCACCTTTAGACTGACAGTTCCTCAGCCCCACTTCTTGGACCTGGCAGCTACTGTTTCATTACCGGCTTCTGAGTTTGACTTTGAAAGATTCTGTATAAATCGGTAGTATTTGTCATTCTGTGGCTGGCTTTTAAATGATGGGTTTTTTAACCTATGGCACATGTGCCACAGTGCGCCTGCAGAGGCCTCTCTTTCAGCATGTGAGCCAAGTGTACGAGTTGTGTTTTCTAACTAAAACCTCAGTATTCGGGTTTAATTGCAGCGTTGGCATTTTGTGATAAATAACTGGGTTTTGGGTTGCAATTTGGGCACTGAGCCTCTAACAGATTCGCCATTACTGTTTCTATAGACGTGCATGCATTTTCCTTACCCATTTATCTATCGATGGGCAATTATATTGTTTCTATAACTTGGTTATTGGGAATAGTGCAATAATGAACATGGGAGTGCAGATATCTCTTCCACAAATGGATTTCATTTTCTTTGGATATATATACACCCAGAAATGGGATTGCTGGTCATGTGGGAGCTCTATTTTTAGCTTTTAAGAAGCCTCCATTTTGTTTTCCATAACATAATGGCTGTACTAATTTACATTCCCACAAACAGTGTATGAGGGTTCCCTTTTCTCCATAGCCATGCCAACTCTTCACGTTTTGTTTTCTGATAATGGCCGTCCTAGCAGGTGTGAAGCTCTATCTTACCGTGGCTTTGATTTGCATTTCCTTGTTGATTGGTAACATTGAGCATTTTTTCATATACACGTTGTCCATTTCTATATCTTTTTTTGAGAAACATCTGTTCAGGTTCTCTGCCTATTTTTAATTGGGGTTGTTTGCTTTGCTACTGAATCGTATGAACCCCTTCTACCAATCCTTTCTCTTTAGCACCTGCCACTGAGACGCCACTGTAGCAGTCAAGCAGATCAGGACATCTTCTGTGGGGACAGTCACAGTCTTGTTCTCACTTTCCCTCCTAGGGTCACTACCTGACTGTGCTTATTACAACTTGCCTGCCTTATGTAGCAAATCATGTGGCTGCAGGACTCGGGCTTTCCTTTAGCTGCCTGCTTCAGGTGAACAGTATTTATTGAGCAATGGTTCTGTGCTGGGTGCTGGGCTATATGTGGTAGGGGCCAAAGACTGAGATCTCCTCAATAAACAGTTATTACTGCCTCATGGCCAGTAACCCAGTGGCAGCAGTGTGGGATCTATGAGAGTTCTTGGAGGGCTTGGGGCTTTGGGAAGGACCCACGAAGAAATCAGGGTGTGATGGTGCACAGCTATATCCCTGTATGCTGAGAGGCTGAGGCAGGAAATTGCAAGTTGGAGCCCAGCTTGGGCAATTTAGTGCATTAGCGAGATCCTGTCTTGAATTAAAAAACCAAGAAGGAGAAGGAGAAGGAAAGGGAGAAGAGGAAGGAGAAGCAGAAGGAAAAGGAGGAGGAGAGAGGGGGAGAGGGAAGGGAGGGGGAGGGAGCTAGGGATATAGTTCCGTGGAAAAAAAAGAGACAGGGCTGGGATTTGACCTTGAAAAGTGAGTAGAGTTAGCCAAGACTGAAGCCCAAACAAATACACACACACTCACACACACACACACACACACACACACACACACACCTGCCAACTTGTAGCAGAGAGAAAAGTACAAAGAAAATCATGGATATATAAAATAAAAAGTGTGCGCCCATGTGTGGGTGTGTGAGCATGTGAGTGAGTATGTGTGTCTAAGTGGATTGGAATTAGGGGACAAAGTGCTGGGAGATGAGGTGAAGTAGTCAACAAATCACGGAGAGCTGTCTATAGGAGGTTAAGAGGCAAGGACTTCATTAGCCCTGAGATGATGGAATCACAGAAATGCTCAGGCAGAGGACTAACATGGCAGACAGGTGCTCTGGGGGGAGCTTGCTGTGTGGAGAATTTCTACTGGAATTCTGGGGGTCTCCTCTCTCCTTGGTACACGGTGCTGGAGGAGTCGCCTCGGAGGCAGGGGAGGCCATCTGCTGCCCTTCCTGTTCATAGCTTTATGTGTAGCCCAGGCAACTGCCTGGCTGGGTGTCAGATGAGGGCTCTCTTGCCCCAGTAGCTGGGGTTTCAGTTCTTTTGTTTTGAGCGCATTAGGGACTGTGAAGAGATGATGCAGGATGATAGGAATGGGGTGTGCATTGTGTGTGCAAATGCATGCACACACACACACACATGCACATACACACATGCACAGGCAGGTGATCATCCGCACCAGTGAGTCCGGCCCTAACCCATCGATGTCTGCGTTACTCTCTGACCACTTAGCACTATTCTAGGGCTGATTACATTGAATATATACTCTTTTTATGTCACCTTACTTGACAGTGGGCAGAGATTGCTCTCTTCATTTTAGAGGTAATCTCTGAACATAATAGATGATGTTCAGTAAATGTTTGTGGAACAAGCAAGTAAAGGGAAGAGTGAGAACATAGATGTGTCTTTCTTCCCACGAGGCCTTCTCTGGGCCTCTCTATTGGACGCTGTCTGTAGCATTCTATGTAAGTAGCAAGCGCACCCTCCTCTCTGACTTCATGGGCACCTGCAGCTGGCGAGTCCATGTCTGCTGATGCAGGTCCCATGGATAGGAAGGTGGGCACGCTTATAGTCTCAGCTACTTGGGAGACCTGGGTGGGAGGATCCACTGAGCCCAGCAATTCAAGGGGCAGTCTGGGCAACACACTGAGGCCCAGTCTCAAAAAAAAAAAAAAAAAAAAGGAA
>NW_022900930.1:42554042-42580409 GCF_012274545.1 Fukomys damarensis | reverse complement strand
CCAATCAAAAAAAAAAAAAAAAAAAAGGCAGATTTTATTTAAAAAGAAAGGCATGTGTATAAGCACTCCACTTTAATTTACAATGCATAAATGTTCCCTCTGTTCCATGCCTCAGTGATGGGTCAAAGCCTGCTCTGGGGGTGAGGGTCTGATCATTCCAGGTGCTCCTCACTTTTCTTGCCTCAACCTCACCTGTGCTGTGACATCCAACTTGAGTGTGGGTTTCTTTAGGTTTCTTTAAGTTTCTTCAAGACGCTTGCCCAACGGCACAAATGCAAAACCCCAGCCTTCTAATGATCATGCCCACTGCTCCCTCAGCCTGCCCTCCAAAGCCCAGCCTGAGTTGTCTCACCCATACTTTATTCAACAACACTTAATCACATGCTTTCCCGAGTCTTCCGAAGTGTTCAATGTAATGTGCTTAGAAGCCCCAACTTCCTTTCTATTTATCATCCTTTTACAGCCTATTATCTGCATAATACTCAATCTGGTTGTATAATCAGCAGTAATAAGTCCAATGGGTGGCAAACTCTTAAGGGTGAACAGATAGTTCGCTTCCCAGTGGAGTCCAAGTCCTGGAAGCAGCTTGGTGTTTCCTGGTCCTCAGCGGGTCACACCTTGCTTCCTGATGACCTAGGGCTGCCTCTGCTCTTCTCTTCTTGTCTGTTGGTCTGTCATGGGTCAGGACTTGGGACCAGAACTCTCTGAATGCTCTGGGTTCTAAGGCATACACTGGCTGCTTGGAAACACCTCCAACCTTTCCCATCTTCTTGTTCCTGCCTCCACCACACTCTACAGCCTCTTCCTGAGGTCTCCAAAAGCCTTTCTATGTACAAGAAATCCCAAACTTCTCTTAGCTTCTGTGTCTTACAAAGGCAACACAAGCTGAGGCAGGAGGAATGCAAATTTGAGCCCAACCTAGGGAACTTAGTAACTTAGCAAGTCTGTCTCCAACATAACATCAAATAAGACAAAATAAAAAGGCTGAGGGTGCAGCTCAGATGTCACTTAACAGGTGCGACCACACCAGATTAAATGATGTAAGAGATGAAATGAAATGAGGTAAAATGTGTTATGATAATAATTTTGTTGAGTTGTGAGTTGCTGAGTGTTGTTACTATGAACCAGGCACAGCTTTACATAGATGATTTTAATTCGTACTTGTGACAATGCCGTGAGCTAAGTGCTATCTTTCTCAGTTTATTTATCCACAGGACCTATATGATCTCCTGTTGCTAATGTCCCTGCCACATTAGAGATGCATGGTGAGTGCTTTCTCTCTTCCGCTCTTGAATCCTTGTCCCGTTCCCCTGTCAGAAGGGCAGGGCCAAGCCTCTGCCTCTTTAAAGAAGATAACCCTAAATTCAGCATGGCAGAGGTGGCTGGATGGCTACCAGAGACTTGTTCTCCCCTCCCTTCGTTAGAGTGGTTGTCTGAGGTGGTGGCCCAGGCAGGGGCCACATTTCTTGGCATCTCTTGACCCGTGAGTGACCATGGGGCAGAGTTCTGTCCAGTGCACTATAAGTGGAAGCGAGGCTGCCCATTTCCATGCCTGGCTCCCCAGTGCCTCCCAGGGATACCCCCTTCCTTCCTCCCTTCTTCTCTCAGTGGCTGGATGTCACTGACTGGGGCTGCAGACTGATAACAAAGGTGGCCTTGGTGTGTCTGGGCTGCTGTCACACAACGTAGATGGAGTAGCTCACAAGTGACAAATTTGTTTCTCGCAGTTTGCAGGCCAGGAAATCCAAGATCAAGGTGTTGGCAGATCTGGTGCCTGGTGAGGGCTCCCTTCCTAGACCCTAGATGGCCACCTTTTCTCTGGGTCTTCCTCTTGAGACAGAAAAGCTAAGGTGCTTTCTTGAGCCTCTTTCTAAGGGCACTGATCCCACGCATGAGGACAGAGCCCTTGTAACCTCATCATCTCCCCAAAGCCTCGCCTCTTAATACCTTCACCTCTGGGAGTCAGCTTTTAGCATACAAATTGGGGGGATACAGGCATTCTGTCCACACCATTGTTGGTCAGAGCCTTTAAATGACCGTGAAGCACAGAGTCACTCACCCCATCTGCCAACTGGATCTTAAGAGAAAAAACAAAAAGCGCCCCCGCGCCTCTGGGGCTTACCAGTTACCACATGTAGAGCTTCTTTGGCTACAAGAGGCACCGAGGGCACTCTGGACTTGTTGGAAGGAGGTAGCCTTTGAGCCCCCTGTCTTGTGCTGAGTGGCTCAAACGATTTTGGTGCAGTGGATGCATTCCAATGGTTTGTTACTCACCATGCCCCTAGTTTATAAAAGCTGAAATTACAAGTAACATTCTATTTTCCACAACAAGATGCAGTGAAAAAAGGTGCTGTGGGGTCAGGAAGAGCTCAGCTTAAATTCCAGCTCTGCCATTTTCTTGCTGTAGTACCTTAAACAGATTAATTAATTTCTCTGCTTCTTGTTTCCTTATCTGCAAAGAGACACAGTGATGTCTACCTTGCAGGGTTGTTGTGAGGATTAAATGAAAGAAGTGACAGTTCTTGAGTATAGTGGGCACTCCACTTTTCTTTAGAATTTTTTGATAAGGGCTTACTGCAAACCTGTGATGTGCCCCGGACCATAGGAGAAGCAGAAGATGCCGAGCTTACCCTTAGGAGCTGGCCCCTCAATTGTGGAATGTGCTCTCCACTGTTGAGTTCCACTACCAGGTGGCATGGGACCAGTGCTGGAGCTGGGGGCCTTCAGAGGACTTCCAAGGGAGCTGCCCTTGGCCCGAGGGAGACTTTCCTGAGCTGGGCCCCGGAGGAGAAGAGAAGCCAAGGCGACTGCCTTGGACAGCGCTCCTCTAGACTTCCTGTTTCCTTTTCCTGTTGTCTGGGAAGGCGAGAGCATGGAAGAGACCAGAGAAAGCTGGAGGTGCTGCATGGCTGGGCAGAAAGCTGTGGACATGGGCATGTTCGCATGCAAGACCAAGGGCAGAGCGTTGGTGCCATGACACTGTGGACAACACAGCCAGGAGAGTGTTGGCTGCAAGGGGCTAGACATGGTAAGCAGCTTGGCCAGCTTAGTTGCTGCAAGCCATTTGCTGGGACCAGGGAATGGCCTCATTATGGTGTCTGCACAGGGATTTAACAGCATTCAGCATGCAGCTGTCTCTTTCACCACCAAAATGTGAAGCATGACCCTGTGTTTCTGGCCTTTGTTGGGGCACCAAGAACAATGGCAGCGACACAAAGGGAGGAGCAACCTGTCATCCTTCTTAGCTCATTTCTGGGCAAGACTCCAGGTATCCTACCACTTCTACTGGAACCTGAATAAGAGAACTCTGCCTGGGACTCCCCAAGCTCTTGGCAGCTCCAGCCCAGAGGTCAGACCAGCTCCTCTAGGGACCAACTGCTAGTAGGCATGTCATCCCTCCACGAGGGCAGTGGCAGCCCCCACCACACCAGGAGGCTCCTTGTCAGTGACACAGGCCAGCTGTCTCCATCCCTAGGGCTCCAGGTTCACTGGCTGCTGTTTGGCTGCGATAGATCCCTTTGTGTTCAGTGTTTTCCAGGTTAATTAATCCCATTATTATCCTCACTGTAGTCTATAATTAGGCACACTGTGCATTTATACCATCCATCTTGCCTTTCTGATGTATAACTCACCAGCCACAGACCATTATTAAGTATTACCCTATTGGATTGTGTCACACACAAACACTGTGCATCCTTGGTCTGGGTCTAGAAGCTTGGGTGATTATGCAGTGTATTGGGATCCCAGCTTACCTCAGGGCTTGCTGTCTGCTGGAGAAAAACCAGTCGGCATGAGTGGGTGACCTCCATTGAGTTAAAATTCTCCTTGGACAAGACCAGGGAGTAGGAGTACCCTCAGACTGACTGGAAATAGGAGTACTTACCCATAGCCTTCAGTCTTCCCATCCATACCTTTTCCTCTATGGGAAAAGCCCCTTACTGTTCTCAAGGACCCACTTGTAGTCTCCCCAGCCTTCAGGGCCTTCAGCACCCATTTTTCAATGGATTCATGGACATTAAAGGCACCACTATATTCTTTTGGGCTATCCACTTTGTGTTGGGAGCTTTATGCACACTATATCATTTAATCATCAATCCTATTAGAGTACGTATCATTGTACAGATGATGAAGTCAAGGCTCAGAGAGATGTGGTAATTTATGAAGAACCTGTGGGGATGAGATGTGAGCTGCAGTTGGTGTCATTTAGAAGCTAACACCTTTTCAGCTTCAAGAATCAGGTCTCATTGCATAAAGGCAGCAAGAAATAGGTGTTTGGACAAAATTTTGTGCCACAGGAAGGAGTTAAGGAGGAATGCTTAATTGCATTGTGTTGGCTGACAAGGGATGGGTGGATAGATAGTCTGGCCACAGGGCCTCTGGGGCCCCTGAAGCCAGTGTGAGGGTAGTGCTACAGCTTTTGTGTGTGCGTGGCTGTTCCCACCTCTCACACCCTGGTTGCCGCTCAGAAGGCACCAGATGCAGCAGGCTGGGCCTGTGATTTTGCTCAGAACTGTTTTTCCTGGACATCCGGACACTTCTGTGGAGGAGATGACAAGCCAGGGCAGACACAGTCTGGATCCTTGTGTCCCCAAGCACACAGGTGTCTGGTAGTAGATGGGGAAGCTGACCTTCTTTACTGGGGACTTCTGGCTTTTGGGAGGGGTGTGTGTGTGTGTGTGTGTGTATGTGTGTATGTGTGTGTAGGACCCAAGGCAAGTCACCCAGAATTACTGCATACACACCCCTGTGTCCTGGGCAGAGACACAGTCCCCCTGGTCTAGTCCAGTCTCACTGAGGTGAAACAGTGGTGGGCGGGACACAGGCTGAGAAGGAAGCCTGGCATCTGAGGGCAGGGTTTCGCCAGGAAGAGGCTGGAGCCAGGCTCTTCTGCTCTGCCAGCTTCCCATCAAGTGCAGGCTTGCTTATGTACGTGGACCTGGGGTGTGTGTGTGTGTGTGTGTGTGTGTGTGTGTGTGTGTGAGCGTCAGGGCCTTCCTCTGTCCCTCCCCTGCTGCCTTAATCATGGATCTTATTTCCTGATGTTTGGACATGTTGGAGGGGCCTTATTGGCTAGAAGAGTCTGGCCTTCCCATGGCTTCTTCCTAGAGGTAATGAAAACTTGACTGTGAAGGTGTCTTTTATGTGTGAACCAAGCAACCTTGAGCCCATTCCTCAGCCTGGTGCTTTCATCTACTCTGACATCCTAGGCAATATCCCCCTGCCCTCAATCACCTCAGGGTCAGGACCAGACCACCACAAACCACCCTGCAGTCCAAAGCTCACTGGCATTGGCCAAAGCATCAGTCCTAAGCCTGTTCACCCTGCCCAGCCTGTGAGGGCTGAGACTTTGCCCTCCTTAGCTTGGTTCTGACCCACTCAAGTGCCTCTCCATGTGGCCCTAGGTGGCCTTGAATGCCCCTCACTTCTAGGGGAACTGTGAGTAACAATACAATCTCTCAGTGGTATTTGTCTATCTGAGTCAACACTCAGTCACCTCCATGAATTAAAGTCCCTCAGGTATATGTTAATATCACTGCCCTCAGTGAAGGACAGATGTGTGGTCCTCAGTGCAACCTTCCTTGGGCCATGATGGTGGTGGTGATGCCTGCGAGTGGCTGACTGCGATTGTCAATGGGGTGATGGCACAAATTCCACATAGGGATGTGATAGTTGTTGCTAACCCTCTCAGTTTGTCTGGAAAGTTACAGCACGCCCAACTCTGCATCTATCTACTTTTCCAGAAGTTTGGGGCCATCAGGTGGGAAAGTCCCAGAGAAGGAATGGGTGTTACCTGGGTGCCCATTCAGAGCAGGGAGAGGAGGGAGGAGAGTGACTCAGTGTGAGGGATGAAGGGGGAGAAATTAAGTGACTCCCAGCCTCAACCCTGGGAAGTAGAGGCAGTGTCCAATGCCTCAGTCTCCTCTCTGCTAAATGTTGCTCAGAGTGTCTGCCTCCTTTATACCACAGGATATGAGCAGAGGTGACTGTGAACATCTGTGTGTGGGCTCTTCAGAAATCATCATCCAGGCTCCAAGACAGGGGGCCTCATGCAGGAGGATTAGGGAGGGTCAGGGACGGCTAGGGATTTGGTAGGTGGCAGGAATTTTCCAATCCAGGAGAGGGATGATCCTCTTTTGCACTGGTTCAGTGGTTGGTTCTTCAGAGACTTGGCCATCAGATTAGAGGAAAACTATTTTCCTGTAGCATCAATTTCAAAGACAGGATGAGGAAAATTAATTGCAGTAATGATAGCAATTATAAACACAGTATAAATAAACAAAAAATATAAACTGGCAGGGTGTGTGGCTACAACAATCACAATGCCTCAGGTTGGTTCTGGGTCCCAGATGGGCTGTGGCCGCCATCGACCTCAGGGTGGCTTTTCCATAGGTAATGGTGGTGGGGTCATATGGGGATTTCTTGTGGCTTCTATGTCTGCTCTGCTGTCCACACTAACAAGGCTCTGCCTAAGACCCCAGAGACTTCCCAGATAGGAGCGTGGCACACGGCCTGGCCTGGCTGGGGGGGGTTTAAGTCTTGGACTCTATAAGGTTAAAATGCCCAGAACCTCAGTTCTGTGGTGTCAAGATGCCTATGCCTCTCTGCCTGGAAGAGCTACAGCAGTGGAATGGATGCTAAACAGTTTATTTTTAGCCGCTGGGGACCTTAAAGTGTGTCCTGCAGCCTCAGGAAAATCCCACATTTTTTTCTCCTCGTTTGTTCTTGCTTGTCCCTTCTTCTACCCTCCCCACTCCCTCCTTCCTTTCTTGCTTCTTTTCTTCCTTTCTTCCTCCCTTTCCTCCTTTCCATCTCTCCTCTTTCCTTTTCTCCCATCCAGTCTCCCCTCTTCCCCCTTTCTCTCCTTTGAACTCCTCGTGATGCAGTCCAGTACTGGATTCTTGGAACACAGAGATGAATGAGGCTCACTGTCTGCTCTTGAGGAATTTTAATTGGATGTCCGAGCCTGTAGAGAATGATTAAAAGTCACTGACTGCAGCATCAAATGGAGCTCCTGTCTATCTGATTGGGAGCACATCACTGTCCTGGGAAGCTCTTAGGCTGCTCTCACATTCTGGCTCTTCCCACAGGTTCCTGGGTGTTTTAATCAATTCTTTTTCTGTAGCTATAACAGAATGCCACAGACTTAGGTCAGTTATAAACAATAGAAGTTTCTCGGCTCACAATTCTGGAGGCTGAGAAATCCAGAAGTCCAAGAGCACTGGCAACTGACATCCAGCAAGGGCTTTGGGGCTGCACTGTAACCCGGCAGGAAGATAGTGAGCACGCGCGAGACACAGAAAGAAGAAACAGGGTGATTGCATCCTTTCATCAGGAACCCACTCGCAAGTGAGCCGATCCATTCTCATGATAACAGCTTTAACCCACTTATGAGGGTGGTACCTGCATAAACTCATCATCTCTTACGGGTCCCTCACCAAGAGCAGCCCACAGAAAAGAGTAAGCTCTGCCTCCCAGAGGGGAGGTACCTGTGTAAATCACCTGGAGTTTTATACAGATTTGTCTCTTCTCTCTCATTCATGTACTTACGCTTCATTCATTTCCATCAGTATGGCTTTGAGGGCATTTACTTCCTGCTTTGGGCTGTAACCGAGTGCTATGTCATTTATGTTTGGCTCACATTGTTCCAGCCTTGGCCCCTGGAGCCCGCAGGCTGGGCCCTCTGTCCCTCTCCACAACCTCATCTCTTTGTCTAACATATCTCACTTGCTCCACTAGGAGGTGCTGTGGCTCATCTTGGATGTTCTCTGACCCAGCCTTCGACTAAGCCACTTCTTCAAGGGGAACAGGACACCATTTTGTGGAGGAACAGGGATCTGGGTGTGGGGTTGCTTGCAGGCATGGGACTGAGGATCTTTTGAAAAGAGCAAAACGAGACATCTCTTTTTCCTTTAGAATCAAACGCATACGCATGACATCTCCTTATGGTGCAGCCACAACCCACTCATTGCTACTCCTCAGCTGGAGCCCTGGGAATTACTGTGTCTTCCTGCATCTTTGTCTCGCTTGGTCCTCTTCCGGCTCCAGGTCTTGGCTGCAGGTCCCTGCCTCTAACTCCACGACTGCCAAGGGGTAAGGACTTCGTCTGCTTGCTCAGCACTGTCCTCTAGGCCCCTGGAAAACCTCAGGTACCAGACATACTGAACAACCACTCCTGGAATGAATGGCCATCTGCTCTCTGCTGGAAAGTACGGCTCTCCCAGGCAGGTTTATTTTTTTTCTGAAGGTCTAGCTCAGAGAGGAGCAAATCCCTTGTCTAGGTATCCCTGATCCAGAAAACTGTCATTTAAATTTTTCTCTTACTGCTCTCTCTGCACATCTCCAGGAACATACCTAGCACATGGGACTAACACTAGCTTGCAAATGTACCTCTTCATGTGTGAACCCCCAGAGGGCATGACCAGTTCAAGGCTCTCCATAAATACTTATCAAATAAATTCTGGGACTCTTTATTCTCTTTTCCAGCCATGCTCAAAACAACCCCCCGAGGAAAGGATGAGCCACCTCCAGGCCACAGGAAGGGCTTGGAAGACTGTAGCTAAGATTGTTTTCCATTGTTTTCTCCTTCTTTCTCCATCTTTGGAAGGAAGAAGCAGAGGATGGAAAGCTCACTTCTGGCAAAGCTTTCTGATATTTCACTGGCTGTAAAGGAGGTCCCTTCATCCCCATTCTGATCTTGAAATCTTGATGTTGGTGTCTTTCCCCCCCCACCTCTGAAGATCAATGCTGTTGCAGAAGTGAGAGATCAAAGTTTTTCAAGTGGTGGGCAAGCTGGGGTGGGAGCTGGGGATGGAGGGTTGGAGAAAGTTCCTCCTAAGCTCACCCCTGGATGACACTTCGGATACACATACCTGCTCACAACTCTCTCCTCTCCTTTCCCCCGTCTCTTTGCCTCCACCTCCTTCTCTTTCTCATAAACAAAGCCACAGCCTCAACAACATCTTGTAAAGCACATTATAAAATGCCTCTAATAAATCCCTAACAGCCGTGGCCATAACCAGCTGAAAGAAAGGTGATTATGACACGAAAGTGTCAGGTTAGAACAACAAATTGGGCCATGCAAGCAGGGATTTATTCATCTTTGTAAGTGTGCTATAAAGGTCCATATAATTTCACAAATAAATATGAACATTGCTTAGTAAATGGCTCCTGGATTTAGAGCCCCAGGACCACAGGAAGCAACACATTAGCACCGACAATGTAATTTCAGATATGGGGCAAATCAGCCCAGGGCACCAATCAGATGGCGCTCAGCCCTACTCTGTCTCTTCTCAAGTATTGTAGACCCCAGGCCAGGGAAGCAGGTGGGCTGGGCTGCTGCTGGGGTCTAGGTCCAGAGCTGAAGGCAGCTAGGGACTGGTGGGCTCTGCAGTTCTCTGAACAGTCCCTGAGGCTTAGAACGTAGGAAGAGCAGGGAAGATCAAAGGAGAGAGCAGGCTTAGAGCTCCGCGTGGATGGGAAGTGGGAAGTGTTGCCTGGGCTGAGAGAGCTGGCAACCTTGGATTTGGGTGGCCATCCTCCCACTTTGCCCTAGATTGAAAGGTTTCCTAGGGTGTTGGGCTTTGGTTTTAAACTGATCCAACTGCCCAGAGAGCAGTGGTCCTGAGCACTGCTTTATCACATACTTCTCTGGGGATGGGTAGTGGCCCTAAGAAAGATGCATGAGAAGTAAGAAGGAAGAAGGAGGTAGGGGCTTCAGAGAGAGTGGAATTGATTAGCGTAATTGTTTTCCAACTCTGGTTGCACTTGAAGTGATTTAAAGAGTGCTTTTAATTTCTGGTCCTGTTTCAGGCCACTAAATAAGAATATCCAAGGAGAGGGTCCAGACACGGGCACAGTTTAAGGGCCCAAGGCGGTTCTGATATGCCTTGAGTTGTGAGGCAGAGCCTTGGAGGACCCACTGTGTTGCTGCCCCTTGCTTACCTTATAGGAGCTGTTGTTGGTCCATTTTTTCTCTTCTTGTTGTTGTCATTATCCGCTTGCCCCTACGTAAATACCCAGACACATGGGCTCGTACAGACCGTATTGGCTACATCAGTCATGAAGCCATCAGGAACACTGGCTGACCCTTCTCCATCTGGTGCTTTTCTACCTCAGACACAGGCTAAATAAGAAATGATGACCTGCGTTTTCAAACCAAAGATGTTCCAAACAGGAAAGTCCATCCTAAAAAGCATTCTGCTTTATCACTAAGATGAAGATGTAATGGGCTTGTGTAGCACACGGGCATCCGACTTTTCTGTGCCTGATGGTGATATAGAGTCCACTTCCTGTTTTACTCTGTTGGCCAGCAGGAATTGGCTG
Source organism: Fukomys damarensis (assembly GCF_012274545.1). NCBI lineage: Eukaryota > Metazoa > Chordata > Mammalia > Rodentia > Bathyergidae > Fukomys > Fukomys damarensis. Next base: position 42,570,086 of record NW_022900930.1, on the reverse strand, counting down.
GCAGGACACAGAGACTCTAAATTTAGATTCTATGTATCTTCCTGTACACTGAACTTTTGTTTTTGTGCATGGGACAGAAATTTGGATTGTGAATGCTAGACTCCCTATTATGGCCTGTCAAAGAGAGTGGCTGATGGAATAGGGTAGATCAGGGTTCTCAGAAGAGGGAGTTCGGTCTCCATGGAAACCTGACTTGGGAGTGAAGAGACCTCAGCTCATGTCCTGCTTCTGCCTCGAGACTTGCTCTCATTGGTTCTTCCAGGTTACATTTCCCTGTACTCTAACTCCTATTTTCTGCAGCCTCAATTTTGCCCTCTGTTCTCTGTGAAAATAATGCCTTAATTATGTCCTCTAAGAAAGCAACATGTATCCAGGGCCTCATTTGATTTATATCATTTTTTCATTATTTCATGAATGTGAAAGATACATAGGGATTTAGAATCAGAGCTTGGGTCTCAGCCTCATTTCCCTTAATGGGTCCCTGACCTAGAACAAATTAGTCCCTTTGGTTTTCCGTCTCTTTCTCTCTATAATCAGACTATGGCCCATGAAGTACATCATGTCACATACAATGCCTGGCATCTACTTGTTGGCTACTTTCATCAATTGTCATCTTTTCCTTCATATGGCCGTGGAGATCATGAGATGTAAAGATATCATGCAGGGTGCCACACCCGTGCTCATAACTATTCTATTTATTGCTCTAGACCCAGCAGGCCTTTATTCACCCTCCTGCCCTAGACTGTGACTCTCAGACTTCTCCATGGAAGACTCACGTACCATCCCTCCTCCTCTCTGCCCTTGTAAGGGCTTCATTTAGGGGCCCAGTGCAAGTTCAGCCTTTTGAGGTTCAAGTCCAACCTTTCCAGGAAGAAAGGCTGGGATTTCACTAACTTGGGGCTGTTAAGGGAAGGGGGACTTTTGGTTTCCTGCAATGATTTATCATAGTCATCTCATCCAAGGCCTCTCACCCATTTCCACCTGTTTGATTTTGCCCAGGCCATCTTCTCTTGCCACTGTTGTCTAAACTGAAGGGTTTTCCTCCCTCTCTCTTCAAAGTCCACTCACTTTCCAGGAGTCAAGCCTAGCTCTGCCTTCCTCAGAGAGAAAGAGACAACTCTGGCCTCCTTTACACTTCCCTTTTGTATATTCTCACACTGGTCCCTTGCCTGGGGCTCTGCTTCAGTCCTTTAACTTCCATGCCTACCCTTCTCTGTGCTCTGGGAGGCTGACCTCCATGGACTCTCACTGTTTGCATTCAGGTTGGGTTTAGCTAATGCAATAAACCAGAAGGATATGGCGTGTTGGTAGGGGATGAGTAGGTGGGACATTTTCCCTTGTCTCCTTCCCTGTGGGTTGTCTCGGGTTGCTACCGCTCTACTAAGTGAACTTCTCTGCACAGCACTCTTCCCTGGCCCCTCTAACATCTCTTCCCCTTGCATCTTCTGGCCTGTGGGGTGGTTCTTCTAATCCTTTGTGCTTTCTCCTAAGCCATCCCTTGTATTTTAAAATAGTCCTCTCATTAAACTCTCCTCAATTATCCAGCTTGAGTGCGCCATCTGTTTCCTGCTGAGACCCCAACTGATACGGCATCTGATCGTGCAGCCTCCAGTTTAACACTTCAGGGTAGATTGTTACACGTTGCCCTTCAGTTATTTATCTCATGCTCATCAGGGCTAGGGTCTTAGAGGAAAGCATGACCATCATCTAACTTTTTTTGGTGTCCTCAAACTGGCATACTGATGCCTAATGCCGGGAAGGAAGCATGCACCCACAGAATTGCACAGGAGGGGAATGCCATGCATGTGGGCTTCTGCCTTTCTTTCTTCTCTGTCTGTGCTGATGTCTCTGGGTCTAGTTGCTGCCTCAGACAGAAATTCTGAGCAGGTGGCAGAGGGCCAAGGCTGGACCTGGAAACCAAGCTCACACTTTGGGCTGAGAGAGGCATGGGGAAGGGCAGGGACTCCACGGCTTGGGAGGAAGTCTGGGCAGTTCAAAACTCATATCCTCAGAGTACAGGGTCAGCCCTGAGTGGTAAATGGCAATGCAGAGAGCTTAGCATGACAGGAAGTAGTGCTGTGTCTCCCGATGAGCAGGTGAGCAGAGCAGGGAGACACAGAGTTTTGTGTTAGGCAGAGTGTAGAGACAGAACTGTGAAGTCTTAAGTCATCTGAGCTGGAAGGGACCTTTGGGATGTCCAGTTCCCTTGAGACCGGCCTGAGTTGTTGTGTTGCATAACACATGTAACATACGTACCAGATTTCAAACCCACGACAAACAGTAAAATTACTTTATTAAAAACATTTATATTCATTGTATATTATCTATGTTACATTCAGTGAGATACATTATTAATTTGCAATTTGCATTTTTGTACCTTTTTAGGATAGCTCCTAGAAAAACGTCAATCACATGTGGTCAGCAGCATATTTTGCACTGGGCATCCCTGGCTTAGTCCAACGCTCTCATTTTGAAGATGAGAAGCCTCGAGGTCAGTGAAGGGAAGATAATTGCCCAAGTCCTCATGCCTTGTGGAACTTGAACACAGAAAGCTGGGAGGGCTGCAGTGTTGTTTCTCTGCATCAATTACTTCCCATAAACTACAGTGGGAGAAGAGAGAAGGCAGATCCCAGTGGCCTGTCCCCAAAGGTTGCCCGTGGTTCAGTCTTGGCCTCTATTTGGAAGCTTGGCAAGAGTTGGCATGGAGGCTTGGGTCCTTTCTCCAAGGCAACTGGCATGGTCTTGCCATGCATTCCATTTCTCTGGAGGCTGCCTCTTGGGTGGGCTCAGGGTCCTCTCAGGTGGGAGGGGCCCCCTGTACACCTGGTCTCTGCCCAGTGTCTGGACGACATGGCTAAAGAGCTGAGAGGCAGTTCAGAGAGAGTTACCACCCACCATCACATTGCTGTTGAACAAACCTTGCCAGGCTTCTGGAGCTACAGGACTCAGCAGTACTGCATTCATTCTGCGCGTGTTTCTGAAGCAGGTCCTTTGTATGTAGGCCAAGAAAAGGAGGAGACACCATTCCCGGGCTCTGTGATTTTATAATCTGGGACACATAATCCATTATACCTGAGACAACTCAAGAGCAATGACAGGAATGCAAAGACCCTATGGGGGAACTCCAGACTGCAGTTGAGATGTGGTGAGTTCTGTGGTCATGCAGATGGCCTGGTTTGGTGAACTATGCGGCAAGAGTTCTTGCATAGTCTGAGTCCTGCTATGAACACATTCAGTGGTTGGGGCAGATCATATGCTGCTCTCTGGCCTCAGTGTCCTCATTTGCTCTAGGGGGCAATGCTTGTCACCTGGTTCCCACTCCTGGTGTGGGTGGGCATGGTGAGCATGTCACACATGACCCAGAAAGGGGTGCCAGCTAGGACCTCTGTAGTTGAGGACAGGAGGAACTCATGAAGGAGGCTGGCTATATCATTTATCTTTCAACAAGGGGTGCTTCTGAGGTCAGAAGAGCATACTATTAATATTAAAATTAGGACAAGGGCTGGAGAGAATGATGTAAATAGGATGCATGGCCACCCTATGGGAAAGAGGCTAAAAGGCAAAGTTATGACTAAGTCTGGTCTAGCCTGAGAGGCCTTGCGGTGGAGGTTGGGAGAAGGCCTGCTGCTCAGGATCCCAGGAGGCAGCCCAAGAAGGCATCTGCAGGAGGCTAGTCTGGGTGCAGGATGGAGGGTTCAAGTGGCTGGGACCTTGAATGCCCCAGGGGTCCCCAACCCTGCTCCTGTTCTGAACAATGGGCTCTGTTGATCCTGCCAGCCCCCGGGCAGCAGGAAGCCCCCTGTCCAAGCTCCACACATAAAGAGAGCCTTGGAAAAGGTACCCTGTGACCTCTAGCCCAGCAGCACAAGAGACTGACTTTTCCTGGCTGCGGGGCTGGAGTGGGAGGGATTACACTGCGGCTTTGACTCTAGAGAAACAAGAGTGTTCTAGTGTTCCGGCCTTTGGCCTGCGGCAGTCTCTGTTCTCTCTGCTGACCTCATGGGCTTGTCCTGCAGTCCTCCTTGACTGTGGTGCAAGGCGGGAGACGGGGCCCTTTCTTCCCTTCACTGCAGCCCCTATGGGTCAGGGTGTGGAGCTCTTCCCACTGCCTTTGGGCACAAGCCCAGGGCCCCCCATCCCTCTGCCAGTTGTCCTGTAGCTTCTCACTGAGACCTGCAGGGATTTTCAGAGAACACAAAGCCAGCTCCCTGCCAGGTGCAGTGGTAAAACCCTCTCCTCTCTATGAGCCCAGTACAGCAGGGCTCTTTACTCATCTATTCTTCAGCAGCTTCTGACGGCACTGTGTCCTGGGATTCCACTTCTTGCCTTCCACTAACCCACACCTGGCAATACTCGGATGCCGAACACTGTCACAGGGACTGAGGAACCAGTCCTTGCCCTAAACGATTGATGGCAGGTCCTCCTAGGAATTTTTACAAGCAGAACCCTTCAGTTCTTGATTTCTCTTAAACAGATGAGGGCTTTCCCTTTTCCACGTCTCTCTTATAAGGCTCCTTAAGCTTGGAGAAGTTGCACAGCCACGGTATGCTGGGCTGCACAGAAAAGCTCCGGGGTGGGTCGGGAGGTGAGGGAGCGAAGAGTAAATAGGTGTCAGACCCTTCACTGTAGTCTCTGTGGGAGAGCCCAGTGGGCCCGGGCAGCAGGCTTGGGTTTGGCTACTGTGAATGATGTCAGTGGGATCTGGGGCAGAGGGACATCCCTAGGTGTTTAGTCCCTGACCCTGGGATGGTTAGGGCAAATGAACCATGGCCAGGAGTAAATTGTTAGATCCCAAGAGAGGAAGCCTTGGGGGTGGGTTCTGGATTGCCTGGTCTACCATCCGTAGGAATGAGCCAGCCCTGGGAGGGACGGTCCCTCTAGTGTCAGCAAGGCACTGCGATGCCAAAGCATCAGATACAGAAGCTAGAACAGGTGCTTATTTCACCCCATCTCTTCACGAGATCATAGAGGGCCTGACGGTTCTGCTGCCATTCCCTTCCTCAAGACTTTTCTCTGCCTTTTGGAATGTGATTCACGTATGAAGGCCTCCTTGGGGAAGTCTTCTCTCATCCACCCCTAGGGCCCTCAGTGGCATGGTTCTCATCTCCTAATAGGACCTGTCTGTCCCTCTGCGAACCCCAAGTACTCAGTGCCACAGCTGGGGCAGGCTGTATTTGTGGTTGCCTCCTCCCTGGGAGCTGAGGATTCACCTTGTCTCATACATCTCATAGCGGTGGACACAGGCCTGGCACACAGAGCAGCATCCACGAATGCTGGAGGAACTTTGGGAGAGCACACAGTAGGCCATTAGATTTCCCCAACTCAAGGCAGTCGCAATGCCTGTCCTGGGATAATGGCAGGAGATGCTAAGAATGGGGACCTGACGAGCTCTGTGTGTTCTCTCCACTGATACCACCAGCGAGCATTTTTATGGGTGTCCCCAGCCCATTTCTGGGCTGGGCTGGAGAAATCCTTCTGGACATCTGCTTGTGGGAGCTTTTCAAGCTCTGACCTTTTATGTAAAACATTTGCACTCATTTTCCCATGGAAAGGAGAACAAAGGCCTGATCAGACTTTGGAATTACTCCAGACTGGTAGCAGGTAAAAAGACAGAATAGATGGTCTCTGCTGAGACTGTGGCCCAGGAAGCTGGTGTCTACTTCCTGTCTTGAGACCACACACTCAGTGCTCATGAAGGCCTCACCTCTGTGCCCCTTCTTCTCCCATAGCTGGGGCCTCTCTTGCGTCTTGCAGGTCAAAGTCTCCCAGCCTCCAAAGCCAATCCTGGCCCTAGCCTGGGCAGGACTGAAGTCACTCTGCATTGCCATACCCATGGTGACTGTGACTCTGGTTTTGTCCTCTGGACACTGTGTGACTGGCCTCCCTGTCGTTCCTTGTGCCATTGGCCCAGTCTAGTGCTCTGAGTGCTCGGGAATAGGAGTCTTGCGAGGTCCCGTGCTACCCCACAAGGCTGCCCTGGCCAGGAGTGGCCACATAGTTATTAAGAGACTTCGCAGACACACTAATGACAACTGCAATAGCTTCCATTGCTACTGCTACTATTTTTGTCAACAGTAACACTATTAACAGTCATTTTCTCTAGAAGGACACCAGTGCTGACTCAGTCACCTGTGTGCTGGGTGTTGTCATGCATTCTTTCTCTTACATAATGCTTATACCAACCCTATGAGGACAGTTTCCCTGGCCCCTCCTTTTCCATTTCACAGAGAAGTTATGTTCCTTAGTCAGAGTCACACAGCTGGGTGGAGAGCCAGGATTCACAACCAGGGGCCTTCCTCCCACGTGATGCTGAGTGCTTAACTGTGCCTTCGGATAGTGAGCAGTGAGTGGTGTTTCAAGGACCCTGTGTTCCTCCCCCAGGGTTTCCATAGCACCCTGTGCTCCTTCAACAAAGCACTTGTCACACGGATTTGCTGCTGGCAGTTTCTAGTGTGGACTCACGAGGACAAAGGCTGGACCACTCTCGTTCTCCATGGTGACCCCAGAGCCAGGCACAGAACACACACACACACACAATGGATGGAAGCTGTGGGTCACCCCTTGCTTGGGTCTCCCTGGTTTGATTCTGAGAGTCCACCTTGGACTTGGCTGGGAGAAATTGCCAAGCTGCCCTTCCCTGCCTGCTTCCTGCTCCCTCCTCATCCCACCGTGAGTCTGGAAGACCAGGAGGCTGCGGTGGCAGGGTCAGAGTATGTCATAGGCAGCCCCCCTCCCTACTTTCCTGCTAGACTCCGATAGGAAGTGATGTCTCTTCTGGTGTCCTGACCTCTCTTCTTCCTTCCCCGGGGACTCACAGCCCCAAAGATGATCAGGAAGGACAGGCGAGTTTCACTGGAGCAAACGTCCGGCGAAGGGGAAGGGCAGCCCCTCCCAACCAGGCCTGTTCTGATGCGGATGGCTGAGGCCACTGGCCTTGGCCTTGACCGGGCAGGGTCTGCAGGGGCCTCTTACTTTGATCCTGGGCTCCAAGGGCTTGGGGCTTCTACCAGTTTCCAACCCAGAGGGGCCTTTTCCTTGGCAGTCTTCTCTTTCCCTCTCAGCTCAGAAGCTTGGCTTTGGGGACTCAAGCTGACTCAGTCCTGGGTTCCAGGTGCAAGAAGGAGTATTGCATTTCTTGTCCCACGCCTTAGCATTTGGGTCCAGAGAAGCAACCACTGGAGGCCTTGTCCTAGGGGATTCCAGGTCCAAGCAAGGTGAAAACCAGATTAAATTCAAACAGGGCTACATGAAAAGAGGAGCCTGGAGGTAAAACCAGGGAGAAAAGTAGCTGAGTGGAGATGAGGGGAGCTGGTGCCGGAGATGTTTGGATGCGAGACAGTGAGTGGGCCTGGGGGGTTCCTGAGCAGGAGCAGGAATGGCTGTGAGGGCTGAAAGATCACGCTGCACACCTGGAAGCGGCAGGAGCTGTTTAGGACATCAAATTGCAGCTGAAGCCCACGGCAAAACTGGAATCTGTGTTTCCCCAGGCTCTTCCTAGGGTCTGACTTCTGTCCTCCAGAAATCTTGGCTTCTGTTGGTTCACGCATCAATTTATCAACCCAAGAGGCATTTGTTGACATCTTTCCATGCACGTGGTATCCTCCCAGGCTGAGCCTGAGCTTCCTGGAGGGACCGAGATGTACAGATACGCGTGCACAGTGACAAGCAGCAAACCCACATCCAGTTGTGGGACACAGAAGGTGGAATCATGAAGTGCTGCAGATGGCAGACAGATGCCAGGGTCTGAAGGCAGCTAGCAGCATGGCTGTGATGGGCGCGGCCCTGTACATGGTCTCGTGACCCGGAGAGGAGAGAGCACCTCAGATCTGGTGCAAGGTGCCATGTGTTTTGGTGCCAACAAAAAATTGGTTGCGGCTGTGGAAGGAAAGCTGAGGACCTGTCCTGTCCTGGGGACACAGATACACAGACATGCAAAACACACACGCACAGAATCACCACTCCTTACAGGGAGGAGGAAAGACAGTAGCAGCCTCAGTGCCCTGTGGGATGACCCACAGTTGCTCAGGCCCTAGCTGGCTTCAGGTGAGGCCTCCTGGGATACTCCAGCCACACACACCTCCGTCTTGCCACCCTGCTTTACTTGGCCCGTGGGCATAATAGGAGGGCCTGTGTTGGCTGTGTAGGAGAGCTAATTCAGTGGTGGGTTTCCTTTGCTGGGGATCAAACACTGCAACGACTATTGTTTAATTTCAAGTGAAAGGAACACTGAAGGAGACATGGTGTGACCTTTTCTGTGTATGCATCTATAGATAGAGATATATAGACACTGGAATTTATTTCCCCTGGGAGACAAGTGCCACCACGTTGCCAGCCGGGGTTGTGTTTGGAGCTGTGTTTGTGTACAGTGTTATGTGTAATTTATTTCCCCAGGGAAGATCAGCTAAGATGGCTCCTAGTAGAGCTTTCTCTCTTTTTTCATTTTTTAAAAAAATAAACCAATCCGCCCTCCACAATGAAAGGAAAATTGTGTCCTGCAGCCAGCTGCCTTATATGACTGGCTGTTTTGAACCTCGCGATGTCAGATGTCAATAGCTAGGGCTTAGACTCTGGCCCCCGCTGCTGCTCCTCTTCCCTGGGGACCCAAGCATCGCCCAGCTTCCTTCTGTTGTAGTCCTGGCTCAGGCTGGGGTAGGAGGGGGCCGCAGACGACTCAGGCCAAGGACACACGCAGCCCCACTAGGGTGCCTGCTCCATGCTTCCTTCGGAGGCTTGAGGGAGACTCTGCCTTTGCTTTCTCTGCTGGAAGCTGCCTTTGGCCCCACCTTCATCAGCAAAAGCCACCTAGAAGGGGCCGTTCTCTGGGCCCCAAAGTAAATAAGAGCTCTAGCCCTATGTTCCCTGTCTTCCTCTGTGTCTGATGGCTTGGGAGAGTAGAAATATTTAGAAAGCATCATTTAATTAGTTAGCAAATGCAAGGCTTACTTTAATTCTGTAAATGCAGTGGGCACAAGTGCCCACCCACCTGTTCCGGTTGCCATAACAACTTTAAATTTCATCTCTGGCCTCTGCTGATGTTTTTTCCTCTGGTTGTGTGCGTGTGTGCTTTGCTCATCTGAGAGCGATTGTGGGTGGCTCCTTTCTTCATCCTTCTCTCCCCTTAGGCCTCTCGTTGGCTCTATCTTCGCTCTTCCTCTGAGACGTGTCCCTTCTCCCCCTCCTTTGCCTGTAGCATCTCCCTGTGTGTGGGTTTATGGAGAATCAGCTTCTTCCCTTGCTGGGATCATGAACCAGAAATTCTCAAAGGCTCTCCCAGCTCTTTTAGGTACAGGTGTGCTGGTGGCTGAGTGATACAATTTTGGGGTCCCCAAGAAGTCCTCTGAGAGCCCCACATAGCCACCCACATGTCATGGTGCTTGACATTTCCCTTTGGAAAATACATAATCTTTTAAAAAACTTATTACTTAAAAAAAGACAACAAAAAATTGTATATATTTATGGTGTATAACACACTGTCTTGATATGCATGTATATTTCAAAAAGATGAAGTCACATGAATTAACATATCTATCACATCATATCCTTAACATTTAAGATTTGCTCTCTGAGCAATTTTCCAGGATACAGTACATCATTATTAATTATAGTAATCACACTGTGCAGTAGGTCTCCAGGTCTTAATCCTCCTGTCTGAAATTTTATATGCTTTGGTCAAAGGCCTTCCTTCCCACTGCTCTCTATCAGGCCCCGATAACCACCGTTCTCCTCTCTGCTTCCATGAAGATGACCTTTTGAGATTTCACCTGTAAGAGACCATGCAGTGATTGTCTTTCTGTATGTAGTTTATTTCACCTAACCTAGTGTCCTCCAGGTTTATCTATGTTGTCACGAATAACAGTATTCCATTCCTTTTTTATAGTTGGACGGTATTCTAATATGTATTTCTCTCTATATTATATATCACATTTTCTTTACAGTTCATCATCGGTGGACACTTAGGTTGACTGCACAGCTTGGCTGTTGTACAAGTGTGGCAATGAACTTGGGGGTGGGGCTGTCACTTTGACACTGGTTTCGTTTCCTTCAGAGATGTCCTATAAGAGTAGGATCGCTGGATCATATGCCAGTTACATTTCTTCATGTTTTGAGGAGTCTCCATACTGTTCTTCACATGGCTCTACCAGCTGACATTCCCACCAGTGGTGCACAAGTGTTTCTCCCTCCCCAAATACTGTTGACTTCTTATTATTGTGTTTATTTTATAATTGCCAATCTAACTGGTGTGAGGTCATATCTCACCACTCTGTGGTTTTAATTTGCTTTTGCTTGATGATTAGGGGCACTGAACATTTTTCATGTACTTAATTTGCTATTGTTGGTCTTCTTTTGAGAGATGTCTATTTAAATCCTCTGCTTATTTTAAAATCCAGCTATTTTCTTCCTACTGAGTTGAATTCCTTATATATTTGGATATTAACTGCTTATCAGATCTATGGCTTGCAGATATTTTCTTCCAACATGTAAGTTGTCTCTTCACTCGGTTGGCTATTTTCTTTGCTGTGAAGAAAAGTTTCAGTTTCATAGCATTCCATTTGTCTATTTTTCATTTTGTTAAAGCCTGTGCCTTTGAGGTCATATCCAAAATATGCTTGCCAATGTTGGGTTTCCTTCCATATGCTCTTTCTAGTAGTTTTACATGTTCAGATCTTACTTTTAAGTTTTAATCTGTTTTTGTTGGTGACAAAATTCATTGAGACAATTTCACTCTGATGTGGAGATCCAGTTCTCCCAAAACCATTATCGAAGGGACTGTCTTTTCCCCGTTCTGTGTTCTTGGCATCCTTGCCAAAGATCACTTGGCTATAGATTTGTGTTTTTTTTTTCTGGGCTCTCTATTCTGTTCCACTGGCCTTTGTGTTTGTTTATTCCAGTACCCAACTATTCTCATAGCTCTGTGGTATCTTTTGAAATCAGAGAGTGATGCTCCCAGCTTTATTCATTTTGTTCAAGAGAGCTTTGGCTGTTTGTGATTCTTTGTGGTTCTGTACAAAGTTTGGGATTGTTCTTTCTATTTTTGTGACAATTTAAATAGAGACTTTCTGGAATCTATAAAATGCTTTGGGTATGGAGTATTTTCCATTTATTTGAGTCTTCTACACTTTCCTTCATTCTTGTTTTATAGTTTATCTTTTACCTCTTGGTTAAATTTTCTTTTGGGATTGTAGTATCAATTTCATTTTTTGGATAGTTCATTTTGGGTATACAGAAACGCTGATTTTTGTATGTCAGTCTTGCACTCTGCAACTTTATTGAATTTATTATATTTAACAGTTATTGGTGGGATCTGTAGGGTTTTCTATATGTAAAATCCCATCATTGCAAAAGAGGCGATTTAATTTGTTTCCTTGTGAGTTGGATGCTTCATTTTTCTTGCTTCGCTTCTCTGTTTCCAGGACTTCCAGTGCTATATGGAAAAGAAGTGACAAGAGTGGAATTCCTTCCCCCAAAGGAAAAGCAAGTGCTTCAGAAAGAATAAGCTGTCCAGAAGCGCTTCTTCAGGAACTAGTGACTGGCCTGATGGGTGCTGTTCCAATTGGAAGAGAATGGGAGAGCCTCTGGGTCCTACAGAGGGGTGAGAGGTATAGGAAGAGAGCCCTGGTAAGGACCAACTCCAAAGTAATACCCTCTGTGTGTGACTTTTTCAGAAAGAGTCTGCTTCTTTGACCTGCTTCATTTTCTTGAAAGGCAGCAGAGAATTCACAGACCTTGAACTTGAGAAAACTGTGCAGGCTATGGGTGACCCCTGGCTTCCTCAGACTCCTGGGCAAGGTGGACCTACTTACCAGTGGTGCAGTGTGTCCCCACCTGCTGATGAGGAGAGAGACCTGGGCATATTCTTTCACAGGGATCTGCCAAGTGACCCAAAAGGAGAGAGACGCCAGAAATTGCCTCCCAAGAGCAGAACAGTTGCTTTTCAAAGAAGCCTGGAAGTTGAGCTAACATGTGGAGTCCCAAGAGGGTGATCACAGGAGCAGGACTGAGATTGGAGTCAGCTGAGGGCTTTTTTAGGTTATGTTCTTTTGAAGCACATCTTGAGGCATAAATTTGAGTGCCAGTCATTTATCTGGGAGGCGATTCCCAGGAACACTGATAAGATGGTAGGGAAATGAGGCAGGCCAGGGAAGAGAGCCCATGAAGAGTGTGATGTTAAGCAGATGGCACCTGTGGGAAACTGAGGCTCAGTCCTGGGAGATGGTGCAGAGCACGTCGGAGAATTATCCCACCTGAAGGGTGACAACTCTGAGAATGAATCCTGCAACGCCTCTCTACCACTGGCGGATGGCTGCTACTTGGCTGCATGAAGTCCCTACCCTTCTGGCAAGGTGAAGAGCTGCAGGTGTGGCGGGATACTGTTGGTAAGTCCTGGAACACTGAGTGCTTAGGGGATGCGAGCAGGAAACCAATGGCACCTGCCAGAGGTCCACCTTTTGCGCTGTCAGAATCTCTCACATCTCAGTCAAGTCCCCACTGCTTCTTCCAAATGGTAGCTCATCTCAGTTTTTAAAAAAAGAGTCAACTAGAGGGTTAGTGAGACAAACCAAAGTGTTTGCTGCTGCAGTTGATTCTGAGGGTCATTAGTGTTTATCATATGGCTCTTCTACCACCAATGCCCAATTGTTCTCATGCTCAGCCAGCGCTTCTGCTATCCCCTGCTTGCCTGGTGGGCTAGACAAAGTCATTATCCCTGAGGGGCTGAGCCCTGGTTACTGTGGCTTTGTTAGGCCATTGTTAAAGACAGTTGTCCATTCATGGCTACCACTGGGCCCAGAAGCACCAAGCAGTGCCTTCAGAAAATTGCCTGAGTTCCAGATGTATCCTCTGCCTCTACCATGTAGCAAAGAACTTCCTGCTTACATCTGTCACAGCCAATTTCCCTTCCAGCTTCATAATTTATTTCATTGTCTGTGGGTATGTTGGCAAAATGACCAGAGAAAAGCCTTCTTTTGTCCCTTAAGTATTCCCTTACCTGGAACTGTATTCATCAAATACTGAAGATGTAGGGACGAGATGCACAAATTCTGCAAGTGGGTCCTGGGAGTGAAGCCATAAGGCCCACCTCTCGTGTCAGACCTTGGTCTCCTGACACATGTCCTTAGTCATTGGGGACTCAACACCAGAAAGTAGCTATTAGTTCACATGGACATCTCTACAAGTGCCTGTGTCTGCAGCCCTCATCACCAAGTTGATGCCTACCTGAACCCTCACAGGGCCCTTCCCAAGCTCTAGCAGACTGGCATCTTATAGGAGGGGGGCACATCGTAGCTTGCTGGGTCCTATGCTCTTGTGCCTTCTGTCACCCCTCTTCCCCACAGAGTGGGTTTTGGAGGGTCACAGTGACATTATGTAGACTCAAGGAACAGTGAATTTGATACTCTGTGAGTATTGGTAATGGTTCTGTTTGAAACACTGTATGTGAAAAAGGCAAAACCATTCCTAGACTATGTGTCAATTTAATAAGAACAAAGACATCTTCCAGGGTGGAGAGATTTTGATACCATCAACTTGCCATGTAGTGGCTGTGGTTTCCTGTGAGGGAAGGTATCATATCTAGGTCTCAGGATGGGTTATGAGGGAACATATGAGCCCATAGCAAGAGCTGTATCATCCTCGGTAAGAAGATGGCCATGGGTAGATGCCCCGTCCTGTCACCATGGCTCCATTCACTGGGTTGGTCAAGGACAGAGGCTGGCGGGCCTCCTCAGAACCCTATACATTTGGTTGTTCAATGCCTCTTCAGGGAGATGCCTTTTGGAATACTTTGAGAAAGATCTCAACCTTCATCTTCTAATCTTTCTTTTTTCACACCCTTGACCCTAACTAGCTAAGCCATTTACCAACCCCGGGAGTATGTGAGTATCATAGCCATAGGCTCCTTCTACCACCAGACCAGATTGTTGACCGTTTGAAGTGCTCAAGGCACTCTCTACAGAGACAGTTCCCTTCTCTGCTTACTTTTAGAGACACTGTTGCCTCAGGCTCTAGGGAGACACTGGTCCATTTTGGGGACTGATCAGTGCTGGAGTTGACTTAGCTGATTCAGATGTAGGCCTTTCCTTTTCCATCATTTGGTGGCAGGGAACTCACTACAGGTAGAACTTGGAGACTCAGCTGGTGTGACAAAAGTAGGTGACATGGGATCTAGGTCACCTATTTGTGCCTTCTGGGCCTGCTGGGGCCTGATCCCAAGTTTGTGTCATTTCCACCAGATGATAAAATGCTTGACACAAGGTATGACTTGGGGGAATTTAAAAATACCCAGATAATAATGGACAACTCTGGTCTTTTTGTTCCTTGATGTCCCATGACCATGTGCTCAGTCCCTACTAGGGCTGGGTAGTATGCTTGATGTTGCTTTATTAATGGTGAGTTGGTTTTTTCCCCCTTTGGAAAATGTAGCCTTGATCTAGAATCCTAGGATTTTGTTTCATGACTCCTCTGCTTAAGCTGAGTAAACACTCCACACAACATTGTCATCTACCCCAAATACTGCAAGCATCATGGAATCTTCCAGGTCTTATGGTACTAAATATGGGGACTGTCTTTTAAAAGCAAGATATTTCATGTCTGTGCTAGTACATTTTCTGTTACTACAAGGAAGCATCCGAGGCTGGGTACTTAAAAAGGAAAGATTTATTTAGCTCACAGTTCTGGAGGCTCAATGCATGGTGCTAACATCAGTAGGATTCAGATGAGGACCTCATGCAGGATGGCATCACCATAGTGGGAATGAATGCAAGAGGAAGTGATCACAAAGCAAGACAGGAAACTAAAGAGAGAGAGAGAGGGGAAGGGCCAGATTCCCTCTCCTGAGAATAACTAGCTCAACCCAGTATGGCTCCCTTCCAGGGACCATGCTCCTAAGAACCTCTGGTTAGGTCTGACCTCTTAAAGCTCTCACCACTTCTTTGGATCATCAGACTGGGAAGCAAGCTGCAGATACATAAACACTTTTGGATACACTAAACCCTACCCAAACTATAGCAAGGTCTACTGATTTCTCCCTTGCCTTGGAGGAAATAACATGCCACTGACCATTGGACCTTTCAGAGTTTTACAATGTTGTAGGCTGAGTCTTTCTAGGGCTTATCTTCTATCCCCGGCACATATCTGATCAGGGCTTCTGAGTACTACTGCTCTTATTCCCCAGAATTATCACGATGGTGTCATCGGTATAACAGACCAGTCTGATGTTCTGTGCAACGTTCAGAAAAATCTGTGTTTCTTTGAACTCTACAGTGACAGAGAACAGAAGAGTTAAACAGATCAGGGTCAAGCATTCATTCATACAGCTGTTCCTCCTCTGGGAATGTGCACTGGTTCTGTTCCCTCAAGGGGGCCTGGAATGAATTCATTCACCAGGTTGGAAATTGCATCCTATCTGCAGGAGGCTGTGTGGATGCATTACACTAAACATATCTGGCAAGAGAGACACTGCTTGGTTAAATTTAGTAGTCCGCTGTCACCTGTCATGAGCCATTTGAATGTGCTGATGAATTAAAGGGGGACCTAATGGGGACCACTGCCTTGTGCTAAGGTTCTGAAGCTGTTGTCTATGATTCCATCTAAGACGTAGTGTAATTTTGTCCTTTTGTCTTAGTATGTGTGTGCGTGCATGCGAGTGCTTGAATATGTGTGTTTCATTGTGTTAGTGTAGATGTAGTATGGTTGTGATGGTGTCATAGTCTGTTTAGTGCTGCTATAACGAAATAGCACAGATTGTATAATTTACAAAGGGCAGAAACTTAGTCACTGACACTTCTGGAGCCTGTGAAGTTCAAGACCAAGGCACCAGCATCTGATAAGGGTGTACTCGTGTGTCCTCATGTGTCAGACGGCAGAAGGGTAAAATGGGGACAGACACCATGTCCTTACATGGCAGAATTACACAAGAGAGAGAAAGCACACTCCTTTAAGCCGTTTTTATGCAACACCAATGGGGTCTTTAACACCTCCTAAAATGCTGTTACTCCTAATACTGCTGCATTCAGGATTACACTTTTTTTTTTTTTTTTTTTTTTTTTTTTT
>NW_022900930.1:42546525-42553645 GCF_012274545.1 Fukomys damarensis | reverse complement strand
TTTTTTTTTTTTTTTTTTTTTTTTTTTGGTACCAGGGATCAAACCTGGGTCCTTGCATTTGTAAGGCAGGTGGCGGAACCACTGAGCTAAATCTCTGACCCTCAGGATTACATTTCAGTGTGCAATTTGGAAGGAATAAAAGTATTCCAACTATGTCAGAGTGTGCATATGTGTGTAAATGAATGTGTGAAGATCTGTGTGGGATGTTTGTGTGAGTGAGCATGTGGGTGCGTTTGACTGTAAGTGTGTGCATTGGAGTTGGTAGTGTTGGTGGGGCAGGAGGCTTCTGGTGACTCTACTGTACAGTTCGGAAAACCCATGTGAGAGTTCTACCAACATCTAGGTGTATCTATTAGATTTTTGTACTCAGTGACCTGGAAAATGACAAAAGGAGGCTGTAAACACACTGAACTCTCTGTGAGGTAGGCATTTTCCAGGAGTCCCTGTATTATATGTCCCCTCTGTATGTCTGTTCTTCTGGCCTCAAAAAATTCAAGGAATCTGGGATTCAAGGTTCTCAGAGGTAGCAAACCAACTGTCTTTATTGCAAGTTGCATGATCTTACTAGGTCCGTGCTGTTGGCATTGAAAGCTTGCTAAGGCTATAAGTCAGCCTCCTGTGTAACTAACTCTTGTCATTCTTGTAATCAGATATTGAGTCTGATTTTCAGTACAGTCTGCCTCTCAGCTTCAGGAGATGAGGTTCTTTTAAACATGATTCTGGAGCCCCACTGGATTTTTCATTAATAGTCAACTGAATTTGTTATATTTTTTTTCCTTCAGAACTTGAGGGACCGTGAACCACAGCTGAGTGACTCGGTAACTGTCACAGTTAAAAACACTTATAGTTTTCAAGTTGAGGCCAGCGCTGCTCAGATTATTTGTGAAGGATTTGTTTTTAAAAAATCTTTTGTGGACCAATTAATTAATAAGAAAAGAAAAATAGAAAGATACCCATGATACAAGTCTAATTTTAATTTATTAGATCCAACAGTTGTAAACTTAGTCTGTGAAAGTAAAAAAAAAAAAAGTTTCCATATGCTAACTTTCAGTTCCTGTGTTTACTAGGGAGTGACATCAAACAAGTCCTGGACTGGTACTGATCCATGGACTACACTTTGACTTATTATATAGCTAGACCCATTATATAGCTCAGTGTACCACTTTCTACCTGTTCCCCATATCATTTTGTCTCACTAGCCAGCACTTCAACGATTCTGATGTTAGACCACATGGGGTGTCTTCACCTCAGTTATCATCAGCAAGGAGGTCTCTCTTAAATCTAGTTTGTCACATGATTCTATTCCAGAACTTCTTGCTAGAGCTCTGCTCCCTACCCATGTTAATAAGGTACCAAATGTCTTAGGTTGGGTTCTCCTGGAAGCATTCCCTGAGCCAAGCATAGGAGTGCCTTTAGTTTCGTTAGGAGATGGTCACTAGAAACATTTACAGGAGAATGAGAAGGTGAAAGAAAGCTGAAAAGGGTATGTTATTGTGCAAGGCCGTATTGTGAAAACCTGGGTTTAGAAATGCATTATGACATTCCACTGAAGTGTCATACCAACAATGATTGATTATTGGCTGATGGTCTTTCCTGGGCACATGGGCTCTCAGCATTTCTTACTTTGCTTGTGGATTTGCAGACTGAAAGAAAGTTCTCAGGCAGAGAGGTACATGCACCTGCTGAAGGAGACCACGGAAATGTAACAGAATAGAGATATGGGCAGGTTTTTGCCAACATTTGCATCTGAGAGGTTCCAGAAGTTCTAGTCAAAGAGGCACAGACCTGAGGTCAATCCCAGGCACATGCTGGGGTGGGTTGGAGACTGTAGAAGAGAGATGGCCTGTATCAGTCAGTGGGATGCTAAAAGCAGGATGCAGGAAAGAACAGGTGTGATTTCAAAAGATGGTATAGTCCATGTCCGTCTGTAGCCAGATTGTTGCAACTTAAGGTAGGGGCAGGTGCATGTGATTTACTGCATATTGGGACTAATGCAAAAGATAGGGCAGAGCTCTACAGACTTTTATGGGTTAATTTAATCAAAGGGATGCCTTTTACTCTTGGAAACTTATAGCTTATAGAGGCAGGTATGGTGAACAAGGGGGCTTATTGCTACCCCACCCCCATATTCCTGCTTCAAGCATAGTAATTTTGGCAGTTATTGTCTCATGGATCAGATTTTGTTAGAAAAAAATACTTCTATTTCTAACAGACTGCTGGAAAACCAGTCATGTGATCTGTGGAACTTTGATTTATCTACTTTGGGGTGAACCTATTCGGCAAATCAGAGGGCCAGGTTTTGGGGCAGCTGATGCCCTGTGCTGAATCCCTAGCATACAGGCAGCACCCTAGGGGGTCCTTGAGGGTAATGGTGTCACTTTAAGCTTTTTTTTTTCTAGAAAATAGAAGTGTTGGGATAAAAAAGTTGTACGTTTCATGGGTACAAACTGGTCTTTGAACCTCCTCTGCAAGAGCAACTAGAGTGTCCACATTATGGGTAGGGGGTATTGCAAGGAGGAGGTGTTCTTTCCCCTTTTGGTTCATCACACCATTTTACTTTTTTGGGAGGCAAAGCTCTCCCCCCGTTCAGAGCCTGTCGTGGATGGAAATCAAGCCCCAGCAGACAGTCCT
The DNA here is from genome assembly GCF_012274545.1 of Fukomys damarensis. Taxonomy (NCBI): domain Eukaryota; kingdom Metazoa; phylum Chordata; class Mammalia; order Rodentia; family Bathyergidae; genus Fukomys; species Fukomys damarensis. The sequence continues at coordinate 42,551,014 of NW_022900930.1, read as the reverse complement.
AGGTGGAGACCCCTTCCCCCCCGCTTGATATGACTGTGTGTATGCTGTTGAATTTGCTTGGTTTTTAAACTTCTGGATGAAGATTATGAAAAAGTAACAGACTCCTGTGGCCAGGGATGAGCTGACGTCAAAGCAAACTAACACAAGTCACGTTTGTGCTGTTTCGGAGCTGATGGCCGGAAGAGTACTGCAACCCCACACATTCACTGCTGGCCCGTTAGATTTTTCTTTTCTTCATAATGTTCTGTGTTTACTTTCATGGATCTAGAACACACACAGAGCCGTCCGCCCCGCTGGCACCCACTCTGTCACCTCGAGCACCCCAGCACACCTTGAAGATGCCACTGGTGCCTCGGTAGCTGTGGACCAGACTTCCGCTCTGCGTATCCCAGATGTGTAGACACTTGCCGGAGGAGCCACTGGCCAGGTGCTTCCCACCAGGGCTGAACACTACACTGTAGATAGGTTCCTGGTGCTTGGTTAGCATGTGGATGCAGACGCCTTGCTCACACCCCACAGTCAAACCATGGGATTATATGAAGCCCTCGCTAACAAGACACTGGCTTCGGGCTTGCTGCTGGTGAGCCCGTGGGGCCCCACTTGATGGTGTGTCTCTCTTTGCTGTGAGCTTGAAGGTCATACACGCATGTGTCCTGCTCCATACTCCAGATCTTTAATGTCATGTCATCAGAGGAGGATGCTAGCAACATTCCAGAAGGACCCCGTTTATGGCACTGCCCTCATTCGTGTGTCCTTGGAAGGTTTTGACTGGGCAGTTGCAGCCGAGTCTGCACACATGAATACACATGTCCTTGCTACAGGACAGGAAGGTCATGTTGTTCTGCCAGTCCACCTCAAGAGCCGGGGCTGAATGGAAAGGAAACTGCTACTTGGCTTCTCCTGGGTGTGTCCCAAATGATTGTGGTTTTATCTACACCAGCACTCAAAATATAATCCCCCTTTTTGTTCCACGTCAAGGCAAAGATAGGTCCTATATGCTGGCCTAAGGTGCTGGCCAAGTTATCATCTTTTGTCCATATTCGTGCAAAGCCGTCACAGGATCCTGTAGCCAGTAGTGTCCCATCGCTGTTCCAGTGTGGCGAGGTGATGTCCTTGTTGCTCAGAACGTCTTTGCCCCTCGCGGATGCAGTGCCTCAGCAAGAGCTGCGTGGGGCCCCATTGCTGTTCTCCTTGAGGTTCCAAGTCCCGGCGGTGGAGTCACCAGAGCTGGAAGCAGGCAGATCACTGACAAGGTTTCAGGCACAGATGAACACCTCAGACTCGTGGCCCCGAAGGACGGTAGCTTTGCTGGGTGGAATTTCCATGTCCCTGTCGATCTCCATGGGCCTCGAGTGATTGTTCATTGTGTGCGCGCCATTCTCTTCCCCTTTCACAGTGGCCTCCGTTCTTTGGCGGGTTTTGCTGAGAAACAGCGGCCGGGGCTGCTTCGGCTGCTGTGCTGGCCCTTGTTGCTGCTGTCACTACTGCTGCCTCTGCCGCCGCCACTGTGGTCGCGGCGCTGGCTCGCTGCTGAGCGAGCTTCTCTCGGAAGGGCCTGCTGCCGCATCTGCACCATGTCGGGCATGAAGGCCTCCATCAGGGACAGGGACTCTAGGGGGCTGCCCTCAAACACCGCGCCGTCCTCGGTGCGGATCTCAGCCTCCACATGCTGCAGGCCCTTCTGCAGGACGAAGATGAGCGCGGCTGGTGGCACCAGGGTCCCTTTGATGTTGGATTGGCTGATGTGGCTCTTGATCCCGAAAGTGAAGGCCGAGTAGGACAAACAGCTCGGAGAGAAGCGGGTGTGGTGCTGCACGGCGCGCAGGGCGTTTCTTCATCTCCCTGTGGACTCGGAGCAGGCTGGAACTCTCAGCACTGGTCATGCCTCTCCCCCAGTGACAGGTATGTACTTCACGAAGCAATTCTGTGGGAAGTAGACTGGAAGTCCTAGGCAAAAGTGTCCCACGCCCAAGTCAGCAGGTCCCCAGCAGGTCCCTTAACTGCCTTCCCTCCCACTTCCCTTCAGAAGAAGGACACATTTGGGCCTAGAAGGCCCAGACTTTCTCCTGAAAACTCTGCCCGCCTAGCACCTTGGACGGGGACACAGGAGGCCATTTCCAAGGCTATTTCTCTCAGGGGAGCAATTTAATTTACTCTTTGCTCTGTGCATGTCAGCAGAGCTCTTAAATTTCGAGGACAGTTGGATGAAATTGGATATAGCCGATTTGCATCCTCAAATCAGTTTTGTACACACAGGTGTGTGCACTGCCATCTCTGGGGACATGTCTGACAGTTCATGGGCAGTGAGATGACAGTTTGCTCTGCTTTGCCTTTGGGCTTGGGCTGAGCTAACCTTGTGCCTCAGTTTCTTTTTATGGAAGTGTGGAATGGACTGGGTGATCTCTGAGGTCTCTTTTAGCTTTAGTGTTCTGTGGTTTTATGTCTGTGGGAAAGCGGGTGGTAAGAAAACCAATGGTCCATGTGCCACTGTGAGGCTGAGCTGCCGTTCAAGTGGGGACAGTAAAGCCGCAAGTCTTGGCCTCAGACCAGGCTCCGAATCTGAATGTCATGATGCTGAGCAGGCCTGGCTGTGTGCAGGGTGAGGGAGGACCTGCCTGTCCTCGGGCTGACCCGCAGCAGGCTCTGTGTGGCTGGGACTGGCTGTGCACAATACACAACGTCACCTTATCTCTTAGAGCCTCAGTTGCCTCCCTTGCAAAGAGTGGCTAGAAACAGCCCCTCCTGGGTGGCAGAGAGGAGCTACCAGGAGGTACCTGGGGTATCAGAGGCACTCATTAATTTCAGCTTCCTGATCTTTCCCTTTCTGGTTGGGTCCTGCATCCAGAGTGGTAGATTTGGACCAGAGCCCTCCATGGGTCGATTCTTCTCACCTCCTCATCTTTGTCTTCTACAGCTCCCACAGCTCAAGGACTTTTTCTCTGCAATTGTCCTCTCTCCTGCATCATTAATTTTTACTTCTCTACTCTACCGGAGTGTTCCCATCAGAATACAGCATACTGTAATATATTCGATCTGAAAAAAACCCCCAACTCCCTTGACCCCCACATCCCTTTTCAACTACTGTTCAATTTCTCTGCTTGCGTTGACAGCAAAACTCATCAATACTTGTTTCTACTTCTTCACCTCTAATGCTCTGGAGAGCTCATTCTGACCGCGGGTTTATTCCTACATCCCCTGTACCAGTGCTTGCCAGCGGTGCACATTTCCAAGCTCAGTGGCCAGCCTGGAGCCCTCACACTGACCTGTTTGCCACATTTGCCACAGCTGATCACTGTATTTCTTGAAACGCCCACTTCCCCGGGCTCATTGTCATTCTGTAGCAGTTGTCTTTGCTGGTTTTCCCTCATCTTCCTGACCTCTTCCTGTAGGGATTCCCCAGGGCACCATTCTCAGACCTCTTCTCCAAGCTCTTCTCCAAAATTATAGCTCCAGTTCCTGCTCTGTCTTCTCTCCTGATGACAGACTGACCGATCGAGCTGCTGGGTCGTTTTGTAGGTACCTCGAGTTTAACAAATTCTAAACTGAATTCATCTTACAAACTGACAACTCAGATTTCTCTGTTTTAGTAATGGGCAAATTAATTTTTCCAAGGCTCAGCCTAACAGCCCTTAGAGTCATCTTTGACTTCTCTTTTCCTTTTCCTCTCTATCTGCCACCTGTCAACAAAACAAGACTGCGTTACCTCCCAGATGGCCCTGCCTCCATCCCCTCTGCCCACCCCACCCCAGCTGTCTCAGAGAGAGGTCACCGTGATCTCACACTTGCAGCCATCCTCTGACGACTTGTCTTGCTTCATGCTTCCTTCTTATCATTTAGAATGATAGGTATGCTTTAGAATGTTAATTTAAAAACATGTCAGATCATGTCACAACTCCATGTAAAACAATTTAATAGATTTCCTTCTCTCTCAGAATACATTCTACAGGATCTGGGCCTCTTTCTCCCTGACCTTGCTTCGTCCTTTACTTACTGTATTCCAGCCATGTTGCACAGGGTTGTGCTCAGCATAGCCCCCAGCCCGGGGCCTTTGCACCTGCTCTCTGCTGTGTCTGGAGTCCTCTGAGTTACCACCTTGTTCTCTTCTTTACCTCATTCAGGTGTCTGTGCAGATAGTGCCTTCCCAGGGATCCTTACCTGAACGTCTTGTCCAAAACACCAACTTTGCCAATCTCTATTCCCAATTCTTTTCTTTTCCCCCAGTTTTACAGCTTTATTGATGTATGATAGACACACAGTAAATTACACCTATTTTTGTCTTGACACACATACACACCAGCAAAGCCATCCCTATAATCAATGCAAAGGACTCATCATCTCTCCCAGTGTTTGATTGTGTTGCTCCTTCCTTCTGCTTCTCCCCCATACACAAGCAATTACTGCTTTGCCTTCTGTCATGATAGGTTAGTTTGCATTTTCTAGAATCTAACATAAATGGAATCAAGAAGCATTCTTTTTTTTTTTTTTTTTT
>NW_022900930.1:42544101-42546401 GCF_012274545.1 Fukomys damarensis | reverse complement strand
TGGTCTGGCATCTTTTAATCTGCGTAATTATTGAAGATTTGTCCATATTGTAGCAGGTATCAGTAATCCACTCCTTTTTCCTGCTGAGTACTATTCCATTGAGTTGTGCCCATGGGGTTGTTGCCTTGTGGAGTATTTCTAGTTTTTGCTGTTGAAAATCAAGGTGCTATGAACATTCATGTACAAGGCTTGGTGGGAACATAGTTTTCCATTTTTCTTCAGTAAAATATCTAGAAGATAAATGACAGACATATGGTAAATGTCTGTTTAATTTTCAAGAAACAGCCACATTTTTTCCCAAAGTGTCTGGTACATTTAATTGATCAACAAGCAGTGTATTCAAAGTCCAGCTTCTCCAAATCCTTGCCAAAACTTTCAGAATTTTAAAAGGGGTGGGAGTTTGTGATAGCTCACTCTTGGTTTAATTATGGATTTCTCGAACTTTAATTATGTTTGGCATCTTGTCATGTGCTTATTTGCTGTCTGCACACCTTATTTAGTGAAATGTCTGTTCAAAACTTTTGTCCATTGTATTAGTTTTCTGATGCCACACAACAGACCGTGACAGATGCATGGTTTAAAACAAGATATGCTTGTTACCTCCCAGTTTACATGGGTCAGGGGTTCTGGGTGAGGCTTAGCTGAGTCCTCAGCTTAGGGTCTCACCAGGCCACAACCAAGGTGAGAATCTGGTGTCTCGATGAGGGAAGAATCCATACCCAAGGTCATCAGGTTGATGGCAGGATTCACACATCCTTGCAGCTGCATTACCGAAGGCCTTAGCTCTTTTCTAGCTGCCTTAACTGGAGGCTACTCTTAGCTGGGCATGTGGTGCACACCTGTTATCTTAGCACTTTGGGAGGCTGAGGCAGGATGATTCCAAGTTTAAACCTGGCCGAGACCCTAAAAATAAAGACTAATAACAAAGACGGGCTTGGGACGGAGCTTCATGCAAAGGCCCTGGGTTCAACACCCCAGTACGACAAAAAAAGAGAGTGCTGTTAGCTCTCTGAGGCTGTGAACAGTCCTCAGCCATGTGGCTCTCTCCTAACCCAGTTTCAACAGATGCCCTTTGCTTCCTCAAAGCCAGGTGGGTCTTCTTTCCTCTGTCTGCTAAGACAGAATCTTAGGAAACATAGGTAGTCCTAGAGGGACTGCCCACCACCATTTTCACATTTTGTTGTTTAAAAGCAAATCAGAGTCTCCACCTATACTCAAGGGAGGTGCTTATAAATCCCCCGACTCACGGACAAACACCTTAGGGTGCATTTACCAATCCATTATTTCATCGTGTTATTTATTTCTATTATTGAACTTGGAGAGTTCATTGTTTTCTGAATATGAGTTATCAACTTTATAATTTTTCTTCTAGTCTGTCATTATTTTTATTCCCTTAATAGTGTCTTTCAAAGATCAGAGGGTTTATACTTTGATGAAGTTTAATTTATTTTTTTCCTTTATAACTCATGCTTTTATTATTGGATCTAAGAAATTTCTGCCTAATCAAGGTCAGAGTTTCTCCTATATTTTGTTCTAGAAGTTTTTTTTTTAATAGCTTTAGAATTTATGTTTAGGTCCATGATCCATTTGAAATTAACTTTTGTGTTCATGCCAAGATATGGATCAGTTTATTATTTTTTTATGTGCCCCTTTGAATTGTTAGGATATTGATTTGTACTTTTATGTCTTTGTCTGGTTTGGGGTAATGCTGACTTCATAGAATGGGTTAGGAAGTTTTACTCTTCAATATCCTGGGAGAGTTTGTATAGAATCAATGTTGTTTCTTCCTTAAAATTGTGGTAGAATATGCCACAAAACCAGCCAGGTCTGGAATTTTCTTTGTGGGAAGAAATTCATTTAATAGTTATAAGGTTATTCAAGTTATGAATTTTTCCTTCATTGAACTTTGATAATTTGTGTATTTCAAAGAATATGTGCATTTCAATAAGTTGCCTAGTTTATTGGCATAGTTTTTCATAACCTTTATTAACATATTTTCAACATGTGTATAGTCTATAATGTACCCCCTCCTCTTATTTTTCTAGTATTGGGATTAAACTGAGCTGCATTCCCAGCCCTTTTGTATTTTAAATATTGAAACAATCTCGCTAAGTTGCTTAGTTGCCCAAGCTTAGCTCTAACCTGTTACCCTTCTGCCTCAGTTTCCCAGATACCTGGGATTTTAGACTCTTTTTTTATTCTTCTTTCTTTCTTTCATTCTTTCTTTCTTTCTTTCTTTCTTTCTTTCTTTCTTTCTTTCTTTCTTTCTTTCTTCCTCCTCCTCCCCCTCCTCCTCCTCC
>NW_022900930.1:42490139-42543581 GCF_012274545.1 Fukomys damarensis | reverse complement strand
TCTTCTTTCTTTTTTAGACAAGATCTTGCTTTGTAGCCCAGGCTGGCCCTGAATTCGCTATGTAGCCCAGCCTGGCCTTGAATTTGTGGCACCCTTCCTGCCTCAGCCTCTCCAGTGAGTGCTGGTATTACATGCATGGGCCACCATGCCCAGCTCCTTCATTCTTGATATTGGTATTTTGCGTAATTTCTTTTTCCTTATCAGTCAGGTCAGAAATTCATCAAATATATTGATCTTCCCAAAGAACCATCTTTTTTTTTTTGCCCCACTGACTTTTTAATATTGCTTTCCTGTTTTCAATGACTTTTGCTCTGATCTATTTCCTTTTCTTCCTTTTCATGTGTTTTGAGTTTAATTTGATCTTATTTTTCTAGTTTCCTAAGAGGGAAAAGGATGCTTTGAAACATTTATTCTTTTCCAAAAATGTGTTTTGGGCTGCAGCTTTCCCTACAAATAGTGTTCTGGTACCATCATGCTAATTTTACAAGCCTGTTTCCATTTTCATTTAGTTCAAAATACTATTTTCCATTTTGATTTATTCTTTGATGTGTGGATTGTTTTGAAGGGTGTTAGCAAATATCTGGAGGATTTTCCAAAGATCTTTCTGTTATTAACATCTAATTCAGAGTAGTCAGAGACTATAATTTGTATAACCTGAATCCTTTCAAGTTTATTAAGATTTATACTTCTGGCCTATAATATGGTCTATCCTAGAAAATGCTCTATGTACACCCAAAAGGAATGTGTATTCTGCTTTTGTTAAGAAAACTGTTTTAAAAAATAAATAGCAATTAGGTTAAGTTGGTTGATAATATGGCTTCAGTTGTCTATGCTCATATTGATTTCCCTTCTATTTCTTCTATCAGTTACTGAGAATGAAACATTAAAATTCTTGACTGAAATTGTGAATTTGGCTATCCTTGCAGCTTTAGTTGGATATTTTCTGAAGCTCTTCTTAAGTGCATCACCTTTTGGAAAGTGTTGTGCCTTCTTGATGAATTGGTGCTTTTTTCATCAGAAAAATGCCTGCTTGGTGTCTGCTTATATTCTTTGCATCATAACAGATATTACTGGTATCAGTATAATCACTCCAGTGGTCGTTTGGTCAGTTCAGCATGACACATCCTTTTCCACCCTTGTACTTTTCTATTTAAATGTGCTTCCTGTGGGCAGCACAGTTAGTCTTGCTTTTTTTCCAATCTGACAATCCCTGCCTTTTAATTAAAATATTTAGACCCTTATATTTAATATGATTATTATCTTGTTAGTTGTTTTCCACTGTCTCATGTAGCTTTGTTCTGTTTTTCCTCTTTCCTACCTTCTTTTTGAGTCATTATTTTTATTACATCATTTGTAAGTCGATTGTAACTCTTTGTTATTTTAGGGACTGTTTATGGATTATAATATGTACATTTATCAGTCTAAAGGGAATTGTGAGTACTTCATGTATGAGAACCTTATAATAGCATACTTCCATTTCTCTCATGTCCATTGTGTTATTGTTGCCACACATTTTACTTTCACGTGTGCTGTAAACTCCATGCACCATTTTTTGTCAACAATCTTTAAAAATATTTAAATAATAAGGAACAAATTCATATATTGCCTATGCACTTACCATTGTTGGATGATTCATTTTTTTAATAGATGCCTGTTTCTATCTGGAAATATGTTCCTCCTGCTGTAGGACTTCCTTTAATGTTTCTTATATTCCAGGACTTCTGGTGATAAATTCTTTCAGCTTTTGTATGTCTCAAGAGTCATTATTTTGCCTTTGGTTTGGAAGATATTTTTGTCTCTAGAATTCCACATTGACAAATTTTTCTTTCACTGGCATGAAGACATTGCTTTCCTGCTTTGTGGCTCATATTGTTTCTGATGAGATATCTGCTGTCATGTTATCGTTGTTCATTTATATACAACATGATATTTTGATTCTTTCTGCTTTTCTGGTTTTCTCTTTATCACTGGTTTTTGAGCAATTTGATGATGGTGTACCTTTGTGTAGTTCTTTCCACATTTCTCATGCACTGGGCTCATTGAAATTCTCGTCTCTGGGCATGTAGCTTTATTGATCTTGGGAAAGTTCAGGAATTTTTTTCAAATATTTTTCTGCCGTCTCTTTTTTCCTTTTCTTCTTTGACTTCCATTGCAAATATATGAGGCCATTTTAATTTGTCTCATAGCTTGTCCTACCTAAAAAAATATTCTCTTTTCCTTCTCCATTTTATTTTAGGTAGCTCCTATTGATATGTATTTAATGATTTTGAATAATTTCTTCTGCAGTGTCTAATCTGATATCAGTCCCACACCATGTAATTTATTTATTAGTTTTGGGATTTTTTTTTTATTTTTGGTACTGGGAATCAAACTTGGGTCTTTTTGCTTGCTAGGCAGGCAGCAGCCCATACCATGTATTTTAATCTCACACAATGTAGTTTTAAATTTCAGAATTTAAATTTTCTTTCTATATCTTTTATATCTCTACTTTTTGAATTAATGTAATAAGAACTATTTAGCAACTTGTCTAATTCTAATATTAATTTTTCATTGAGTTTATTGGTACTTTTTAAGTATACAGTACAGTTACATTCATCATTGGGATCTTGCACATTTATATGACAAGTATTGGTTCTTAGTTTTCCAGCATGACCCTGCCCTCCCTTCACGCCTCCCCTATTTACAAAGACTCTAGTTTCTCATTCTTTATGGCTAAGTAGTACTCCATTTTATAGAAAAACCACATTTTGTTTATTCAGTCTCCAACTGACGGGCAGTTGGGCTGTTTCCAAATTCTAGCTATTTTAAACTGTGCTGCTATAAACATGGGTGCACATATATCACTGTGGTATGATTCTTTTAATTCTTTTGGAAAGATACCCAGCAGAGGGATAGCTGGGTCAAATGGAACCTCTAATCCTAGTTTTTTGAGATATCTCCATATTGATTTCCACAGTGGTTGTACCAGCCTGTACTTGCACCAACAGTGAAGGGTTCCTATCTCCTTATAACCCCACCAGCATTTGTTATTGGTTGATTTCTTGATAGCAGCCATTCTTTGTGGGGTGAGGTGGAATCTCAGTGTTGTTTTCATCTGCATCTCTTGAATGACCAGTGATGTGGAACATTTTTTCATATATTTATTTGCTGCTTTTACTTATTTGAGAAATGTCTGTTCATTTCAGATGCCCATTTTTGAATCTGGTCATTATGTTTGGGGGGGTCTGATTTTTTTTGCATTCTTTATATATTCTAGATAATAGTCCTTTGTCTGAGGAGCAGCTGGTAAAATTTTTTTCCACATTGTAGGTGTCTCTTAGCTCTGTTGGTGGTTTCTTTTGCAGTGCAAAAGCTTTTTAATAAGATAAGATCCCAGGTGTTGATTCTTTGTGCTAGTTCCTGTGCTACTGAGGATTTGTTTATAAAGTCTTTTCCTATGCCAATCTAATATCAATATTAATTTTGAGTCTGATTAAATTTTTTCCTCCTAATGGGTGGTATTTTTCTGTTTCACTGTATGGCAGGTAATTCTTGTTCAAATGTCAGTCATTGTGAATTTTACCTTGTTCAGTATTTTTATTTTTGTATAAATATTCTTGAGCATTTTCCTGTGTTGGAGTTAAGTTACTTGGAGACAGTGACAATTTGGGTTCTTGTGCTTTAGATTTTTTAGGTGGGACCAAGGCGATACTTAGCCCAGGCTTAATCTTTGTGACTATTGAAGCAAGATCTGTGAATTATAAAGTTTTATAATACAGCTGGTGGGAGCAGGCACTCTTTCTGGCCCCAAGAGAGTGCTGAGCATTGTGCATTCTAATCCCTCAGATAATTCTTTCCCTATGTTAGGATTTTTTTTCATACTCATAGGAGTGCTCAGATGATTACTCATTGAGGAGCTGCTCCTGACTCCCTCCCTTCATCTCTTTCCTCCTTCAGCTGCTCTGACTTCCTGGACCTCAAGCGCTTCTCAACTGAAGTGATTTTCTGGGCTCCATCTGTTCTTCTCTTTCTTTGACCTTGGCACTCTCTCCTCTTGGGATTACTGTTAGCCTCAACATGTTTGTTTCTCCTCTCTCAGGAATCACTGTTAGATGAGACCATGCGGGTGCACTTTCAAGATGGAGTTAGTGCCTTTATAAGAACAGATACGAGACAGTTTGCTCCCCTTCTTCACCACATGAAGATACATTCAGTAAAAAGAAACTACGTGGAGAGCCCTACCCCCAAACTGAAACAGATTGTGCTGGCATCTTCTTGGATTTTAGCCTCTAGAATTGTGAGAAAATTAATTTATGTTGGTGAAGCCACTCAGACTATAGTATTTTGCTATGAAAAACTGAGGGACTACAGTTAATGCCAATCAGTTTGTTGAGACTCTGGCGGCTTAGAAAAGAAAGTCACGTACCAGGAGGCGATTGCTTGTCCCTTCCCTTGTTTGGCTTTGATGAAGAAACCAAATAGTGTAGGTACTCCTGACAATCTCCCCATGCATTTCCTGGTTGTTCCCCTCCTTCAACTGTGGTTCAACTGTGCTGCAGGATGGCTCTTCCCAGCTTCCTTGTTTTCACTGGGGCCAAGGTCACCCTGCTATAGGCTGTCAAAGTGAGTTAGAGGGTCCGTGGTTCCTGGTTCCTGGAGTTATGGTTCCAGGTAGCCCTTAGAAGAGGTGTTCTTCCTTCAGTAGCCCAGAAGCACAGCACTCTGTACCCTTAGAGCACAAGGTTGTCTGTGAGCATGACCTATAAGATTCTACCTCAGCAGAGGAAGACAACAGTCCCTAGAAGACAGTAGAAATCCCTTCAGACCCTAATCCACACAGTCATACTCAAAATCCCCATCAGATCTCCATGGAATCCCCCTTGGGAAGCTTTCTCCTCTGGAAGTTTCCCTGTCTCTTACCAGTATGACCACCTTACTCTTTCCAGCCAGCAAACACAACCCTATGACCCTTGTCCTAGTTTGTTCTTGGATGAAGGATGCATCACCACCCTTCAGTCTCCTTTGAAAGGTTCCTCTTTTCTCTCCTCCTGTTAATCGCCTGTGAGCATTGTTCTTTGTTCATCTCCCAGTTCATGATTGCAGCGTGACTGAAACACTTATTAAAACCTCCCTTTGCAGGGATTATCGTGCCAAGTAGGATATTGTCTATTGGTCCATAGAAAGAAGACATCTGGGAAGGTTCCCAGTCAACCAGAAAAACTAATGTCAGCCTGAAAAACCTGGTACATGTCCTGGGGAGAGTTCCACAATGGTCATGATTCCCTTCTGGGAATGTGGCCATTTGAGGTCCTAAAGATAAAACAGCTTGAATGTTTTTCCTGTTTTGTAGCTTTTGTTTTTGTTTGTTTGTGTGTGTATGTGTGTATGTGTTTTTTTCTGTTTGAAAGGAACCTGTGTTTTATGAATTTACTTGCTTATATTTATGGTTTTAGTTCTTTTATCTCTCTAGCCATCAGGGAAAAAATAACTTTGGCACAAGTAAAGGTGGACTGGCCATTCTTATTTCTGTCAAACTCTGGGGAACTGTTGTCAGATTGCCTGACTCATATGACAGGGATATTTTTCTTCTAGTCTTGATCCTGTTCCCAGGCAAGCTAGATGTGGTTTGTCGTAGCGCTCAGATTCCCCTGCCAGGGCATACGTGGTGGATCTGGACACATGCTTTTAAAAAGAATGGTATTTTGAACTTTATTTATTCATGTTCATCTTGGAGCTGATTGTCTCAGGGGTTATGAGTGCTAGTTTTGGCAACTGCTCTTCTTGGGTTCCACTTGGAGCCATGGAGTGATGGGTAGATAATTTCTGCATCGGCAAATCTTTAGAAGACAGTTAGCCCCATTGAAAGAGGAATTTCCCCACCAACTCATTTGTAAGTAGAACCCGTAGAGTTGAATGGCTGCTTTTGGGATATATCTGGGGGGAAATTTGCTTGCATTTCTACCTTGTGCCACCTCTAGCGCTGTTGCCTCTATTGTGGTCCATCCTCCTTGGGTTTACAGCATCCAAAGGTTGGACAGTTTGGACCAAGTAGAAGGGAACTGTGTTCCTCTTGAAACCTTGGACATGGCTGTCCTAGAACACAGTGATCCACAACTTTGTCCTGGAAATGACAGGAGCTAGAAAGTGTAGAATAGGCAGAAGAACTTTCAAAGTCTTCGAAATCTCAACATAGTTTTATCTCTGGACTCTTGAGCCAGCGGTCTCACTTACTAGCAAAAACGTAGAAAACTTCAAATTGGGTTTTGCTCCTACATGTTCCCAGCAAAAGTGAGTCTTACCCTCCTGGCACATAGTTTGACCAGAACATTTTAATGAGGAAAAAGAAAATTACTTAGATTGGTGAAAACCTGTGCAAACAAAAAAAATCAGAAGCATCCAACTGGGACCTTATCTAATTTAAAGTGTGTTATATATTTTACATTGCCTGGAAAACATTTAGTTGTAATAAAATTTAGTGAGGTGACCTGAGAGTGGCTGATAGATTTAGTAATAAAAACAGGCTTCAGGGCAATTACCTGAGGCATAAATGTGGGGATTAAGACCATGGGGCTCAGGTTTCAGACCAGCTCTTAGAGGCTCATTTCCTAAAAAGCCGCTCACCCCCATTTTTACAGATACCAATTTGCTCATGGTGTAGTCTCTCACTGTGTGCAGATGATTTAGGAATGCAGCTGAATCTAGCACCAAAGGAGGGTCATTTGTGCCCAGAGCTGTGAATAAACTTCCTGAAAGATGGCTTTCCAGCCCTAGTAGCTTTCTCACTTTTATTGACCCTAGGAACATCGATCCATTGGCTGGACAAATATAACTTATCCTATTCTTAAAAGAAAAGTACATCCCTACTTCTCCCAAATACAGACTCATTAGTTTTTGGACATTCTATAGAAAATTTATGCTTGGTAAACTAGCTGAGGCACAGGTTTTTCATGCCAGTGCTTAATGGGAGAAACACACTCTTTGATACTGCCTTTGCAACCACAGACCATGTTTTTCACCGATGACCACATGAGGTGAGGTCCACCAAAAGTGATATTAGATCAAGTGTGGTTTTGTTGACTTTTGCTTAGCCTTCACATTTATTTTTAATCAATACCTGAATTAATCAAAGACCCACAGATCTTGACACTAATGCCTACTGGGTGTGATGATTTTATAATCATAGGGTCAGTGGATGGAACGGTAAAGTCAGGGAAATGTTTTGAACATCATTTCTGTTTGTTTCTTAACATTATGATACCTCTGAGTGAACAGAACATGCATAAGTGCTGCTATAATGAGCAGAAAGGCATATTTCACTTTATCATACTTTTTATTGTCTTGGCCTAGGGTGGCCTGAAGAAACAAAGGGCCTGAAAACTGTTTACTGCTAGAAGGAGACATTCAGAGCAATGAACATAGAAGATATTACTAATTTTGGTGGAAGGTTTTAGTTCTTTAATTGCTTCTCCAATAAAAATAGTGCATGGTTCATAGTATGGAGCTGGAATCTGACTTCATGGGTCCACATCTAAGCATGTCACCTGTTAGTCACATTTTCTTTCTTTGGACACTGAGAACAATAATAGGACCAACTTCCCTGGTGAGTTTACATAACTTAATGTATGGAAGATCTGAAAGCACCTTGGCGTATGCCTGGGTTTGCTTTGAGAGCCCATATATTTTGTTCCTATGCATTTCAAGTTTAAAATTCTAGGCTAAAAAAAATTCTAGGTTAAAATTCGTGTGGCCACTCCTCACGACATAGCCTCGTTCATCCGTTCATCTGCATGCTGGAAATGACTCAGGACTCTTAAGATGAAGAACCTTGGCTTTATCTTCCTGTTGATATCTCCTACTGGAAGAGGGATGCCTTCTCTTCAGCAGTCTTCTGCCTTCTCAGCCCCTCCAAAGGGTATTTCTTTACCCTTAGCTCTGCTGTTGATCGAAGCAGTGAGTTTGACCTAGCATCTAAGACTTGCTATACCACAAATGCTTTATGGGGCAAAACCCCTGAGAGCATTGTCTCTCAATATTAATTTTTGAAAAATGGTACCAGAAGAACAATATTAAGAGACTGTTCAAATGCTCACCTAGAGCCTAAAGTCTCAATAGTCTAAAATCTGATCCAGTTCACGTTGTACCACTGGAGTTGGGCACTGAGACTTCATCTCTTTGCACATCCTCTACCCTGAATCTAGCTGCTTTCACTGAAAGGGCCTTTAGTAGGCTGTTACCACTCTATCCAAGGAGGGGTTGAAAATGCCAAGAAGTGGTGTTTGCTACAGGGATTCTCCTTCCATCACATGGGGGTCCCCTTATGTTGTGTCCAAGGAGATGACTTCCTTTGGTCTTAGAGCTAAGCACACCTCTACTTCTGGCCATCTTGTATTTTTCCTTTAAGAACCCTAAACTTGCATAAATGCTCAAACTTCCCTTTACACAGTGGCTTCTATGATGTTTGGGGTTGCGTGTAATTGACCCCTAGGTCTCTGTCAACTTCATTTTTTCCAGCTTCATTTATGGCTTCTGCTTTAGCTCCATTTTTAAAAAAATCTCCATTTTTAATTCCTTTTCTTCTTTTGTTGTCACTTTTAACCTTTTCTTGCCACTTTAGCACAGTTCTATCAGTCTCTGTGCAAAATGAGGTCACATACAAGTGAACAAATAACTAAAGGAGTCAGTATTGTCAGACCTACTCAAGAGATAAGGAAACTGAGGTCCAGAAAGACTATCAAAGGGCAAATCAACTTTCCCAGTGTCCTAAGTTCAAGAACAGGCCCAAGTGACCCTGCTCTGCTATGTTAGGGAATTTAAAGAGCCAATCTAAGCAGCTGGAGGGATAAAGATGATGAGAAGCGAAAGCTGCTCTTCCATTTACATCCAGGAAGGACATATTTATGGAGCATTCTGGTCTTCCGGGTACAAGTAATCTATAGAGTCAATCCCAATGGCCTTGTAGCCTTGATTAACTGAGACTGATTAGCTTGGGTAATTGAATTGTCAAGTTAAGTGAGAGTCAACTCAATAGACTGCACTTTTCTATCCTGATTATTGAAAAGTTTTCTTTATGTCTCTGCCTGCATTCTTTGTCAACTTCTACAATGCAATACCCATGTTGGGACCAGTATTGCAATTCTGTATTCCATGTGGCATACCGTACAATGCTCAGACCATTGGTGGTCCTCAGTCCTGCCCTTTGACTCTGTTGAATGATAGGCATTTCTTTGGACCCAAGGGCCAAGATTGTATTTGTCAGTTCTCTCTGAGCAAGAGAGACAGGGATCACACAGACATGGCAAGACACTGATCCCGTTGCAAACCTGCTTGTGCCTCTTCATCTACCTGTCCACTGCCTGTCTAGTACACTGACCTGGGCATAGGTGCAGGTATTGGCTTGTTTCACTTAAAATAGAAGCTCAACAATTTTATGTTACTTGAAAGCCTAAGTTGGCAGGATTCTAGTTAATCCACATTTTGCTTGTCTAGAAGATATTCTCATGATCCATAACCGTTTAATGCACATCTTTTGTACATAGAAGGATGTGCTGGGCTTGGAGGATCTGAAGATGTATGACTATTAGAGAATATTCTATTTCATGCAGTTGACAGACCAAGCTGGTTGTGGCTGTTTGTATGCTAAGATGACATTGTATTAGTCAGGTTTCCCATTTCTGGGACACAGTGCCTGACATCCACAATGGGAAGGAAGGAAGGTTTGACTTAGCTCACAATTTCAGGGGAAATTCCAGTTCATGGTTAGCAGGCTCCAAGGCAGAGACGTCATGGTGGAACAGGGTGGCAGATCAAAGCACTGATGGCCAGGAAGCAGAACAAGGGGACAGTGCCAGAGAGCAGTGGGTGAGGGACGATCTATCAAGGCTACGTTCCCATGACCCACCCAGTGCCACCTAGGAGCACGCTTCTTTAATTGGCCAGGTGTTTCTTAATCCAGTGAAGTTGACATATCAGGATTAATGGTCACAGGCAGGCGTCATCATCTGAATCACAGTGAGGATGACCACGTGCTGCTGTAGGCACCGTACATCAGCCGGCACCTGCGTCACACGTCCATCAGCCACACAGCCACCTAACGGAAAGAGCATCCTGTGCTGGGCTTGTTCTGCATGCTGTATGTGTGTGTGTATGTATGTAGAGAGGCGGACTCAGTAGAGAAACTGTTCTGCCAAAGAGAGGGGTGGGGCTGTAGAGGGGAGATGAAGGAAGAGGGAGTGAAAAAGTGTGGGAGAGGGATGCTGTCTTAGGCCATTTCAGCAGCACAATAAAATACCACAGACTGAGTGGCTTATAAAGAACAGAAATTCGTTTCTCATGGTTCTGGAGGCCAAGGTCAAGGATCCACTGGGTCCAGGGTCTACACGGGCTTCCTTGCTGGGTTGTAAGTGGTGGCCTCATGCTGTGCCTGCACATGGTGGAGACGAGGGGTGTCTCTGGGTCTTCTTTCATAGGGTCACTGGTTCCATTCATAAGGGCTGTGCCCTCTTGACGTGCCACCTCTCAGCTCTTAATGCCATCATCTTGCGGAGTAGGATACTGCATAGAGATTTGGGGAGATGTCAGCATTCAGTCCACTGTTGGCACTAAGAGATGGGAAGACTGAAGACGGATCTCTGCCTTGGTGGTTTGTAACTCAAGACCAGAAAGCCTGGCATGTTACAGGCTGAGGTGACATCTGCAAGGCTGGAGTAAGGAGGGGGGGACTTTTCTTGCTCTCCTGTGTTGGTTCCAGCTCAGGAGCAGACTGACTCTTCGGCTCTCTTTTACCTCTCTTTCCCCATCTCCTCCTTTCATCCTTCTTGCTGTGATTCCACCCCCATTCTCCCTCTCCCTGCTCTCCAGGGCTCCCCCTTTGTTTTCTTCCATTCCCAAACCCTTTTTTGGCCACGTAGGTACCTCTCTCTTTCACCAAACATTCCCACTGCTCCCGTCCCTGAACCAAGCCACTGACATACAGCTACCTGGTCACTTGCCTGTTCGTAATTTCTGTTCAGCTGCCAACAAAGCCACGTGCAGCTGAATAAATGCAATGAGGAGAGGTGCACACGGGTGTCCAGAGGAGTGACAGCATCTGGAACAGAGTGGCTGGCCGAGGGGCAGAGGGCCTGAGGGATGGTGCAGGGTGGTGATGGTCCTAAGCCTCCTTCGGGAGCTTGTAGGTGTAGTAGACGTGGCCTGAGCCCATTTGATGTAGAAGGTGGTGGCCCCACACTGAGCCACACAGGGCAGAACACAGCAAAGAGGAAGGAGCCCAACACCAGGGTTCTGGGGCACCAGGGCTCTGTCTCCCAAGGTACTCATCTGCTTTGAGGCTCACGTTCCTCCATTTAGAAATGGGGACAGTGATCCTTACTCTGCCACTCATGAGGTTCTAATGGAAGCTATCTGACCATGAGGTGTGGAGTACGAGGTTTGGAGGGCTGCTGTGGCCAAGTGGCGCACACCCTTGGGGCTCGCACAGTGCCATATCTTGTCTTGACGTTCTGCAGGCTGGATGTCCAAGGTCGAGGTTCTGGCAGGGCTGGATTTTGTTGAGACATTTGTCTTTAACTTGCAGATGGCCTCCTTCTTGCTGTGTCCTCACATGACCTTTCCTCTACAGGACAGGGGGGATCTGCTGTCTCTCTTTGAAGACCATCAGCCTTACAGGATTAGAGCCCCAGCCAATGACCTCACTTTAAATGCTCTAACTTCAAGTACAGTTGCATTGGGGGTTAGGTTTTCATCATACAAGTTCTTGGGGTGGGGACCACAATGCCTCCCATTACAAACTCCAGGCCACTAGAGTCAGCCGGTTAAAAAGAGGTCCACTCTCATTCTGCTCCCCATCCACAACACCGGGAAGAGGGAGTGGGGAGGGGACCTCTAGGGTGCCCTCACCCTCCATTTGGGGCTCCCAGGGAGAAGACAGGGAGACAGCAATGCCTGGATCACAACCTCTTGCTCCTGCAGTGCCTGAGTGGAAGCCCATCTAGGGTTGGGGAGAGGAAGAACTTTAAAACATCTCGCGTGAAGCATAAGATGAACTGAACTTTTTAATAATAAAATGGATCTGAAAGGTTTAGAACCTGCCCAAGGTGCCATTAGTGGTCTCCCATGCATTGGGAGGCTGGACTGAGTACCACGAGGTGATCAGAGTGCTGATAAATTGGTTCCATCAATGGGAGCGACCTCGTCCTTTGTCCTGGGGAAGATGGTCCATCTTCCATGGAGTTCCTCTGCCATGCACCACTCTGGGAAAGCCACCCCTTCGGTAGTGTGCTGCGGTGGGCTCAGAGGGGTACAGGGCCACAGGAGGATACCAGAGGAGGGACACCTGAGCTGGGACCTCAAAGGGATCAGTCAAGGAGCATCTTCCATGACCAGGTCAAGTGAGGCAAAGGCAAAAATTGCTTCCTGCCTTAAGGCCAAATGGCAGGAGGGGCTTTGCCAGATCTAGAAACTGTGGTTTAGCCCAGGGCAGTGATTTCCTAGCTTTAGAGTCCACAGAAGAAAAAAAGGAATAGCTGGAAATTGATATAGTGCTACCAGCTTTGTGTTTTTTTCCAAGAGATAACAAGAAACAATTCTACTGCCCAGTATTATGAAAGGAAGGGATATTTTAACATGCTCCACCCCAAACAAGAGAAGAGAGAAGGTCACAGTTTCAGAACGACAGAGACTTCTTTAAACTGAGTAAATACAGCCTCATGGAAGATTTTTTGCCTTGCCCCTTTTCACTCGTTTTGCTGAGGGGGATGAAAACTTTGGCTGAATCTCTCTCTCTCTCTTTCTGTGTGTGTGTGTGTGTGTGTGTGTGTGTGTGTGTGTGTGTGTGCGCGCGCGCGCGCGCATGCGCGTGCCAGCAGGTGCGCTCATGAGCAAATGTGCTGGCAGGGGTGTGTGTATGCTGTGTGGGGTGTACCGGGGTAGGAGCTGTCTCTGTTGCAGGAGCTGGATTTGGCCCCTTATCTGCAGGCCCTTCACCTGCTGGAAGCCCAAGCATTCTTCCTCTGTCCCCCTCCAGCCCATGGGCCTCTTCCTCTCCCACTCTCTAATCGCTACCGATGAGCTGACCCCTGATGTGCATCCTCTGGTCAGAGGGAGGCCAGCAGCACCCGCCAGGCCAGACCTCACACTTCCTGCCAAGAAGAACTGCTCTGCTGCACTCTGCACAGAGCCTTTCAGCCTGTGATACACAGTCACTTGGGGAAGCAGAACTGGGATGAGTCCTTTCGAAGCAAAGGACTCCCTTGAGCTCCCTTGAGCCTGGCCCTGGGGGAGCCTCTCACATGGTCTGTGACCTTGAGTCAGTGAAGCTGCCCCCTGATGGGATGGAGGAGCGGAGCCACAGGTGACCTTGAAGCTTCCTGCAGTGACCTTTAGCGCTCTGTGCATGCTTCTGACCTTGGCTCTCTTGCTCATCCCAAAGCAACTCTTGACCCCTCGGGATGCTCCCTGGGGACCCCTCCCCTGAGAGATGACTCGCTGCAGTCTAGGGATTGCCACCCCATCCCTCCGGAATTCTGCACCAATTCCTGCCTCTGTGACTTTAGTTTTTGCAGCCTTCCTTTTCAAACCACAGCTCAGCCTCAAAGGTCAGCTCTGTCACCCCCTCCCCTCCTCCGGGAAGCCTTCCTGTGCTGCCCCAGGGAATGCTGTGCCCAACGGGGAGAGAGGATGGGAATTAGCTCCTAACCTCTAAAATCAACCCCATCTTTTAAAGCTTGTGCTCCCCCAAACTGGTTTTTGACTTGCTTTTTGGCTGTGGTTTTGTTGCTTGAGATTTTAAAACCCAAATTAATCTCCTCTCCTGGCCCCTGTGCTGATTTTACCCAATTGTTTTTTAAAGCCATACTTGTGTTTTTATTGTTTTTAAGCTTGTCTTTTTATGGAGTCATTTTTAAACACTTATTATTTCTCATTGATTTCACTTTCTTGTTTAGTGTTTACTATAAAAGAAGGAGTAGGAGGCAGCCGCATGGTGGGGCTGGGGATGGATTGGAGCCCAGGGTGGCAGGCAAGGTACTGGGATGCATGAGGGAAAGGGTTGTGTGGGATGGATCTAGGCTCAGTCTCATTTGCTCCCCATCCCACCTCTCTGAGCCTCAGTTGTTTTATCTGAAAACAGATTTAAAAATCCAAGTTGGGAGAATGAGAATGAGATTGGGAGAATGAGATCGGAAATGCCACTGTGGGTTCAGTACAGTACCAGACCCTCACAGAGTGAAATTTCTCCTCCTCTTTGAAGCTCCTGCCCAGTATTTTTGTGTGGATGAGAAGGGCGCCCCCTACGGGCAGAGCAGGGCATCACATTGGACAGCACACAGCTTTGCAGGTGTTCTGCCTGGGACTGCCCAGGGGGCAGCGGTTCACAGGTGGCAAGGAACACAGGTGATCTCTTGTGGGCTCTAAGGCAGCCCCAGCCCTGGGCAGGCATATTCAGAGTCCTCTAAGGGAGCAGACGCTGGACTCCTTCCTGTAGAGGTGTTGGTCCACCATCCAATGCGGTATCCCTGGGGAGAGGACTTCACTTCCTTCTCTCTGTTTTTTGTTCTTGCCTCAAACTTGGCAGGTGCTTAACTAATAGTGTCTCCCTGGATACAAAATGAAGGGGCTTTAAGAAAGGACTGAGAAGGGAAGGGAAAAATAGCCCACCACACCCTCACTCCCCAAGGTGGCTCAGGGGAGACAGCAGCCCAGGAAGCTCCTCTTTCAGTGTCTAGTTACAGAACCTGTTCTGTGGCCAAATGCATCGAAACAGAATTTCTGTTTCAATTTACAGGGTGCCCTGGCATTCTGACAAGCTCCTTCGGGCCATGCACTGCTCTGCCCTGGGGTGGAAAGTCAAGTGCACCTGGGGAAACCCCTGACTTTATCTCATTAATCTTCCCTCCCACAAATCCACACTGAGCGTTTACTCAGTGGCGGTCACCCTCCTAGACCTGGGCCTGTGGTGGCCAAGGTGACAGTCCTGCTCTCAGGGAGCTGAGATCTTTGCCTCTTGTCTGGCCACAGTTCAGAAGGAGTCAGGTTAACAGGGTTTGGCAGAAGAAACAGGGCAGGGTGTGGATAAAGTTGTGAGGGAGCAAGAGAGTGCTGGAGGGGTGCCAGGGTGGTAGTCAGGGTTCTGTTTTTAATTTAATTTGGGGGTAGTATATTATTTCTCTTGTTATTAGCATAAAAGTTACACATATTTATGGGGGGCAATGTGATGTTTTCGGTTGATATGTACATTGTGCAGTGACCAAATCAGGTAATTAGCGTGTTCACCACCTCAAACTTGGTCATTGGTAGTAGTGCCCACAGTATGGCTGCATTCAGGGTCCCCCGTCCTTCCTCCATTCTGCTAGTTTCTGCCTTGCACTTGGAGCAGCTCTTGCTGCCCATGCACTTCCCTGGATGGCAGTGACACTCTAAACTGTGCATCTGGCTGCTGTAGGCTCCCACTTGTGCTGCCATTCCCATGACCCCCATGTCATCATAGATTCAAGCTTTTAGTGAGGCCAGAAAGATCGAGCCATTGTGTCTGTCTTCAGGTGCATGCTACAACACACCAGTAAGGTACCTGCTCACAGCTGTGCACAGCATCCTTGAGACTGCATCCTTTTGCCCTTGCTTGGACATTTCCTTCTGCTTAAAAAGTCTTTACAACTATATTCATCCATTTTTTTGTTGCTGTAATGAAATACCTGAGATTTGGTATTTTATAAAGAAAAGAGGTTTATGTAACTCTCAGTTCTGGGGGTTCAAGGGCCTGGCACTGGCTCGGGTGAGGCCCTCATGGCAAATGGCATACCACAGTGGACGTGCACGTGACAGGGAGCAATCATGTGGTGAGAGGTGAAAAGAGGGAAAAGAGAGGCCAGACCTGCTCTCTGCTTACAACTCTTTCTAGAGAACTAACTCAGGGGTCTCGTGAGAACTACCTGAGCCCCCTCTGAGGGCAGTGGTCCATGAACTAAGGCCTCCACCAGACCCTTCTGTGAAAGGTCCTGCCACTTCTCCTGCCGCCACTGTGAGGACCAAGTGTGTGGTACCCTTGCCCTTGGAGGTATTAGCCATGCCCAACCCCAGACTGGCCTTTGGTTACTTGACTGAGTCTTTCTCGTCTTTTGGGGGTGGTGTCACATGGCATTTCCTGCCTTGGCCCTGCAGGCTGGATGTGGGGCACAGGAACCTCCTTGGGAAACTCTGATTCTGCAGCTTCCATTTACAAAACTCACAGTTCTCTGTGCTGCTGTTCCCTGGACACACTTGAGTGTTTTGGATGCTCCTCCATGGAATGCACACATCCTTACATTTTACCTGTGATTTCAGAGATTTTTTTGCCACCTAAGTTCTTTCGTGCCCTTCCAGGTTGGGAGATCCCTACCCCAGGGCTGCACAAGCATACAGGGGTTAAATACACAAGCCCACATGTTCAGAAACCAGCTTTGCCACTTAGCTGGTTGCCCTCTCCGAGCCTTGGTTTCCTTATTAGAAAAGTTGTTTAAATTTTTAGAGAAGAATGATACCTACAGTCACTTTCTCACGAGTTACTGTGAGGATTTAAAAGTGATAATGCAAAAAGAGTCCTAAGCATGGGGCCCGACAAGCTCTTGAGAAATGCTAATGTTTCTTCTTCTTGTTGTCATGAATGTGCGCGGAGGAGGAGCTGCAGCCCATGGGACCGTGCACCTGGGGACGAGTGCTGCCTGGGTACTCAGCCCGGGCCCAGGCCAGCCGGGCGTTTCCATGTGATTCCTGTCACTTCTCAGGATGAGCTGGGAACAGAGCCGGTCTGTGCATGTCCTATTTTTCCACGAGGACACTGAGGTTTCGGCAGACTGCATCCTGTGCCCAGAATCGCTCAGCTTCTAAGCAGAGAGAGTTTTGCCGCTGGCTGCTCTGTTCTAACACTGGGCTTTTTTTTTCCTCCTCTGTATTTCTCTGGATGAAAGTAAACAAATAAATGGAGGCATAAAGAGGTCTCTTTTATTCTTATAAAAATATTTAAATTATTGCCCCAGATTTTAATAAAACGATATTAACTTTAATTTTCATCATTTTGAGCACTGTTACAAAGGCATCTGTGAACTTTTCTCAGCCCATTAGTCGCTTGGGTGGCTAATTACTAGCCATTAATTTTGGTGAGGCTCTCTGGAAAATGATGGCTCCAAAGAGTCATTTACCTGTTTATTCATACTTCCCACCAAAGACCTATTTTTCTTTGCAACAAACCCAATATTAAGCAGGCAGCCAATTTTATTTATTTTTACAAAGAAACCCTGACCTGTGAAAACCCCTTTATTTTTCATCCTAGCATCCAAACAATTCATTTATGCATTTTAGAAGTTATGCAAATCTGCTTCCCTTGATTTTAGAGGATTTCTCTGGAATTGATTTTGGGATTCTGTATTAATTACCACTACTCAGGCATAGGGGCTGTCACATAATGGATATATTTAGCAAGAATGACAAGGCTGATAATTATGCACAAGGAGCCTTAGAAAAAGGATTGTTTACTTTGATGTTTAATTTCGGCAGACTCCTTTAGTTTGTTAAACTTAATCAAAAGCAATCAAAATACACTGGTGTGAATTACAGCAAATTAATTTCAATCCAATGGAAAACATCATGTCTTTCAAATTTGAATGTTGAACTGGAACTTCTGAATGAATCCTTTGAAACAAGGATGCAGTGAATTTTTGAGTGTGTAATGTTTATCTAGAACTTTAGTTTGGACCTGAGTGGGGACTTGGCAGAACCCCATAGGAATTATACTTTTAAGGAAGACTGGGGAGGCCTAGAAAAGACCTTTATTTTGGGCTTTGAGGCAAACTCACTCAATGATGAGAGAAGGTTCCTTGAACTTAGCTTTTGGGAACTTCGGTGTCCTGATCTGTCCACCGTAATTCTTGTTTGGATACTGTTACTAGGAGAGAAACATCTAACCTTTAAGATTACCTTCATTGAGCTTGTTCTCTGAGCCAGAGTGTATACTGATTATATCCTTTCTACTTGACACGGCTCTGGGGTTGGTGTCCCCATTTAACAGATGTGAACTCAGCTTTAAGATACTTCGAGCCCAGCCTCTCTCCCCCAAGTTTGCTACTCTGGGGATATTATGTTTAATTTCAGAAGACTCCTTTGGTTTGACAACTTAATCAGAAGCAATCAAAATATGCTTATGAAACATATAGAAAATTAATTTCAAGCCAATGCAAAAGATTATATTTCCCTACCGTGGAGAATCAAGTGAGAAAATGGATGTGCAAATATTATGTAAAATGTTGACTGCTATGCAAATGAACAGTTGTAAATGAAAGGGAGCAAGTCTAGGAGACTCTGTAAAGGACAGAGGTACAAAGACAACTTGGTTCCTTGCCTCATGACTCATTACAGGAGGCTGAGTTTATTTTGTGAGAATTTGTAATTCAGTGGGATCTACTGAGTCATTCGAACATTGACTCATTGAATACATTTTCCGAATATCTACCCAGATTGAGGTACATGAAAAGGGACACAGTTTAATAAAATGTCATCTTGACCTCTGGAGCCTATGTTGTAGTGACAGTAACATGTAAATTGTTCATAGTAACCTAAGAAGCTGCTGAAGAGGAGCAAAGAGTGGTATTTGTTTGATTCTGCTTTAGAGATGGGAACTATACCCTGTTTACCAGCCTGTGCCTGGCACTTGGTACAGAGCTTGGGTACAGCAAGTGTTTGATAAATATGGTTGAGTGAATGAATTATAAGTGAACCTTGGATATCAGTGGACATCTAAAGAGAAACTGTTTCTGCACTTCCATGCTTCTGAAATATGAGGGTTTTATCCCACCATCAAGCAGTCTTCAAATGCTGACCCTAACTGGGTGTTAAACGATTTAGTTCTACTCCACTCCAGCCGGAGATAGTGCAGACCCCACAGGTGAAGACCTTAGTCCCATGAGAAGTCCTCTCACCCTCGTTTTGAGCACCAGTCCAAAGTCCGGTTGTCTGTACTTCTGATCAACTGGCTATCAATTGGCAGTTCCCATGACCCCCTTATTTGATAATTTGTTACGGCAGGTGACAAAATTCATGGAAACACTTTCAGTTTACCAGTTTATTATAAAGGATAGAAAAAAATAAACATACAAGTGAATGCGCACCTTCAGCAAGATCCAGAAGGGTTCCATGAGCAAGAGCCTCCATCTCTGTACAATTTGGGGTGTCCCATGTGTCTTTCCATTTACAACCCACAAGCTCTCCAAATCCATTTAGGGTTTTGACGGGATGTTCTATGGCTTGGGATGATTGGTTATATCACTGGCCACTGTGATTAACTCTGGCCCCTTCCCACCTGGGAGATTGGAAGTTTTAGTTTCTAATCCCAAAGTTTGTTGCCTTGGCAACCAGTCCCACCCTGAAACTGTCTAAGGCTTTCAGCCACCAGGCATCGTATTAATTTAGACTCAGGTACGGTTGAAAGGGTCTTGTTAATGAATAAAAAAGAAGTTCCTATCACTCAGGAAATTTCCTCTATCACTCAGGAAATTTCAAGGGTTTTAGAAGCTCAGTGTCATGAAACAGGGACAAAATCAAAATGATGTAACAAAAGATGCTCCTATCACCTCTGTTGGACAGGAAATTACAGGAGCTTTAGGAGCCCTGTGCCAGGAACTGGAGATGAAGTTCTTTTTCTTATATCACAAGATCAGAATCAGGCAGAGTGGATGGTGGTCAACTGAGCCTTGTGAAGATGAGTCATGTTTTTAACAGTACAGAGGTAGGAAAGGGCCACCTAGGACAAGGGAACAGTGTGGAGTGTAGGAGGCAAGACTGGCTGGGTGTGGCTGTGACACGGGGTGCACTGGTCACTAGTAGGTCGAGAGCTTGAAAGGCCCATTGTGGGTGGGTAGGGGCTGGGCCTTGACACTCAAGCTGCAGAGGACAGAGTTTACTCTGTGGTTTTGGGAGGAGGGACATGGCCTAAACCTGAAATTCTGTCATGCTTTGGATCTGAGACCTATTCTGCCAGCTGGTACCTTGGTGAAACTATTTAGCCTCTCTCCACCTCAACATCCTCTAGGGAACAATGGGTATGGAGGTGTGAGGAGTCCAGGGGCAGGTGTGTGTCAAGAGCACTGAGAACAAACACACCAGGCACCTCGTTGGTTTTGCCAAGCGGCCTCTGTGGGAGTTCCAGCTTTGACACTTTAAAATGCTGGCTGGGGTCTCCAGTCTTTCTGTCCTCCTCGGTACCTTCATTAATCTTATGCCTGCAAACCCCTTTGCACAGTGCAAGTCAGGGCAGATCTTGACCTGGGTTAGCAAGATATTTCCATGGAGAGAGGAAGAGAGGATGAGACAGGAGAGGTGGAGACTTGTTCACATTATTAGTATGAGGGACAGGGAGCTAAGCTTTGTAAAAGCCAGAACTAAAGCTGGGGGCAGGTGCAGGGAAAAGGGGAGACAAACTGGAGGGGCTGCTGATGGCTGGGCCTTGAAGTTCACGGGGGAACCAAGGAGAGGTTGTTGTGTGTTCTACGCCAGAGAGATGGAGAACTCTGGAGATGCCGGGAGGGGATGGGGAACTAGGATGCGGGGCTACTGGTGGGGCAGCTGTGTGTCTGTGAGGGCTTCAGATAGAGCACCTCTGAATTAGCCAGTCATCTTGCCTTTGCTGGGACAAAATACCTGACACATATGACTTAAAGGAGGAGAGGTTTATTTTGCCTCACAGTTTCAGAGGTTTCAACATGGTTGGCTGATTCCAAGACAGAAACTTTATAGTAGAAGGGTATTCAGAAGAGTGCTGCTCAACTTTCGGCAGCTGGGAAGGAGAGGAGGGAGGGAAGGACAGAGAGAGAGAGAGAGAGAGAGAGGGAGAGAGAGAGAGAGAGCCTTTAAAGTCATGTCCTCAGTTAACTGTATCCTCCAAGGAGGCCCCACCTCCTAATAGCCCACCCATATATGAACCCACAGAGAGTTAATCCATTGACCTGATCAGCATCTTCACAATCCAGTCGCCTCTAGGCATCTCAATATAATCCCAATTAACTCTCTCACCTTGTTGAATAGATCATGTTTGAACAGATGATTTCCATGTGGCTCAGCAGTTTTAGGGAAATGAACTCACCCATGTCACTTCTTTTTTTATTGTGGTAAAATTATACCTAACATAAAATTTACCATCATAACCATTCTGCAGTGTTATAGTTCAGTACAATCACATTATTGTGCAACCAGCATCCCCACCGACCTCCAGAACATCTTCCTCTCCCCAAACAAACCATACCCTTTAAATAGTGGCTCCCGTTCCTTTTCCTGAATTCCTGACAACCATTATTCTACTTTACATCTCTGTGGATTATATCATTGGAGCTATGCAATATTTGTCCTTTTGTGACCAGCTTATTTCGTGTAGCTTGATGTCTTCAAGTTTTATCCATGTTGTAGCCTGTATCCAAATGTCCTTTCTTCCTACAGCTGGGTAATATTCCGTTGTTTGTATAAACCACACTTTCTTTATCCATTCATCTGATGGATACTTGGGTTGCTTCCATCTCTTGGCTATTGTAAATAATGCTGCTATGAGTGTTTGTGAACAAATACCTGTTTGAGTCTCTATTTTGAATTCTTGTGTGTCTATACTAAAAAGTGTAATTTCTGAGTTGTATGGTAATTTACATTAGATTTAATTCTTTCAAGAACTGCCATATAATTTTCCGTAGCAGCTGTCATACTTTAGGGTTAGGGTCAGGGTTAAGGTTAGGAATTTTCTGTTGCATATCAATGATTCACTCAGTCTTCTTGTCCTCAGGCCTGAAAATAGTTACTCTTGACTTCCAGTCCCTTTCTCTCTTTAGCCATCTGTAGAAAGGAGGGAGATGTTTCTCAGTGTGCAGGGCAGTGAGGCTACACATCCCAGCCTCCTGGCAGTGAGATGCATGAGTTCTGGTCAACAAAACATGGGCAGAAAGATGCTTGATACTGTGTTCAACCCGCTATGCCACCTCCCTTCCTTCATCTCTGGCCATAGGCAGAGGACCCAGTAGAGGACTGTATGTAGTATGTTAGAGTCTGGGCCCCTGAGTGACCACGTGGATCATGCCCCTTCATTCACCCATCTTGCCCTGTGATATGTGTGAGGAGTAGCCTTACTGGGTGAAGCCATTTAGGTTTTGTGGATGTCTGTTAGAGAAAGCAGCCTGTGCAGACCGACACTTCAGAAGTTCTCTCAAAGTTCTCTTCCTAGTCTGTCCTTGTCTCTTCCTTTCTGTGACAGTTTGTATAATTTTTGTCTCATTGCTGGTCCTCTCACTCCTAAACTAGTATGATGGTGTGCTAGGCTCTAATCTTTCCTCCTCTAGTTCACTGTTCATGTTCACAGAAAAGAAATCTTTTTAAGAAGATAATGGCTTTGTTAAAACTTTTTGTTATCAAGGCTCGTGCCGACAGAATACTGCCTTCCTTCCTCTTCTTTCCCCACCCTGGGAGTGCTCCACATCCCTTCTGCACTATTGCTTTCTACCTTTCTCTTTCTTCCACTGCTTCTCTCTTCTCTGCAGCGTTCCATCCTTCAAGCTCAAGTTCCAGTGTTCTCTGTTTTCCAGGGAGCCTTCTGTGCTGCCTGTCTCATACCTTTGGCACTGGTGTGTGTCACACTCTGTTCATACAGTTCTGTGTTGTATCC
This sequence comes from Fukomys damarensis, assembly GCF_012274545.1. Taxonomy (NCBI): domain Eukaryota; kingdom Metazoa; phylum Chordata; class Mammalia; order Rodentia; family Bathyergidae; genus Fukomys; species Fukomys damarensis. Next base: position 42,520,945 of record NW_022900930.1, on the reverse strand, counting down.
TCAGCTTAACCAAAGATTCTTAAACTTGGGTTCACCAGCAGGGACACGAACCCTTGAGGTTGTGTGCTGAGTTTTGTGTGTGTCTCTGTATTTTCCCCCTGAAAAGGGAATGAATGGGCTTACAGACTTCACAGGTCCCTTTCAGGGTTGAGGTTCAGGAGTTTTAGACACCAGTTGCCTTTAGAATGGATACAACACCTGAGAGGGAAAGAAAATAGGGCAAAAGCAAAGACTTCTCACCTAGGAAGCCCTTTGTCTTCCTTCCGCTTTCACAGGAGCCCATGTCATTTCCTAAGGAATGTATCTTAGTTCATTTTGTGCTGTTTTACAGAATTCCACAGACTGGAGAATTTATGAGGAAAATTCTTACAGTTTTGGAGGATAGGACATTCCAGGTCGGGGGCTCTGTAAATGGTGAAGCCCCTTCCTGCTGAACCAGCCCATGGACTTGTTTCTTTTACCAAGAACCCACATCCACTCCAGGCATAGCCCACCTGCTCCCGTGACAATAACTTTAATCCATGAGGCTCTACCCTCAGGCCCTTATTATTTCCTGTGTATTCCCTCTCTCAGCCCTGTAACACTGGGGATGGTTTCCAATGCATGAACGTTGGAGGGTCCCACTGAAGTCACAGCAGGGGACAGGCAGGAACTTCCACAAGAGTGACTCAATTACAAAGGACCTCAGGCCCTTTGGGCCACAGGAGACAGGTGGCTGTGGATTGCCCCGAACAGCTCAGATCCTGGCTGGATCACCTTGTACCTTCTCCTTGTACCCTCAGACTTGCCTGGCTTGGTGTGCCAGTTCTTGCCCAAAGCTGAAGCAGGGCAGTCTCCCTGTCCTGGTTGTGCCCCCGTGGTAACTGTGTCAGCCAGAGGTCTCTTCTCATTGTCTCATCTCCGTGGTCATAAAGTCTCTTAGATGTCACAGTCCCGAGATCAGGCCCAGTGGTCTCTGGGGTTTGCCCTCCCCCAGGAGGCCTACTGTGCTGCTGGGTCCCTCCTCGCTGCAAGTCTTAGTTTTCTCAGCACCCCACCCTGCAACCAGCAGAGTGCCTTGCTAGCTCTTTTCCTCCACAGCTCTTTGAATGTTTAATAAATTCTTAATTAAAAGCTGGGCACCTCATCTATTCCTGTCAATTGCTTTTCTGTTGTGAAGACGAGAGGCCTACAGGAGCGAAATGTCAGACCTGCTCTCCACCCTCTGTTCACACCCACAACTCGGCACATGTACACAGGCATGCACACACTCACACACACACTCACACACACAGCCACAGGACTCGGTGCTGTATTTACATAATTCTATTGACATTTTGAGGCTAAAATTATGTATGCTACTTTAATTCGCTGTTAAATTAAATTATGAATGTTTGGAACGTAGTAATTTCTTTTGTTCTAGGAACAGATTGTTTTATATATCTGCCTATATTACCAAGTTATTAATTTAATGATTTCATAATAGCAGCTCATTCCTCTGGGTAATATAAAGACTGAAGTGCATGCTCCATACAGCAGAGGCAGACGCTGCGTGCCCTACGTGAATTGAAGGTTTTAGGAATAAAGATATTAGCTTTGGCAGAATGTTTAAGTGTGCATAGGGAAACTGGAGGGATATGTCAGGTCAGCTCCGGTTTCCCAATCTCCTTTTTAAAAGGCAGGACATAGTCCATTGCCCATGAGATGGAAGGAAAAATAATTTTCTTAAATAAAGCCAGGCACCTCATTGAACACTGGCAAGTTTGAGAGCTACGGCTGCCTGTCTGCCCTGACAGCTCTGGACACAGCACTGCTGGGAGAATACAGTGTAGGTTCTGCTCTGGCAGAATGCGGGAGGGTCTTAGGTTCTGGGTCGCTGTGGGGCCAGCATGCTGAGATGTGCTGCCATGGAAACAGCAGCGGCTGCACCTTCCTGTTCCTTGCTGGCATCTGACCCTATTTGGGGGAAACAGCAAGGGCAAGATGCTGTCTGGTGAGGGGGATGGGCACAAGCCTGGATGCCAAGGCCCCTCACTCCACGCCCAGAGGTGGCAACCTTAGTTCTCTCTACCTCCACCTGCTGATCAGTAGAATGGGGACATTGATATCACCTGCCTAATCAGTACTGTGGGACTCTGGTATGGCTCCAATGAGACAATAGGTGGAAAAATTCTTTTGCTAACAGATGGGGCTCTTAGGGGTGAGGCTGTACGAGGTTAGTGCAGCAGGTACTCTGGTCATGGTAATGACCGTGCTAATTCTCCTTACAGCCTCAGTGACTGGCTTATCAGTGGATCTCACTTCCATCAGCTGAGATTTGATGACTCCTGAGATTTGAGCTGAAGCAAAAGATCTCCCCACTGCTCGTAGTCTTGGGCTCTTATTTTTTTGGGGAGAAACCACCAAAATACTTCATTTTAGTTGAAAATTCGATGTTGCAAGTGGAGCCTTACTAAGGAATCTCCGTATACTGTGCTAATACCTAAGCACCGCTCACCTCTAACTCTGGTCTCCAAGACCAGCATGGCTTCTCTGAGCCCATGGTCTGATGGGAACAGGTGACTAAACAGGTGATCCTGATGTCCCATGTTGATGGAGGGCGGGTGACCACCCACCCCGGCTGGAGCCAGGAGATGGGGAGAAAAGTTAGCCTGAGCCCCAAGAGTGACTGTGGGTCAGCCAGGCCAAGAGGAGCTGAGAGGGTGGGAAGAGCAAAGGGAGAAGCAGGAGTCCATGGGAAAATGGAGCTGGAAGAGACCAGTGCTGCAGTGCTGGGACATCCAGTCTGCGCCTGGGACAGGGTGGTGAGAGAGGAGCCTGGGGCCATAGCTGGCAGACAGTGAGAGCCCTGTTAGGAGGCGAGGCTAGCTTTGCTCTTTAGAAAGGACATCGTGGCTTAGCGAACAACTGGGAGAAGGTACAGGCAGATGCAGGAAGGCCTGTTAGGAGACTGGTGTTAATCAAGATGGGAGAGCGTGGCAGGCACAGACTGTAAAAGATGCTCAGAAGAGAAATTTCGGAGGTCTTGGTTAAGTTAGATGGAAGAGATGACAGGGAGAGTTGCTGAAGACAGGGCTACCAGAGCTCTGTGAGGTGCCTTTTGCTCCTTTGCTCTTCCTTGTTTGGCTTTTCTGTCCCTTCTTACAAGGAAACTTACACTCACCCCTCTCCCCATGGCAGATGCACACTTGCACCTGTAAAAGGCATGTACCTGGGTGCACCCATCACACGCACGTCCCAGCTGCTGTGTGTGTGCAGTAGGGGAGGACACAAATGTTTCTCTACAGAGCTGACAGCTCACCAAATTAAAACGCGTAACTGCTTACACTTTCTTCAGTTGTTCCTTGTCTGCCTCTGTGAAACATTCCTTGTCTTCTCAAGAATAACTATAATAAGGGATTCCTTTCTATGCTTTGACGATGGACTTCTGTACCCTCGTCTCTATCTCCCTGTGAGGCTCATGCTCTATAGCCCAGCTGAATGTTATCTGTGGATTCGGGGTGCCTAGCCTGTGCCAGGAGCAACATAGTCATTTCTGTTGAATAATAGGTGAACAGTTATACCCCAAGGGATCTGGATCTGATGCTTCTTGAGAAGAATTCTTAGATGTGCTTCCCATCCTCCCCCAGAATTCTGTCTTAAAATATGTATGAGGCACTGGGTACCAGGATCTGATGGCAAGCACTCACCTATTATAGAAGTTCCAAAGCCAGACCAGAGACAAGAGTCACAAATGTTGTCGTGTCTTTGTAAATGAAATTAGAAGTAGGCTAACCCATTGGCTAGAGTTGGGAGAGAAGTAAACACAAGGGGAAAGACAGAAAGAAACAGGGTTGGCTGTCATGGCTCCAGGTGATAGTGAGTAGGAGCTATAAAAGAGAGAATATCTACTTGGACAAAAGATAGAGGGATGGTGAAACAGAAAGGGGCAAGAAAGTGACACAGGTGATGTAGATGAGCTGAGGGTAAGCCAGCAGCCCAAACTTGGACAGAAGTCCAACAGTGGAAGGCGATTGTCACCAAGTTTGCAGGAGAAGTCATGTAGGACCCAGGGGGTAGAAAATAACTGTCTTGGGTCATCAGAGAAGACAGCAAGGCAGGGTTTGGACTGAAGTCCCATAAGGTACTTGTCAGTATTCCAGTGACGGAGGCTAGCACTTTGTAGGTAGTCAGTAGGAACTGAATGGATCCGGGGATCCTTGAGAGTCATGTAGAGGAAAGTTGGGTGAAGAGGGATGCCAGGAGGAAGAAGAGTATGTTGTCGCCAGGAGCTGGGTCTTAGAACTGGCCTCTAGGCAGAGCAAGGTAGAGGCAGATCCGGTGGTACTGGACTGTGTTCAAGACATCTCCTGCCAGTACACCAAGAATCCTTCCTCAGTGGTAATGTTTTGCTTGTAAACTGCTATGGTCTGAATGCTCGTCCTCTCTAATTCTTATGTTGAAACTCAATCTCCAGTGCAGTAGTAGCAAGAGAGGGTGCTGGGAGATGATTAGTCCTCTATCTTCATGAATGGGATTAGTGCTGTTACAAAAGAGGTCAAGAGAGCTGTTCATCTTTTCGGCCATGCGAGTATACAAAGAAGCCATTTCTTACAAGGATGAGGCTCCAGTCAAATCTGCTCCCACCTTAATTTTGGACTTTCCAGCCTCCAGTACCATGAGTGATACATTTCTGTTGTCTATAAATTACCCAGCATTCTGCTGTGGGAGCTTGAGTGGGCTAAGTCATACACTAAGCACATGGACAGAGTGAACGATGGCTGAGAGGCCACTAGAGCCAGAGCACTGTGCAAAACTCAGTGTCAGGGCAGCGAACCCAGGGTCTCCTGAAAGACCCTTTAGGAGTTAGAAATGGAGTAGTCATCTGGGAGTGCTGGGAACATGACATTTCATAGCAAATTGTAGGGTGTCTTTTTCTGTGCCCCCAAGAAAGACCATCTCCGTGGGTGAGAGTGGAGGTGGTAATGGTGCTGGACACTAGGGAAGATGTTAAAACACTTAAGCGGGGAAGCAGCATGATCAGTTATGCAGTTTCACAAGTTCAGATCAGGATTAACAGGAGGTAGGCAAGATTAGAGACAGTGACATCAATTGGGAGACTATGACTATGAACAGGGACAAGTGACTCTGGAGACAAAGACCTGGCCACCAACTATATATGGAAAAAGAGTAACGTGAGAATCTAAGATGTCTCTCAGGTGTGGCTAACAGGAAGAAGGTGAGTGGAGAGCGGGAAATCAAAGGAGTCTGGTTTGCAGGGGACGAGGGATCTTGTGGGAGCTGGCATAATGGATGGAACAACATAAGGCGAGGGGGGTAGGAGCAAGGTGTGGCCAGAACAGAGGACATGTGCAAAGAGGTGAAGACCTCAGGCAGCCTTGGACTAGGGCAGGAAGAATGAGAAGAAAGGTGAAGTAGATCTTGGAGAGGATGCTGAAGATTGCAGATGGGGAGGCACTCCACAGAAGAGGGTCCAACAGAGCCACTAGGAGATACCAATATGGGTCAGTGAGCTCAGGGGAAAAGCAAGACAGAGGACGTGGTGGGTAGCTGGCTAACAGCCTGGTAAAGATGGTATGACCTGCAAAGGGACACCTTAGGAGTTGTTGGTGGCTTCATCATGGGGGACCAAGAAACAGATTTAAAGCTAGTGGTCTTCAAGGAGCTTCACTAAGAAGAAAAGCAAAAGGTGCTGGTGGCATTACTGAAGGAAAGCTTTTTCATGTAAGCTGGGTTTTTCATGTAGTGATGGCTACCTATGATAGAGTTATGTACTGGTCCCCCAACACTGCACTTCACTAGGAACCAGAACCTGGCCAGTGCAGCAGCTGAAGGCAATTGAAAATCCCCAGCTCCTGCCTGGTAGCTTCCCCTGTAGGAACAGCATCATGAGAGGCAGGAAAGCATTTCTTACCCTGAGCCAGGAGGATAGGAGGTGTCAATATGAATGAACAGGAAGATAATGAGAAGAAGAACCTGAGGGAGTGTTTGGTAATCACCCGTCTCCTCTTCAGTAGGATACAAATCATCATAAACAGCCCAGTCATGAGGTTGGGACCTTGAGAAGAGTGTGAGCTGACCAGAGACACATAAAGGATAGTTTCAAGCAGAGATGAGGGTCTGTGCAATGGGTCTGTAGTGGCTGCATCCACCCAATTCCATGATTTACTCCAAGGGCTCTCTACAAGGCCAATGAGATGGGCCCAGGGCTGGAATGAGGTGTGAAAGGTATCTGGATGGGCCTAGTTCTTCCAGGTTGTTGAAGCAGCTGGTAAGAATTGGGTTGGACAGATGCACGCTAGGATCGCGGCTTCCATGAATGGAGATGGGGGCCAACCTGGGGGCAGCCTCTGAATGAGGTTGCAGGTCTATGAGACAGTAAAGCGCTCTGAAGTAAGTGTCAAATGAGGGCTGCAGAGTGCTAAAGAGTTTGAGTCTAGCTTTGACACCTATCAGCTGTGTGGCCTTGGGCAGATTTTTCAACATCTCGGAACTACCCCCACAACGAACTTATTCATAACAATCCCGCTCTCCCGGGTTTGTCACCCACAGGCTCACAGGAGAGAGCTGTGAAAGTTCACTGTAAGCTGTGTGCAAATGTCAGCTGCGATGAATCAAGCAGGGAGGTCCAGGAACACTGCAGGGTTTGGGCAGAACTGGGACTCAGCTCGCCATTCCTCCTAGTCACTGTATGGCTGCATTTTCCTCACTCTGCCCTTGTCCTTCCCGAATCTCATTTAGTTGGTTTCTGACCAATCTCTAAAACCTACAGAGTCCATTTGAATTCTAATCCGATCCTCCAAGGTGCCCCCTCCAGCCTCAGCTGGGTGTCATCTATGAAATTAATGAGCGTGCGCTCCATTTCATCACCTAGTTCATTGCTGGAAACATTAAACAGCCCAGGGCTCCAGACTCTGAATTGCTCTAAATGGCCTCTCACAAGTCTCAGAGTTTTTCTATCTAGACAGACAACTGGAAGCCAGGCTCTTCCTCTCCTGCATTTTAGCCATGACCCCACCAGCACCATTACCTCCTCCATTCTCACCCACGGAGATGGTCTTTCCTGGGGGCACAGAGAAAGACACCCTACAATTTGCTATGAAATGTCATGTTCCCAGCACTCCCAGATGACTACTCCATTTCTAACTCCTAAAGCGTCTTTCAGGAGACCCTGGGTTCGCTGCCCGGACACTGAGTTTTGCACAGTGCTCTGGCTCTAGTGGCCTCTCAGCCATCGTTCACTCTGTCCATGTGCTTAGTGTATGACTTAGCCCACTCAGGCTCCCACAACAGAATGCCTCATCCTCGAACAGAGTCCACATTCTCTAGCCCACAGGGTCCCCATGAGCCGAGGACCCCTGCCTCTTGAGGAACAATTCCTTCCCTTGGCATTCCTCACTACTTGCAAGTCCCCAAGAACCCAGTGATGGTCGTATCTCTGAGCTTTTGTAGATGCTATTTCTTTGCCTTCATGCCCCACCTTACACCTCTGCCTGGTGGCTGTTACTGAAATGGTTTGGTCGATCATTCTGGGAGTGACTGAGGCTACTGGTCCTCGTGTCACACGGACTCAGTTCAAATCCCAGTCCACCCCTCAAGCCATGTGACTTGACAACCCCTCAGACTTCCTTTCATCCTCTGCGAAGTGGAAATGAAGAAAGTGCCTATGTCTTAGGATCACTGTGGGGATTAGCTAAGATAACCCTGAAAAGTACCTGCCCTGGTGATTGGTGCATGGGGAGGTCTCACTGCAGGCTGAGCTTCGGTTATGGTTTGGTTAAAGAATGTCCCCCTAAAGGCTGATGTGTTTCAAAGTGGTGCTTTTGGAAACTGACTAGGCCATGGAAGCACTAAACTCACCATTAATGAGTAGACTAATCCATCGATGAGTTCACAGCTAGAGGTGTTGTTAGGGGGCAGAGCCTGGTTGGGGGAGGTAGGCCACTGAAGATATAACTTGGAAAGGCATGCTTTTGTCCCTGGCTGCTTCCTCCCTCCATCTCTCTCCCTGCTCTCTGCTTCCTGGCTGCTGTGACGTGAACAGTTTTCTCTGCCTTGCTCTTTCACCTTGACATTTCTGCCTAGGAGCTAGCCAACATTGGAGTAAAACCTCTGAAACCATGAGCCAAAATGAACTTGTCCTCCTTTAAGTTGTTTTCCTCAGGTATTGTCACAGCAATTCATCAGTTAATACACTTTCATGCTGCTAGACAAGACCTCTTTGTCCTCCAAGATTGAGGTCCAGTGGCACCTGCTCTTCGAAGAGGTCTCTGACCTTCCAGATGGACATGCTCATCCTTGGAGTGTGGTTTTGTGTGTTTATGTTGATCTTTTCCTAGTACACTGTATATTACTTGTGGTGTAGTTTTTAGGACCTGGCATGGTATTTGATGTTAGACAACCTTCCCACCCCTACACCTCAGAGATGGATGGCTCTGACCAGTCATTCCTTTTTGTTGGTTATTTAAGGGTTGTTCTGTTGTGATTTTGCTTCAACTCACTCATTACAAACTGGGGCCACTGTGGAAAGGATCCTGAAAGGGGACTCATATTTGGGATAAGGTTCATATGTGAACAAACTCCCCAGAGTGATCCGAAATGGAGTATCTAGAAACTAGCACTGAGCAGTGAGTCATACGCTGCTTATTGGGACTGTTACTGTGGAATGGAGTGGGGAGATGTGTTGCACAGTGTGTGTGTGTGTGTGTGTGTGTGTGCGTGTGCGCCCAAGTGCATGCCTGTGTGTGTAGTGGGTCAGTGGACAGTGTCTTCACTGTTCTCTGGTTGTGGGGAGCAGCAGCTGGCCTGGCTGGCCTCCCTAGCAATGATCTCATGGGGCAAAAGTCGCGTTGCTACACTAAGGCCATGGGAAAGACAATGCCCTAGAGAGAAATGCTTGTGGGCCTCCAGGCTGCCTGCTGGACATTCTTGTGCCTGGGTGGGCTGGGAGGCAGCTGCCTCTTGCCCTGGGCAGATGCAGATCCAGGCTTGTGTTTGGCAGCACCAGCCATGATGGGGTGGGCAGGATTGCATGACCCATGCTTTCTGTCTAAGCTCCCCAGGGTGCAGCAAGTACAAGGGTCAGAGAGCACTGGCTCTTGCCCACCACCTGCCTGGCTTTGGCATCCACTCTGTCAGTTTCTGGGTCACCCCACTTCAGAGTACGTCCTCACCTGTGCTACAGAAGCAGAGAGGAAGTGGTCCTGTCACCTGCTCTTGGCCACTGAGCCCTTCCTTCTTTGGGGCTGGCTTTTGAGTTGTTCACTCAAAACCTTACACACCAGCTTCCGTCAGTCCCGGGGTTGGCACTGGATCTTCCTTTCTGGGCCCTAGTGGTATTTGGTTGCCTGGTGGTGGATGGTTCCTTTGGGACTACTGACCGTTTTCTGCACCCCTGTTTTCCACCTGCCTGATTGAGGTGCCGACTCCTATACCCAGGAAGGCCTGGGCTTCCTTGGAGGTAAGAATGTAGCACTTAGAAATTAGAAGCAGACAGCGGAGTTCATGTTGCCCTTTGGAGCTCTAAGTGTGAAGTAAGAGCATGGGGTCCCAACACCTCTCTAGTTGAGAAGCAGTTAGAATGCTGGGCTTGGACTTTGTTTTAAACTTGGCCAATCTTCTCTGCTCTTTTTAGTATATGTGCTGCGAAGCGAGCACCTTATCTGCTCTTTTATCCAACACAGAACCAGTTCCTCCACCTCTTTTGTTAGGCCCAGCCAGTCTCCCAGCTGATCAATGGCCCCTTGGGCTTTTGTGATGTAGTGGGTCCAGATGGGTGGAGGAGGAAGCAGGACACTGCCCGTCCCTCAAGACAGAGCAGGAAAGGGTGAGTGGCAAGGTCAGCTTTGGGGGTTTCTGGGTGAAGGAACAAGTCTTGGAAAATGGAATGTCATCTGCAGTCTTGTAGCTGCCAATTAATGGCACTGGTTGGGTGAAGGTGGTGCTCAGAGAGAGCAGTGTGCCCCAAGGCCACTGGAGATGCCCAGTGCTGCCCTGGAAGGTGAGCTGTGCTCAGGCCAGCTGAGTTGTCACCTTCCGTGTGGCCCTGCAGGATGAAGACACTGAAATTGCTGCTCCCCTAATGACCTTAAGCAGAGAAACCAGCCGGCTTCTGAGGCAGACACCCAGGCAATTAACTGCTGCTGTAATTCTGGGTCTGTGTCCCATGCCCCCCTCTCCAAACAGCCATGTTGAACAAGTAGCTTACAGAAGGGAAACACTGTCTGGACTGGCGGCCGAGAGGTGACAAGAGCCTGAGCAAAGGAGCCATGGTTTGAAGTGCCAGGACACTGTTCTGGGAGCAGATGTGAGGCAGTGCGGAAGAGCACTCCGGCTTCGCACCCTGAGGATAAGTGAGGGTGACATTTGGAAGACAGGAGACTCTCCCAATCATGATCCCCCGAGGGCTGTCCCCAAGCTCTACCAATTACCTCCCTGCTTGCTGGGCTCTGCTATCTGGGAGGGCCAGAGCTAACCCTGTCTTGGGATGGCAGCCGGTGAGTGTGGGGCTCAGTGGCCCCTGGAGAGACCCCCCCACCCTGGGCTGGAGTGGGGCCAAGAGGCTGGAGAGTGATCTCAGGGACATCAGATTCCTGGGGTCCAGGTAGGGGCCCCTGCAGCCCTCCAATGCATCTCTCTGCACTGCAGCAGCAGCACAGGGAACCCTGGGTTAATCAGAAGCCGGGGCTGACCCTAGGAGGATGGTCTCAGAGGAGAAAGCCTATTTCAAGCTGGTGAAATGATTAGTGGCACTAATCACACATCCTTGGCCCAGGCTCTTCTGGCCTACTTCCAGCCTGGTTCCAACTCTCCCTGGGCCCCCACCCCTCCTCCCTATCCTCCCTTTTCTGTCTTCTTGTTTTCCTCTTGTCTTCATGGGAGAGGACTCTGGAAACCCAAGAGTGGGGTGATTCTAGTCTGCACCTTCAGGAACCCCCAAGCTTTCAAACAATCCCAAGAGTTCCTAAAGCGAAGTTACTCTAATCACAGTCTGACCCCTGCCACAGTCTACAGAAAGGGTATTAATGGGTACAAAAGGGGGAGGCTTTAGGGAGGCTCCAGGGTTTTTCTTTGGGTCCTGAAGAGTGTGGGAGGTGCCCTAGGAGTGAGGAGGGGGCAGGCTGAGTGGAGAGGTGCTGCCCAGAGATGTGTTCCTGCTTATGGCCTGGCCCAGGGTTCCTGAAGGTGGTAGCGCTTGCTGAGTGGTCAGAAGTAGAGCTGTACTCTTGGGGGAAATTAAAAGAGTGCTACGGTGTGAATAGGACCCCAGACTTCTTGGGTTGGAAACTTTATCCAAATACGGGCACCTTGACCTTGGACTTGTCAGCTTCCAAAACTATAATAAATAAATTTATGTTCTTTATTCATTCCCCAATCTAAGGAATTGTGTTGCTGCAACATAGAATGGATTAAGATAGAGGTAGTAAGGAGAGAAGGGGCCTGGCAGCTCTGGGAACTGCCAGGTGATGATTGCTACCTGCTCATTTGCTCACTCAGCAGGCAAGTGCTGAGCACCTATTTCTTGCCAGGCCCTATGACGGGTGTTCAGGGAGTGAAGAGTAAAAATCATGGTGAAGTAAAAGGGGTGCTGAGTTGGAGGCTAGATTGCAGAAGGACTGGCCTCACAGAGGAAGTGACATTTGAGCTGGAACTAGAAGAATGAGCAGGGGCAGCAGCACTAAGAGTGGGAGGAGAGGGGAGGTGGGAAGATGCACGATGCTCCTCAGATGGGGGTGTGGGGAGCCGGGCCCCAGGGAGCTGGGCTGGCTGGACCTAGCGTCTGGGCCTTACAGGCCATGCGAAGGAGAGTGGCTGTATCCTCAGAACAGTGGGAAAGCGAGTCCTTCCTAAACTGTGGCCTCTGATGCACTCCCTGCCCCGGGGCCTGCTGTCCTCCTGGGGTGAGGGGGCCTCCAGCTGGGCTCAGCCAGCAGGGCACTCTGGCAGGAGATGGGGCCTGGGAGGAAGGCACCTAGGCATTTCGCCTTCCTGGCTTTGGGCCACATTCTGGCACAGACTGCACTTCTTCTAGGTTCCCAGTCCTCAGGGAACAGCTGTGTCAAGCCCTGGATCCTTGAATCTCATCCTCTCCCTCGTCCCAGCAGCCTGGGGATCCTAGCGCCTGTGCCTCTCTGGGTTGTCTTATTGCTCTTGTTTGGCTTCTTAGCCTCCTTAAATTACTGTGGTTTCAGATACTCACGTATGCTTGCCAAGCGCTCTAATAAGACTTGCATATATTAATCAATTTAATTACCCATTATACTGACAGGAAAACTGAGCCAACAGCTAGTAAATAGCTCGCTACTGAACCAGGGCATCCAGCCCTAAAACTTGACCTCCACACTGTAGGTCTGTGCACTGTTTGAGGCAGGCCCTGGGCTGAAATGGCATAATACAGTTAAGTATGTGGTTTTAGAGGAAGATTGGTATATGAATTGTGGCTTCCCTGTGACAGATTCTATGATCTTGCATAAGTCAATCAGCGTGAGCCTTAGTTGGCCTATTATGAACTAAGGAAAGTAATAGAATCTAATTCACAGGGAATTTGCTTGGTCTGATGGGATGACAGACTATGAGCTGGAGTGCCTTGCATGGAGTAGCCACTTGATGAAAATTAGCTTTTCTTCCTCTTACTTCGCCATGCCTTTCCTGACCTAGGAGTTCAGCAGATGACACCGGGCAGCCAGATTCCAAGTCAGTTAGGGCCAAGGTGTCCCTGCGCTTCCGGGCACCGTTGACACCCAAGGTTCATGGTGCCTGATCAACAGCCTCGTCTCTAAAGGTGTCCTTTACCTCTAGGATGTCCCGTCCTTGACTGTAGCTCGTCCATCTTCTGGAGATGGGTTTCCCAGAGGTCTCATGCTGAAGCTTCTTCCTGAAATGCTTCTGCCCTTTGGAGCCCTCCCGAGGAGGTCTTAGCCAGGGTGAATAGGCTAAGTACTCTAAGTTTTGGAACAATCTCAGGCCCACAGAAGGTAAAATGGTCTCTGTTTTTCTTTTCTGTTTTGAGTCTCAACAAAAATATGATGTGTGTACTAGCTCATGTGTGCATGTACACACAAACACACACACACACACACACACACACACACACACACTCTACTAAAATCAATGACCCAAAGGCAAACCTCAGTGAATTACTGAGCCTTGAACACTTTCAGCCGACTGATGAAGATCCCAAATAATTTCCATTCTAATCTGCGTTGCTTGACTTCCAAGGCAGTAATAGACCCTTTGGTGACATGCTGTCCTTTCTGTGCACAATTTATGGCTGTGGCTTGCCTTTGTGAACTGCTACAAAGTGTGGAGGAGAAAGCAGCCTTTGAGTTACCGCTAGCCATTCCTGGCTGGAATGCTGTGCTCCTGCATCCCAGCTTGTGCAAATATGATAGCACCCAAGCCAGGGGTGCATTGAGAGTTCGACAAAGGGAAGAAATGGAAGTAGGTCTGAACTCAAAGCCCAAAGGTAGTTATCACATTTCCACTAGCACTGATTAACAGTGAATGTGTTTATCTTTATAATTGCAAAAACATTTGCAAACAAATTGTAAGAATTGTACAGGGGGTAAGATTTATATGAGATGATTTGTCAAGGGACAGACACTTGGTTAGGAGACACAGTTACAATGAACTCCAGGCCTTCTGACTGTCATATAGTATTTCAGAGGAGGAGGCGTATAAGCTTCTTTACCAGGTTTGTAGCCATTGGCTAAGGTGGTTGGGGTCTTCTTGGATGGATAGACCATGCCTCAGGTAATGTGTTTGCTCTGACAGTCTAATAATTCTCTATACACAATCTGATTGATCTCTGAGCTGAGACCAATCTCCATCTTGAAGAGATTTTATGATTTTCTATTGAATTATTTGTCGAACATTTTCTTTTGAGGAAAGGAGCAGGAAAAGTATGCCTATGCCATGATATTTGGGATTTGGCATCTCTGCCATGTTTCCAAGTCTCTGTCCCGTGCAGCCAGGTGGGGAGTTAGCAGGTGCTGGTCCTAAGTGTGGACAGAAGCCAGATCTGCAGAAAGAATTTCAGACCCGTCCCATGTGCCTATCTAGGTGACACCGGCCCTTAAGAGGCTGCTCACTGGATATAGGGATGGGCTGAAGGTGCCAGGGAAGGAGACAGAGTCCCTTGCCTTTGGGGAGCTGATCTTCCAGTGAGGGAGCATCAGCAAGAGAGACAAGATGGGGTCACTGCCCAAAACGGGCCCATGCAAAGAGTTGTGGTTCCATGGGGGTCTCAGAGGGTCCTCACAGTTGTGGTGACCATCTGAGTCAGACATTGAAGAGTGCCAAAGCCCTGGTGTGCAAGACATGCAGGTCTAAAAATGGAGTTTAAGGCAGAGAGGATTCGCTTTCTAGAAGCTTGCAGTCTGTCCTAGTCTGTTTTGTGCTGCTGTAACAGAGAATTTATAAGGAGCAAAGATTTCTTTGGCTCATGGTTTTGGAGGCCACAGAAACCAAGATGGAGGGGCTGGCACGAGGTGGGGGCTTTCTTGCTGTGCAATCCCATGGCAGAAAGACAAAGAGAAGGTGGAGGAAGGAAGGAAGTGAGAGAGGGAGGGAGGGAGGGAGAGAGAGAGAGAGAGAACACAAACTCAGTCTCAAGCCCTTTTGTAGGCAGCACGAATGCAGTCATAAACGTCTCCCCACACAGTTGCATTGGGGTTTCTGTACATAGGTCTGGAGGACACAGCCACACCACAGCAAACCTGCTTAGAGAGCTGGATCCGTGCTCGGGAACAGTTACCATTTGCTCACTTGCCACATGGAATGAGAGCTTTTCTGGGAACATATTAGTTCTCCCGATGTGGTTGTCATCTAAACCCGCTTCATACTGGAATGAAAACATCGCTCCTGATTAGTGGATTCTGAGGCATCCTGAAGGAGTATTGGATGGAGCAGGAGCCTTGGAAGAGGGAGTGTCATAGGTTTTGGTGTTTACCAGTCTTTCTGGAAGTCAAAGCTGAGGGGCTAGTGCCCTGTGTATGTGCGTGTGTGTGTGTGTGTGTGTGTGTGTGTGTGCATACACGTGCATGTGAAATCTGTGTCACCCTGAGATATTCTTTTCATCCTCCATGCTTAGCTTCCTGGCTGAAACATTTTAGGCCTCTGCTAAATGGATTTCTAAAGCTGACAGTCCTCAGGGCCTAGGTGACAGAGGTGCATTTCTTTCATGGGAGGAGGTGACAAAAGCCACCTCAGTGTACAGTGTTAATGGAAGCAGCCCCACTAGCAGGACCCTGGCCTTGGGGTAGGCTGTCTTGCTGTCCCTGTTAGCATTTGTCTTGGGGTGGTGCTTATAGGAAGTTCTGAAAAAACTTGACTTCCCGGGTTCCCTCATTACCTGCCTTCAAGGTCATCTTCTGCCATGGCTCTTGTCTACCCTGGCTCTTGTCTCTCTTAGATCTCGCATTCTTCACTGCTTCCTTTCATGTAGTTTGTTCTCACTGAGAACAAGGGGGTTGTTTTCCACACTGACAAACTCCTATTCATCAAAGCCCATGTGAAATGCCACATCGTCCAGGAAGCTTGCTTGATGGCCCTCACCTGGCCTGTCTCCGCACTATCCAAACACTCAGGCCTTCCGTCACAGCATTGGATGCTGACTGTCGTTTGTGGCTGTGTTCATTGCTTTGCTGTTCTGGTTCCCACTGGATGGACAGCTCCTGGGGGTACTGGTGGTGTTTGGTTCATCTCTGAATTCCCACGCCTCGAATTTGGAGAAGCTTAGTTATCCTTCACCACATATGAGTGAGTGCGTTGTCCATAAGAGCCATTCCCCTTCTGTTCAGTGGGAGTGTGTGTCAGAGCTCTGAGTCCCAGAGCGTCTTTATGCATTTGAAAAGTGAAAGACGCCAGGATTCCTTGGGCATTGTAACTGCTCGGGGTGGAGGAAGGCGGAGACTGGGAGACAGCAGGAACTGGATCAGGCAGTACCTGTAAGCCCTCAAACTTGGAAACTGAATGCATTGCATTCACTCATGAACCTTATGGGCTAACTATGCGGTAGATTCAGTGTGGTAGTCACTGCTTTTGACTCTCCTAGTATTTTAAGGCATTCAAATCACTTCCTTTTTAGAGAGAGAAAGGAGGCAAATATATAAAAGCTGTAGGGAAGGCAACTAAAATGATCAAGAGGGGTAAGGGAGCAATTAGGTTTCTTAAATCTAGAAAGCTCAAGACTGAGAAAGGATGGGATGAAAGGTTTTCCAGTCATGAAAGAGAGTGTATGTTGAAATCCCAACATCTTAGACCTAAATTCCTCTGTCTCCTCCATCCCCGTAAAACCTGACAGGAAATAATTTTTGGGGAACTAAAGGGAATCCTGTGTTACCCAGTGGGTAGTAGAAATTTATGCAACTCTTTATCCCCAAGGGGTGCTATAGGAGCTGAACTCACAAATAACATCAGGAAGGTTTACGGATTTCAAAGATTAAAAGTTCCCTAACGAGTAGGGGGGGTGGACTCGGTATTTTAGGAGCTACCTTTCTCTTGGCACTTACCCCCTAAACGAGCTCTTTGCTGTGCTTGTCAGAGGTAGAACACATCAACTCCTGCCACCTGGCGGTCTGTAACTTTCTTTGGCCATGCAGCTCACAGTTAGTGGAATGTGCCACTGGGACAGAGTGTATTGTTGGGCTGTCTCTAAAAGGTGCTCTCAGCCAGGGCTAAGAATCTGCACTAGGTTGCAGAGGCAGTGTTGGCAGAAAGGAGAGTTGGACTTGACTGAGAAGCTTCTCACTTCTGTTTTTTTTTGAGATAGGTTCTTACTACTTAGCCCAAGCTGGCCTCCATCTTGCAATCTTCCTGCCTCAGCCTCCCAAGTGCTGGGATTACTGCCTTGTGCCACCATGCCCTGCTTGTTGGAATGCCAACACTCATTTTTAAAAGTTGGAATAAATACACATAACATGAAATTGGCCGTTTTAATCATCACTGAGAAGTACAACTCAGTGGTTCTTAGTATAGTCACTATCATTTTATCTAGTTCTATCCAGTACCCATTTTCTCTACCCCAGAGGGAACCCTATATCCCGGAGGCTGTTGTTCCCCATCCTTTCCTGCCCCAGCCCATTGCAATGTGGAGTCTGCTTTCTGTCTCTATAGAATTTCCCTTCTCAGCCCTGCATAGCTGCCTGTCTGTCCAGCAGCATCTTGCGCCCCTTTCCTTTCTTGCTGGCCTTCACCCAGTTCATGGGGGCCCGGGGAGTTTTGCCCACACTCCCTGGCATTTGCCTGACTCCACGCTGGACACTATTTGGAAATGGACCTCCGGGCTGTGTGTGGCCTGGGCCCTGATCCTGGAAAGGAGGGATCACAGACCGTAGTGAAGGTCCCTGGTACACTAGAGTGCAGGGCAGGGTGGGAGCTGTTGCCGACCCCAGGAAGGCAGCTCCTGCCTTTCTCAACCACCCTGGGCCTGGCTGCCTTTGGACTACAGCTGCACCCAGTGCCTCTCCAGGCAGGCAAGGAGCTGAGCCAGGTCATCAGCCTGTTCTGGAGCAGAGAGAGGTGTTGGCAGCATACGATTTTTCATGGCCGTGATTTTGGAGCAGAGAGAGTGACAGGGTGAGAGGGAGGCTGTCTGCTAGGCCTGGGGTCCACTCCAGGACGCCTGCAGACCTCTCAGCCTTCATAGGGCTGCCGTGAGGACCAAGAATGGCTTGGTGGAGCCTGGGAAGTGGTACTGGCTGCACAGGTGGAAGGCTGGGCATTTTACATTCAAGATAACTGGGAGGAATCCAGCTCCTGCTGCCCATCTCCAGCCAGCCTGTGATGGAGGTGAGGGACTGCCAGGGGTCATGGTGCTGGTGGGGCCTCTGAGCCTTCAATTCATTTAATTAATTAACTAAATTCATTCATTCGCCCATGCATTCATATACTCATTCATTCATTCACTTATTCATATACACTCAGGGACTCATTAACTTATTCACTTATTCATACAGCTACTCATACATTCAAGTAGCCACTCATTAATTTGTCCACTTGTGCTCACACATTTACTCACTTTCATTCACTGACTTACCATGCATTCATTCACTTTTCATTTACTCATCCCTCATGCCTGCATTTATCCATTTGCTCTTGGTTTAGATCTGTATGATAGTCACAAGCCACATGTAGCTGTTGGATGCTTGAAATGTGCTTGTCCAAACTAAGGTGAGCCATACATTTAAAATGCACACTGGATTTCAGACTTAGTACAAGAAGGTAAAAATCTCAGTAATAATCTTTTAAAGATACTAATCACACATTGAAATGATCGTACTCAGGATATTTGGGGGCTAAAATGTTCTTTAAAAATGAATTTCATCTATTTCTTCCTACTTTTACAAAAATGTGACTACTAGAAAATTTTAAATTTCCTGTGTGGTTTATATCAAATATCTATTGACCAGAGCTGGTTTAATCATATCTATTCCTCTGAAGGAAAGGAGGGCACGAGGTTGACTGATCTTGGTTAAAAGCAGGTCCAGTAAGGGATCTTCTTCTTGAATAATGTGGAGGGAAGAAGACTGGCTCACAAGTCCTCTCAACAGGGACTGGGAACCCCAAACCATGAAAGGAGGATTTATTATACACCTCTCCTAGGGACTTAGCACAATGTTTATGATTGATAAAGGTACTAAAGCTGTTTGTTATTTGTGTTTGCTAGTTTGTACTTTTGTGCCTCTCAACTGTGTGGGAATAGGAACAGAATAAATAACCCAGTGATCGGGGAATTCATGTAACCCCTAACTCCAGTAGGCTGTGTGTGAGTGTGTGTGCACATTTTAATGAGATGCAATTTTATTTCAATTTGAGAACTCCCCAAAGCTCTCCTGCATTCTTTTCTCTGCTTCCAGCCTAGCAGCTTGGGAGGCAGCAGCAAATGGGAAGATGAAAGGAAAACAGCCAAGCATAGCCCCCTGAAGGCTTTTTGGTGCTTTCTCAGTGGAGGAACTGTCTGCTTCCTCCACAGCCAATGTCAAAGGTGCACCCTTCTGTACTTCATGACTGTCGCCTCCGTTCTTCTCTCTGGTCTTCTTCCACATAGTAGGCCGCCAGGACACACATGATCAAAGCAAAAAGCAAGTCCTTAGCACAGAATGTGGAAATCTGTCTGGGATGTGTTCCTATAGGCAAGCAAATTACAGGTGCAGTCTAATATTTGAGAAGCTGTAATATAGAGTGGAAAGAGCTGGACACTGCAAAGGATTATTCATGGGCACTTAGGCACAACATTCATTCGTATACTCATTTGACAGGCATATATTGGATACATGTTCATTGCTAGATGCTGGGAAATAAAATTGTGTAAAGCTTGGTCCTTCCCTTCAAGACATTCCAGTGGATGAAAAATTGTATAAAAAAAGAAGAGCAATTCAGTACTACCACTTCTGGGAAGATATATGTTTTTTTATTTCTTCTGCTAAACACAAGGAAAACCTCCTGGAAAAGATCTATATCTCTATATATCTATATCACAGAGAGAAAGTGGAAGATTGAGAAAGGAAATCATATTGTCTTGGATCTTGAGATTCAGGAAAAGACACAATGGCAAGTTTCCTGTGTTTTATTTTCTTTTGGTCTTTTATATCCCAAACTTGGAGTTTAAAATATCAACCTGTATGATCAGAGAGGGAGAAGGAGTGGGGGGTAGGAGAGGGAGAGGAAGGGAAAGGAAGGGGGAAGGGAAGGGAAGGGAAGAGAACACAGAAGCCCATTTGTGGGGCGCCTTAAATAAACAGAAGACTTTTAGGCAATGGCTGCTAGAAAAGAAAGGCTGAACTCTGGTGAGAACAAAGGAGACACTCCTACCTGTCCTTCTAGTCAGAGTGGTTTCCGGAGGGCTGGCAGAGAGCCCAAACTCTCAGAGGAAGGTGAAACAATAGAAAATAATTTGAACAATTTGAGCAACAGAAATACAACAGAGTAGAAAAAATGAACAGAATCATGAGGACATTGGAGACTATCACAAAAGATCTAATATTTGTATCACAGTGGGAGTCCCAGAAAGAAAAAAAGAATACAGAGCTAAAGGATATTAGGTGAAATCAAGGCTGATTTATCAATTTGGCAGAATTTGAATTCCATGATTCAAGAAGCCGACTAAATCCCAAGCACGATAGACCCAAAGAAGGCTGCACAAAGGTGCATAATATACAAACATCTGAAAAATAAACAGGAAGAAAACTTTCTTGAAAGCAGCGAGAGAGCAGGGAGAGAAGGGAGAGGGAGGAATGGGGAGAGGGAGGGAGAGAGAGAGAGAGGAATGGAAAGGAAGGAAAAGAGAAGTGAATTCTCATCGGAGAGAAGTTACACAACAGGTTTCTCATTTGTAATCACGGAGGCTAGGAAGAAATGGCACCATGGTTTTCAAAGAAGTGTCAACCCTGCTTTCAAGCCTGAAAACATCCTTCAGGAATGAAGGAGAAATAAAGACAGGCTTATATGAAGTTAAACTAAAGCAGCAGAACTATTCTGGCAGAATGGCTAGAAAATGTTCTCTAAGCGGAGAGGGTATGATAAAAGGAGTCATTTGGTATGACTTAGAGCATTGGAAGAAGAAGGAAAAATGGAAAGAGAAAAAATACGAATATAACACATTTCCCTTCCCCCTTTGAGTTCTCTAAATTACTTTTGATGGTAGAAGCAAAACTTATAACATTGTCTGATTGTTACAGATGTATATATTGGACATATTTAAGATGAACGATGGAGCATAAGGGAATGCAAAGTTTCTATACTTTAAACTAGTATGATTCAACACAAGATACTACAAAAATTATTTATGTATAATGTAGTTCTTGTATTAAGCAAAATGAAAATACAATACAAAATACCTATATGTGTGGGATATAGCTACATCAGTGCTAAGAAGGAAATTTATAGTACTAAATTTGTACATTTTAAGAAGAAAATTCAAAACTCTAAGAAAAACATCATTGATGAAAACTTCAGGGAACTAGGGTAAGGAAGGAAGTTCTTAAATTCATTATGAACACTACAGCTCATAAAAGGAAATGCTGATAAATTAAACCTCATAAAACTTAAATGCTTCTGTTCTGTAAAACAAACTGTCAAGGGGATGGAAAAGACAAGCCATGGGTTAGAAGAAATTATTTGCTTACCATATATCCAACAAAGGATTAGCATGTAGAATACATGAACAATTCTCTAAAGTTCATTGTAAAAAATACACAATCCAACTAGAAATGGGCAAAATATGTGAACAGACATTTCACCAGAAGGATACGCAGATAGCAAGGAAGTAGATGAAAAATTGTAAATCTGGTTAGCCATTAGAGAAATGCAAATTGAAAACACAATGAGGTAGAATATTACTGAATGATCATCAGAATGGTTAAAATGAAAAACAGTGGTACCATCAAATGTTGATAAGGATACAGGAAACTGGCTCACTTCTACATAGTAGAGTTGCAAAAAGGTAGAGCTACTCTGGAAATAAGTTTGCCAGTTTCTTAATAAAACAAATATACAAGTACCATATTATCCAGCAGCTGTTGGGCATTTATCTTAGACAGAAAACTTAAACCCATACATATTGGTTCATTACAACTTTATTGAAATTGCCCAATGTGGACAATAACTAATATTCCCTCAAGAAGTGATTAAACAAATTGTGGCATATTCATGCTGTGGAATACTACTCAACAATGAAAAGATACCTTACGAGATACACAGAACATGTTAATTTTTTAGAGAATTATGCTGTCCAGGGGGGGAAAATTCCCAAAGGTGATACACTGTATAATTCCATTTTGTAACATTAGAGAATGACAAAAATATAGAATTGGAGAACAGTTAAGAAGTTGCAGGGGCTAAAGGAGGTGGCAGGTGGACTGTGGCTGTGTTTCTGTCGGGGCACCATGAGGGAACCTGATGGTGACAGAAATGTTCTGTATCTTGATTGTCAGTGAAAGCATTCTGATTATGACATTGTACAATACTATAGACATTACCACTGATGTAATATTTTCCCATATAAAGAGTACATGGGATCTTATTGTATTCTTACAAATACACAAGGATAATTTCAAGATAAAAAGTTTAATTAAGAAGAGAGCATAATTAAATTTTATGAGTGCTACCCTAGAATTATATATAAATTCTCTGGAATCCTTGAAGACAGAGCAATTATTTCTTCTTAGAGGAGTTTGAAGATTTTGTAAGCTATCAATATATTGGTAGGGTCTTAAAGAAAGAAATGTCATTTATTATCTTTTATATGTTTAACCTTTCTGCTTGTTGTAGTTTTGAATCTTAAAGATCCCTCAAGGGCCCATGTAAAATGCTTAATCACCAGGTTAGTGCTTTTGGGAGGTGGTAGAACCTTTAGGAGGTGGGGCCTAATGGTAGGTCTTAAGTCATTGGTAGGCATGACCTCCTAGGGGATGTTGGGACTTTGGCTCCTCCTCTTCCTCTGTCTTTGCTTCTAGGCTTCCACTATGCGAGCAGCTTCCTTGGCCATATGCTTGATGTATTACCCCATTAGGCCCAAAAGCAATGGGACCAATTGACCATTGACTGAAACTTCCAAAACTGTATGTCGATATAAACCTTTCCTCCTTCAGTTTATTATATCAGCTATTTTGTTTCAGTAACAGAAAGCTCACTGATAACAACTGAATTATTTTGTATTGTTTCTGATTTTTATTTATTGTTAGCTTATGGGGCCAGTTGTGGCATAAAATTAAAAAACTTCATATAATATTTATGGGAGGAGGTATTAATTGGGAAGTTACAGATAAGGATGTCTTTTGGAGAGGTTCAGGTTTTCCAAGGTCACCCAGAGGGTAAGTGGTAGAACCAGGTTTCAAACCCTGGTTTGCCACAGACCACAACTTGGATTACCATTGAGAGTCATCTAGGCTTTTTATTAATTTTTCACTTTGCCTTTTCTCTGTCATTTTATTTTCTTCTTCCTTTCTTGTCCCTTTTAGATTAACAAAGTATTTTTAAAGATTTAAATATTTTGTGTGTTTTCCTCAGAGTTATATACTTCTTTGTATTTCTATAAAGTCATTTGTCTAGATTTATAATATGCACATTTAGTTTAATCACAGTCTACTTGAAATTGACATCATACCACTTTGTTTTATATAAGAATCTTAAAAAAGTGTAATTTCATTAGTTCTCAATGTCCTTTGTTCTATTGTCATATAATTCATTATACTTTGTAAGCCCTATAATACAGTATTACTTTGCTTCAGTTAATTTTATTTTACTAAATCCAAGAAAATTATCCATACTATTTTTGGTGCCCTTCATTCATTTTTGTAGATCCAGATTTCCATTTGGTATCATTTCCTTTAAGTCCAAATAGCTTCCTAAGCATTTCTTGTGGTATGGGACAGTTGTTGATGAATTCTTTCTGCTTTCAGTGATCTGAAAATGTTTTTGTTCTACTTTCAATTTTGAGCAATATTTCCACTAGATGTAGAGTTAAAATTGAGGTTTTCTTTCTTCCGTAATTTTGAAGATATCTCTCTTCCTGTTGTTTCCTGTTCTCCTTGTTTCCTTGCTTCCAATAAACAATCAGCTGTTATTCTTGCTCACCCGCTTTGTGCAATGTGTCTTTTGCTGTGGCTTCTTCTGAGATTTTTTTTTTTTCCTTTCAGCGGTTGGTTATGATGCATCTCGGCAAGACTTTCTTTGTATTTTGTGTAGATTTTGCTGACTTTCTTGGGTCTATGGTTGTCTTATATTGTGGGGAAATATTACCTCATATTTTGTTATTTTTTTCTATGAGAAATTTTATATAGACAGAATTAATATTATTGATTTTTTCTTTTTGCTCAATGTCAATAAGGTTTGATAAGGGATTATTACTAATTTTGCCTTTATTAACATTTTTGACAGTGTGTGCCTCCTGGGCTTTGTTTCCCTTAATTTTAACTTGCTAAAATGGTGCATTATTATACTATTTTGATGGATGTGCTTTTTGGTGCCTCCTTAATATATCTAACATAAATCTTTCATTTATCTTATCTTAATCCCAGCTATTTCTCATAGTTACTTAAAAGCTTTTTCTGGTAAATTCAAGATGTATGTTATTTCTGGGTCTATTTCTATTGACTATTTTATTTCTTGATTATTTGTCACATTTTTCCCAGCTTTTATTGTATTTTCAGTAGTGTTTGATTAAATATTGGACATTGTGGATGGTATATTCTAGAGTGGTGGTGGCAAAACTATGGCATGCATGACACAGCAGGCTCTTTGTATCATTGAAAGGTTAGCCATCACTGTTTTAGAGCCTTTGGATCCTATTTTCTTACTCTAGGGCACTAGGTTTTGTTCTCTAAAGCAGAGGAATCTCTAAACTTCACCTCAACTTAGGTTAACTTAATCAGCAGCTCTCCTAGTGTGGCTTTATTTCAGTTTTCCATGAATTCAGGGTTAAGATGTGTCCTTTAGTCCTAAAATATGGCTTTTATAGAATTTCAGTAGAATTCTTTCTGGGGTTTACCCTAAACCTCTATATTTGGTGAGGTTTGAACCCCTATACTGTGTCTTTGAAGCATATGGCAGCTGCTGAAATATCTTATCTTTTTTATTTTTCCCCTTGCAACTCTTTGCTGGATTTCTTAGTGCTTGACTCAGTCAATACATCTGCAGTTCAAAAGGCAAGATTTTAAGGGTAGTTTGTGTGCATATTTTATTCAGTGACTTACTGTTTTCTGAGCTATAACTCCTCAATTTGTAGCTACCTTGCTATCCTTTCACACAAATCTCTGAAAAAACAGTTGCTTTCTGCTTGAGCCCTGTTTCCACATGCCATGGGGAACCATGGAGTACCTTCCAGGAGAACAGCCAAGTCACTATGGATCCCACCCAGTTTGTTTATTGCCATGGCAGGGGTTGAGATGTGTCCTTGAAAATTCATATATTGAAGCCCACATATTTCAGAATATGAACTTATTTGGTGATAGGCTCTTTACAGAGGTAACGAAGTTAAAATGAAGTCATTATGATCTAATCCAATGTGAGTAGTGTCCTTGGAAATTAGGACACAGATATAGACATAGGCAAATACCCACACAAAGATAAAGCCAAAGATGGGTGTGATGCTTCTATAAGCCAAGGAATGCCAAAGATCACCAGAAAACCATAAGAAAAGGGAGGGGCACAGAACATAGTTTTCCTCACAGGATTTATAGTTTTAAATTATTTTATTCATTCCTCACAGATTTTAAAAGGAACTAACTTTACCAATGCCTTGGTTTTGGATTTAAAGTCACCAGAGCAGTGAGACAACAACTTTCTGTTAAGTCATGAGTTTTATGGACTGTTTGTGCCCTTCCTAAATTCATATGTTGAAATCAACCACTAATGTGATGAAATTAAGAGGTGGGAGCTTTTGGGAGTAATTAACTCAGGAAGGTGAAGCCTTTATGCATGGAATTAGTGCCCTAATAAAAGAGACTACGTAGAGCTCTCTTGCCCTTTCTTGGAGCTGTGGATACAACTAGAAGTTGACAGTGTGTGATTTGAAGAGAGTCCTCACTGGGACTCAATCATGCTGGTGCCTGATCTTGCAATTCCAGCCTCCAATTCTGAGAAATAAACTTCTGATGCTGGTAGTTCATCTACTCTATGAGACCTTGTTACTGCAGCCTGAACTGACAGAGATCCCCAGTTTGTGGTCCTTTGTCACAGTGCTTTAGCAATCCAATGCAGCTCCCTTCACTAAGTCATATCTACTCTGGTTTCTCTCTACTTGTTATAGTGTAGTCAATAATTGCTATTGGCATGGAGGTGAGTTCAATAGTAGCTACTTCACCACTACTATAAACTGGAAGTCCATGAGCTAACTTTTTTCTGCCTCCCTTGAGGCTGCTCTTGGTTGCTGGTAAGCCTATTTTATGTACCACTGCATCAATTTCAGTGCCTCAGACCCCAGCCTAAAATCTCATGTCCTATCTTGTGTCAGTCTGTGAAAGAACTGGGACAACATTAAGATATTTTATGGTCAAGCAACTGCTGATTGGGTGTGACTTATCTTAAAATTGTCTTGGTAAAAAAGAATCCCATTTTCTGGAAAATATTTAACAGGGTTTCAGTTAAAACACTATTCAAATCCTTATGACAATGGAAAGCAGCTTTCAAACACCTATAGAGGGTTTTTGACTCTACCTGTAGGTGCTTGGCAAAACCTTCCCTGCAGGTGTATGTATATGTGCTGTGTACAAGTGGGGGAGCAAGGGAGCTTTTGATTAGGGTAAGAATACAAAATCTTTAGAAACATTTCAGTTCTTTTTAATAGATGGTTAGCTTTCAGTCAACAATTGAATATATCTGTAATTTAGGGTCCTTAGCTGTTATCTAAATCTCCTGGAAGCAGCCTGACAAAAACATTGGTGAGTTAATCCAGAGGACCTTAGCCACCAGTTCTTCTGGATTCCTCTTTTTTTAATGGAGTTTACTGGTACTTTTAAAGTATACAGTACAGTTACATTCATCATTGGGATCTTGTATCTTTACATGACAGATCTTGGTTCTCATTTTTCCCCCCATGCTCCTGCCCTCCCTTCAGCCCCTTCACTCTCCCCTACTTACAAAGACTTTGTTTCCATTTTTTCCTTTTTCATGTTTTTTACTTTTCCCTTACTTCCTTTCCATTACCCTTTCTACTTCCCCTACACCTTTAGCCTATTTCTTCCTATTTCACATGGTCAGTTATATACAATTTGGATTTTATTTACACTTTTAGTTTTTCACACGAGAGAAACTATTTGGTATTTACACATATGTGTCCTATTTATTTCACTTAAGAGTATGGCCTCAATATGCATCCATTTTCCTATGAATGACTCTAGTTTCTCATTCTTTATGGTTGAGTAGTACTCCATTTTATAGAAAACCAACATCTTCTTTATCCAGTCTCCAACTGATGGGCAATTGAGCTGTTTCCAAATTTTAGCTATTACAAACTGTGCCACCATAAACATAGGTGTGTGTATATATCTCTGTGGTATGATTATTTTAAATCTTTTGGAAAGATACCCAGCAGAGGATGGCTGGGTCAAATGGAACCTCTAGTCCCAGCTCTTTGAGGTATCTCCATATTGATTTCCATAATGGTTGCACCAGTCTGCACTCCCATCAGCAATGGAGAAGGGTTCCTTTCTCCCCACAACTCCACCAGCATTTGTTATTGGTTGATTTCTTGATGGCAGCCATTCTTTCTGGGGTGAGGTGCAATCTCAGTGTTGTTTTCATCTGCATCTCTCAAATGACCAGTGATGTGGAACATTTTTTCATATATTTACTTGCTGCTTTTAACTATCATATATTTTTGCTGCTTTTAACTCTTTGTCTGAGAAATGTCTGTTCATTTCAGATGCCCATTTTTGAATTGGGTCTTTATATTTGGGGGAGTCTGTTTGTTTTGAATTCTTTATATATTCTGGATAATAGTCCTTTGTCTGAAGAGCAGCTGGTAAAATTTTTTCCCACATTGTAGGTTGTCTCTTTGCTCTGTTGGTGGTTTCTTTTGCAGTGCAGAAGCTTTTTAATAAGATGAGATCCCAGTTGTTGATTCTTTATGCTAGTTCCCATGCTACTGAGGATTTGTTCATAAAGTCTTTTCCTATGCCAATGTCTTTGAGAGTTCTGCCTGACTTATCTTCCAGCAAGTTTAGTGTTTTTGTTTTAATATTTGTATCTTCAATCCACTTGGATTTTAGTTTAGTGCATGGTGAAAGATAAGGGTCTAATTTTAATCTTTGGTGGGTTGAAATCCAGTTTTTCCAACACCTTTTATTAAAGAGGCTATGTTTCCTCCAGTGAGGATGGTTGGCTCCTTTGTCAAAGATGATGTAGCTGAGTACATCTGGAGTTGTTTCT
Organism: Fukomys damarensis; assembly: GCF_012274545.1. Taxonomy (NCBI): domain Eukaryota; kingdom Metazoa; phylum Chordata; class Mammalia; order Rodentia; family Bathyergidae; genus Fukomys; species Fukomys damarensis. Next base: position 42,493,099 of record NW_022900930.1, on the reverse strand, counting down.
GTGTCTTCCAATCTATTCCACTGTTCCTCAGGTCTTTTTCTTTGTGAGTACCATGCTGTTTTTATCACAGTGGCTTTGTAATATAGTTTCAGGTTGGGGATTATGATAATCCTTATCATGTCTCCATTCCATAGAATTGCTTTTACTATTCTAGTTTCTTCCTTCAAATAAATTTTTAAATTATTTTCCCTAGTTCTGTGAAATATACTATTGGAATTTCAATCAGGATTGCATTGAATCTATATAGTAGTTTTGGAAGTATGTCCATTTTCACTATGTTGATTCTTCTTACCCAGGAGTAGGGGATATCTTTCCATTTTCTTATATCCTCTTCAACCTCTTTTTTCAGAGTGCTGTTGCTTTCAATGTAGAGGTCTTTTGCTTCCTTCATTAGCTTGATTACTAGATACTTCATTTTTTTGGTGCTACTGTGACAGGAATTGTTTCCCTAATTTCTCTCTCAGGGGGTCTATTATTTGTGTATAAGAAGGCTATTGATTTTTGAGTGTTGACCTTGTAACCAGCTACTCTGCTGAAAGTGTCAATTAAGTCTAGAAGTCTTTGACAGAGTTTTTTGTGTCTTCTATGTAGAGTATCATATCATCAGCAAATAATAACAGTTTAACTTCTTCCTTTCCTATCTTTATTGTTTTAATTTCTTTCTTATGTCTAATTGCTATGGCCAATGTTTCCAGACCTATATTGAACAGGAGTGGTGATAATGGATATCTTTGTCTTGTTTCTGATTTTAGTGTGAAGGTTTTCAGTTTTTGACCATTTAGTATGATGTTGGTTGTTGGTTTTTCATAGATAGTCTCTATCAAGTTGAGATAAAGACCATCCATTCCATTTTTTGTAGGGTTTTTAAAATCATGAATGGGTATTGAATTTTTGTTGAATGCTCTTTCTGCATCTATTGAGATGATCAGAGTGTTTTTGTCCTTCACTCTGTTAATGTATAAACCATTTATTGATTTACATATGTTGAACCATCCTTGCATTCCTGGAATAAATCTGACTTGGTCAGGGTATATGATATTTTTGATGACCCTGGATATTCTGTTTGCCAGTATCTTATTGAGGGTTTTCTGTATCTATGTTGTTAGGGAGATTGGCCTGCATTTCTCTTTTTTGGTTGGGTCCTTCCTTGGTTTTGGAATCAGAGTAACAATTTCTTCCAGGAATGAAGTTGGAAGTATTGCTTCCCTTTCAATTTCACTTAAAGAGTAGTGGCAGTAATTCTTCCCTAAATGTCTTTTAGAATTCAGCAGTGAAAGCCAGCAGGACCTGGGCTTCTCTTAATTGGTAAACTTTTAATTATGTTTTCAATTTCACTGATTATAATTGGGGTGTTTAGAGTTTTTAAAAAAATCTTTATTCAACTTTGGTAATTCATAAATGTCTAGAAATCTGTCCATTTCTTCTGTTTTCCATTTTATTAGAGTACAGGTTCTCAAAGTAGGTATTGATGATCCTCTGGATTTCTTCTGGATCTGTTGTGATTTCACCTTTTTCATTCCTAAGTGCATGGATCTGGGCCTTTTCTTTCTTTCTTTTGACAAGGTTGGCTAAGAGTTTATTGATTTTATTTATTCTTTTGAAAGACCAACTCTTCAAATCATTGATTTTTTTGTATCATTCTCTTGGTTTCCGTCGCATTTATTTCTACTCTTGTCTTTATAATTTCCTGTCTTGTATGAGCTTTGGGGTTTTCTTGCTCTTCTTTTTGTAGGAGCTTAAGATTCATCATTAGGTTTTTTATTTGAGCTTGTTCTGTTTTCCTAGTGTAGGCTTTCACTGCTATGAATTTTCCACATAGAACTGCCTTCCTTTTGTCCTATAGATTCCTGTATGTTGTATTGGCATTATAATTTATTTGTAAAAATGGACTAATTTTTTCTTTAATTTCCTCTGTGACTCATTGATTGTTCAGGAGGGTGTTGTTCAGTTTCCATGTGTTTTTGAAGTCTTGCAGTTTCTTATGCTATTGACCTCCAGCTTGATTGCACTATGATCTGATAATATACATGGAATAACTTCAATTCCTTTGCATTTATTTAAATATTTTCTATAAGCTAGTACATGGTCTATTTTGGAGAATGACCCATGTGCAGCCGAAAAGAATGCATATTCTGAATTTGTGGGGTGGAACACTCTGTAGTTGTCTGTTAAGTCCAATTGTCCAAAAGCTTGGTTCAGTATTAGTATTTCATTGTTGATTTTTTGTCTAGATGATCTATTTGTGATAGTGAGGGTATTTAGATCCCCCAGTACAATTGTATTAGTGCTTATTTGGTTTTTCACATCCCTTAATATTTGTTTTATATAGTTGTGTGCATTAATATTTGGGGCATATATATTTATGATTGTCGTGTCTTCCTCTTGGTTTGTTCCCTTTACAAGAATGTATGGCCTTTTTGTCTCTCTTAATTAGTTTTAGTTTAAAATTTACTTTGTGAATAAGATAACTACTCCTGCTTTTTCCTGGGCTCCTGTTGCATGGTGAACTGTTTTCCATCCTTTTACTTTCAGTCTATGAATTTCTTTTTGAACTAGGTGTGTATCTTGTATACAACATATTGTTGGATTTTGCTTCTTAATCCATTCTGCCAGTCTATTTCTTTTGATTGGTGAATTGAGGCCATTTACATTGATAGTTATGACTGATATGTATTGATGTATCATTGTCATGTTGTTGTCCTGTTGTTAGCTCTTTTTAATTTTTTCCCCTCTCCCTTTAGTTTCTTGCCTTGCCTAACTGACTTGCTCTGTTGGGCCTCATGGTATTGTGACCTTCGTTGTCTTTTTCTAGGACATCATTTAGAATTGTTTGGAGTCCTGGTTTGGTATTCATGAAGTTTCTCAAGTGTTCTTTGTCATGGAAGTATCTTACTTCCCCATCCATTTTAAAAGAGAGTTTTGCAGGATACGTCAGTCTAGGTTGGAGGTTGTTTTTTTTT
>NW_022900930.1:42471995-42490000 GCF_012274545.1 Fukomys damarensis | reverse complement strand
GCTTGCTGTATTTTGTTCTTCTGTTGGGTTTCCTGACTATTATATGTCTAGGTGTAGATTTATTTGATTATGGCTAGTTTGAGTCGTATATGCCTTACTTATTTGTATGTCAAATTCTTCCCCTCTGTTTGGGAAGTTTTCTGTCAGTAATTCTGTGAACTTTTTTTTTAAGTCATTTGTACTTTCTCCTATTACTTCATGGATTCCTATCAATCTTATTCTTCTTTGCATCATGTAGAAGGGTTGGATCGATTTCTCATGAGGCCTTACTATTTTTAAGAGATCTCTCTTTTCATAGTCACTGACTGCAATCCTATCTTCTATATCTGAAATTTTATCTTCACATTTTTTCATTCTGCTGCGAATATTTTCATTAGAGTTTTTAAGCTCCTGGATATCTGTTTGAATCTGTTTCATGGATTCCATTTCTCTCCTATGTTGGGCATTCATGGTGTCCATTTCTTTCCTGTGCTGGGCATTTATGGCTTCTATCATGGTCCTGAACTCATCTATTTTTTGTCTGTTTCTGTTCTAGAGTCTCTAATCATGTTTTTCATTGTGCTCACCATCTCTGTTGTTATCTGGGAAATTATTTCTCTTTTGAAATTTTCTAGAGCCCGATTGATCTGTTTGTTACTTCCTGTGCTATGAGTTCAGGGTGTCCTGGTGGTTGATTGTCAGACTTTTCCTCCTCATTTCTTCTAGAATTTGGCATTGGTGAACTCGAAGTCTGTATTTATTCCTTGCTTAAGTGTTTTCTTATTTTTATTTTTGTTGTTGGTGCTGTCCTTGGTTTAATTCATGGGTTAGTACTTTGATTTTCCTGATTTAGCTGCTCTTTAGGTTCTGTGTCTCCAATGACTCAGAGACACTCTCATTTTCCTAATATCAGGAAAGACAACTCATTGAATCAATCAAAACCCTTTAGCCAAATTGATACAATCAGCAACACAATATCATCTAGCACAGTTTAAAAATTGATAGTTTGTGGTAGTTATTAATCTATTACCTTTAACCATGTGAATTAAATCAGAATTGAGGACTAGCCCAAAATATGTTTATAGTGAATAAACTCTTCAGTATAGCAACTTTACCCTTCAGGATAGGGACTTAGAAGGAGTTGGGAGGAGAAAAACAGATAGGTAAAAGAATAGAAGAAGGTTCCAAGTGAAGCCAGCAGACACAGGATGATCATACAAACTCTAGAAAACTGTTGAAGATGAGGGAATGACAGAGTACAAGAACAAAGACAAGAATAGAACAACTTACCAGTAATAGGGAAGCTATAAATTGTATTCACTTTCCTTTGAAACTAATGACAACTGAGAGAAGGAAAAAGAGAAGAAAAGAAAAAGAAAGAAGAGATCCAAATTAGGGCTGAAACAGGAACAAAGTGGGAGATGAAGAACAATGTGGGGGAGCAAGAGACTAAGTGGGAGAAAGAAGAAAGAAAAAAATGAAGAATTTGAAGAATGGGAAAAAATAAAATTTTAAAAATAAAAATTAAAAATTAAAAATAAAAGGAAAAGAAAGAAAAAAATTTGAAGAGCCTCTTTCTGGGTATATCTCTGCTGTTACAATAGACAATGTGGGCAGCAGTGTGCAGGACTAAGTCAATTAGTCTCAGCAAGCTGATGGCAGACCCCTGAGATTCAGATTGTGTTTTGGCTGCAAGGTCCAAGTTGAGCTCCCTGACCTCCTTCAGGGTTGAATTCTGCAAGGTCCTACTGCAGGTTCCCACTGCCCTTCCCCTGAAGATAGTCCAAGTTCTGATGGCAGGTGGTGATCCCTACAACTTACCAACTACAGAGGTCTGAAGTGCCTTTATCACAGTTGTTTACTTCTGTTCTACCTTCTGGAGCTCAGTACAATGGCCTTTATGACCTGCCGTGCCTCTGCAGTGTGAATCCAAGTACTGGCACAACCAGGAGGACTGAGAGCGTGCCGCTGGGGATGGGGATGCTGCAGAGGCAGCCACATGGCTGGGTGGTCCTTACCGGTCTGCTCCAATGAAGGCCTGGGGTACTGGAGGTGGGGGAGCAGCAAGCTCCCTGAGTGGATATGCCCAGTTCTTCTGGATTCTTGCGGCTCACTCTCTATCCTGTGAGTTTTATTACCAGGAAGGGATACACTGTAATACATTAATCTTTTCAGAAAACAGTGATCTAATATTATGCTTTCCATTCCCATCTAGTGTTGAGAAAAGCAGCTGTTTTATGAAGAATTCTCTGCAATTTTTGTATAACAGCCATTGAAGAGACTGTTTATGATATTGTCCAATATCTTATATAAAGGCATAGGAGAATGGCTCCCATCTTTTTTTCCTTTTTAATCAAAGAATCCTTTTTTGAAATAAACGCTATGTGGAAACATAATGCCTAAAATAAGTCAATATGGTTGAAATGGAAGCTTGAAGCTCCTGAGCTTTGTTTTGCTTCTCCCCTGCATTTTTTCTCTACCTCCTTCTTAACCCATCACGTCAAATTCCCCTGCATGATCTCCTGCTAAAGATCTCCCTGAGCATAGTGTAAAAAGCAAAATCACTTGTAGAAATATATTTTATTTAGCGTACTTTATTAAAACAGTGTACCCCAAATATTATTTCTGCATGCAACCCACAAGGTTTTCATAAGTCCTCAACGGCTGATGTGTATTTCACTCCTTGCACATTTTAACTTGGGCTGGTCACATGTCAGGTTCTCAGTAGTATGTAGCTAATGGTGATGATATTGGACAAGGAAATTATATTTATAAACTACTTTTCAGGTCTATTCATTGTAGGTATCGTCTCCCATTTTATGCCACCAAAACTGACTTTTTGATGGTTTTTATAGATGTCCTTAATTTAACTATTCCATTTGTTCTCTTGTATTTTAAGTGATCCTCTTTTGCATACTCTGTAACATTTTTTTGATGCAAAATCTTTTATTTTCTACTTTTATCTCTCTTTGAGGTTCAGGCATAAAATCATAATTGCCAAAAGTTCCTTATACCTAGATGTCTAAAAAGCTTATATCTCTTACCAAATAAAATTATAACAATGACAATCTCTGTTTCTGGCAGGATAGAGAAAAGAGGTCCCAACTTATCTTCCCATCTGAAAGAAATTTTTAAAAAGAAAAAAAAGCTGTGCACAGACCCATACATATATGTACTCACACTCATGGATATGAATCTATGAAAGTCTTGATGTATTCATATATCTGTGTGTGTGTGTGTGTGTGTGTGTGTGTGTGTGTATGAAACCACAGTTTTCAAAACTGGATATCAAGCAATAAGGGACAGTATACCCTGAAAGGTGGGAATCTTTATGTGTTGTTCAGCTTACCACATGAAGAGAGATCTTTAGGCCATAGAAGAGGAAGGGAGAATCCTCAAGGAGCCCAGAGTACCCCTAAGTTGATGATATGGAAATGGGAGTTGGGGTACACTAGATTAGGGCAACTTGTTTGGAGGGGAGAAAGAAATAAACAGAAATAGAGATAGGGATAGAAATGGAGGGAAGAAGGAAGGGAGAGAGAGAGAGAGAGAGAAGACAGAAAGAAGAGAGGAGAAGAGAGAAGATATGAGGTGTCCCTTCAAAGCCTCACACACTCATAGGTGTGACTTTTGGGCGGTGACTGGATCCTGGCTGTGCAATTCTGCATTAGTCCACTGGTTGAGAATAGTTCTGGGTGAGCGTGATGGAGTTACTGAAGACCCACCCTGGCTGTGGGTGACACCACCAATAGGCCTGCAGCCTGGATGGTATAAGAGGGGGAAGAACTGAGCTTGCTGTTTCCTGCTGCCGTGCCATGAGGTACTTCTCTGTAAGGCCCCTGTGCCATGACGGCACCCTGCCTTGGAGCCAGCTGACTGCGGACTAAAAGCTCCACAGACTGTGAGCTAAATTAACCTTTCTTTAACTTAGGGGCATTGGTTACTGTGTCTCAGTGATGAGAAAGTGTGTGTGTGTGTGTGTGTGTGTGTGTGTGAGAGAGAGAGAGAGAGAGAGAGAGACAGAGAGAGAGAGGGAGGAGGTGCTACTACTCTGGAGATTTTTAGTAGGTCAATTGTGAGCCTTCTGAGTTCCAGTCAGAATATATAGAAGAGCAAATTAATGGCCCTGGACAAAGAATGACTGGGAGAAAAAGGTAGAGTAAACAATGTCAACAAAGCCCTTACATGACCAGGATTAACTAATCTTGCTCCCACCAAAAACAGTAAAAAACATCATTCTACCCCACTCAGCACAGCTTTGCTTTCTTATTGGGGAAAAGTTCCACCCACCATCAGAGAAACAGTACATTTTTAGAGAGCTTTTTAAAGTCTAAAATACCTTTTCCTACATTATTTTATCGAGTTTGCTCTTTGAAAGCAAACTGTGATGGATAACACAGCAAGCTGTTTTGCAGATAAGGGCACAGACACAGGAAAGTTACCCGCCTTGCCCAACCTGGCTGAGCTCATATGAGGTGCAGGGGAACCTAAGTCCCAGAACTCAGAAACACAATACAGTGGAAGCGATTTCCGCATCTTTTGCCCCTGGGAATTCCTTGTGGTACTGATTGTCCTCTCCCATGAGGACTGACGGGAAGTTGAAGACACCACTAACTTACTGGAGAGGTAGGGCATAGCTGAGTTGATCTCATAATTTCCAGCCCATCCGAGTATGAATGCCCATCCCATATGAATGCTGTGTCTGAAAGGGGTAAGGCCCGTATGTGAGCATATGCAAAACAACCTTGAAACTTCCTTGGGGGATGCACCATATTGGAGATCTGAAGCCTTCAAAAAATTCCAACAGGTCACTGTTCTGGATGAAGCACGTGGCTTACATTCTATTTCTTTTGAATCGCAGAATCCTATTTAGTGTAGTAGATTCTCCTGGAAGGAGAGCCCGTCACCCCCACCACACACACACTCCAGGGGGTGTGATCACAGAGCAGAAGAATGGGTGGGATCACCCATTCTTTTTAAACTGCTCTGTCTCTTTTCATTTTTGAGAGAACCTGAATGGTGACGTTTGGGTGAACTGAATGTGCTTATGATGTGACTTGACCACATGCAGGCCTGAAACCATCCCTCCACCGTTCTGTGCCACGGAGTCACAGAGCCATGACTTGACCCAGAACCCACCTTGACTCCGAGCTTACCCCAGGCAGCAATCACCCACAAATAGGCACTGGCACGGATGTGTGTAGCTGGTTGTCAACTTGGAACTGCATCAGTGCTACCCACTTTCAAAAGTATATTTGAAGCATTTTGAAAAGTATCAACAAACTAGGAAATGTGGAAGATACTTTAATTCCAGTTATAGGAGGCAGAATTAGTCCAACCTCCAGACCCCTGAGTTTGAACCCTGTGTCTGTATCAAACCTCTACAGAAGAGTCTGCAGGCCAAGTGGAAGGAAGATGGGAGGCATGGCCTGAGCTCAGGAACCAAGAGGCTCTGAGTCCCCTTCTCAAGCAGCAGGATACAGCAAAGGGCCAGCAAGTGGAGGAAACACTAGATTTCAGCCAGAACGCCAGCTCTGCCACTAAACAGCCCTCCTGATCTTAGGCCCATCGCCTCTGTGTGCCTCGGCTCTTCCTTCCTTTCTAGGATGCAGGTGACAAGAGTTCCTGATCCCTCAGGTTGGGGAGACTGAATGACAGTGATGGGCCAGAATGAATGGTCATCGCAGCACAGCCTTGGGGGCAATTCCACCCCTGACCCAAGGGCCGGGAGCTGGGTGCGGGTGACACCAGCCAAGTTCATTCTCCCCACCCTTCAGCTCTGCATTCCTGAGGCCTCTTCCTGTCAAGTGCTCCTCCACACCAATCTGCCTTTACATAAATCAATACATGGACAGATGAGCCAACTCGGGCATTAGAATATTTGCAAAAGGTGGCTCTCAAGACAACAGGTGCATGAAATAATCCATTTTGGCATGGGGTGAATTTATTCCAACCAAAGGGCCATCACCAGTGTCAAAGGCAGTTAGCATCATGCTGCTTTTGTATCTATTTCTTGTTAGCTCTCCAACGTTGAACCGTAAACACATTTCACTGTTTTGCAAACCTCTTTCAAACAAATATTCTGACAGCAATGTTAACCACTTTTCTTCCCTCCTGCCATCCCTCCCTTGGCTTTGTCTTTCTCTGACTCTCTCATTCTAAACTTTACAAGTTCAAGACACTGGGAGCCTGCTGAGCTTATGAGCAGGAGCTGAAGAAAGTTCCGACAGAATATTTTCTCTCTTGATCGCCTTTCCCTTCACCACAGCTAAAAATACACATTTCTCCACCCCACCCTGTCAATTCCCCTGTAATTAGAAGGGCGGCCAGAGTCTCACCTGCCAAATCTCTACCCCAGAACAGAATTTAGGGAGCAGGTGGGGAGGTGGGTGAGGGGAGGAAGGTAGAACCCGGAGTAGCAGAAGCCCAGGGTTTTGCGCTAACAGCTCCTGGTCAGTGAAAGGAGGCAGGCTCGTGTAGGGAGAAGGGTGGTCTCCTGTTAGAGTGGGACATAGTTACTGAGGGTCCTTTCCTATCCTCAAAACACCAGTCCATCTTTCCACACGTGCTAGATATGTGAATAAGACCAGATCCTCAGGAGCTCACTGCTTTGTGCCAGTGAAGGACGGAAAAACAATCAGAAAGTGAATGACCATGTCTGAGATGGTCTTTAAATGTTAAGTGTTGAATGCATTGATTATTTCTGGGATAGGATTGGGGCCTGAGGAACATACCATTCTTCACATTTTCCTGTATTTCTTTAAAATAATTAACATTTATAAAAAGTAAGAAATTTATTATTTTAATAAAAATAATGATATAAGACGATGAGTTTTCTAGATGTTCATTGTAGCTTGGGAGTACACAGGTCTGAAAGCAAATGGGACCCTCTGGTTGAAGACAATTTCTGAACCAGAGTATGACTAATGTTTTTAATACAGGCCCTGTTTTAGGTTTCGAGAGAAAATAATTGCTGGAAGAGAATATGAGGCGGGAGAGATGACAGGTAGAACTGAGGGCCATACTAAGAGGGTCTTATGTGCCAGTTTAAAGTGCTGGCATTTGTCAGCTCTTCAGCCAAGGAAATGGATGCTTATGGCAGAATGAGGTGGCACAGCAAGGAGATCTCAGAGTCCCAGAATGAACTAACACAGTGCACTATTCTGGAGACATCCATGCTACTTGAGAATCCTTGGGGAAATGGTGAAGTAATTCTGTGATGACTAGAATTCTACAGATAGGTAATTAAAAGACTTGCTATAGCTTTAAAATAAGCCTGTGTAGATCTTGGCAGTGCCTTTGAGTGGATTACAGTTTGGATGTGTGTGTTTCCTCTGCTGTGTCACTGCGGGGGCTCTCGGGCAAGTTTAAGAAGACCTACTGTGGTGACAGGAAGGGACGGGAAGTGTTGCCATCTTGTTTCTGTTATTGAAAGGTCAGTAACCTCACAGCTAGCATGCAGCGGGAGGAGAATTGAGGCATGAAGGCCAGCTGGGAAGTCTTCAGGATGGTTTATCAGTGCGGTTCATAGAGCCTGGCCATGGGCACACGGCGTAGGTGGGAACTGATGGACTGAATGTCTGTGAGGAGGGAAGGATAGGGAGGAGTGGAGAATGAGTCCGTCTTTGGTCACTGGGGGAGGGGACACCATCAACCGCAGCAGAAAGCATAGGAGGTGGAAGAGGAAGTTTTATTTTGCACATCTAGATGGTGCCAAGAATGTGATGAGTCATGGAACAGGTTCTGGGGTTGAGGGAGAGACAAAGGCACCACAATATGACAGCAACTTCAGGGAGCTGGTAGCAGAGGAGGAGCAGGTGAGGAGGAGACCTTGCACTCTTGTGCTCCGGCTGTTCCATGCAGCCCACAGGAATCAGTCTATACTTCCTCAGCCCATTTGTGGGTACTGCACAGCTGTCCTGTGTCTTTTGGGCAAACGCTTAGTCAGCTTTCAGCTTTCAGCTCCCTCTGAAGCCTTCTTTCCTAAGTAGGAATTCCTTCCTTTGTCTTCTCTGGCTCACCTAAAGCTTCAGGCACTGTATTTATAATACTTTATAAAATGTTCCAGAATGTTCTGGATTCCATGGATGCCTTCCTTCCTCCACTGTGGGCTGGTATGCCCAGCTTTGTGTGGAGGAGGTGCTCAGTGAATATTCTCTGGTTGAGTGAATGAACTGTCAAAAAGGAAAAGGAAGGAAAAAGGAGAGAGAGAGAGAGAGAGGGAGAGAGAAAGAGAGAGTGTTCTCCCTCATGGTGGCTCACCCCTGTAATCCCAGCACTTGGGAGGCTGAGGCAGGAGGATCACTGTGAGTTTGAGACCAGCCTGGGCTACATAGTTCCAGGTCAGTCTCAACTACTATAGAGACCCTGTCTCCAAAAGCAAAACAGAGCAAAACAAGAGTACCAAACACACTGAATAATTATGTTAGGTAAGAGCTGAGTAACTAGATGTCAGCCCAAAAGCTTCATATGCTCATAGGTGGGGCTTTTCAGAGGTGGCTGAATCCAGGGTGACTATGGATTAAGGATGTGTGATAACTAAATCAGTCCACTGGTTGCTTTAGCATGGTTCTAGGTATGGATAATATAGGAAGACCCATCCTGGGTGTGGGTGGCACCATTCAGTAGGCTTGTAGCTAGGATGGAATAAAAGTGAAAGGATTGCTGCTGCCGCCGCCTGCTTCCTGGCACGCCATACCCTCCTCTGCAATGCCCCTCTGCCATTCCACCCTGCCTTGGAACCAGTGGAATATGGAGGGGATTTTCTACAAACTGTGAGTGAAAATAAACCATTCCTTCTTTAACTTTGGGTGTTGGGCATTTTGTCTCAAAAATGAGAAAAGTAACTAAGACAGGCAGGGTGAGGACAGAGACATTATTAGAATAAGTGTGTGCCAAAAAGTGACAAGGGGACAAGGACGTGGCAACATTGATTAAAGGCCTTTGTTCCCCTAAGAAGCTAAGAACGAAAGAGAAGGAGAAGGATAGAGAAAGTAATAGTCACAAGTGACAGATTTTAAGACTCGAGGGTAGGAAGTACAGTGGGGGAACCTGCTCATGTGGAGCGAATGGGGACAAGTGACTGGACAGAAAGGGAGGACCAAGAGGGTGGAGGGCATGGCCTGAACCTGAAGCTGTATAGCTCTGCTATGGAGTAGGGGGTGAGGCAAAGGGTTAGACTAGGCTACAGAAATTGCTGGAGACCAGGGATGACTGTGAATGGGAGAAGAAGCTAGCACAAATAAAAGACTCATGACTGCTTTGGGTCTATCTGATCTCCAGTCCTCATGCTTATCTGACTTTCTTGCACCGCTCAGAAGTTCAGGCGCAGCTACAGTGAAGGGAGTTTGCAGGGCAGGTGTGACTGAAGAACAAGAGGGCGAGAAAGCAAAGAACTTGACGCAGGGATCGTTGAAGCTCTTGATCTGACTTCTAGAGTGTACAGGAAAGAAAAGAGAGGACAAGAGAGTGGGAGAGCACACAGGTTCCAGGTGTCACTGACGTGGAAATTTTGGAGGTAAGAGAGCAAGAAAAGAAGGTTGTGATCTGAGAGAGGGACGGTAGGATTTCAGAGGTGGAACAAGCTGTGCCGTGTCGAAGAGTTGGAAGGCTGAAAATCACACAGAAGGAGCCATAGCCTGGCCAAGGGAGATCCCAGGACTTCATTTCAGGTGCCAAGTCACCAGGAATGTCTTGTAGAGGGTATGGTGGGAAGTGGCTAAGAATAGGCCAGCCAGGAGGCCAGATTGAGAAGCAGAAGGAGTTTTGTGCACAGTTGGGAGCACAACAGTGCAGAAGCATGAGGGTCCTGTTGTCCAGCTGCTGCCACCTGGGATCAGATCTTCATCCTCAAAAGCAAGCTAATCTCTCCTCCTTCAGCCTCTGCTACAGAGACTCCCTCCTGCAGCCTGCTGTTAACACACTGGGCTTCAGCTCTTTTTTTTTTAAATTTAATTTATTGGTACATTCTAGGTAGACAGTACAGTTACATTCATTACTGGGATCTTGTACCCTTACATGCCAGGTCTTGGTTCTCATTTTTACCCCTTGTCCCCACCCTCCCTTCACCCTCCCCTCCCCTCTCCCCCCTCAAACACTTTAATTCCATTTTTATATTTTCTCATATTTTTTTTCCTTTTCCCTTGTTCCCCCTTCCGTATCCTTCTCACTGTCTCTACACCTTTGGTCCTTTTCTTCCTGTTTGCTAAGTATACCATTAGGATCTTGGATACTATTTTAGTTTTTCACACCAGAGATGCTATTCAATATTTGCATATGTGTGCCTTATTTATTTCACTAAGAAGTATATCCTTAAAGTGTTCTCATTTAACTATGAATGAATCTACTTTCTCATTCTTTATGGCTGAGTAGTATTCCATTTTGTAGAAAACCCACATCTTCTTTATCCAGTTTCCAATTGATGGGCAGATGGGCTGTTTCCAAGTTTTAGCTATTACAAACTGTGCTGCTATAAACATGGGTGCACATATATCACTGTGGTATGATTCTTTCACTTCTTTTAGAAAGATACCCAACAGAGGGATGGCCGGGTCAAATGGAACCTCTAATCCTAGTTCTTTGAGGTATCTCCATATTGACTTCCATAGTGGCTGCACCAGTCTACACTCCCACCAACAATGGAGAAGGGTTCCTTTCTCCCCACAACCACGCCAACACTTGTTGTTGTGTGATTTCTTGATAGCAGCCATTCTTTGTGGGGTGAGGTGAAATCTCAGTGTTGTTTTCATCAGCATCTCTCGAATGACCAGTGCTGTGGAACATTTTTTCATATATTTACTTGCTGCTTTTATTTCTTTGTTCGAGAAATGTCTGTTCATTTCAGATGCCCACTTTAGAATTGGGTCTTTATATTTGGGGGCACTGGTTGTTTTGAGTTCTTTATATATTTTAGATAATAGTCCTTTGTCTGAGGAGCAGCTGGTAAAAAGTTTTTCCCACATTGTTGGTTGTCTCTTAGTTCTGTTGATGGTTTCTTTTGCAGTGCAGAAGCTTTTTAATAAGATGAGATCCCAGTTGTTAATTCTTTCTGCTAGTTCCTGTGCTACTGAGGATTTGTTCATAAAGTCTTTTCCTATGCCAATGAATTTGAGAGTTCTGCCTAACTTACCTTGCAGCAAGTTTAGTGTTTTTGTTTTTATGTATAGATCTTTAATCCACTTGGATTTTAATTTAGTGCATGGTGACAGATTAGGGTCTAATTTTAATCTTTTGCAGGTTGAGATCCAGTTTTTTCCACACCATTTATTAAAGAAGCTGTCTTTTCTCCAGTGGGGACTGGCAGCTCCTTTGTCAAAGATGATGTAGCTGAGTGCATCTGGAGTTGTTTTTGTGTCTTCCAATCTGTTCCACTGATCCTCAGGTCTATTTCTTTGCAAGTACCATGCTGTTTTTTTTTTTTATCACAGTGGCTTTGTAGTATAGTTTCAAATTGGGAATTGTTATACCCGCTGCCATGTGTCTGCTGCCTAGTATGGCTTTTGCTATTCTAGGTCTCTTATGGTTCCAAATGAATTTTTGGATTCTTCTTTCTAGTTCTGTGAAGTATAGTGCTGAGATTTCAATTGGTATTGCATTGAATCTGTATAGCAGTTTTGGTAGTATGGCCATTTGCACTATGTTGATTCTTCCTACCCAGGAGCAGGGGACATCTTTCCATTTTCTTAAATCCTCCTCGATCTCTTTTTTCAGAGTGCTGTAGTTTTCAGTGTAGAGGTCTTTTGCTTCTTTTGTTAGGTTGATTCCCAGATACTTCATTTTTTGGGGTATTATTGTGAAAGGAATTGTTTCCCTAATTTCTTTCTCAGTGAGTCTGTTATTTGTTTACAAGAAGGCTATTGATTTTTGGGTGTTGACCTTGTATCCAGCTATTCTGCCAAAAGTGTCAATTAAGTCTAGAAGTCTTTTGGTGGAGTTTTTTGGGTCTTCAATGTAGAGTATCATATCATCAGCAAATAATGGCAGTTTAACTTCTTCCTTTCCTATCTTTATTGCTTTAATTTCTTTCTCTTGTCTAATTGCTCTAGCTAATGTTTCTAGAACTATATCAAAGAGGAGTGGTGGTGGTGGGCGTCCTTGTCTTGTTCCTGATTTTAACATGAAGGTTTTCAGTTTTTGACCATTTAATATGATGTTAGCTGTTGATTTTTCATAGATAGCCTTTATTAAGTTGAGACACAGGCCATCTATTCCAATTTTTTGCAGGGTTTTTATCATGAATGGGTGTTGAATTTTGTCAAATGCTTTTTCTGCATCTATCGAGAGGATCATGTGGTTCTTGTCCTTGACTTTGTTAATATAGTGTATTACATTAATTGATTTACATATGTTGAACCATCCTTGGATCCCTGGAATAAATCCGACCTGGTTGGGATGAATGATCTTCTTGATGATCCTCTGTATTCTGTTTGCTAGTATCTTATTGAGGATTTTTGAATCTATATTCATTAAGGAGATTGGCCTGTAGTTCTCTTTTTTTGTTACATCTTTCCCAGGTTTGGGAATCAAAATGATATTTGCTTCCAGGAATGAATTTGGAAGTATTGCTTCTCTTTCAACTTTGTTGAAAAGTCTGAAGAGTAATGGCAATAGATATTCTCTAAATGTCTTGTAAAATTCAGCAGTGAATCCATCAGGACCTGGGCTTTTCTTTGTTGGTAAGTTTTTAATTACATTTTCAATTTCACTGATTGTGATTGGGGTGTTTAAAATGTTTTTATCTTCTTCGTTCAACTTTGGTAATTCATAGGTATCTAGAAATCTGTCCATTTCTTCTGTGTTTTCCATTTTATTAGAATACAGGTTCTCATAGTATGTATTGATGATCCTCTGGATTTCTGTTAGATCTGTTGTGATTTCGCCTTTTTCATTCCTGATTGCATGGATCTGAGCCTTTTCTTTCCTTTTTTTGATAAGGTTTGCTAAGGGTTTATTAATTTTATTTAGTCTTTTAAAAAACCAACTCTTCGATTCATTTATTTTTTGTATCGTTTTCTTAGTTTACATTGCATTGATTTCTGCTCTAATCTTTATAATTTCCTCTCTTGTTTGAGCTTTGGGTTTTTCTTGCTCTTGTTTTTCTAGGAGTCTAAGAGTCATTGTTAGGTTGTTTATTTGAGCTTGCTCTGTTTTCCTAATGTGGGCATTCAGTGCTATGAATTTTCCACGTAGAACTGCTTTCATTGTGTCCCATAGATTCCTGTATGCTGTATTGGCATTTTCATTTATTTATAAAAACTGTCCGATTTCTTCTTTGATTTCCTCTGTGATCCATTGATTGTTCAGGAGAGTGTTGTTCAATTTCCATGTGTTTGTGAAGTTCCTACGGTTTCTTATGCTATTGGTGTCCAGCTTTATTGCACTGTGATCTGATAATATACAGGGAATCACTTCAATTCTTTTGCATTTATTCAAACCTGTTTTGTGAGGTAGTATGTGATCTATCTTGGAGAATGACCCATGTGCAGCTGAAAAGAATGTATATTCTGATTTTGTGGGGTGGAACACTCTATAGACATCTAATAAGTCCATGCGTTCAAAAGCTTGTTTCAGTTCTAGTATTTCATTGTTGATTTTTTTGCCTAGATGATCTGTCTATTTTTGATAGTGGGGTATTCAGATCCCCCACTACAATTGTATTAGTGGTTATTTGGTTTTTCATGTTACTTAATATTTGTTTTATATAGTTGGGGGCATTTATATTTGGTGCATATATGTTTATGATTGTCGTTTCTTCCTCTTGAATTGCTCCCTTTACAAGGATGTAGTGGCCTTCTTTGTCTCTCTTAATGAGTTTTGGTTTGAAATTTGCTTTGTCTGTGAATAAGATTGCTACCCCTGCTTTTTTCTGTGCTCCTGTCATGTGGAGAATTGTTTTCCATCCTTTCACTTTCAGTCTATGGGCTTCTTTTTGCACTAGGTGTGTTTCTTGTATACAACCTATTGTTGGATTTTGCTTCTTAATCCATTCTGCCAATCTATTTCTCTTAATTGGTGAATTGAGGCCCTTGACATTGATAATTATAACTGATATGTACTGACTTATTATTGTCATGTTATTGTCCTTGGGCTTCAGCTCTTAATGCCATCTTCTTTTCTCTTCAGAGATCTGGACATTCTCAAACACCTTAATTTTTCATTATCTTCATGGCAGAAAGAGCCAACCTTAATCACACTAATGACTTATCACCCTCACCACAACTGTTGTCCTTACCTAGAATGAGGGCTTCTCTCATCTCAGCTCCTGGGCATTTCATACCTTCTTCAATTACAGAAAGATGATATCCATGTCTTCCATCCTCTTCATGAAAACCTCCAGGATCAAAATGGTGACTGTGGCCTCCTGTGAGCCTATTCATTTTGGCCTACAGCATCAGCCTGCTATGCATTTTTATTTAACAGGTGCTCATGTACTGGGTCCTTTCACCGAGGTGAGAGTTCCTGGGTTATGGGGATCGGAGGCTGAACAACACAGTCTGTCACTGATATTCCAGGAGTTGCCACCTCCTCAGGACACTGGTTCATCAAGGCACTCTGGTCAGATGTGTTTGGAAGGATGACACCTATTCTGCCCTGCTCATGGAGAAGTAGACTGCACATTCTTTTTTTGGCAGATGGCTGCTTCTGCATTCTAACAATGTATTGCAGATTTCCTTTCAGCCAATATTTAGCATTAATACTATGAGTTCTGAATCTTGTTCACCAAGAAGTCAAGGAGTGCTTTATAATTTTATGTCCTTTCTCATGTGCTCATATCAGGATTTATAACAGCTTCATTTGTATTTCTATAGCATTCTTCCTCAGAGCCAACAGCCCTCCTGTTCCCATGGGGATCAATGTCGCCTGCCCTCTGGTACTCTTTCCAGATCCTTTTTCCAGCATTCACCTTTCCCATTCTCATTCTTTTCTGAGCCATTTCCTGGGATCTGTATTTTTCTCTTTTTAATTCTTCCTTGTACCTTCTGATACCTATCTAACAGCTTCCTGAGCATCTGAATGTGTCTTGTATGCCTAAAAATAGCTTCATTCTGTCCTCATGCTGGAATTATAATTTAGTTGGAAATTTAATTCCAGGTTGAAAATAAATTTCCCCCAGAATCTTCTAACATCACATGTGGTTATTGAGAAGTCAATTCTCTCTCTTATTTTGAATCTTTTGATGTGACATTTTTCCTTTCTGGAAGCGTTTAAGGGATTATCTTTCGCCCTGTTGATCTAAAATTTCATGAGGAGTCTTGATGTGAGGTCTTTATTCATTTATTTTTGTTGGGCGATCAGAGAGCCATTTCAATCAAGAAACTCATGTTTCAGTTTATGGAAAATGTGTTTGTAGTACATAGTAGATGATTCTCCTCCCTACCTTTTTTTCCATTCTGTTTTTGCAATATCTACTAGATAATTGCTGGACCTCTTATATTATCCTCTGAGTTTATGTTCTACTTTTTATCTTTGTCTTTTGCTGGTTTGTCTTTGAGTGATTCTATGAAAATGCTGATTTCAACTATTATGTTTTTATCTTTCTAGAATGCTGTCCTCTCCATACTCTCTTCTGCAGCCCCTGCCACCAACATGCTAGTCTTTGTTCTTTGTTTTTTAAAATTTGCATCTTACTTTTGGTTCCATGGATGCAATATTTTCTCATCTTAATTAAGGAAACTTGAAGTGCTTTTTAAATTGAAATTTTATTTGTTCTTCACACAGTTTCCTCTAGGTTCTTTTTTTGTTTATTTTGATGGCTGTTTTACATATTTCACTCATATTTTTTGTCACTCAAATTTATGAGTAAGACCCTAAAAGCTGTCAGAAGGTCTCCCCCCTTCTGTCAAATTGGGGGGTCTGGGGAGGATTTACTACTTGGCTTCACTGCAATGGGATTGAGCACCAAGCAGGATATAGATCTTTTTCTTTTTCCTTCTTTATCGGGAGGAGGGAGGCAGGAGAATTCAGTTTTTTCTTTTTAAGAAAATCAATCTCTTCCTGGACCTCTTTTTCTCTTCCTTTCTCCTCTCTCCCACCTTCTCTTTTTTCCTCCCTTTCTCTTTTTCCATCCTCTCATCTCTATCAGTATCACTGTTTCTCTACCTAAGTGTTTCGCTTGGAGCTGGGAGGATATGCGGAGCTAGAGAAAGTGTTTCTCACTGTTTAAGATACATAGCTTTCCTTACTTTTGTTTGTAACCTAAGTCTTAGCTCTGCCTTCCTTTGTGCAGGCATCCCTGCCCTGTACCTTAGCATTTCCAGCTCAGTGTACTTACAGGACCCACCTGCACTCTACAATCTGGACAGGAGGGATGGTCATAGGCCTTTTAGGGTTGGAGGAAGGTCTGGATAGCATTAACCCTGATACCACCCTCTGTTCTTTTCAAAGACCTCTGAGGGCTCCACAAGATCTGACCTTGACCTTCTCACTCACCTTTAATTTTCAGTGTTTTCCTGGCAGAAAAAGCCAACTCTAAGCACATCAGTTCCTTATCACCTTGTAACACAGCTGCCATCCTTGTCTGGAACTATGACTTCTCTCTTCTCACTTCCTGGGCAATTCACACCCTTTTCGGTTATGGTAAGATGATATTGAGTTCTCACACCCGTTTCAGCTGTTCAGTACAGACCTTTCTCAGCTCAGCCCCATCCACTGTTTCTGAGGGACCCCGTGCCTTGCATTGCCAGATGTCTGGGTGCTTTGTAGACCAATCAGCACTTGCCTCATGAGCGTCCCTCTGCAGGCTCCTAGAGTGCAGCCTTCTCCCTCTTCTAAGCCAGATTGCTGATCCTCAGCTCACATACTGTGTGGTAAAGTGAGTTGAATTCACTTCTCTGTGCTGACTCTTTCTCTGCATCCCTGACGGCATTTATCACTTATTTCATCACATTAGAAAGCTTCACAAATATTCAATTTCACATTTCAACCAGAAAGCCTCGTATGAATTTTTTTTGCAAAAAGGATAAAATAAACTATATGAGCTGTGATAAGACCAGCACTGCCTAGCACAGCAGGTTTCCCATGAGTCCCTGGTGACTCAGTTAGTGACTCAGGCTTCGTGACCAGGTCTAGCGCTCTGTGCTATTAGTCTACACACTGAGCCAGCGGACATGAGGAGCAGATGATCCCACTGTGAGGCGTGTGGGTAGGTGAGAACTGCTCTTCTACTGGCTGTTATTGCTAGGTCTAGTTGATGAGGAGCGAGGAAACCCTCGGGTGTTTTGCATCTCTGTTCTCAGCTTTTGACACTAGCACACTGTGTGATTCAGTCTGCATAGTGAGTGCCATGTCTGGCCAAGCGGGAATGAAGAACACCCATAACATTCTTGGCTCATGGCCTTTACATTTCGAACCACTTTGAATGTGATCATTACATCCCTGCAGCAGGTTGGAGACCTTCCAGGAAAAGCCCATACATCATGAGGAATAAGGACTGTAGGGGTCACAGCTACATTTCTAGGGATGGCCCTCGCTTTCTCCCTGGCTGCCAAAAAACCAAGCAGACTTCCGGGCATTCTTTCCCTCAGGATTTCCGATGGTCTCTGGGGAAATGAAGTTTGGCCATGAGCCTCTGGCCATGATTCATCATGTTCGCCATGTAGAGCCTTACCTGGAGGGCAGCTCTGCTGTGTCCCTGGCAGGATTGGGCTCAAGGATTTTAGCCAAGGTTCTCAAGCTGCTGATTCCATGTCCTTTGCTCTTGGGCTTTGGCATTGTCTTTGTTCATCTTCTGCTGTTGCAACAGAATTCCAGTGAGGTAATTTATAAATAATAGTTTATTATCATGATTCTGGAGGCTGGGAGATTAAAGACTGGGCTATGTCTGGTTAATATCTTCTTGCTACATCATAACATGGTGGAAAGTATTACATGGGGTGGGGAGAGGAGGCCAAATGCATCCTTTTATCAGGAATCCACTCATGATAACTCATGCATTCCCATCACTAAGTCATTAATTCATTCCAGAGGGCAGAGTCCTCCCTCATGCCATCATCTCTTTTTTTTTTTTTTTTTTTTATTTGTTTTTTTTG
>NW_022900930.1:42464066-42471422 GCF_012274545.1 Fukomys damarensis | reverse complement strand
TATCCAGTTTCCAACGGATGGGCAAATAGGTTGTTTCCAAGATTTAGCTATTACAAACTGTGCCGCTATAAACATGGGTGCACATACTTCTCTGTGATATGATTCTTTCAGTTCTCTTGGAAAGATACCCAACAGAGGGATGGCTGGGTCAAATGGAACCTCCAGTCCAAGCTCTTTGAGGTATCTCCATATTGATTTCCATAGTGGTTGCACTAGTCTGCACTCCCACCAACAATGGAGGAGGGTTCCTTTCTCCCCACAACCCCGCCAACATTTGTTATTGTGTGATTTCTTGATAGCAGCCATTCTTTGTGGGGTGAGGTGGAATCTCAGTGTTGTTTTCATCTGCATCTCTCGAATGACCAGTGAGATCATCTCTTAAAAGTCTACCTTTTAATACTTTCATATTGGAAATTAAGTTTCCAAACATGAACTTTGGGTGAATGCATCTTTATTTTCTATCAGAGCTGTGGCCCCACTAGGAAGATACAGTGATAGGGGCTCAAGTCTTGTTGCTTAGAAATACCCATCCCCATCTATTTAGACCATTTTCTGAGGCTTGGGGAATCCTATCTTTCCCCTTCAGTTGGCCTTCACTTCTTGAGCTAAGGCACAACTCAGAATTGTCTTCCAGGGGTTTGCAATTAGCTCTTGTCTTTTTTTTTTTCTTTGAAACATGAAATACTATCAACCCCACTTTGGGACAATTAGATCAAGTCTCAGAACAATATCAGCCAATTTTTGAGCTTGCGACTGAGGTTTCTAATCCTCTTTTGCAGCCTGACATCAATGGGAATGGACAAACTCAGCACATGATTGAGTCAAACTCTGCAGTTGGACAACCTGGTTAGGTTTAACCATGACAATTCTAAACTTATTTGGTCACAGATATCCCCCCTCCTCTTAACATCTACTAGCAGCTGTACCAGTTCCACCCCTCCTGGAGACAACTGGCACACTCAAAATGGGATAATTTTAAGGGGAACAATTTACAAAGGGATGATTTCCTAAGGTGTGGGCAGTGTGCAATAGATAGTGCATGAGGCGGCGGCCAGCTGCTTCATTAAAACCTTATCCTGAGGGCAGGGAAGACAATGGAAGACTGGAGATCAAATTTGCCAGCTAAATGGCAGTTTCTTTGCACAGCTCCAGTTCTGTGATTCTGGTCATTGTCCTTTTCCGCAGTGCCTTGATGATTCCCTGGTGTGATAGGGTGAAAACTGATTCACTCTCCAGCTTGACAGCTCTTCTATCAGAGCTTGGTCCTCATCATATGTGACCTGTGACTGCAGGAAGTCAGGAGCTTTAGTGCTGCCTTGGAGTCTTCCTGTTCTCCACTCACTCTTAATTGAAAGACCACACTGTGTAGGGCTGTGAGAATCGGAGAGGAATTGTGTCTTAGTTATTTTTCTTATTGCTAGGACTTTTCTTTTTGCTTTTAATGTGCACAAATTAAAAGAGGAAAGGTTTATTTCAGCTCACAGTTTGTCCATAGTTTCAGTCCATAGTCAGCTAGCTCCAAGGCAGGGCAACATTGCAGAGGGGCATCATAGAGGAGAAACATTCATAGCAAGGCAGGCAGAAGGCAGCAGCAGCAGCAGCAAGTAGCAAGCAGAAAGCAATGAGCCTGCCTTTCCCTTTTATCCCCTCCATGTTACAAGCCTTTTGGGTGGGGCTACCCAAAAGGTAGGACTGCTTTCTTCAGTAAATCCATTCAGCCACATGCAGAACTATGCTTATTCCAATCAGTAGACTAATTTAGTACCACACATTCTTTTTTTTTTTCCTCCTTGGTACCGAGAATCAAACCCAGGACCTTGTGCTTGCCAGGCAGGTGCAGTGCCACTGAGCTACATCCCCAGCCCAGTACCACACACTCTTAATGCCAGTATCACATGTCACATGCCCTAGAATCCAGCCAGGTCCAAGAAACCTTGCCTATGTGCAGATGGGACTTTAGGGGGACTTCTAGGTACAGGCTATAATGTCTTGGATTTTGTCTTAGTCATGTTCCAGTCACTGGAACAGACTACCTGACACAATTTAGAGGAGGAGAAGTTTATATTAGTTCACAGTTCTGGCTCCAAAGCAGAAACAGGATGGCAGAGGGGCATGGTGGAGGAAAACGGTGCCCAACCCATGACAGCCAGGAAGCAGAGATAGAAAGAAGGGGCCAGGGACAGGACTATACCCTTCCAGGTCATTCCTCCAGTGACCAGCTCTAGATCAAGCTCCACTTCCTAAAAGCACATTCAGCTACTGAGCTTGTCAGTAGATGAATCCCCTCATGGGTATGGTGTCCCCCAGACCCATACACATGGGAATTTAGATCTAAACCATTACGTATGTTTAGTGCTCCTCCACATGAGGGGACCCCAGGTCCAAGGCTCAGCATTGGTGCAGTGTCCTGCAGTAGGGAGGAAGAGCTTGTTTGGAAGCTGTCCCTTCTGAAGGCCTGGGGGTGATGCCAGGGAATAGCACTCCCAGTCAGCTGCAGAGAGGTGGCAGTGAGGGTGGCGCTGGGCATATTAATGGACGGAACTGGGCAGAAGAAGAAGGGACAAGAATTGGAATCCTGCTCACAGGGCTGTTGTTTTTAAAATATAAGTTGTATAAAATTTGATTAGCCTCACTTTGCATTTTGAATTTTTAATTATTTATAAATACATAAGATGATACTTAGAGTAAAATGAAGAGTTACCAAGAGATACATGTGCATATTATAATTTTATTTTCTCAGGTGCTGTTTCTGGTGTTTACCAAATTTTTGAAAATATTTTTTCAACAACTCAACTCATAAAGCATTTTAGTGAGATTTCAAATACTGTTTTTTATAAAAAATAAAATCCCATAAGAAAGGATCATTTTGATCCCTTGTACTTTTTTTTTTTTTAGCACAGATTGAGGGTAAAGAATAATGAATTTTATTGTGGCATAGTCATACATTTATACACCACAGTTTGACCTTTTCTACCCCCATTAGTCTTCATTAATTTTTCCTTTTCCCATCTCCTTTTCTCTATAGTCCCCCCTGTGCTTTTATGTCGTCTCTATTTTTACCTCTAGGCCCCATGTAGGAGGGAGAACGTGTGATACTTACCTTTATGAGGCTGGCTTACTTTACTTATGATGATACTCGGGTCCATCCACTTTCCTGCAAATGACCAGGTAACACCCTTTATGGTGGCTGTTCCTCCATCACAAGTACGTATTACATTTTCTTCATCCATTCATCTGTTAACAGACACCCAGGCTGTGTTGTCAGTTTAGCCACTGTGAGCTGCACCACAATAAACATGGGATGCAGGTATCTCTGTGGCATGCTGGCTTTACCACCTTTGTGTGTATATGGAGAAGTGGTGTAGCTAGGGAGTATGGTAGTTCCAGTTTTAGTTAGTTAAAGAACCTTCATTCTGATTTCCATAGTGACTGTACTAATTTATATTTCCATCAACAGAGTGGAAGGGTGTTCCCCTGTGCAGGGGCTCTGTGAGGTTCTGGAGGGGTGCCGTTACTCATTTTCCTGGGTGTCAGCACTTTCTTTCTGTTCTCTCTTTTTTTTCACCTTCTCCTGTCCTTTCATCCCCCTTTCACCTACCACTGCTCTCTTTTCTACTTCTATCTTTTCCCAAATTTTCCTTCTTTCCCTTTGTTTTTCACCCTTCTGTCCCTTTTGTGATAGCTTTTTTTTTTTAAATTAGGTTATGATAGTTTTTTTTTAAATCCCAAAAGTTTATCTGCTAATTGTATTTTCAGAAAAATAATTATGCAAGTTAAGATGATTAGATAATGAAAGTATTCTCTGGCCTCTTTACCAAGTGATTATGGGGTGGGGTGGGATCCAGGACTTTTTCTACTAAAGCCCACGGGTTGACACAGCCCTTCTTGGAATACTTTGGAAACATCTGGGATGGGATCAGGATCAGATCCCTCCAACTTTCAGCCAGAGGCAACTTCTGCAGCTCAACCTGGGAACAGGACTAGCTATTTTGTGGCCTTCCAGGAGGGCAGTGATCAGAGAGCTCCACAATATGGCTGGGGACAGAGGACCCTGTGGCACTCTTAGACCTACATGAAGATGCTTGGAGGGTTTCAAACATAAGCGTGTGTTTTCACACACATACACATGCACACAGAGCAAAATTATGGTTTCCCTTAGCAGAGGATCTTGTTGATACTAAATTGATGAAACGCATTAATGCTGGGATTGCTTCATTGCTTACTGATGGTGGCTGAAAGCTTCCTGCTCACACACTCATCCTATAACAGGTACAGGACATATGCTTTCCTTTTCTAGATTCTATTCTTGATCCAGCCAGGCCAACTTGCAGGACTTTCTAGGTGTACCTGGGCCATCACAGGTGTCTGTCACATCCCTACATCCAGCCATGTGCTGGCCTCCTAGGGCAGAGGGAGTCAGGTGGTGCTCTTATTCTAAGTCCTAGAGGCACTGGGAAAGGTGGTGCAGAGGGACAGGGTGGGAAGGGACAGGAACAAGGCTCAAATGGAGTGGGTAGGAGGGTCAGGACAGTGGGTCAAGACAATGTGCCCCTGTTGGTGAATTGAGGACCTCGAGGAGCAACTGGTAGGAAAAATGGAAGGTGATTAATATGGACTTAGAGCTTGCTGTTTTGCAAAGGGAGAACTTGTTGCTCAGAGTGGTGACATTACATGCCCGAGTCATCTGGTCAGCCAGAAGGAGGGCAGTGATTTAAATACAAAGCTCATAGTCCCCCTTGCCCAAGGAATACAATTGCAACAGGATTCCAGGGTCAAATTAGTCAACCTCAAGAAAGAGACCACGATAAAGACCGCTTTGGCCACCTGTGCCACTGAAATATGTGTTGTCCATCAGAATTTATTATCCGTGCTAGGCTTTGAGCACAAGAAAGGCAAAAAATTACCTCCGGATTGCCTTGGAGCTCTCTTGCTGAATATATTTTTTTAAGCTTCCCTTTAAAAAAATTCATTACTTTGACGATCATCTTGGGGAGTTGGTACATGTGCATAATACAGCTAGTTTCTTTTTTAAAATTCCCTTCTGTCCACTTCGCTCCCTCCTCCCCTAATTCCCCTTTCCCCTTTTTAATTGTGTTGGTATTAATCTTAGTCCATATTTGTGATATATCATGTCCACATTCATTGAGGTTATTAGAAGCCTGCACCTGGCATATCTTCACTCCATTTCCCATCCCTTCCCTTTACCCCTTGCCCTTGGCTCCCGGGACCCTTCCCATCTGCAGAAGACCCATCCCCTTTTCTCCTTCTTCCTTGATTTTTCTCTTGGTTTTTAGGTTGCCCCATTCAAATGAGAGAGACCATATGGTATCCAAGCTTGTGTGTCTTATTTGTTTCACTCAACATTGTATTTTGTAGGTGTGTCTATTTTCCTACAAATTTGTCCTTCTTTCTGGCTGAGTAGTATTCCACAATATATAGATCTGACATTTTCTTAATCCGATCATCTGTTGATGGGTATACAGGCTGCTTCCAGGGTTAAGCTATTATGAATTTGCTGCTGCTATATAATCTTGAGCCAAAGTTTTGCCTACCTTCCCACAACTGACACCTGGTGTGACTGGCCGATTGGGATTTCAGGTCAGCATCCTGCTCTGTCCCCATAGTTAGTAAAGGACATGGACTCACAGATGTGTAACAGGAAGGAACAGGGTGCAGAGAGAGGACTCTGACTCCTGTATTTTCTTCCTCTGACTTACCGCTACACGCCCTGGCACAGACATGGCACTCTGAACTCCAGGAGCTCCCAATCTCAGGATCCTCCCTGGCTGCCTCCAGTGAGGAAAACCAATGGGCTAAATTCCTCCATGGATACAGGGCTCTGTCCTGACCAGTGAGTGACCCCTCCCTACAGGCTTCCTGGAGGTTCGAGTGCCCTTCATCACAATGACAGCCATTGGGGCTGGCGAATTTAGTAATTACAAATATGCCAATTACAGGTAGATGTCAGGTAAAAGACAAATATACTTTGTCATAGTTATTTTTCTTGTTGCTGAGACAAAGTACCTGACACCCAAAGTCAATGGAGGAAAGGTTTATTGTAGCTCACAGCTGTGACAGGCTTCAGTTCAGTTGGCTGGATCTAAGGTGGGATGACATGGTAGAGGGGCTTTGCAGAGGAGAAATGTCCATGGCAGGGCAGGCAGAAAGCAGCAGCTGTGAGCCTGCTTTCTTTCTGTCCCTTTATAATCCATCCAGCCTATTAGCCTGTTGATCGGTGTCACCCATATCCAGGTGGGCCTTCATTATCTACACTGCTAACCCCAGAATCACACCGTTAATCCACATTCACACACCCTAATCCAGCCACCTTTGAAGCTCCCCACCTGTGACCACATGAGGCTTTGGGGCATAACTAGATAAAAGCCACAGCACATTTTTAGCATAGGTGTATCCTATGCAGAATTTGGAACAGGATTATGCTATAAAGTACTGTTTATCTGGAAAGATTTCCTGTGGAATACTTGTAGCTGGGATTCTCACAGCACAGAGTCACTTGAGGTTACCCTGGGAGGCCGCACTACCTCAGGGGCAAAGGAAGTCCCATCTCAGAGTAGGTTTGACAATTCTTCGTGGTTTCCTTAGGGGCCACCTCAGTCTCCTGAAGTTGAACCTTTGCACTGGACTTCACAACTTCTGTATTGTCACATTCATGACTCAACAAATACAAAGGAGACTTTTCAGAACAATTTGCATAGACGCCTGTTCTCTAAATACCAGTTGGTATTAGTTTTTGCTGACTTGAAAAAATAACACATGTTCACTGTTAAAATGTGAAATGAATAAAAAGAAAGACAAGCATTCTCTTTAGTTGTTGCATATATACTCTGGAGTCAGACTGCTTTGAGTTCTAATTCCAGCACCAGAACATCCTAGTGGTGTGTTCTTTTAGCAATTTTTCTACTCTTTCTGTGACTCTTTTTCAGTCTGTAAAATAAAGGCATTGTTAGTGGCTTAAGCAAGCTTTTTCTTGAGGGTTAAACAAGCTTGTGTGTTCAGGTGCTTTAAAAATACCTAGTACACAAAATACTATATGAATAAAATAACATTTACAATTTTATTATACTGAGTTAAGTATTACTGATGCTTTTTAATACATTTACATGCATTATACCCTCCCAGCTTGTTCCAAAATTTTCCATATTGTAGCTAGTTGTATTTTCTTTTTTTAAATACCTAGTACACAATACTATATGAATAAAATAACATTTACAATTTTATTATACTGAGTTAAGTATTACTGATGCTTTTTAATACATTTACATGCATTATACCCTCCCAGCTTGTTCCAAAATTTTCCATATTGTAGCTAGTTGTATTTTCTTTTTTTTTTTTTTT
>NW_022900930.1:42442881-42458167 GCF_012274545.1 Fukomys damarensis | reverse complement strand
GGGTGATCGCAGACAGGCAGGCAGGTAGGCAGCTGAAAAAAAAAACCCCTCTGGGGTCCTTGGGTCCTTCCTGGGTCTGTTGTCGCGCAGGCCAGGAGCTCCCGCGCCGCTAGTTGTATTTTCTAAAGTTGGCTATAACAGCTCTCTTCTCCAGTGTGTTTGGTGAAGTGGCCTGGATGTCTTTCCATGAAGATGTGGGATGGATTCTTCTTCCCCTGACTCTAGGCTGTCTTTAAAGACTTGTTCGATCCACAGAATGTGGTATGCTGGTGCTCTGGGACTTCCAAGGCCAGGTCATAGGAATCTGTGGCTTCTGCTTCCATTGTTGTGTCCTTTGGAGGCCCTTCCCCGTGGGGCCTGCCTCCCTGCC
Source organism: Fukomys damarensis (assembly GCF_012274545.1). NCBI lineage: Eukaryota > Metazoa > Chordata > Mammalia > Rodentia > Bathyergidae > Fukomys > Fukomys damarensis. Next base: position 42,457,797 of record NW_022900930.1, on the reverse strand, counting down.
ACCGGATTCTCAAGACAATGGAGGTGATGCGTTGATGTTCTGCCCGGTGCTCCAGCTGCACCTGCAGCTCCTGCCAGTAGTCATTTTGGATGTCCTACCTGTGGGCCTTCAGCCACCACAGCCATAGCTACCACCTGCTTGCAACTGCATGAGACCTCAAGAGCCTCACAGTTGCATCTGGCCAATTCACAGAGTTGGGAAAGGCCACCGATACAGTATCGCTTTGAGCCCCTACACTGTGGGATGGCTGGCTATGCATTGATAGGTGACTGACAAGCATGCTTAAGAAAAATGTTCAAGATCCTGACATTAAACAGGAACCTAAAAGTCTCCTGTCTGAGCTTTCTCAATGATTTCAGAGAACAGAGATTTTTTTTTCACAAAGTGGTCTAAACTATGCAGGCGAGTTTCTTTCTCCTTGGACATGTTAGTGGTCAGCCAGGCTCGAGCCATAGGCTGTTCAGACTTGATGGGAGCCTAGAGATCATCCACTAGCCCTTCATTTGTCTGTTGGCTTTACTGAGGAATTAAAGAGGTGAGTGACTTCGCCAAGGTCACTCAGCCTGGGATGGCTCTCAGGTGTCCTGATTCCTAGCCCAGTGCTGCTTGTTTATAATGATGTTAAGGGCTGGGCTTCTTCATAGCTCTCTTCATTTTTGACAATGAATGTGTATTATTTTTCGAGTCAGAGAAGAATTAATAGTTCATGGTATTTAGAAAAATAATGTCTATTCAAACTGTTCTGCAGCGTCACTTGTACATTTTCATGTCTAAGGACACTGTAAACATGTCCTAAATATTGTCCCTCTGTGGTTTGGATGGCCACATAACTTGTCTTAGTTTGTTCTGCTGTAAGAAACTGCCACAGACTGCGTGGCTGATACAACAAACATTTATTTCTCACAGTTCTAGAGGCCAAAAAGTCCAAGATAAAGGTGCCAGGGATCTGGTGTCTGGTGAGGGCCAGCTTCCTAATTTGCAGTTGCTGAATCCTCCTTATACCTTCACAGGGCAGAGAGAAAAGAAAGACAGGAAGAAGCTCTCTCATGTGTCTTCTTAGAAGGGCATTGGGCTTACCATGAGGGCTCCATCCTCAGGCACTAATCACCTTTCAGAGACCCCTGCCCACTTCCTTATATCATCACATCAGGGACTAGATTTCAACATAGGGATTTTGGCAGAACAACAATGTTCAATCTGTAACACAGCTTCTTTTAAAAATGCCACTCCCTGCTATGTCTGGGGAGAAGACATTGAAATGTGGGCTGTGGAAGTCAATGTGGAGAAAGGCCCACCATGGAGGAGCAGCTGTGTTGAGGGTCAGAAAGTCACAGACTTCAAGACACCCTAATGTCCTGCGATGGCAAGGGTCTGGCCAGGGTGAGGCCTGTGGTTAGTGTGTCTCCTGGCCTTAGCTCTAAGGTCAGTGGGAGGTGCCTTGGGGCTCCTGCCCATCACTATCTGAATGAGAGTTGCAACTTCAAAGTGCAATGGCATTGTGTCGATCTAGGAGAGACCTGTCTCCATCCTAGGGGGAAGGAGGCATCATAGAGAGGGGCTCTGATGGGGTAGAACATCAAGTTCTTTCTAGCTGGTTAAACTGTGTCTTCTCAAATTCGTGTGTTCATGTTCTAAGCCCCATTGCCTCAGAATGTGACATATTTGGAAACTGGGTTGCTGCAGAAGTAATCAGTTGTGATGAGAACATAGGAGAAGGGCAGGTGTGATGGCTAAACTGGACTGTCAACCCGATTGGCTTAGGAGCCTCCTACCGTGTTACTGAAGCGCACTTCTGCATGTGTCTGGGTGGCTCCTGGAGGTGTGACCTTGGGGGCTGTGCTGGCCCCTGGCCACTTCCTGTCTGGCATTCTTCCCTTCAGAGGAAGGGAAGGTTGGTTTGACCAGAGATGCCAGGAACAGAAATCCCAGAAAGCCCGGGAGATCCATACAGAGACCTACAGACAAAGCCTTTGTAGTTTGAGTATCTCTAAAACGAATTTTCTTTTATTCGACGCACATTTAGTGGGTTTCTGTCATAAGCCAGGAGCTGCTCTAGGTGTTGGGGTTGTACTATTAAACAAGAAACTTTGAAGCCAGGTGTGGTGGCGAACACCTGTAATCCCAGGACTCAGGAGGCTGAGGCAGGAGGATCGCTGTGAGTTCAAGACCAGCCTGGGCTACATAGTGAGTTCCAGGTCAGTCTCAACTACATAGTGAGACCCTGTCTCAACCCCCCTCCCCAAATGAAACGTTGAAACTTTGTCCTCACAATGCTAACATCCTAGTGGGTGAAGCAGACGAAGAATAGACAAACCAGGAAAACACACAGCGTGTCAGAGGATGGCACGTGCTAAGGTACAAGCAGAGCTGGGAGGTGATCGTGCTGTGCACGGGTCAGGCAGGGGCCACCAAGGACAGGCTATGCGCAACAGGGACTTAAAGAGTGTGAGGAAGCAAGCCCCATGGTACCTTGGAGAGTGTGCCACGCACAGGGAAGAGCAAATTCAAAGGCCTTGGGAGTCTCAGGAACATCTGCCTCTAGCATCCCCGAGTTCCCCAGCTGCACACAGATGAGCTGTCTTTCAGTCTTTCATTCCAGCAGTTCGTGTTTCCAGACTATTATAATGTTATCCAGCTGTAGCACCTAGGAAGCACCCGGAAATTGGCAAAAAGCCACATCTCATAGTGGCACTGGGCTTGGGGTCCTTTCTCACCACCTGCATCAGGTTCAGAAGCTGACAGGCGCCTCCTAGCATATAAGTGTGTCCTAAGCCAGAGCCTTTGAACTAAAAGTGCTCTGGCTCTTAGAATTAGAGAATGTGGATCCTCACATTCACAGGCTGTGTGGCTGCCCCTGAATAATCACGTAACTTCTCTGAGACTTGGTTTTTTAATCTCTTGGTGAAGATAATAGCAATGTCCAGCACACAAGCCATGGAGGAAAATTAAATAGAATTGTGCATTTTAAAGTGTTTACAAGTGGTTGACTTTTAGCACAGATACACTAACTGGACCCATTTGTCTTTTGTTAGTTTAGTTATTATTTATGCATAACAAACCACATAAAATAGCTTAACACAACAGTTATTTACTTAAGCATAGTTCTGAAACATGTGCTGGGCTTAGCTTGGTGGTTCTTCTGTTCCTGGGAGTCACAATTTTTAGCAGCTGAGCTGGGGCTGGATGACCTAGAGACAGCCAGTCACACAGCCGGCCTTATGAACAAATCCTCAGGTAAGCTTCCGAGTGTGGTCTGATTCCCTTCAAATGGTTTCTCCCTTCTTACTAGGATGATCATTTTTTCTTTTTCACGGTGATGACCACTTTCCAGGAAGATAAGCCCTACAGCTCTTAGGCCTGGGCTTAGAAGTGAGGCAACATCAGTCTTGAGACATTATTCAGAAAGTCATCTGAGCCTCAAGGAGTGGAGACATAGCTTTTATTTTCCAGTAGAGGGAGCTAGAAAGCCAGTTGGGAAAGTGTATGCCGTGTGAGTGGAAGCGATGGCTAGAAACAGCAAAGGTATCCTCAGGCCTCAGCAGGTCTCTCCACCGTGTGCCACGTACGCTCACCCTTTCTAAGACTCCCACACGTTTTATCTCACTACAGCATCAATCTTGACGTCTCTCATGATCTGCAAGTTCAGATGTGAACAAGGCCTCTCAGTATGACTCCTCAGGTGCGGCTTCTCTTGAACCAGAGACTTAAAACTTAAAATGTAAGCATTCGATCCCTGCACCCCTAAAACAGCAATGAGAAAGGAATGGGGTGGACCCCATAGACCAGTGGTAGTGAAACTACGGCACACATGCCAAAGCCAGCTATCGGTTATCACGGAAAGCTCTAAAGGTTCCCCGTCACTGCCACAGACTCTCCCACTTGAAAAGCAGAGAATAGAACCCACTGAATAGTGCTTTGACAGTGATTGGAGTCTGACTCGTCACGTTGCACTGAGTCCAGAATATTCTTGATTGGAGGCTGACTCTATGGAAGGGTTATCTGGTCCATTGTTCTCGGTGGCTTTTAGATCTTCTTTCTGGTTCTTTTTTGTTTGTTTGTTTTTGTTTTTGTTTTTTGGTACCGAGGATTGAACTCGGGTCCTTATGCTTGCGAGCCAGGCGGCGGAACCACTGAGCTGAATCTCCGGCCCCTTCTCTCTGGGTTCTTAGCTCCACCTTCTGAGATGTATTTTCTTACTCATAGAAAATCATCCATGTCTGCAGCTATGTAGCTTTTTTAGCCTGTTTCTTTCTTATAGAAAGTGAAGTTCTCGAAGCTTTTTTCTTAACTTTGTATTTCTCTTCATTTTTAGTCCAACCTTGTACAGCTTTCACTGACAGAACTCTAAAAATACTTGTGGGCTTCCCACGAGTCTTAGCAGAGGTCACTTCATGTCTCTACAGCTTTGTGCATACTTTCTTTTTGAGACAGATTTCTTTGTCTGCTGCTGAAACTTGGATCTAAAATGTCCTGACTGGCACCTAGATCGGTGCTTTGGGGAGGTGAAGGAAACTTTCAGAGATGGATCCTAGTGTGAGGTCTTCTAGTCACTAGGGGTGGAAAAGCGTCCTCCAGAGGGATAGCAGGACTCAGTCCCTTCTCTGTCCTCCTCATTCCTGGCCAGGAGATGAAGGAGATTCCTTTGCCAAGTGCTCCTGCCACAGTGTGCTGCTTCCCAACAATGGACAGAACTAACCCTGGACTGAACCTCCAAAACTGCGGGCCGAAATACCCTTTCCCTCTTCTTAGGTTGGTTATCTCACACATTTTGTTACAAACTATAGCTGTCTAATACAGCTGTGCTGATCTGCCATGGGCCAATTCCCTTAAGAGTTTTGGAAGTCCCTATGTCTAGCTGAGAGCAGCCCATCTCTGCCTTCCGGAAGTTTACCAAAGGGTTTTACCAGCACACCCTTATGTGATTTTTATGATGAGGCTATTTCTTATCTAGGGAACTTCATCTGGTGGAGAGACTAGCAATAAAAACAGTTTAATTTTTCTAAACCAGCGGATTCTGGGTACTTTATATTTCTTCTGGAATGTGCTTGAAAACTGAACAGCTTCTTTCTTAGCTCTGGCAGTTCTTTAGCATACACAGCTGGAAACATCCAGCTGATGCTTTCAACGTGGTGTCCAGAGAGCTACTTAACTAAATGGACAAATTCATTAAGTACTGTCTCTCTTTCAAGTTACTGCAGGCAACATTTGTTCAGCTATTTTGCCACTCCATAATATAGGTTGCCCTTTTCCCATCTGTGATAATAATTTCCTCACTATTTTTCTGCCATATAAAAAAGATTCACCTTTTCTCTAGACTTCACTACAACCTATTCACTGACTTCCCCAGCTTTTATCTCTTCCTTGTCCCCAAGCCAATGCCACATGTTTTGGGTTTTGTTATGGCAGTGCACGTCTTCCAGATACGAATTGCTTTAGTAGTTATCTACTGTGGTGCAACAAATCACTCCAAATTTTTGCGGTTTCAAACAAGAACCATTTATTTGCTCACTCCTCTGTGGCTCAGTAATTTGGGCAGGCTTAGCTTGGATGGCTTATCTTTGTTCCACACAATGTTGGCTGTGTTCAGTCATATACTTGCGGTCAGTTGTCACTTCATCTGTGAGCTGGCTGATCAAGATGGCCTCACTCACATTCCTTCCAGCTGGCTGGGGCTCGAAATAGAAGTGCCGCTGTTCTTTTCCATGTGGCTTGTCTACTAGAAAGTCTGGGCTTCCTATGCAGTGGTGGCAGCACTCCAAGAGAACGAGCCTCAGTGTGCAAACTCTTATAAGTCTCTGGTTTGCATCACATTTGGTGATGCCTCATTGGCCAGAGAGAGAGAACCACATGATGAACTTGAAGTGAACTAGGCAAAGGAAGAGATTTTGGAGGTATGACCCACTGGACCATGAATGTAAGAATTTATCACACTTGCTGTCCATGTCAATCTGCTCTTCCTGACATCCAGACTCAGCTGGTCTTACAGAATTGTGATGTTCTCCTGATGCTATCCTGATGTCCTCCTCTTCTTCCACGTACACTGCAGGATTGCAGGATTATCTGCTGTCCCCTTTTGAGTGAGGTCATGAGGCCACGGTAGCCATAGGCAAAGAGTTCCTATTAGATGAAGACTGTAACTGTGGGTGTCAGCACCTTGAGTTTCTCTTTCCCTCCTTTCCTTTGCAAACCCTGAAGTCTCTGTTGGGAGCATTGTAGTTTCTCTTGGAAAGAGAAGCTGCATAGGGAGCTGAGTGATGACTGTCTGAACAGCCCTTCACCCTCATCCCAAACCTTACACCTGGATGAAGAGTTGGTCAGGAGCCTTTATAGCTTTCAGTGGTGGAGAAATGGATTTCATGTCAACACAGCACAGCACAGCTTTTGTTGGTGGGTGCAGGTTCTCAGTCTCTCTATGCCCTGTGGTCAGCTCTAGCTTCCTTCCAAGGCATTTTTGTTTTGTGACTTTAGCAACAAGATAAAGGGGCACAGACCACTGAGTGTTGAATGGAGAAAATGGAGGAATGGGGCTAGGAAAACACTGGACCAGTGAGGGTCCATTGTTTATTTGCCAAGCATTTATGAAGTGCCTCTTAGATGCCAAGTTTCTTTGCACTGCCGGGGTATGCAAAGATGGCAGAAGACACTCATAATGGAGAACAAGGCTCTTGGGGAGGCTGAAACATAAACAATGAGCCATACTAGACAGCGATGAGACCACTGAACAGTGGGGCTGAGTTTTTATTTTCTTTTATAATTGGCTAATTGTCTCCGTGGCAATTTCCATAGAGAAATTCCAGCATGGTGTCAGGGGTGGCAGCCTGTTTGCACTAAGTACGTGGCCAACCCCCAAGGTGACATCTTTGAAGGCCAGCATTCATCTAGATTCATAAGACCTGTGATTTGTATAAAAGCAAGTTTCATTACTATATAATCACACATCAAACTTAATCCTTACAGATGACAAAGATGGGGATGAAATAGAGCTCTTCTGAGACTGTAGTTTGCAATTCCAAGACAGGATCGGGGTAGAAAATGTGGAGGAACTTTTGAGCATTCAGTGCCAGCCCAGAGCTGAGGGCCTTGGGAGGTTGGACAGCATTCACAACAAAGATTTGAGCCTCTGATACAATAAAGTCACAGTACAGGAAGGAATGAATGAGCCCATGAAATATTAACTTCCAACTAGATCTCTCCATGCATTTTAATGGTAGATCTGGCCGGGAATGTCTGGCCAACCACAAGGAGTCTGGTTGGGGCTGCCTGGGAGGCCCCACAAGCTGGGCATTTCCTATGCTGCCTCCTGGAGGGTAAGACTTAACCAACAGGGTTGAGCCAGGTGTGAGGTATGGATGGGGCAGAGTTTAACGAGGTTGAATGGGCATGGGCTTTGTAACATGAGATGTGAGTCTCCTCCACCTCCAGTTCCAGTTTAATATATTCTAAGCCCACATCCTGCCTCGCCAGTGGCACACGCGATTCCAGCCAACACCAGGGTCCTTCCTCCCCACTTCCTTCCTGTGAGTCACACAATCTTAACAAGTGCAGCAAATCTGTGGAGCACCCTCTAGTGTTCAGTCCACATGAACACGTCCCCTTGAGAAGCCCGCATGTTTCCTGGAGGCCACTGTCTCTGTGCGAGCCGGCACTCAGAGCCTTTGCGATGAGTGGGAGCCCTCTGCGCAGGCCTGAGCCACCTCTGTGCATCCCAGAGAGGTGTCGCCCCCAGAGCCCTGGCATCTCCTGTAGACCAGGCAGAGGAGTAGGAGAAGGATCTTTGCAGCTCTCAGAAGCTGTAAGTTGTTGTTCTAGAAAGTCGTGTACATCTTCCCAACCCTCTGCGGCGCCTTTCTGTGACATGCTACTGCTGTCCCAAGCCCCAGTGACATCCTCCTTTCAGACAACTCATTCCTTTGTTTCCCTTCCAAGATGGCACACTTTAAAAAAAAACCCAGCAATCTTTTAACCCTGGTGAAAGAAGCACAGTTTCTAGGACTCAGACCCCCACCCTTCCTTTCCTCCTCTTCCTCCCCTCCCACTCCTCTCCTCTGCTCTCCTCCCTCTTCTTTCCCACGAATGCATCAAGCATAGCATAGTAGTAATGGGAGGACTCACAGAACAGCAAAGGCTGTGACCAGGACCTGAATGGGCTCTGGAGTATACACAATGGCAGACGAACCCCTCCTGACACCACAGGACACCCAACACCAGGACACTGCATCAGGGCCCCCTGAAACTGGCACAGGCTTATGAAGGGTGTAGTTGGAGCTGGGCACACCAAGTGTCAGGGTCCAAGAGGAAGCTTCTACTGCTGACAAGCTGTACAGAGGCCTGTGGCTCTGCTCCAGGGCCTTTGGAGACATTGATCTAGGGTGCTATGTGCCAAGCAGTGAGCAAGGCAGCTGGAGGGCTTGGTGGGCAGGGGCAGCTCTCGATAGTAAGGGCTCAGGTGGGAGGGCACCAAGGATACAATGTCTGGCACCGCAGGGAGCAGTGAGCCAGTTCGTGTCTGCACTGGTGTCCATCCTGAGGGTGCCACCATGAAGCAGAAGAGGCCTCCTTGGCTTTGGATAATAACACAGAGACAGGAAAAGGTCAGAAGCACTCATGCTAGGCCAGATCTAAACACAGAAAATCTGGAGTCTATTCTGGAACCTTGGAAACTCCCAGAGACCAGACAGCAAGGAGCCGCTGAAAGGTGAGACTTTTCTGAGGTGCTGTGGGTTTGGTGAACTCACAGAAGTATCTGGCTAAGCTCAGTGGTTCCCTGGCCATTTTTAGGGTTATTCTCCATAGTCATTAATTCTGAATCTGTATCAATATCATGAAACAGAATTGCTTCTGATATGTCTTCGTGCACGTCAGTGTCAGAGGCTGGAGCTGCCTGATTAACTCGGGAAGCTGCTGCCAGCTTGAGTTTGTATTTAATTCCAATGCTTTAGGCCAACTGCAGAGGCAGACAGTCTACAAACATCACCAAAGGAGAAGAAGGAAGCAGCTGTGTAGGTTAGGACTCTTATGACCTACTAGTACTTTGTACTGAGTACTGAGTCTGTTGCTCGTATATCCGTGTTACCCACAGTATAGCCTCCCTTTTCCAGATGCCCTTAATCCCCCTCTTAAGCTCTGATGCCAAAGGCTGGAGGGTACATGGCCGCATCCATGGTGGAGTTAGTGTAATGTTTCATTGCTTGTCACGTAGTAGGTGTTTAATAAATGTCTGTGGCCCTGGAAAGAGCAATTCTATAACATAGCAGCAAGGGTCTTCCTCTCTCTGTCATTCTCACCACCACTAGTCAAGTCTTTGAAAGGAGGGAGTTTCCTCTCTAAGATCTGGCCGAAAAATTGTGGTTGGTGCATGAACTCCCCCCAAACCAACCAACCAACCAACCAGCCAAAAGTAAGTGCTTGACGGCAGCTTTGGATTAATTATCTTTTCAGATTTTCTGATGGACAAGGAGGTCCATTCTTTCCTCCAACAAATGTGATTCAACTCCTCCTCTCCCCCCGACAAAAAAACAAACTGTGAGTGATATTTTAGCTCTGACCAAACCTGCAGCATTGACTTGAGCATTTGTTTCTTTTAAATCACTGCACTTTGGATCACTACATGTTGTTTCTACGTTACTTTGTGCTCCTTTGTTCTGGATTGCTGTTTGGAGACCGCATTAATACAGATGTCTGATTGGGACAGCTCTCCGTACCCTAGATTTTGGGAGCTGAGCCCCTCAGGAAAGGAGGTTCTCCCTGTGGGCAGCTCTGACAGGAGAAGTGATGGAAGAAGCAAGCTGAGACTCTTGACTAAAGGGAGGGGATTAATTATAAATCTCATCCAACTGCTCTATCTGTGTCTAGCACTGTCACCAATAATTAAGAGCTGAAAATACAGCTGTTTTTGATGAGAGTTTTCACCTGGGAAATTCAAAGTTCTTTGGAAACATCATCTGAAGATCCATTTTAACACCTGGTAGCAAAGCATGATGAATTCACTGGATGCTTGAGTGTAAAAGCACTCGAGAAAGACTTAGGAAGAATGTATCACAGTGGAAAGGCACGGGGCGTGGGGGCGTGGGCACAGAAGAGGTTGGATTTTGTGTCCTGGTGCTCCCACCCAGTATCTGTATCGTGTTGAGTAAGGGACTTCAACTTTTGGTGTCTTAATCTTTCTTAGTTTTAAAAATGAGGATAATAAGATGCCCACTATTTAGTGAGTGCCTTAGTTATCTGAAAAATGGAGATGGTACGGTAGCTACCACTTAGTGATCCCTTCTGTGATACGTTTTATGTTATTATCTGAATATCACTTAATTCACAAAAAGTCTGAGCCAGATTTCTGTCTCTTTTAAACACACACACACACACACACACACACACACACACACACGAATGACACCTAGGGGAATGAGATAAATATGTCAGAGAACAAGTAGGAAAGTAATGAAGGCAAGAGTAAGACTGGCACTTAGAAATATGTCTGGAATGGATTTGGAAGCATTAGTTGGTATGTCTTATCCTTGTAATTTCTCTGCCATCTCCCTAGAGTTGACAAAATATTTAGATCAAATTTGGTGTTACAAAATAGAAATTGGAGATATGTAAGCAGTATTACCATTTGACAGAAAAAAGTTGTTTGGAGTCAAAGTCAAAGTACTCAAAGATGCAGGCCAGGGACTTTCTGGGACGAACAAGCGGGGGCCTTTTCCAAGGGCATGAACCCCATTTACGGGTGCAGAGCCCTAAAAAACAAATCACTTCCAGAGTGATTAATACCATTGCATTAGGGATGGCAGTCACCACTCTATTGTCATCTGGACAAAATACCTGACACTGGCAACTTAAAGGAGGTGAGGTTCATTTCTGACTCACAGTTTCAGGGATTCAGTCCATGACTGGCTGGCTCATAGGCAGCAGTGGCATGGCAGAAGGAAGCTGTTCACCTGGAAGCAACCTGGAAGGAGAGGCAAAAGGAAGGAACCAGGGGCAAAAAATACACCTTTTAGGTCATGCCCCAGTGACCCACTTCCAACCAGGCTTTGCTTTCTAATAGTACACCCAGCTACTGAGCTTACCAATGGATGACTCCACTGATGAGTATAGCAGGTCCATGATGCTATCATGGAAAATGATTGCACCTTCCAATGTCTGAGACCTGGGGCACAGGTTATAGATCTAAACTATAACGGGGATCAAGTTTCACTTTGAATTTTGGAGAAACACAAACGTTCAAAGCACAGCACCCACCCTGTATCAGCGTTACGTCAGATCCGAGTCCAGAGGCAGCTCCAGTGAGAAAAGGCAATGGGGGAGAATATACCCAGAAGGGACTGAAAAACTGGATTGACTAGAAGCTAAATTGTATTATTGGCTAGAACAGAGGTTTGGAACAGAAGGTGATTTGAGTTGTAGAAACCAAAGGAAGTTCCATTTTTGCACACCTGCTTTTGGGGCTTACAAAGTAACCCCCGTTCTGTGTGAGGTATTTCTGCTCAGTTTCTGACATCAGTTTGGGCCAGGACTAGCTAACACACATTTATTGGAGCTGCCTCCTTCGGTCTTCTTACCCCATGTTCATTACATGCGAGGTTGGGGAACAGGAGCGTTGGAGACCTTCTCCTTCATCAGTCTGGACTTCAGGGAACTTGGTGGCTATTTCAGTCTTTCTTTTTTCTGCAGGGGCAGTGTTTGTCACTGTTGCTGCCCCAGAAAGCTGGCCTGAGGACAAGCAGCTGCTCCTCAGCTGCTCTCAGGTCTCTGCTTCTCAGAGACCCAAGATCCTTTGGGCTGGGCTGGGGAAGGAGGAGAGCAAACAGGTGTTGGAACTCAGAGTTCTGGATAGCCACCAGCTGGCATTGCTCCAGACAGTCCCATCTTCCTGCCTGAGGCTGGAACAGGTCATCCAGAGTTCTTATTTACAGCATAGACTTGATTCTGTGATTCCCTTTAAGGTTGTAACAGTTAATACCACCACAGCAGAATTTGAAATTTAAAAATGGACTTTCTCATATGTTCTCTCTGCTATGAGGCTCAGCAGTCTAATCTGAATCTCATAAACCAAAGCTTGGCATTTTCTTTCTTTCTTTTTTTGTGTTATCTTAAATCAAACTAAATTTGACCTGAGAGAGCCTCATAGTCACACACTCAAGTTCTAGCTTAGCAAACTACAACCTAGCTCAGCGCACAAACAAGCTGAAAACCTAACTTAGGCATTGGTCTTTGTAACAAATGCCCGAGACTCAGCCAATCACAGCAGCTGTGCTTTGGTCAAATCACATTCAAATAAGGCGAATACCACATTTAAGCAACGCAGTTGTCTCTGTACCTCACTTCTGTTTTCTGTATGTAACTTCCCCCTTTCTGTCTAAATGGAATCCAGCCATTTGGCAACCTTGGACCCCCCTAAACTTGTCCTAGTCTAGGGTCTGCCCAATTTGTGAATTGTGCTTTGATCAGTTTGACTCTGTTAAATTCACTTTGTCTGTTTTTTTTTAAGCCAGTTGTAATGCTGCTTCTTAGAGGCAGCAAATGAATGCCTCTAGTGTAATTTAAATGAGGAATAACCAGTCTTCTGAAATGGTATTTGACCACAGATACATATTATATGCTCTCAGTGATTTCTAGAGAGGAGACATAAAGTTGAGTTTAAACTTCTTGCAGCCAAAAGGAGAAAATAATTTCAAGATTAATAATATCTGAAGATTGAAAAATGGTTGCTTAGGATGGGTAGGATTTTTTTTCTGAAATGAGATCCATGAAAGTTCTACTAGGGATTTTCACAGAAATATACTGTCACAAAGTTGATAGTATTTACAAAATCCTGACAATGGGTACAGCATCTATACAGGCACTATATGTGACATAGTCTAAGTGTGCCAATGACGTACCGATAAAGTGTGAATCACCAGAATAATTAATAGTGTTTGACTCTGACGATCCCATTGATCCAAGAGTAAGCTCAAGAAGACTTAGGGAAACTTTTCTCAAGATGCAAGTCAAAATCCAGTGTTTTTTGGTCTACTTTAAAATATACAGTTTCTAGCTGGGCATGGTGGCACATGCCTGTAATACCAGCACTTGGGAGGCTGAGACAGGAGGGTCGCTATGAGTTTGAGACCAGCCCTGGCTACGTAGTGAGTTCCACGTCAGTCTCAACTACATAGTGAGACCCTGCCTCAAAAAACCAAAGCCAAAACCAAACCAAACAAAATATATATAGTTTCTGAAGTCTTGCTTCTCACCAAATGAATTAGACTTCTCAAGGGTAAAACCTGGGGTCTGTAGCTTCAACGAGTCTCACTGGTGATTCTAAGAAGAGGAGCTGATCTAGAACAAGGATTCTTCATCTTTTATTTTATGCCATGGATCCTTGGCAGTCAGGTGAAGCTTTTAAACCAGAAATAATATCTGTGGATTTAAAATTTCAAATATGTAAAAAAAAAAAAAGAAATAACATTTTAAATATGTAAGATCAGAAAGGAGACTAATTACACTGAAAAACAATTATAAATTATTAAAATATTAAACAAAAACAGATTGGTGATAAGCAATACTTACACTTTCTCATCAATGCACTAAACAAGATCTAGCAGTAGGGCTGAAAGTCAGCTTGAGTTTGAAGGAATGATGAAATTAAATATTCTGAGATCCTGTACCTCTTTGGCATGGGACATGATACAGAAATCTGTGATATCCTTTGGTGATAGAGTTAGTGGTTACTGCGAATCCTCCTATGGTTTGTGGCCTACATTCAAAATTAGTGAAAGAACTGAAGCTATTTTTTTTGCTTAAGTTCATGACCCCTGTCAAGCTATGTACCACTGATTAAGGAGACTTATGGGTGAAGTGGGTGGAACTCATGTGCCTGGGGACGTCGGGCATAGACAAGCGTGGATGTGTAGATACACACACATGCACACACACACATGTCCATGTGTGATAGTTTTGCAACTATGCCTGACACAGATTGAACACTGCTTATTTCAATTTATAGCCCTGTTGGGAATAAGCATAGCTAGTTAGTGCTGGCATTTCATGACAACCATATGCTTTGGCAATGAATGAGACAGGATGGGTTCAGAGTGCACTAAGGAGAATAAAGTCCTGTTCAGACCAAGTATTTTTACACTTTCTCTTTGAGAAGATGTGATCTCTTCCAGAACATGCGCACAGAGGTGAGATAGGGCCAAGTGCTGTACATGAGTGTCATAGCGACGAATTTGGCCTGGAAGGATTTCAAGGCAGGTGTTACCAGTTACTCGCTGAGACCATAAAACCCCAATAAAAGATAGCAGTGCTTTCCAAATCATGTTCCGCAAAGCATGTGTCTGAGATGTTGAATATAAGTATTTTTCTGGTTGGTTTGACAAGTTCTGCGTTCTAAGTGTTTCTTCTTGGTTATTCATGGCAGATGAGTATCACTGAGGCAGGAGGAGGTAAGGAAGGTCCACTTCATTTTGTTCAGCCCAACAGTTTCCTGCCTTCCCCGAGCACCAGACTCTGGAGAACCTTCCAGAAACACATAACAGTGACCCACTCTCTGAGAATCTACACTTGATCTTAGCCAAAAGGCCGAGAAGCGATCTGAGAATCTGTTTTGACTGGTCTGAGGCCCACTGATGAGCCCATCATTTTTAAAAGCTTGCTTTGTCTTTGACTTTGTTTTAGGTTCCTTGAGCTGCTATAGTACTCAGTTCCAAGTTCTGTAAACTGAGAGGACTGAAATGACAAGAATGTGTTCTCTCACAGCTCTGAGACCAGGAGGCTGAAATCAAGATACAAGCAAGGCCCTGTTCTCTCAAAGGATCTAGAAGAAGACTGTCCCAGGCCTGTCTCCCATCCTCTGGGGCTGGCTAGCAATCCTTGCTACTTTATTACAGCCTCTGCATTTGTCCTCCTCCTCCGCCTCCTCCTCCTCCTCCACCT
>NW_022900930.1:42286397-42442429 GCF_012274545.1 Fukomys damarensis | reverse complement strand
CCGTATTACTGTATACAGTATGACTTCACTTTATTTGATTACATCTGGAAAGACCTTTTTTCCAAACAAGATCATATGCACAGGTATGGGGTGTTGGAAATTCAGTAAATATATCTTTCTAGGGGACACAAGTCAACCTCTCACAGACCTTTTGAAGAATCCCTGGAATACACTTTGAAAAATGCTACCCACTAAGATTTAAAATTTTGAGCACTGTAGCTTCTGAGTAAAACCACCAAGATAAATTATTTACACATTCTATCTCTTGATAACTGAACAACTCCAGTTGCAATATTGAGCTTTTGGGGAATAGAATGCTGAAGGGTGTCTTCCTAAGATCACTTGGGTCTTGCAGTGGCTGATCTAAGGCCTTTCCCTCTCACCTGAATGAGCGGTGCCAGACACATTGTGTGTTTTGGCCACACCTACTCCAGATAATGAGCAGCTTCCATTTGAAGAGGACAAATGCCCATCTATTTTGGCCACCACATGCCTGCCACCAGTGCATCTAGGAGAGATACAGAGCCATTCAGATTCAAGCTGAAAAGAACAGGGCCCCTAATACATCTCTGTCTCACAGCCCTTAAAAGTGTCCCCTAAGCTGCAAGGAGCTGAATCCTGTCCCTTGATTCTCAGGTAATATTTAAGTGGAGTTTATAACAGTTTTATTTACTATTTATTTTTATTTTTTGTATTTTTTGGGTACTGGGGATAGAACTTGGGTCCTTGTGCTTGCAAGGCAGGTGGTGGAACCACTGAGCTAAATCCCTGGCACATTTTTAGTTTACTTTTTAAGTGGAGGCTTTTGTAATCTGAAAGGCAGAGTGGCCCAGTGGAAAGAGCTAGGATTGAACCCTGAGCTCTGGCTCTAGGGCTGTGTGCATATTCCATTTGGCCACCACGTTTCTGTGATGATAATAATGATATTCACCTTACATGATCGCTGTGAGGATTAAATGAGATGTTGTGGGTCAAAGTGCTTGTAAATTACAAGTTCAGGGAAGCACAGAGTCACTGCAGAGAGGACAGGACCGGCTTTCACGTTAGTGTTATTATTATTACTGTGAAGAACATAAAGCTGCTAATCAGCCTTGGCTTCGGACAGCATCATGAAGCCAAGTTCGCGGCCGCCTGCCTGCCCACTTCCCATTCTACGAAATTTCTCTCCTTAAATCTTACCTGCCCTTGCTAAATGCGGCTCTGTGGTTGACCTGCTGATGTGAGTCTGTGTGGTTCTGGCTGTATAAAATGGAGCTGCTGATTTCAACAGCCCGTTATTAGGGTCAGAGGAGACGCTGGTTAGAAAACAGGAGGAAGCAACTCCTTCCTGTAATTAGAAGACCGAGCTTTTGGCAGGGGCCGCAGAGAGGGGGAAGCACGTGGCAGATGCCCGGCTTGTCCTTGGAGAGAAATGTCTTAGAAACCCGGCCTCGGTGTCCTTCTGGATTCTGGAGGACACTCTTAGGGGACCCAATGCCCAGATGTAGCCAGCGACAAAGAATGCTCAGGCAGCCACCACAGCAAGCAACACCTCTCCATGTGCATCCTTGGAGCTAATAGGGCCAGAGATCCTGCAGGGTGGTATAAAAAGAAGAGAAAAAATATTATTTCAAAAACATACCCTGAAAACATCTAAAAGGCCACCTTGCCCCAGATAGCTCCTCCAGAGTCTATACTTCCATGCTCGAAGGGCCTTTACCGTGGATGTAGACTAGATGATGCCAGGGTTTCCTTAAAAACAATTATCCATTGTTGTGGGTGGGAAAGTCATGCCCTAATTGCCTCATGTTGATAATATTAGGGGTGGATTTATGTATTCACTCTAGAGCCTTGGGGACCGTCCAACTAAGTGAAGTCCCACAGTGCCTATCCAGTGGAGTCTCCATAGCAGGTCCCTATGTTTGTACAGTGACAGGAGGACTTAAGGAGATATAGGCCTATCATGTCATGGAGGAGAGAAAAAGAGGAGTGCTACTTCTAATTTAAGGGAGAGAGTGATTCAGGGAGCTGTACAGAGAGGACAGCGTGGTGTTAGGGATGTGAAGGCAGAAAACTTTGGGTCCAGGTTCTAATTCTGCCACTTACCATCCAATCACACGCAGCTCATGCTCACCTCTCTGGGCCTTGGCTGTGTCTGCTGTAAAACGGGGCCGTGATCCCACAGTGCCTTGCAGGACTGGTGTGAAAATACGTGGCTAGAATGGCAGTGTGATTTCTTCGTGCATGGTAAAAGCACTTACATGATTAGTGTTGTTATTTAAGGCAGAATATGCTCATTGTTGTGATGGTTCACTTCATGTTTGCCTGGAGGTGAAACACAGTAATGCTGAGGAGTAGTTCCGCAGCTGGGAAGTGTGTGCAGATGTCACATGGGAAACGTTAGTGTCCTCCACAATGGAGATTTGTTTTAGCTTAGAGCCCCAAGACTGATTTTTTGTTTTCCAAACCAAGTTAAAATTTCTCTTCCCCTGCTGTCACTGACAGGGGAGGAAGCTGTCTGAAACCTGGGCAGAGAGTTCCAGGGTTAGATGTGGTTCCTATAAAGGGAAAGCAGGTGGCCAGCAATCTGCAGAGAACACTGGGAAAAGCCAGCCCCAGGGAGGAGCTTAGGTGCTAATGACTTAGCTCTAAGAAGGGTGCTTTGGCCAAGTACCAAGGCCAGTACTAACCTATCCGGTCACGCTGTCAAGTACCCTGAAAGAAGAAGACCTCGCTAGCTCCAAAGATGGCATTTTAAGAGCAGAAGAGAATCTAAGCAGGTAGAACTCTGCCCCCTAGTACCATTGTTCAGGGTGCCCCTGGCTGCTTTGCGTGGAGGAAGGGAAGGCTGACTTTAGAACTCCTGTATGGCCTTATTGTTCACACCAGACAGGTACTGTCTAATTTCATAAAATCTGAAGAACTGCATCTGCATTAAGTGAATCTGACTTGGTTTGAGGCTTCTATCAGATTTAAGATTCTGACACTTCCTCCCCCAGGGCTAACCAAGTTAGGCACTTCTGGTAAAGAATGCTATCGTTTACTGACTCATTCATTCCATGGAAGCCCAAAGGGTTAGAAGCACAGGAGAAAAGGACCCTTTGGCTTGAAATGAGGCAAGGAAGGCTTCTGGAGAATGTGGCCCTGGAGATAGGCCTGAAAAAAAGGGTGGTGCTGTAGTTTGTCCTCACCCAGCATTGTGGAAATGTAATCCTTGGCACAAGACATTAAAAGGTGTGACAGGTGGGACCTTTAAAAGGTGATTAAGACGGGGGGCTCTGCCCTCATGAGTGGACCGACCCATTCACTGGCTAGTCGGCGAATGGATTACTGGGATACTCATCTCCAACGGACCTGTTATAAAGCCTGTTCGGCTGTCTCTTGGATGTGCCCCTCTTGCTTGCATATTCTTGAGGCCCTGAAGAAGTCCTTGTGAGTGAGAAAGCCCTCACCAGATGTGGCTCTTCAACTCTGACCTCTTGTGTCCCAAAGCTGAGCTCAATAAACCTTTATTCTGACCCTGGCCGTGATATTCAGTTACACAACAGGAAACCTATAAAGACAGATGGGAGATGGAGCTAGGGAGGAGCTTTGCTCCAGAGCATGCAGTCCAGAGAGGGCGTGAGGATGGTTTCAGATTGGAGATCTTAAGCAGCGGAGAGGCAGGGACTTGAGTGACATGGGGGAAAGGAGTGGAGTGGGAAGTCCTGCCTTTGGGTCTTCTACAGGGGAAGAGTAGAGGCTAACTCATGAAATTCCTGAGCAGATGCAGATAGACTGTTGGAGCCAGGAATGGGGGACCAACATCCAGAGGCTTCCGTGATGGTCAAAGACCCTGGATGGCTCAGACCTGCTGTTGCTCCCTCTGCCCTTTCCGCTCACCACCTGGGCTCTTCCTCCCAGGGCTTTTCTGCTCTGCTGTGAAACGTTCTGATTTCTGCAGTTGCCAGAGGGAGCTGACTTGCAGCTGCTGAGTGTGGGTGCAGCCTTTGTCTGAAATGCTGGGACCAGGAGAGTTTCAGATTTCAGATTTGTTCTTATTTTGGAATGTGTGCATTTACATAATGAGATATCTTGGGGATGGAGCCCAAGTCTAAACACGAAACTCATTCATGCTTCCCATTCTCCCTATATACATAGCCTGAAGGCAATTTTATATATGCGTAATAATTTTGTGCATGAAATGAAGTTTGCATACATGGAACCGTCAGACCTCCCCCCCACCCCCCATGCCATACTGTCAATGTTGAAGAAGTTTCTGAGTCTGGAACATTTTGGACCACTGGTTTTCACATTACAGAGGTTCAATTTGTGTCGTCATTTCTGCAAAGCAGATGGAGAGAGCTTAAAGGACCTAAACCGGAAGTGTGGACAGGTTCCCTGGGGTGGTTCTAGGAACCCAGAGCTTTCTTACTTCCTGTGCCACTCGTGGCTGTTGTGACTGTTTTCTCTTTTTCTTTGTTGCCACCTGGAAGGAGAAAAATTGGACAGAGCGATCAACAGAGGCCTTCCATTTCTGGAAGTCTGAGTGTCTGCCTTATCTCTCTGGTAGAGAGGGCAACTCGACTGCCCTAAACCGCCTGACCCAGGCTGACTGCCTCAGCCAAACCAGCCAGGGTTTTCTTCTAGAACTAGACTGTTCTAAAAACAATCAGCCTGCTTGTAAGGCCCTGGATCACTTGATTCACCATGACCCCATATCTGGAGTTTGCATTTTAAGAAGAAACACCTCCCTAAAGCCCAGTTAGAGGAAGGAGCTGGTGCAAAGAGGAAAACATGCTAAACCGAAAGAGAAGAGGGAGAAGGACTCTGCGGAGGCAGTGTGACCCCTGGATCCATGTATTCTGGAGCCCCGTGGAATCAGAAAGAGCATGAGTCATCCTCTCTCCTTTTTATTTTCCCAATGAAAAGTTTCCTCAAAGAAATCCAAGTAGCGGAAATGATGGCATAATTGTAACCTTGTTCTGTTGTTGCAATGTTTTCCAGCTGCTCTTACTATTTATTCCCCCCTCAGGACCTGCTTCCTTCCAGGAGGAGAGGGTGTTTAACGACAAGGTTGCAAGAAAGGTCACTTGCAGGGAGCCAGGACCTGCAGTCTGCCTTGAGAGGGCCTCCTGGATGTCCCAGGACTAAAGGAGGGTGGCAGCTCCATTTTCTCTGGCAGAGGATGCCTCCACTAACCAGCTTGTCTCTCAGTCTCTGGTGAGGGCTTCTCAGACCTTTTTCCCCTGCCCTCTCTTTACTTTTTCCTTCAGGATTGTTAACTGTGGTGTTCAAGTGAAATGTCTATGAAAAAAAAATAATTCCATTTCCTGGTGTTCCCCAGAGGCTGTGAGAGACAAGTGAAGGTTACCTTGAACAGAATGCAGAGGGAGAATCTATCAAGATGTGAGTCACCAGTGTGATGTCATCTGACTCTTAACTCGATTCCATTAATTTTGACTGTGTGAACACATAAAATACCAGAGAAAATGAAACGCATCCAGCAACGGATGCGCATGCAGCTGCTCACTCACTACGGTTGGACGCAGGTGCCCTCGCTGGTCTTCTGTGCCTGGGCAGCAGGCAGGAGGCCCCGTCATTAGTGGCACAAGTGGACGTGAGGAGGTGGCTTTTTTTTTTTTGGCAGCGTTAATGAGGCTGATCTTCGGTGGGAATGTGCAGGCGGCACAGAGCAGAAGGGAACACAAGATCTCGGTGCCCCTCTCACGAAAAGGCAGACACAGTGAGCCTAATTGTGCCCAGCTCTGTCTGCATCGAGTATGTTCCCTGCACATGAAGGCTTCCTTTCCTTCCCAGTTATCTCCAGCCTCTATTCTCCAGGCTCTAAACCAGACTGGGTTTTTGGAAACCAGGTGAATAGATCACCATACGGGCTGCTTCCCTCGGTCTGATTCCTTGGCATTATCCGAATCCTTTTAGTTCCAAGGGAAGTGAGTCTGCTGTCCACTGTGTCTTCATGGTGCATCTTTCTGACTGTGAAGCCATCAGGGCAGCTAGCATTGTGGCTGTGAACAGCACAAGGCTCAAGACAGGAGATGTAGGCACCAGTCTTGGTGCTTCTGTGGGCCTTGGTTTCTTCCCCTAAAAATGGTATTAAGAAAACATACCCAGCACATAAAGCTGCCACATGTGGTTGCACAGGCTAGGCACTGCACAACTCAAGGACCGTAAAGCTGTCTTGGCAATGGAGTCCCTGAGGCTATGCAGAGTGGTGGCCCTGCTTGCTTGTTTCAGAGCTGATGGGGTCATGTGTGATAAAACATCATTTGATGTCTATTGCTCCTTGCTTTTGCTGATTGTCCTGAGACCTGGAGTTTCCAAAAGGGAAAGAGAGGTGGAGAAGTCTCCAGTGCCAGGGGCTTTGCTGGAGCTGCAGTGCTATTTGGGAAAAGCTCCCTTATGGGAGAGGCAGCTCACTGAGCAGGGAGGTAACCTTAATTCCAGAGTGGAGAGAACCAAGCCGACCACAGGAAGAACAAGTGCTGCCCAGTGGATAGATAGTTCAAGTTGCCCTCCTGTCATGCCTTTATCTGTGGTTAACTGAGGCCAGGGGCACAGAGCATGTGTGAGATTTCTGATGCTCATTTCAGCCCTGAGTTTCCATCTCACCCTTCAATCACTCTTAGGGCTTCTCCAGCTACTGACAAGGGTGGCACTGACTTGTGCAGAAGGGAGCTGGCCAGGGTAGGAGGCAGTGATGGCATAAGACTACAGCCTGGCAGAGCCCAGTGATGATTTTCCACCAGAGTGAGCCCCAGGGGTCACTGTGGTGTATGGCACGGGGTGCCAGACATTCTTGGAAGGACGAAGAGCCTGGAGATGTTCGGCCTTAAGAGAGGAGGCTCCTCTTGGAGGAGAAGCCAGGTGTCCCCACCAAGCCGTGCAACAGAATTACCCCTGGGCTTTTGAAACATTGGATCCCCAGGAACCATCCTCAGAAACATTGATTTAACAAATCCAGAGGGAAGCACTTATGCTGTAGTTTTTAAAAAATAAGCATTTAATTTTAGAGTTGCAGAAAAGCTGCAAAGACAACTTGTATTTTAATCCTGTTTAAATTGGGAAGGATAAAACACATGTGGCCAAGTGCCCCGAACAAAAAGGGTTAGCTTGGTGATTTATCACAAAGCAAACTCCTGCAGCACTGCTGAAACAAGACGTGGACAACTTTCAGGGCTCCTGTGGCTCCGTGGTCCCCTCCCCACCCTGAGTCACCCCTCCTAAGCAAGCAACTCCAAACATCATGGTGTAACTACTCATCCCTGAGCATTCAGTTTCATTTTGTCTGTTTCGAACTTGATATGTGTATAATCACAAAGTAGGTATTGTGGGTCTGGCTTCTTTCGCCGAACAAAGTTTACCCATGCTACCGTATATAGTCACAGTTTGTTCTTGTTTACTGCTCTCCCCAGGACATTGTGCTCCCCAGTAAAGCAGTCACTAGGCTTAAGTGGCTGTTTAAGTGAAAATGAATTAAAATTAAATAAAATGGAAAATTCAGTTTCTCTTTTGTACTGGCCAAGTGTGCTCAAAAGTCACATGTGATGTGTGGCTATTCTACTGCACACTGGAGAACAGAATATTTCCATCATCACAGGAAGTTCTTTTGGAGAACTCTGCTAAGAGAAAGTTCTGTTTTGTAAATAAATCAAAGTTGTCATTTGTACGTTGCCATTGTTTGGCTATGGTTTGTTCTCCAAAGGTTCATGTGCTTGAAGCTTGGTTCCTTACAGAAACAATGCAGAGAGGCTGTGGAACCTCTAAGGTGGGGCCTAACTGTAGGTGACTGGGTCCTGGACAGCACTTGAGGACGAGATGAGTGTAGTTCTCATAACACTGGGCTAGTTCTCTAGAACTGGTTGTTGAAAAGCAAAGCCACCCAATGTTGCTGGTCCCTTCTCCTATGGCTGTTTCCCTTTCCATGTTTCTACCATGTTGTGATGCAGCCAGGCCCTGGGCTGTGCTGTTTGGACATTCCAGCTAACAGAATCATGAGCCAAATAACCTCTTTCTGAATACATTATCCAGCCTCAGGCATTCTGTTTTAGTAACACACAATAGTTTAAGACATTACTGTTGATGGACATTTTGGTTGTGGGTAGTTTTTGACCTCTGCGATTAATGTTGATGAGAATGTTTGTGAGCTGGGCCTCCTGATGCACCAAAGAGTAGGGTCCTAGAGCCATCTACTCAACACGAGCATGCGTTCATCTCCTGTAGAGAATGTCAAACTGCTTACTTAAGTGCTGTACTCATTTGTACTTCTTGCATAGTCACTGTTCATAAACACTACAGATAATTTTGAATAACACCCTGCTTGATTTCTCTAGGGAGGGCATTTTGTTTTCAATAACTCAAACTGGTTTAAAAAGTGCCTCTTCAAGTAGTGTGTGTCCTCCTGCCTGTGGAAGTATCCAGCTTGGCGCTGCACAGTTGTCTGATAGCAACAGCTCTGAAAAGAACTGGTGGACTGAAAAGGAGTCCTCCTGAATGATGTATGAAGTCTGCCAGCTGTAAGAGACACCGATTCCCTCCATTTTCGTGGCCATGTTTGGATAGATACATGCTGGACAGTGAAATTCTTCCTGGTTAAGCAGCAGAAGTGAGAAAAGACAATGCCAGAGGCCCGGATTAAACACAAATTGGATCGTTAGTCTCTGAATAATTGAGTTAGTTGCCCTGATGATCAATGAATGGCCCCATTCTTATTCCAACCTACTGTTTCTGCTTGAGCTCTTGGGATAACTGGAATCATGACTTTTTCAATGTCACCCTCTTCAGACATTTATATGTCATCCTTATTTCTATTTTAATGGCTTTATTGGATGTGTGCCTATTACTGTAAGAATCTCAAATCATTTTTGGAAGCAGGTGTGGTGTAAGTCATAACACTGTAAAAACGTCCTCCCTCCAACATTGCCTGGCAGTATGTTTTCACCTGTCTTTCTGTGCTCTCTCTCCACCTGTGCCCCCTCCTTGCTCTCCCTGGCGTTCCCTTGTAGCCTCAAGAGCTTTGGTAATGATATTACTCCAGGTTACAAGAGAAATAATCCTCTTGCCCAAGCAGTTGAAAAGCTGCCCTTTGGGGTAGAATGGTTTCCTTTTAACTCACTTGCACACTGATTGTTTCTTGTAAGAATGCTGCTAGGGGATTTGGGAAAAGGTCTTAAATCTCACTGAGTGATGAGATTTCAAAGGGGAAATGAGAAATGGGCAGACCTGATAACTTAAGTCCACGCTGGAGCGCACATGGTGACGATCTCTTCTTCACCACTGAGTTCAGGACAGTGTTCTGCTCTAGACCTCCATGTAACTCACAGATAAATGTATTGCTAATTTCCTAGTCAGACCCCACCCAATTTGGACCCTGAACAACCTGTAGGTGCAGCTATAATTGGACCAGTACAGAGATGGGAAGGTGCTGGGGTTGGGTGGTGGCGTTAATCTCTGTAGCTCTGCGAGATTTGAATGAAGGAACATTAGGTTTTATCCGCATAATTTTTGGATGGAAGGAACCAATTGGGTCATTAGAGAGAACTTCAGAAAGGGATCCTTGGGCCTTCTGGGGCATCCTGGATCTCCTTCTTAATGCCATTGGTTTCTTGTTGGTATTGTTTTCTGGTTTTGGTTTTTAAGTTCATTACAAGGATACAGGGAGAAGCTCTGCGAAGAAGCTTGAGAAAGTAGCACGATCTGCCCTAGTGCCCATCTGCTTTTCTCTCTGTGGCTTTAACCTGTTGTCTCATTTTCTTGGCCTTTGAATTCCCTGAAACTTTAGAAACAAAGACGATCAAAGGGGTATGTCTGAAGAATGCCTTCCATCCCAAGAGACATGCTAAGCTTAATTAGCTGGTACCCACAGGATGTTCTGAAAATGAGAAATGCCCAGGATTATTATCTATCAAATGTCACATGCAAATATGCTCATGTTTCCATTATGGATGTGTGTGTTGCAAACTTGTTTAACCGAGTGTGACCCGTTGGGTGGTTTTAATTACAAATATCAATAAAATTGGCTGATATTTATGGGCGCGGACACTTCAGATCAGGGGGAAGGAAGCTAATTGCGTAAGACAGTGCTGTGATTGAACTCCAAGGGAGGCACAGGCTCCTGCTAGCTGGGTGCAATGCCGAGACAACACTAGTCTCCTTGTGTTAATTAAATGTGATGAAATGAATATTAACTTGTAGAAAGAGTCACCGCCACAGACTGGGTGGGGCTGGGGCTGGGGATTATGGTGGGAAAGGACTCAAGGGCTATTGTCCTACAGAAGAGCAAACCTTAGCATAAGTGGTTCTCAATTTTGACCAGGAGTAGCATCACCTGAGGGGCTTCTGAAGCCTATGAATGCTTGGACCACAGTGCTAGGGCTGAGTCTGAGATGGGGCCTCAATGGATTATTCTCATAATTAGGGCTGAGCACCACTGATGTGGTGAAGAAAATTCATGCTCTTGGAGTCAGACAAATGAGGCTTTGAACCAACTGGGTGTCCTTGAGCCTATTCACATTTTTTCTGTCTGCAATAATGAGGTGAATCAAAGGTGCGTGGTGCCTCTGTGATGATGAAATGAGATCACCTGTGTGCAAAGGCTTGGCGTCCAGTGAGTGCTCAGAAAGAGTTTGCTTCCTTTCCTTGCTAAGCTGCAAGTGCCTATGGGCACATGACTTTGGAAGATAACCGGAGCCTGGCAGTCAGAGCCAAAGTGAGATTTCCCCTGAGCACTGATAGATGGCCCATGAGAAGAATCACTCTTTCCCTTCACTCTCCAGAGGGGCGAGAGGACCAACAAATTGGTAAATGGTGTGAGGCTCGGGTAGGATGAGCCATGGTGGGTCTTCCACCCTGTGTGCTGCTCTTCCCCCACACCTTGAGCCCCTCCATCTGGGGACATTTGCCTCTCTGTCACCTGGTAAGGATAGCTCCCATGTTTGTCTACTTAGCCCCGGGGTCTGGGGAAAAATGGTGTGATGTGGGCTCTGACCTTGACTTCCCACTTCCTTCTACTTTGGCAATGGGGTCTTCAGTTTTACAGCCTTCTTTACATATCAGGTATTCTCTACCTGGAAACCGTACGGTACAGCCTGACTGGGGTTCTCCAAAGCTCCCTGTGGGGTTCTTCTCTCTCCTACATTTCTTATGTTCCCCTTTCATCTGTCACTTACAGCCTCTAAAATCCTAGGACACCGTGCATCCCTGGGCTGCTTTGCTTTGGAGAAGCGAGGATGGCGATGGTGGAGCCCTCGTAGCGCAGCCACGTGGCCTTGTTTGGGTAGGTGGCAGATTCTCTGTCTCATTTCCACACTGGACTTGATGCTTAATAGGGTAGGACATGCAAGAGTTGGAAATGCATTGACCTTATTTTATCCCTGTCATTTACTAGCTTTGCCATCCTACGAAAGTCATTTGGATTCTGCAGGCCTCTATTTACTCATTAATTAAAATGAGGAAATAATTCCTATTTCTTAGGGCTGATGTGAGGATTACTTTGATACATATTTATGAAGAAGCATGGCAAAGAATGTTTTTTCATAGGCGCCTGTAAAGTGATTAAATAAATTGATATAAACTAGCTGGCATGGATATTAAAAAATAACTCTCACCTTCCGGTTAGAAATTGCATCTGCGGGCTGGTGATAGTAAAAATATATATGGATCATTTTGAGATATTTAAAATGTAGAATAAGGATCTAAGGGAACGAAGAAAATGAACTTCTCAAGTGGCTATAACGAAGCCTGCATCATTATGGTTTCTCATTACATCCTTGATGCAGATCCACGAAGTGAAGATTATTTTAGCAGAAAGACAAGGTTCTAATCATTGCTCTGCCACTGAGTGAGGGGATCGCGGGGAAGTTGTTGGCCTGCTCTGACCCTCAATTTGCTGATGCGTATTCCTCTTCCACGTGGCTTGCATCCATAGGGGAACGAGGGCGGAGCACAGATAAGCATGTCTGGCTGTGGCTGGGGTTCCACCAAGGACAGCTGTGAACGTGGCCGTCATTGCACTAATGTATGTCCCATGAGCAGCACATTAGCATCTCTCCTAGCTCGTAGTTAGCAAGAGTAGGGTTGGATTTCAGTCCTACTGGGCCTGCGCAGCCCAGCCTTCCTCTGTGGAACCCTGTATTGAGCAGATGGTTGTAGCCCACAGCACAGCGTCGTTGAGCAGGACTTTGTCACAGGCATTGAATTGCTTCCTTCCAGAGTTCTTCGGACTTGCCCCCACCCAGGCCTGTGTTGTCCAGTCCTGGGCTTTGCTCCTTCCTGGCGAAACACCCCCCCAACTCCATTTCCCTTATCAATCTGCAGATCGCCTCTCATTTGTCATTTTTATTGGCTTTTAATCTTCCATCAGTTTAGTACTGGGGTTTAAGAGTAGGATTAGAGGGGGGAGTTTAATTGGATGATCCTGCATGGCCCCTTGAACATCAGATTCAATAAAAGTTTATGAAAAGATAAAATCGCAAAGGGTTTTATAGCCCCAGACAGAGCAAGAGGCTAGTGTGAGAACAAGGTAACTGTTTTTCAACCTCATATAATCTGTGTTTCGACTTGATTAAATGAGGAAGTTAGTTTTCCATCTCTCTCTCCTTTCTTCCATGGCTTTGCTTGGGTAACGTTGTCCTTTTCTGGCTGGTGTAAGCAACGAGCCACTTTGTGCAAGTGTTCTCTGTTGCTTTGATCCTCGCTGACAGGAAGACTAATGAAACTTGGGTGCACCAGAAAATAACATTTATTGCATGCAGAAATATGCTGAACCACTGGAAGGGAAAGAGGCCAGTCTGCTGGAGGGAAATGTGGTCCAGTAAGTCAGAGGGAGAGAAAGTGTTCTGCAGCCCGAATCCCCACCCATCTTGGTCCATGTAACTGGACTTCTGCCCTCTGCTGGTGCCGTATCATCTGCCCTGAGGGCAGGGCTGGGCCGCAGTCATTTGTGGCTCCTCTCATTTATTAACGGAACAAACGCTTATTGCACCCCTTCTGTGCTTTCTGTGATAATCGAAGGAGACAGAAGGGGTAAGGAGGACCTGCTGGGCTCTCAGGAGGGCAGAATCGGTGGGGGATGTAGATAGTCTGGGAGGAGTTCTTTCTTGGTACAGCCACTGCTGTGGTCTGAGAGAAGGTCTTGGATGGCGTTGCTGTATTAGTGTGGCTCTGCAGCAGTCTTTGGCTGTCAGACAGGGGAGGAGGAAGTGTTCTGTGAGATGAGGGAGAAGAATTTGGTGGTGGTAAGCTGGTGGGCATGAGATGGAGGATGGGAGGAACAAACAGGGAAGGGAGAGGAAGCGTTTGAAAGAGGAACCAATGATGTATGTTAGTCTGAGGACTCCCTGGAGTGAAAATGATGAGAAAACAATTTATTGGTGTGCATGGCCTAAGGGTATTTAAAAAGAGTCTACAAGTAGCTCAGTGGTAGAGCACTCGTGTAGCATGTGTGGGGGCCTGGGATGGATCCCCCAAAGCACAAACACAGTCGTGTGCATGTGTATATACACATGTACCCCTACACCTGCACACAGTATAGTCTACAATCATCACCAGTGCTTTGTTTGACCATTAATTCAAACAGTCATTCACTTAAGGCATCAAGGAAAGTTAAAAATCACTGGTGACCACCCAAGAGTTCATTTTCCAGGAATTCCCAGAACTCCAAAAGGAGGCTTTGAATTTCCACTGGCTCTGAGTTGAGATCCAAGCCACTCTTAAAGGAACCTTGGTGACTGACTGATATACACATGCATATTGAACACAAGATGCAGTAGGACAAGGTAAAGCCAGAGTCCACAGTTGAGAATGGCTAGATCCCTAGGGACAGAAGGTATGGCGGGCTCCAGAGAAGGCTTCACGGGGGCTGGGGTAGGCTTGGTTAGATCTTGAAGGGTAAACAAGAGTTCTCTAGATGTATGGAATGGGAATAGAGTGAGCCAGAGGGCACCCCAAGAAGAGGGGACAGTCATGGAGGCAAGGCGCCCAAGGGAGAAATGAGGGTAGGTGTAAGAGCCTGTAAATATTATTCTCTGGGGTAGGGGTGGTGATGGTGGTGTGGTGGTGATAGTCATGGTGGTGTGGGTTGTGGTGGGGTCCATGAAAGACCTCTGCCACCAAGCAAAGGAGCTGGCATGTTGGGGGTTGGTGAGGACATAGGAACATTGGAATAACATGTTCATTTCAGAGCCATCACACTGGCTTGGTGGGGAGGATGGATTAAGGCAGTGAGATTGGAACCAGAGGCACCAGTCAGGGACAACTGCATAGGGGACACATGAAGATAGGTGGTCACGGTGTAGATGGTGGAGGGACATGCTGGAGGCATGGTCTGAATGGAAAATGGAAAACTTTTGTGACTGAAAGAATATGAGGATGGGGGTAAGAGATAGAGATTTATTGCCCTGAGGTCTCTGGACTGGGTGGTGAGTTTTGCATACCCTGGGAGATGGGCGTCAGTGTGGATATGTTGAGATATGAACATTTGTGACGTAGACAGATGTATTTGAAGCCACATGAATGAGTGAGATCATCTGAGAAGAACGTATCCAAGTGGGGAGACAGAAGAGGAAAGAGGAGGGGAGGAAAGCAAGGAAAAAGGAACCATGACACATGGGATCTCTGACAATGATCCAGGACTTTATCTGCTTCTACTACATGGGATAGGGATGCTTAGGGGTTTTACTTGTGAGCAGGAAGGGAGGATGGCTCCATATGCTGGTGGTTCTATGGGGCAAGGGGTGGTGTTGTGAGTACCTTGCTTCTGATGCTTGGGCTGGGTGGGTGCTATTCCTAAGCAGAGCCCGGTGACAGCATGATGCTACCTATGGTTTGGGAGCCAGATGTGCAATTAAAATCCTTCAGAGTAGGGTAGAGCCAAGCTTTGTGGAGCTTAAAGTTTATATGATCTTTAAAGAAAAAAATACAAAATCATGCATATGAAACTGAATGCTGGACTTTGGAAAGGGTTATTCAGGATCTCTGAGGCTTAAGCTGCCTTAGCTTTATGATAAATTCTCTTCTTTGGGAGACTTGCAGAAAGCCTAGGAGAGCACGTGGTCTGTGTGTGTATGTGTGTGTGTGTGTGTGTGTGTGTGTGTGTGTGTGTGTGTATGTACACATACTACATTGATACTGCTGACTTCCATACTCATTTGCGAGGATGAACTAGGATAATTTAGAACTCAGGTCTAGAATCTCTTGAATCTTGCCCCAGACTGAATAAAGTTTGCAAAGAGAGGCTCCAGGAACATGGGCACACAGCCTGGATGTCAGCTTAAGCACCTGTCCTCTCAGATCTAGAAAAGTTGGCGTGAACTCCTGTCCCATGGTTTGGAGAGAATGCAAGATTTCCATAAACTCCTGTAGGACTTATGTTCTCATGGTCACTCTTGTTTCTGAACTTGTGTTGCTACCAGAGTGGTTACATTACCTTTTCAACATCCTGCTTCATCCTGTCTTGACTCAGATATGGAACTCAGCTTCTTTCTATGATTTATACACACATGCTCACATGCTCACTTAGGCCTTTATATGTGAGGCAGGCTTTCTTATATGAAAAGTACACATAGTGAAGTAATACAAACAATTAAAAGTTAAAAGTGCTGTTCCGAATATTTACTCCCTCCATCACCGATTGCTTTTAGCCTTCTCCTCTTCCTCTTTTTTTCTCCTCTGTTCCCATCTCATATTTCTTGCAGTTTAACAACTCCCTTTGTTTCTTTGCTCCTTATTATTCATTGCCCTCTGGGACTCTCCTTCCAGGCCAACTGTGTTAACTGGTCATTGCTGTGTAACTTGCCCTTCCCAAATTCTGTGTCTTAGATGATAGTCATTTATTATTCCTAGTTAGTCTATGGATCAGCTCAATGGTCTATCAGTCTGCTTTGCATTACTATAGGGAGACACTTGAGGTTGGGCTACTCATATAGAAAATAAGTTTATTTAGCTCACAGTTCTGGAAGTTCAAGAACCTGCATCTGGTGACGGCTTTCTTGCTGGCAGAGTCTGAGGTGGCACAAGCATCATCATATGGCAAGAGATGGTAGCAAATACATGTTCCTCTCTTCCTTTGTCTTTGTCTGTCTGTCTGTCTGTCTCTCATTAAGCCACCAGTATTCAATCATGACCCTGGCGACCTTACCAAATCCTAATCATCTGCCAGAGGGCCCACGTCTAAACACAGTGTTGGGTTGTTTCCTATCTCTTACTATTTCATTGCAGTCTGAACTTTAACACATGAGCCCTTAGGGACACACTGCAACCGGCTCACACTGCCCTGCCAATTGTGAGTGCACTTAGCTGATCTGGGCTGGGATGCATAGGTGGCCAGTCGGTGGGGTATCTTGGGGACAGCTGGTCTAGGACGCTCTTGGCAGGGTTCACTCTGCTGTCTTCTTGTGCCCTCTATTCAGCCAGAGCAGCATCGGCAGGAAGCATCTCCCAGGGCAGGGTCATTGCCAAGCAGGAAGAGCCGGGTGGCAGAGCAAGCCATCCATCACACCAAGGCTTTCAAGAGGCGATATCCTCGGCAAAGACTGCTCTCCCTCTAAGAGGCATCCTGGTTCCAGCTGTTAAGACAATAATTTGCTTCACTCTATTACATCTGCTTCCTGCTTTGCATCTTATTGAGCAACTGAATTGCCTAGGGTATGACATTTTATGAGGGCTTAAGCATTTCCACATGAAGGGGAAATTTCTGTGGATCATTTATTTACTTTCCCAAATCTTATGGACAGATCTAACCTCTCTTTATTTTTCAAAGGGTTCCTGCTTCATTTCCAAAACACTGCATGAACAGGGGGAAAAGTACAGCCAGGGTTACTTTGCCAGCTCTTCGGATCTCTTGGCCCAAATGAGAAACTGAGGCAATGAGGAAAAGCCTGGTGATTCTGCATCAATTTATATTTTTAGACCACATCATTGCAGGACCTTTGGGTGACAAGGGAAGAATGAGAGTCCAGTTGTCTTTCTCACTGGCCTTATTCTGTGGGGTAGGGCTGCTGTGTTCTGCATCTCCCCAGTATTAGCACATACCTTCTTAATCTGCATGTGTGAATAGTGTGTGTATATTCAGATGTCTCGACGCACACACACATATCAACATACCTAAGGGCTTTCAGCTGAGAGATGTGCAGCTTTGACACTGCTTTGCTCTGCTTTGTGTTAAACCAGACAATAGGGAAAGTGATTAGGACCTCTCCAAGCAACCACCTAACAATAGGGAGAGGTGAATGCCAGCTGATTGAAGCTCTGTTCTCTCATCCTGATGAGCAGGGGAGGCAGGCCAGAGATGGCCAGCACCTGTGTTTTGCAGGCCCAGACCCAGGATGAATTCTCTCCCTCCATTCTTCCTCCTCCTAGACTCTCTGAAGTCCCTCTGGGTTGGTTAAATTTAGTGTTCTGCTGGATCCAAATCCATGCAGTTTCTTCCAGGACTATGCCTCTAAATGTCACCCTCACTGCACAAGTGCCAACACAGTGAGCTGACTGGGGCTGTTCAAAAGCCACGCGGCTGTGAGGTGGAGAAAAGAGGAGGTGCCCTGGGGAGATGAAAGGAGACAGAAAGCAAAGGGACGTTTGGGAAGCTGATGGATGACTAGGCTTCGTTTACGCCATGGTCCCCAAACCAGCCCAAAGGATGCTAACCAGGAAGTGGCTTCCTCAAACAGACCGCATCAACTTTAGGAGCGCTAAGAAAGTGAAAATTGGAGGTGGGGGTGGTTGCTTGGTGTAAACCTCTTCCTCAGTCTCCCTCTAACCCTAAAAACAAGCCTTCCTCTTGGAGTCTCAGTGGGACCAGGATAGAAGGGGACTTTCTCCTGAAAGGCGTTCCTTGGCACACAGGGTGGTGAGGTGTAAATAGCTGTGCCGTGCCCCGTATTGGCAGCATGCTTGGGACACCCCACTTTTCTCAACTTTGGTTTCTTATTTTATTCAATGGCGATGGTTAACTTTGCATTTCCCACTCTGTAAAAAACCCATAAAAAGCACTGTCCTAGCTCCATGGTGAAGGGTATTCATGCCACTGTCTGGATTGAGATGCATGGACATTTCAGAACTTGGAGAAGCTAGAGCCTCAGCCCCGGGCCAGGCATCAGGGATGGAATCCAGCCCCACCATCAAAGAGCTGTGTAATTTCTAGAACATTCCTATATCCTTTTGGTGTCTCGATTTTCTCATCCATTAAATGGGAGAATAACCATACCATGGTCCCATGGACCCGTAATATCTGTGTAGGATTTGTAAGTTAAAATATTTAAGTGCTTATAGACAGTACTTGGCAAAATAATAAGTCCAGTCACTATGGGCTATTACTCATATCATTTTCCTGGGATATCCTGCTTTGGATCCCAGAGTTCTTTTTAGAAAGTTTTTTTATGTGATGATTTTGAAAACCTGAGTGAACACAGACCAAGTTCCTAGCCCCATGCTCGGTATGCAGTTGGTGCTCAAGCTGCAGTGTTTTCTACTCTCTTTCCTTCTCATTCTAGCTTTTGTCCTGTTGGGCCATATGTTTTGACCCTGTAGTTTCTGGGAGAGAAGACTCAAAACAGACCTTGACAAAATCACCGACCTGCTTCCATGAGCTCTGTATACCCAGTCTCTGATTGGGAAGCCCAGCATCAAATTCTTCATGTTTTTTAGGGCTCAATGAGAAAGCAACCCCGTGAAGAGTACACACCAGTCATCCCCTTCATGTACAGACCTTGGCAGAATTTACCTCTCTGGGCCTCAGTTTGCCCCTCTGTAAGATGACCTCAACTCCAAGGGCCCTTATGTTGAATCTCGATACCTGTGCTTTCTTTGTCGTTGACAAATGACAGTCCCTAATCCTTTTTCCCATGATGGTCTCACTAGCTATTTTATTTCTTCTGTTTGTTTCATCCTCTTGGATATGCCAAGTGTTTATGTAATTCCCGAGAATCCAATAAACTGTGTTACTGGGAGGAGACCAGGAGTAACACACACAGGCAAAAATCTGCTATTTTCACATGAATGCTTTAGGCAGTCAGCCATGATGGGAAATGAAATGTGTGGAAAAATACAGGGTGAATGAAGACGACTTTAGTGAGATGATGAGGCTTTTACTGCCCATGTCGGCATGCGACACTCCGCCTATCCCTCACCCAGCAGCTGCGGCGCACCCCGAATGGCTTCTCCGTGGACATCTGACTTTATGGCCTCCTCCACAGGTTGTGTTTTGATGTAGAGCAACCTGTGGTTATTACCAAAGTCCCACCAAGGGTCGATCTGGGAGAGCATGGGTGGGTGAGTGTCCTGGCCTGCAGGCAGGATTCAGCTTGGGCATTGGGATCCCTTCCCTAAATCAGAAGCTGCCAAGGGAGATTTGTCAGGGCAGCCACAGGATCTCCTGCGCTGACTGAGCTAATAGGGGACTATGTAAAGCACCAGATGGAGGTGGTACCCTGTCCAATGGCCTCAGCACGAGGCTTCTGTGTTCAGTGTCAGCTGATTTTGGTCTTCACTTCTGCAGGTGTGAGAATCATGAGACAGGGTTCCCATGACGGCTTGGATCCCAGCTAGCTGTGGGATGCTGGACAAGATGATCTAAACAAGTTAAACTATCTTCTGGCTCCTCAGTGCCTTGGCTACAAACCGAGCTCATGCATTTTATAAATAAGATAGTTTTTGTTTTGTATTAAGAGTATTTCTAAGAGCAGTTTCAATTGAACAGAAAGCATTGTGAGTTCCCATATATATTCCCTCTCCCTCCACACAGCGCCCACTATTAACTTGTTTGCATTGGTGTATTACGTTTGTTACAACTGATGAACCAGTATGGATCGATACATTATTCTCAACTAACAGTCGTTTGCATTAGAGTTCACTCTCTGAGTTGCAGAGTTACACAGGTTTTGGGAAATGCATGTTATAACGTATCCATCAATGTAATATCATGGAGAATAGTTTCACTGCCCTAAGAATTCTCTGTGTTCCATGGATTTGTCCTGTAAACTTCTAACAACCACTAATCTTTTTACCGTCTTGATAGTCTATCTTTTCCAGACTGGCATCAAATTGGATTTGTACAGTATGTAGCCTCTTCAGATTAACTTTTCTACACTTAGTGAAATACATTTAACTTTTAAAGTGTTTTCTTGGCTTGACGGTCATTTCTTTTTATTGCTGAATAACATGGTATTGCATATGTGCACCACAGCCTACTTACCCGTTCTCCTCTGGAAGGACATCTTGGTTGCTTCCCAGTTTTAGCAATTATGAATAAAGCTGTTATAAACATAACTGAGTATGTTTTTGTAGGCCTGTTTCACCTCAACTTGGAAAGAGATCAGTGTGACCACTGGGCTGCATGGCAAGGGTCTTCTTAGCTTTGCGAAAAGCTGCCTAGCTCTCCTCCAGAGTGGCCACACTGTCTGTACTTCCACCAGCAATGAGGGAGCACTTGGATTGCTCCTGACCAGCATCTGGTGGTGCCAGGAAATTGAATTTTAGTTGTGTTAATAGATGTGCACTGGCATCTTATTTTAACAGACAATTCTCTAGTGAAATAAGATCTGAAGCAAATAAGGATAGGGCCTATATATTTTTATTCTAGGAATAAACAAACTCCTTCATCAGTTCCTTTTCAGTATTTCTTTCCCAGACAATAGGAAATAAGAATTGAGTGTGTTTCAAGGACCGGGAAGGTAGGTACATCACTGGAAGGAGCAGAGGTCCCTAGACTGGAACTCAGAAGACCTGAAAGCTGGTCTTAAGCTGTGTGACTTTAGGAAATCACATTGCCTCCAGAGGTCGGCTTTCTACCTGTAGATTGTGACACCTTGTAGTGGATTGAGGCTGTGTCTCAGGTCTGCGCTCTCCAGCCCTGACAGCCTGGACCAGGAATGCAGTGGAGGAAGAGGACTGAGGAGCAGTGAGCCCAACCAGAGAGATGCTGTCTGCAGGCAGAGACAGCCGGTGGGGGCCTCTGCTCTGGGCGGCTCATCCTCTGTGATTTCTAACTTCCCCACTGTTTGCAGCTCCACGCAGCTGCAAGTGACAACTGACAGCCCAGCAGAGAGAAAGGGAGAGCAAGGTTTTCAAGCACTGTTGCTGGAGTCAGTTTGGCTCATGCCAGTCTGCTGCCTCGTCTCCCCTGGCTGTCCCACAAGCTCTTTCTGGGAGGCGAGGGATCTCACCCCTTTATCCCTGTGACCCTAGAGAGCTGCCATTACTGGTACAGAAAGGTGCTTCACTTACATTTGCTAAGCTTCTTGTAGGCATGAGGCATTGTTCTCAGCACTGGGGACACAGCAGGGGACGGGGAAAAGTCCCTGCCTTCTGTGGCTTTTGTGCTAACCCTGTGCTCTGCATATTCACTTTTAGAAAAAACAGAAGTGTCCTGCTGTTCAAGAGAGTGCCCATCCTAAACCATGAAAATGAAGTGACTGGTGGGCTAAGAGGGTGAGCTTCAGTTGTCTGAGAGCATCTCCTCTCAGGAAGGGACTGATTCTGCAGACATGAAGGCTTTTTTAGGGTTTATCCCAGGCCTATAGCCCTCTGAGCAGAAGGAAGGAGCAGCTCCAAAGCCCGAGTTTCTGCTCTACTGTGCCCTCAGCCATAGCATCAGCCAGGTACCCAGCAAAGCTCAAGAGACCTTTGAAGCCCCAGGGCCAGTGAACTAGTCCCCTGCAGTTGGAGGTGAGAGGACTCTTCCTCCCTCATGGAACCCAGTTTCCCAGGTAAGCTAAGGCACAGAGTTGGGGCTGTGGTGAGCTCTCAACTCTGCCTGCTCTCTCTGTCACTGCCCTCTCCCCACAAGGTCCTGGGGAGATTATTAAACTCACTTGAAGGACATGTCACCTTCCTGCAATAAGACTTGTGTGTAAGGAGCAGAAAAAGCCTAGGAACTGAGGAGATGCTTATCTGGGTCTGTGAGCTGCTGAGCTCCTCCTTCCTCGCTGAGTGGTCTGGTAATGGCTTTCTTCATGATAGAACAGCATAATTTCCCTTTCTCATCTTGCAGACTTCCTGCGAGCAGTGACCTTGACCCATCAGGAGAGCAGAAAGAAGGCTGTATGTAACAGACAGGACCATGCTACAACTCAGGGGGATTCAAGGCAGGCTTGAATGGCTCCCCGCAGGGTCTCTCAGTACTCAGTGGCTGTCCCTAAAGATGGAACAGATGAGGGCAGAGATGGCGGATTCTGAGGCTTCAGGAAGTCCTGTGATTTGGTAGGTCAGGGTGGAGGCCATACGTGCCATTTCCAGTGAGCACCCGGCGGATGCTGCTGACCCTCAGGCCACACTGGGAGAAGTGATGGTTGAGTCATCGCTGACATCTTACAGAGGAGACAGCATGAAGGCAGAGTTCAGATTTGACTAGTTTATACCTGGTTTGGGTCTTGTTATCTAAGCTAAGTGCCATCATTCTCTTGCTCCAGCTTAGCCTGTCCTCTCGTTGGCCCCAGAGTAGTTCCTGATCTCACCATTCCTGGTCCTACATAGTTATAGGTGCATCTTGACTTCAAACTTGAATGTAAATAAGAAAACCACAGAAAGCACAAAGTCCTTGCCCTTTATCACACAGTCCCTGAGGACAGCCTTCTTCAGGCCAGGTAGGGCTTGCTTGGGTTGGGAATCAAGAGACTGAAATTTTAAGCCCTGCTCTGCTGTTCGGGGCCTGTGGGATCTCAGACAAATCATTTTCTCTTCCTGGGGCCCAGATTCCTCATCCTATAGAATTGGACTACACGCTTCCCCAGACCCAGCCCAGCTCCAGGGCTGTCAGGTCTCTCCGCCCTTGTGGGATAGATAGATGCGCCGTTTACTGTTGAACAAGTCAGGCGCTGAGTTCCCCTAGCCTTTGGTTGGCAAAGGTTCCTCTAAGAGCAGCAGCATGAGGAGGAGAGGGTGCTCCAGTTGGAAAGGCCAAGAGCAATGGAGACGTTAGAAGAAATCACAGCTCAGCATGGCAGGTAGGGTCATTTAGAGGAGGGGCAAATGGCACTGTGGCCGGAAGAATAATTCCCGAGATTTGCTCTGTGGTGACACTCCACGTCCACACTGCACGTTGGGATTTTGGAAGCAGTGTCACAGGCATCTCATAACTTCCTGCTGTTAGGTCACCATCACAATATCCTTGAGTCCTAGCAACAACTGCATGGGACAGATGGACACATCGCGGTTCTACCGGTGACAGTGAGGGCCAAAGAGACTTAAGGGCACACAGACACACAGGGTGGTGGGACTTGGCTGCGTCTTTCGCCTTTTCGATCCACTCTCGCTGTACCCCACTGCTACCAACAGAACACACAGTAATGATGGTAACCACCTGCATGGAAGACTTCTTTCACCAACATGGGTCCAGGTAATCAAATTTCATGCTTAGAAGGATGAAGTTCAATTATCTGGAAACTTACTAGCTCAGAATACTTTTTTGACTTCAGAGAAACAGGTATAAAAGAAACTATTTCTGTTTTAGGACTGAGCATTGAACCCAGGACTTTTACACTGTGCTACTACCTAGGCCCTTTTTTATATTTTTAATTTTGAGACAGGATCTTGCCTAGTTGCTCAGGTTGGGGTGGGACTTGTGATTCTCTTGCCTCAGCTTCCATGATGCTGATCAAGGAGGCATTCTTGCGGTCTGTGTTTGTAATCCGTTATTGGCTTGCATTAAGGTAGGAGTGACGAAGCACACACACATAGTTATGCCCAACAAATCACACATTCAAGCACACATGCCAGGAGACAATTAACATAGTGAAGATGCATAAACCTGTCCTTCTGCTTCCGCTGGAGGAAACCTCTGCCAAGATAAAGGAGAATGCATGTTGTAGCCAGCTGTGGACTTGTGTGGCCGAAGGCCCTATTCCTGCTGGAATGAGAATTGTAAGGACAACGGCTAACAGGGTTGATTTCTTATGTGTGGCATACGCAGCACACCCTACAAACTACAAAGGAGACCGCTTCCTCTAAGCTTGTCAGGCACCCTGAGGTAGGCACTGTTATCACCATCGTCTTTAAAGAGGAGAAAAGTCGAAGCATAGAAACAGACAAACTGAAAGTTGTAGTTCAGATGGGCGATACCAACCCCGTGTCATGGAGAGCACGAAATCCTACTTGGAGCTTGCCCAAAATTGGAGTCCGAGGACACTGGTTCTCCCATCCCTCCTTTCTTTTCCATCTCTCTCTTCTCTCCCTCTCTGCCCCGTCTCCCTCCCTCTTTTCCTCCTCACTTCCCTCCCTCTCTTCTTCCCCATCTCCTTCCTTCCTTCCTTCCTTCCTTCCTTCCTTCCTTCCTTCCTTCCTTCCTCCCTTCCTTCGAGCTTGCCCAAAATTGGAGTCCGAGGACACTGGTTCTCCCATCCCTCCTTTCTTTTCCATCTCTCTCTTCTCTCCCTCTCTGCCCCGTCTCCCTCCCTCTTTTCCTCCTCACTTCCCTCCCTCTCTTCTTCCCCATCTCCTTCCTTCCTTCCTTCCTTCCTTCCTTCCTTCCTTCCTTCCTTCCTTCCTCCCTTCCTTCCTTTCCTTTCCTTTCCTTCTCCTATCCCTTTCTCCCTCTCACGCTCCCCAGTTCTCCTTCTCCCTCCTCAGTCCTCCCTCCCTTCCTCCCTGCCTTCCCCCACTGGTGCAGATGTGGACCAGCATAGGGATGAGTCCTCCGGCTCACTTCCCTCTAAGAGACGTTGAACATTGCCGTAGAAGGGGATGTGGTTTACCTGTAAGGAATAGGCAAAGACAGAGAAGTGCTCTAAGAGGTGGCACTGGGAAAATATCAAAGCCTTTTAACAGTCTTGCCAGCAAGCTCAAGCTGGCCTGCAGCAGCCCCCTTCAGCAGCCCAATTGGAGTCCGAGGACACTGGTTCTCCCATCCCTCCTTTCTTTTCCATCTCTCTCTTCTCTCCCTCTCTGCCCCGTCTCCCTCCCTCTTTTCCTCCTCACTTCCCTCCCTCTCTTCTTCCCCATCTCCTTCCTTCCTTCCTTCCTTCCTTCCTTCCTTCCTTCCTTCCTTCCTTCCTCCCTTCCTTCCTTTCCTTTCCTTTCCTTCCTCTATCCCTTTCTCCCTCTCACGCTCCCCAGTTCTCCTTCTCCCTCCTCAGTCCTCCCTCCCTTCCTCCCTGCCTTCCCCCACTGGTGCAGATGTGGACCAGCATAGGGATGAGTCCTCCGGCTCACTTCCCTCTAAGAGACGTTGAACATTGCCGTAGAAGGGGATGTGGTTTACCTGTAAGGAATAGGCAAAGACAGAGAAGTGCTCTAAGAGGTGGCACTGGGAAAATATCAAAGCCTTTTAACAGTCTTGCCAGCAAGCTCAAGCTGGCCTGCAGCAGCCCCCTTCAGCAGCCCTTCGTTGAACTTCTCCTAAAGACCCCAGGACCTACCACCAGGAGGAGTTTGGACCGTAGACAGGGCTTGCAAGCACGAGACTGTGGTAGATGGAACACTGGGCGTGAAGAGGAACTGGATTGGAACTGTCCACTTTTCACACAAGGGAAGGTTAGAAAGGTTACAAAATCCCCTTCCGAACCCCAAGAGCTGTGGATAAAAGCAAACTTTCTGGCAGATTTCAGCATCTTTCATCAGTCATTAACCCATAGATGTGAGCTGGAAAGAGAACAGAGAAGTCGCTTTGGTCCCTTCCCACAGGCCCGCCCATAAGTCTGTCTGGGGATAGCGGGTGGATACATCACCAGGTGAGCGGCTTTAGACCCGCTCAGCACCCGAAGTGTTGTGCACACTGTCCCGCCCGACTAACGCAGCATGGGAGATGCACTGCGGTGTGCTGGCAGTAGTGTGGGGCAGGCTGCCCAGAGGAGGTGGACCTCGACATGGCTCACGTGGGGAGGATGTTTGGGACGAGTGACTTCCCAGGCTGCAGGCTGCACAGAGGCCAAGGGTGGCAGTTGGGCAGGGAGATGGGGGTGTTCCAGAGGCTGAGTCTCCGGCTGGACCAGATAGGAGGGCTGAGGGCCAACCCTCCACCAGTGCATATGGAACTGGGCCTGATGCTGGGGATGCAGAATTAGGAAACATCCCCGGGAAGCATTTTATCTACTGGGGAAATATTTATTATTTTGCAGATGTCTAGAGGAGAGAATCCCTTCAGCCAGCCTCAGAGCAGGGGGAGAGCATTCAGGCTGAATAGTGGGACCAGAAGGCTAAAGGAAAATTTAGGAATTGGGAGTGAGCTTAGTGTGGAGTGGAGTGAGAAATCTACCCCGTGTTTTCAAGAAGAAAATGCCATGGCCACAGATATTTGCACATAGTCTCCCTACAATTTCCTTTCTTGGAGAATTTCCATTTTTTGACCCCTGGGACCCTTTAATCCAAGGCCCCTTCACTCTCTTCCTTGACTGTGCTTTGATGGGTTAATTATTTATTTACATGTATCCAGAAAGAATTACAAATCAAATAATAACAGATGCTGGTGAGGATGTGAGGGAAAGGAACTTTACTTATTACAGCAATGGGGATTGGACCCCAAGGCCTTCACACTGAGCAACAGCCCTTGCCCTTTTATATTTTTTAATTTAGTTTGTTACAAGATCTGGGGGCTGACTGTGGAGGTGAGAAGTTGTCCCCAGACTCCTGTCACTCCAGCAGAATAATGCTGTCCTTTCTATCAGTGCATAGAGCACAAGTGTGTGACTTATCTGGGATCCAGGCTACGTGGCAGTTCTGCCTGGGCGCCCTCTACCTGTCCTATGGCACCAGCTACATCCCTGGACTTGCTGGTGCTCGGTTCTGCTTGCTTTCATAAAAAACATGCAGTGTGAGGTGCAGATGCTGCTGTCACCTCCTCTTCTGGCCTGGAAGGAAAGGAAGGAGTTTAAAGGGCTCACTGCAGCTCTCAGGGCCCAGGTTCTAGGCATCAAGAAGCAGCCCAGGGAGGGGAACCAGCTGGGAGCTGTGCACCAGCAGGTGGTCCCTGCTCCCAGGGCTGTGTCAGCCAGATGCGGATTCCTCCTGCAGGGGACCAGGGCCTGGAGGTACGGGGAGGGCTGGATGGGAGGCTGAGAGTGGGGGTGTCTCTCTCCTCTGTATAATAGCCTACTTCTGACAAGGAGCTTCTGTTCTTTTCCGCTGGAAAGCTTTTAAGAACTCTGAAAAGGACAGGCAATTACAGGAAGGTTTGGTGCGCCTGATTGGATGTTGTTACAAATCACTCATTGTCATACGAGGCATTTGGAAAGGAGGCCATCGGGGACTGATTGCCGTTTAGGGTAAGTGATTTCTGTTTAGAGTGAGTGAGCAGATGAAGGCTGGGCTGGTACTCATTGGCCTTTCTCTGTTTGCTGTTGTGTTGATGGCTTTTCTTGCCAAGGAGGGGTCATTATGGATGCTCACGGGATGCGGGAGTGGGAAGGGGTTAGAGGTCAGCCTTCTATTCCCACCCCTGCCTCACCTGCCTTGCGGGGTGCCGGGGAGAGTGAAGACAGTGGAGCCTGGCCCAAACTCACACAACAGGGAAGGCTGGGAGACAGGCTGTGTCCAGACCCCGTGCCAGTGTCCTTGGCCCTGACCAGGTGTCATGCTGATGCCCGACTGGGACCGGATGTTCTATTAACCCAGTGCATGCAGCTGTGTACTGAGTCAAGTCCTCAGGGCAGCCTGGGCAGCTGCAGGTGCCAGGCCACCCTCTGTTCCTCTGGATCCTCTCACATCCTGTCACTTGGGATAATCCCTGGCCACATGATGTCCCCAAGAGGCAAGAAGCAGGGAAAGTAGCTGGACTGACCTGATGTCCCCAGTTCCACCCCTCTGTCCTGTCTCTCTGTGTATCTGTGTCTTTGTCACCCCCCACATACCCCTCCTCCCCTATTGTATCTGAAACACCACCATGGAGAAACTTCCTCAAATCTTGAAGTCTATTCCACCTTCGAGGTGGCACTGACTGGTAAGTATCAAAGAGGAAAACGAGGCAGAAAACAGTCAGGAGCCATTCTCACCTTTGGCTTGTCAGTTTCGAGGATGCACTGTATGGGTTTAATTATGTTCCCCCCAAATATGCTGAAGTCTAAATCCCTGGCTTCTCAGCATGTGACCTTATTTGGAAATGGGGTCTTCGTAGAGATAATCAAGTAAAAAGAAGTCATTGGTGTGACCAGTGTCCTGAAAAATAGGGGAAGCTGGGACACAGAAACATGCTGTGGGCAAGACCAGGGAAGAGAGAGGAGTGTGTCATGTGAGGGAAGCTTGGGGACAAGCCAAGGGGCACTGGAAATTCCCACAAAACCACCAGAGCCTAGGAGAGGGCAGTCTCCCATACAGCCTGAGAAGAAATTAGCCCTGTGGATGTCCTGATTTCAAATTTCCAGCCACCAGAACTACAAGAAAGCAAGTTTCATTTTCTTCTACTTTGTCATGGCAGCTATGGAAAACTGCTATCGTAAGAACTTCCTTCTCAGTTATCTTTCTGCTTTTCCTATTATTCAACCAGACACTCTGACATTTTTGGGGGGATGAAAATTCCCTGGTTATGTGGGAGGTGTTAATGTGGTCTGGAGGACCAAGTGTGACAGAAATGCTCAGATAACCTCAGCATCTCTACCATTTTCTCCAGCAGGGAAATCTATTCATTTAATCATTTAACTGTTTTTTGAGAGAATCTACTAAGCACCTAGCACTGTGCTCTGTGCTTCAGACACAAAGACACACAAAACATGGCCCTTCCTTCATAGGCTGTGGGGAAAACAATCATGCGCACAAGTAGTTGCGGGGTGAAGTGGCAGACATAGGTGGTGTTGAGTGCAGTGCATTATGGGAGCACAGAACTGAGGAG
The DNA here is from genome assembly GCF_012274545.1 of Fukomys damarensis. Lineage (NCBI taxonomy): Eukaryota > Metazoa > Chordata > Mammalia > Rodentia > Bathyergidae > Fukomys > Fukomys damarensis. Next base: position 42,413,706 of record NW_022900930.1, on the reverse strand, counting down.
GAGAGGCCAGAAGTGGGCGGAGCCAGACAAGGTGCTTGGAGAAGAGGCCACCGCGTCTGAGCTTCAAGAGAGTTTTCAGGCCACCAAGGGGAAAGGCCATTCCAGGCAGAAAGAACACCATGATCAAGGGAACAGGAATGAGGAACAGTGTGTGTTAGAGAGTAGATTTCTACCTCTTAAAGACTTCATATTTAAGTGGGAAAGACAGATAATAAATAGGTCAATAAAAATATGCAAAAATGTAAGTAAGTGTGATAACAACAGAATGCTTAGGTGGAGTGCAGTGGTGGAGAGTTTCCTCATTTAGTTAGGGTTGTCAGAGAAGATTTCTCTAGGAAGGATGAGAAGTTGGTTGGGGTGGGCAGGTGGATAGCAGAGAATGGTCCAAGAAGTAGAAATAGTGTATGCCCTTGAGGTGGGAAAGGTCAGAAAGTATGATGCCTATGTAAGTATCTTATCAGCAACATGACATTGCAACATTATAAGGGATTCATATGAAGTCTCCTGGTGCCATATTGTGGCAGCCACTAAGTCTTTCCCATTATCCCTCTTGGGCTCTTGCAAAACTATTTCCCAGTTTTGCCTCATGACCATCACCCAGATGGCATTTTCGGGTATCTGAGCAGGTGTGTGTGTACCTGTGTGAGGATGGTATGTGTAGGAGTGTATACCCACTGCTGTATGTGTACGGGACAGCAAAACCACTGCATAGCTATCAGCAGCTCACCCTGATGGCACTGCCTGCATCACTTATCTCAAAAATGAAATAAAGCACATTTCACAAAAAATAACAGCTTCCAACTCTGAGCCCTGGACTCAGTGATCTGATTTGCTTTCCTTGCCCTGCCTTTCCCAAAGATAAAAAACGTTTGTAAAGTGTGACATCCACGTCCAATGCTAATGGCACGGTGAACCCTGTCCAAGGGAGCTGATAAACTCCTCAGACTGAGGGCGAATGATGAAGAGGGATCGGCTCCAGATGTACTATTTAGCAATCACATCCAATAAACATTAACATTTTGGAATTCTCCAGAAGTAAAACTCCAGGAAATGATAGTCTGGGAGAAATTACACTGGTGGATCTGGTCCAACAGAAGAAAGCAGAAGGCAGCCACTCCAGCTTTCTCCGAGGACCTGAAATGGTCAGGAGCTGCAGTGTGTCAATTCTGGAAAGTACAGCAGAGACTACTGGGAGGCCTGTGTCAGAAAAAAGATCAAGGATTCTTAAACTTTTAGGGCTTTACATTCAGTCCTCTTATGCCTTGTTGAGGAAATCAAGTCCTAGAAGGGTGAAGTGGTGTGAAGTATCACAAGAATCTAAGGTCACAGATGTAGACAGGAAAGCAGAATCCATCTTGTCTTTCTTTGCCCTATGTGCTCTGTTCCCAGGGGGTATTTGGAGGAGTAGGCAGGTTATGTTTCTCCATTTCATGACGTGGCCAGTGGTAACCCATGCCATAATACTCGAGAGTCGGAGTGTTCTGCGCCAGTGAGGACTCATGCCTGTGCTTCTGCTGGGTTATTCATGAGCTCCTAAGTATAGGCGGATGTTGGTTCTTGTGCTGTGGGAAAGGCCTTGAGCTTCGTATGATGAGTGGAGAGCTGCTCTCAAAGCTGGGAGGGCCTCTCTGTCTTTGCTTGACAGGCACAAATAGCTAAATTAGAGTAACCATCTTAATGGGGAATAAATTGGAGGGTTAGATTAAGTAAGTCCATGGAAGCAATTTGGCCTGCGTTCTCGGCTGAAGGAGCAGGGCCCCTCGTTTCCTATTAAGGTCATTGCTAACCACTGCTTTTGAGAAGAGACTGGGTGGGGGGTATGGGTTAGGAACTGTCGGATGGCATCCCACACGGTAAAGTTCAGGCAGATGCCAGGGCTCCAGGGAGGCTGTGCCCCTTACATCAAGGCAGGCTGGTCAGGGTCTGCTTTGCTCCAGTGTTGTTGGGAGGAAGTCCATTGCCTGTTCACCTGCATTTTACACTAAGTGTATCAGATGTGAGTCTTCAGCCATATAACTCAGAGCTGTCATAGGGAGAGGTGCTGGGGCACAGACTCTGAGATGCAGATGATTTATTAGGGGTTGGGTCAGCCACTTTCCTCATCACTGACATACAATATTTGATACCCACACTTTAAGGCGAGGTTTACTTTGCTCCTTTTTTAAGAACATTCTGTCCACAGTCATTTGACAGAAATGGCACAGTGGAAGGCATGCATGGCGGGAAGCTGCTCACATGATGACCGTCAGGAGGCAGAGTGAGATGGGGTGACACGCCCTTCCAAGTTATCCCCCCGAGACGGCTTTCCTCTGACTGGAACTGGCCTCCGAACAGGAAATCAGCAGCAGTGTCCCGGTGTTCTAATTACCTTCCAAAAGCCCCACCTCTGAACACATGAGCCATTTGAGGGATGCTCCAAATCTAAACCAGAACAGGGGGCGTTGGAGGTAGAGACCTCCAGGGGAACAATGGGCAGGGCACACATGGTACCCATGAAAAGTATGGTGCGTATTCTTCCCTAACTTTCTGAATTCTCTTACTGACCTCAACAACCAGGTACATTATTAAAGCCAAGATGTCCTCCTCATCGAATCTCTAAGAATAAAGTAGATGGAAAAATATAAACTGCTGGGGATCATTGCAGGACAGGGCAAACAAATTCCTGGGCCATTAACCTGTTACTCATGAAAAGTATGGTTTGTGTTTTCTTCTGAGACAGAACCTTAAAAGTTGCTTCTACAAAGAAGTAGGGACTCCACACTTGGACCTATAGATGCCCAATGGGTAACTAAAAGCAAGATGAAACTTGGCATTTCTGCCTTCATTTTGTATCTGTTTTCTTTATTACCTTAAAACTTTTGGGTAGAGGATACTCAGCTCTGCATGTAGGCAGGGAGTGCCTGTCTAAAAACTGGTAATATAAGGCCTTTAGCCCTAAATTTGCCTAACTTATCCTCCTTCAAGACTGAAGACACCAAGAGAAGAGAGTTGTAGAAACATTCAAGTTCAGCTTTTACCTGGAATGGATGCCTAGAAGTTTCCAGTGATTGCCGTAAACCTGCAGTCATCTTGGATTCCACCAGAGCATTCACAAAGATGGGGCTGCTTCCCTCCCCAGTCCACGGCAGGACCATCTCCTGGAGACCAAAATGCCCTCTTGAGCAATAAGGACTTCTCCAGAGCCATCTTATTCAACCACAACTGAGATAATGATCACCCTGGTCCTAGTCCACCTTAGCAACCCCAGAAAAATGGGCTTCTTCCCTTTGTTAGGGGCCAGCCTAATCTTGTCCATGAGACCTGCTACCCACTTCAGCATTTCTTAAGCACTTGAGAGGAGCTGGGTCACACACCAAAGCCTGCTACCGTACTGACTTAATCTCATTTGGTGGTTTCCTCTGTTTCCTTAGTTTTGGGGGAGTCACAAGGAGAAAAAGCTTATGACCTAAATAGGGTAGATAATATATAATGTTCTACTCAGAACAGAAACTTTCTGTGACCAGATGTTGGATGTTTTCCCACAGTGACCAATTCTTCAACACCAGCCGGGTGTCCTACAAGTCAGTTCTGGTCTGACACCAAGGGTGGTAGTGCAAATCCTCCTGGGTAAAAGCTCAAATGGCCCAACTCCCCACCCCCATTTCAGATGCTGATCTAAGTCCCATGTGACCCACACTCCTGACTTGGCTACAAAATGGTTTCCACAACCCCCTTCTCAGGTTTAATACTTTGAATAATTTCTAGAGCTACTCACAGAATCTGGGAAAACAGTATACTTACCATTATTGACATATTGCGTAGGATATTTTCAGAGATCAAATGAAGACATATGGATATGTATGGTGAGGTTCATAAAGGCCCTGAGCACAGCCACTTCTGTGCCCTGAAGTTGGAGCGCGCCCACCTCCTGGCTTGTGTGTGTCCTTGGTCACCCACTTGGATGCTCTCTGAACCTTTACCTTTGGGTTTTTATGGAGACTTCACTGCTTCAGCATCATTAAATATTGGTCTTTGGTGATCAACCCAACCTTCAGCCCTCTGCCTTGGAGTGGTCAGGAGCATGGCTTAAGGATCTAACCCATGAATGCCACAGTTGGATCCTATGGTGACATCACCCCAATCCTGAGACTACCTGGGGAGCCCCAGCTACCAGTCATCTCATTGACACACAAAGATACATCTCTCCATAGAGTCCAAGACATTTGGGAGCTGTGTGCCAGGAAACAGGAAGCTGCTTGGAAGACCAAAATGTGTTTTTTAACATATCACAGAGTCACATGGCCCTTCAGGCTTTATCCTCACAGAAGTCCAATGCAACACATCTGATATGTTGACTTAGTGCTGGGCCACTGGAAGCTTGGCATGCATAGAGATTTCCAGCCCACGACACCTGCAAGCCTAGAGGCTCTGCTGCTATTTCTATGCCATATTTTGGAGAATGGGAATCAGCCAGCTGTTTCCCTGTCATGCTGCAGGATGAATGTGGCTTAGACACAGCAGACTGTCATTTCCTCCGTGGGTTGATCCTCTTCTGCAGAACTGTCTGTTGCACACAGAATCGAGTCCTCCTCAAATTCCATGTTGAAGCCCCACGTGACTCTGTTTTAGATGAGGTTATTAAGGTGGGACTCTGCTCTGACAGGTGTCCCCATAAGAACAAGAAGAGGAACGTGAGAGCGCTTTCCTTTCTGAATGAGCACAGTGGAAAGGCTGTGTGAGGACATGGTGAGGCGATAGCCCCCTGCATCGCCGGGGTAGAGTCCTCATCAGAAAATGCCTCTGCCAAGTTCCTTGATCTCGGATTTCCAGAATCTTGGATTTTTTATCCTTTCCCCTTAGCCAGAAAATATGCTGCAGTTTGGTTGCAAACTTAGAATGAAGTCAAACCATGAGCTCAGAAAAAAATGTATTTACACTGATAAAGGATCCATGGCTGCAATATACAAAGAACTTTTACAATTAATAAAGAACAACTAAGCAGAGCAAGAGGCAAAGGATGCCAATGGGCTCCACAGAAAGCAAATCTAAATGAATGATAAATACACTTAAAAAAGCGCAACCTTACTAGAGGTCAGAAAATTGCAAACTAAAGTAAACTTCAGTTGTCATTTTACACTTAATAGTCTGGTAAACATGAAGAAGACCGATGATATCTACTCTTAAAAGAGATGCAGGAGCTGTGTATACATCGCTGGGGAAATGTATGTCCCCTTGTGTATTATTTAGAGTTCATTAGAGGAACAGATTTAACAAAAAAAATACATGATTATACAGAAGGTTTACTCGGTAAACATACAGGACCAGAAGCAGAAGAGTCCCAGTGGCCACCTGCCAGACCAGGCGTGGAAGAATGCAAAATGGCAGCCTGTCCACTGGAGGGTCGGAGGATCCAGTCGGGCCAAAGGATGGAAACTCACTGCAGAGTCCTGTGTGTAAGTCTGCGCTGAAGGATCTGCCGTGGAAGCCTGAAGGAACTGGAGACCCACAGCCAAAGGCAATGAAGACTAGAGCTCCTCCAAAGAAAAAAGGGCAGAATTCTTTCTTCTTTCACTTTTATCCTGTCTAGGCTACAAGCCTAGGTTAGCGTGACCTACATCAGGGATGGGTCTTTCCTCCTTAATGTTAAGGCCTGCATGTCGATCACCCACAGACATACACAGAGCCTCACTAATCTGCTAGGTAGTTCTTATTCAGGTCAAGTTGACATGATCCACCTAACAAGGGTACCTTCTGTCCAGGGAACACACCTCACAGAAACCAAACCAAAGCACCCCTGAGGAAGGCTGTCCATGAAAAGTTTGTTTCTAAAAGTGTGTCCATCAAGACAGACAGCTCAGGTAGGGGTGGTGCTGCACACCTGTAACCTCAGGATTCTGGGAAGCTGAGGAAGAAGGATTGCAAGTTGGAGTGTACTTGGCAATTCAGAGATCTTATCTGAAATAAGAAACAAAAAGGGTTGGGATGTAGCTCAATGTAAAGGTCCTGGTGCTCCGTGTAAAAATAAAAAGAAGAGGTGGGGAGAGAGGGAGGAGTCAATAAGTTAAAATCTACTCATGCAACAAACATTATGCATACAAATTAATTCTAAATCTGCTCTGGAGCAATGCACACAAAGTACAGAGAAATGTGTAAAGTGATCCTTTCTGTAAAATAATAACAATTTCCTCCATATAAGAATGGGATATGGGAGGTAAAAAGGAAGGAATGAATTTACCCAAAATTAAAAAAAATTCTAACCCAAAGAACACACACACACACACACACACACACACACACACACACACACGCAGAGTCTATGATACTATGAGTTTCTATGATATAATCCTATTAAATATTGTGTTGATGCATAAAAACAATCATGAAAGAATGATCATCAAATTATTACTTCAGGGATGAGAAATTTCAGGTAATGTCTTTCTTACACAAGTCAGACATCCCTAATCTAAAAATCTGAAGTCTAAAATGCTCCCAAATCCAACACTTTTTGAGTACCAGCCTGATGCCTGGATTATGTTCAGATGACACATAATTTTCAGATTGGGGTTGCTCAACTGGTCACTTCTATGCCCACATTCCAAATTCCAAAATATCTCTGAAATCTGCAATATTTCTGGCCTCATGCATTTCACATAAAGTATAGCAAACTTGCACTTCTATCTACTATTTGCAAAAATATAACAAGCAATTATTTTATAATAACAATGCAACTATTCAAAGGATAATGACACTTTAGTTTATGTTCATCCTAGGACACTGCATTTCCCAAAAGGAATCAGTTAAAGTGTCCTTATGGGTTCCTTGCAATGGGACTTACCTTAAGGCAACAGGGATAACTTAGACCTGAAGAAACTCAGTGCTGAGGAATCGTTTCTGAGCACTTTGTCATCTCTTCCTTTCAGCTCTGTTTCCTTCCTTGGGACCCTGCGTGTTGGATCTCAGGCCTTGCTGACAGCTTACCCAGGGTCTTGGCCCTAGGCCTGGACTGGGCTGTTGCACCAGTGTCTCAGTGAGGTAGGGAGCCAACAGGTCTTTAAAGGTTAATCACTAAAGTAGGTTAAGTCCCTTTCCCCACGCGAAGTAGTGAACACACAGTGAGATGTATTTGAATCCTGGTGGTCTGACTCCAGAGTCCAGTATATAATGGAGGCAGAGGGCTAACAGGATTTTGAAGGAGCAGCCCAGTAGGAAAAAAGCAGGCAGCTAAACTTTTCGGTGGTTGAGAGGAGGAAGAAAGCAAACTGTTAGTTAAGGGAACAAACCCATGTATTCCGAGGAATTCAGGAGGGACCCCATACCAGTAAAACACCTCTTGCATGCAGGGCTGCTCTGTCTCTGGAGTTGTTAACATTGCTTTACCTATGGAGTAGCCAGCTGTGCTTCTTTTCTATAATAAACTGTTATTTTATTTTACCCTTGAAACTGGTCCACATGTGATTTCCATCTCATGTGTGACTGAGAATCCATGTTCCCCAGTGAGATTTGGAAAAGCTAGGCCCACCTCACCTCCTGACCCACTCCTCATTTTCCCCAGCTCTGTCCTTGAACTTGTGACCATTCCTCTCGAATAGCCAGGCCCCAGAAGTCCTGCAGAAGTGCCTTCTCAAAAGATCATTAATCCTTTCCTTCTGACTTTCCTGAATCACTTTTTCAGAGTGTTTTTCTTTCAAATTCCCAAACCCACCTTGCTTTTTGCCTTCTAAAACCCTGCCCTTTCTGTCATATTTCCTTTTCTGAGAGGTGCTTGTTCTTGGAGGAGGGCTGGGAGTTAGTTTCCCAAAAGACTCTCAAACTATCTCCCAGCAGAGGAGAAGGAGAGAAATTCAGGCCAGAAACCCAGGAGGAGCTCCGGGCAGGAGCCAGAAAGAGCAGTGACACACAATACAAAAGCCAGGATCACAATCACGAGTGAGAGATAAGCCCAGAATGAATAAGTGCAGAGGCAGGCTAGGGGTCAGGGGTCACTTTCTGAAAGGTTCAGTTCCAGCATTCATGCATTCACAGGGTGCCACGAGCTTGGAATGCTAAGGTTCATGTGGATCAGAGAAATCAGGACATATTTTGAAGAGTTAAAACTCTAATTGGAAAGTGGAGAACAGATAGTTTGTGCTTTTTTAACTCTATACATGTTTTATATAATCTTATCATGTGAAAGGTAAGAAGGACTTTTGAGATAATTTGGCTATGTCCTGTCTACTGTAATAGCCATTCACCACGTGTAGGTACTAAACATTTAGCTAGTGGAACTCAGATAAGTGCTAGATATACATTCAATTTTGATGATTTAGTTTGAGGACGATAAGGTCAAATATTTCTTAACGAATTCTTTACTTGATTACACATTGCACTTTGAGGACATATCAAGTTCAATACGATATATCCTTACATTTTTGTCACCTCTTTTTTGTTTTTGTTGTTATTTCTTTACGGCGAATCCTACAATTTTTATATGTCATAACTGGCTTGCATTGTATTTATAATGTGCACTGCTGCTCTTGACCAGGAGTTGATAAACATTTTTCACAAAGGGGAAGATAGCAAATATTGTAGGCTTTGCAGGTTGTATGGATCTCTGGCTTCACCATCCAACTGTGTTACTAGAGGGCTGAACCAAAATAGGCAATAGGTCAAACTTGGTGAGTGGGCTGTTAGGTGGTCATGCCCTGATTGGACCAATATCCTCGTTTTTGATGTGGGGCCATTGCTTCTTGAGGAGAAAGTGAGCTAAAGAATGCCAGAGTTTACTAGGTTTCCTTCTGGACTATCTCCTTTTCCAATAAATAGGCATGATAATAGGTGTCCCCTGTATAAAATCTTGCTGTAGGAGTGTTAACACCCATTGAAAGATGAGCTCATTGTGGCAATCTTTTACAAACATGTGCATTAATATTTTCTGCTCCCGATGTAAACCTGACTAGAAGAGGTGCAGATACTGCTGTTGGCAAGTTTGGTTTCTGCCTCTGTTCCCCTGGTCCGTGACACAGGTCTCACAAATACAGCTTATTAGAGTGCTCCAACTCTGACAGGAAAACAAGCCCTTGTGAGCCCACAGAACAGCTGTAACCTTAGGGAAGCTCAATTTGGATATGTCTGATAAATACAGAAAGGACAGAAGGGTTAATTTAACCTTGAGTCCACTGACAAGAATTACTTACTCTTCTTTGCCTGTGGTTTCACTTCCCAGCCTCAAGTCCTCTTACTCACCAGCACTAATGAGGGGATCACCCCGACACTATCTGGTCTGGCCTTGGGGACCACTCCTGAAGCCTGGGCGTGGATCAGCACTAGGGCAGGCAGTGATGCTCAGGAATGAGGACATTTCATGGTTTCCACAACCCCTCCTCTCTGCCATGTCCCTCTGTGGCATTGTATTTTGACCCCTCATTAGACCTGGTCTTCTACTCTCTCCTGATCATCTTAATACTCTGTCCTTTTGAAACTCAAGGTCTAATTGAGACTTGTTTCTAGCTGTTTATATCTGAAATATATTCTGAGACACTTGAAATATAAAAAAAGCTTACGGATGAATATAATGAAAGCCCATGTATTGCCCACCCTCTCGCACCCTCTGCCTCAAATAATCCCCATTGAGTGGACTGCTCATTATTTGCCCAAGTTTCATTTTTAACACACACACACACACACACACACATACACACACACATATATGATACATGTGTCTCTATTATATCCTACAGATTTAAATATTTTTCATAATTTGTCCCATAACATATATATTCTTTGTCTAATTCTTTTGTGTTACTTTGTTTTTTATTTTTTGCTTAAAATTATGTTTAAAAGATTTGATATAATGACACAGTGATTTGTTCTTGTTGCTAGTTTTTCATTGTGTTTATGCCTCAACTTACATGTTCATTGTCTTGTGGATGAGCATTCATTTGTCCAATTTTGCGATACAAATAATGTTACCTTGCATACATGTGTCACCCTTCTCAGTAGCTAGGTTATAGAGTTTCTGGTTTCTTCACTATGTACCTTTTTTGATTATTGAATGATGACAAATTGTTCTTCAATGTGATTGTACCAATGCACATCATATGAATATTCTTATTCTTCTATAGCTTCACTAATATAGTGTCATCAGACATAAAGTTTTAGTTGTGCTTCATCTAGTATATGTATGAAATGGTAGCATTTCATATTGTGCATTTTTCTAATTTATAGTGATTTTGGTCTTTTTGTTTTCCCTCCATTTAACTAGATTTCTTGTTGTTCTGTGAATTGCCTGTTCATGTATTTTGCACATTTTTCTTTGGGGCCTTGTGTCTCTTTAGGTAAAAGTTTTATACATTCTGAAAAGTTATCCTCACTTGGTTTTATGGTTTGAAAATATCTTCTTTCAAGTTTTGGCTGATCTTTTCCATTTTTCCTGGAGTCTTTTGACAAATACGAGTTTGCACCTTCATTGTGGGGAAAAACTCTAGTTGCATGTAGTGTGACATATAGAAGTTGTGCTCAGGGACAGACGTGTCTATAGCTACCCTCAGTCTTCAGCTCAGGAAAGCCTGATGCAGATAAAACAGCTGCACACAGAGTAGGAAAAGAAGGCAGTGTTCCTGCTTAGTGGGTTTCTAGGCACTTAATGTACTACTTTGAATCCCATGGTAATATTTGCAAAAAGCCTCAGTGTAGGATAGCTTAATTAAACATTACTTACAAGCATTTAATATTCATTACTTGGCTTCGATTGCTGTCTTTGTCCCCTCCTGTCTTGTCCCCCACTGGTGAGATCACTCCCCTCTCCTATTCCATGGGCCTAATTAGCCTAATGGCTGCTGCTTGCCTTGACCTTAAGTCTGTTAAAAAACAAAAAAATTAAAGGCTTTCTTTGGTTTGCCTGCCCCAATGGTCTTTGCATGTGGCAGTCCTAGTTCCTGAATTCCATATTTCTCTTTTCTCAAATGCGTGATCCCACTTGTGCTGCATGTACAATTACTGATGTGTGCTCGAAAAGGCTTGGCAGCCAAATCTTCACAAATGCAAGGGGGCTGGTGCCATGAGGAGAGGGAGGAGTTGGAGGAAATCTCTGAACCTTCCTGTGATGTGATGACTGACAGTGAAGACAGGCTCCAGGCTGGCAGGGGAGGGTGCATGCACAAAGCAGAGCCTGATCTTTCATGTTCTTTCTTCCCCTGTCTTGGGGCTTAATAGCGTTCTTGGATTCCCTCTAAGTGAGTTTCTACTGAAGCTTTTCTGAATCTTCTTGAGGGCCTGCTGGCTGCCAGTCTGTGTCTGCTGCCTCTGGTTCCCACCCCATGGAGGGGACCATGTGCCCACCAATACTCCAGTCATCAAGAGGGGAGGAAGCTATGTGAGGGGTTTGAACTTTGTTCTGGCTCAGAGCCTAATCTAGGCACATTTACAGAGCCCTTTTGGGTGGTATCTGCATGGCTGGGCATTGTGAGGATGCACTAGCTGGAATGCCAGAGAGCCAGGGACCAGAGAAGCATTTCAGGAACTGTACCGTTGGTCACCAGGGCACAGCAGCAAGAGAAGCTTTATCCACTTTGTCTTGGTGTGCTGGCATCCTTCAGCTCAAGGGACTGGTCCTGGTTGCAGGAATGAGGAATTGAGGGAGACTGAGCATACAGGGATATTTCAGATGTGCCATAAAAGGGAGAAGATCCAATTCTTCAAAGGGGTGATGGCGTTCTAGGAGGTGTGGAAGGGAGGTGCCAAGTGCTTGCTGCGTGTGGAGACAGTGCTTCACTCCAGCATATGGAGCTCAGAGAGGAAGCTGGAGGGTTCTGGGCCTGGGGAGGGAGCGGTGAGAAGAGGAGATGAGAAGGCAGTTTGGATCCAGGTGGCGAAATTCTTGGGGCTTGTGCTAGGGAGCTTGGTCTTTGAGTTGGGAATACTTTAAACTGGGAACATATTTAAGGTTTGCATAAACAGCATTTTGTAGTCTGATGTGTGCTGGAGGGGAGAAGGGTGAATCCAAGAGAAGGAAAAAGACAAAATACAGGGGGGAGTGGGACTGGAGCGAGCTGCTGGGAAGCACGTGGAGATGGGGACCCAAAACTCAGTTGCATGGAAATCAGGATCTACAGAAAAGGGTGACTAACAGGGCAGGGCAGGGATCTAAGTGGATCATGAGCCACGCTGCAGCTCCCTTGGGCAGGAGGGATGGGCTGAGACCAGCTGTGGTCAAAGGTTATGCAGAGCCAGCTCAGAGAGGGGTTGGCTTCAGGTACCAGGTCTAAGGAGACAAAGCAAACTTAACCCTGACCCATGCTTCTATCAGTATGCAAAGGATTAGACTTTAGGGGGCAGGACAAGCCACAGAGTTCTAGTCAGCGAGTGGGGACATCAGGACCCTAGCCAGGGTTCAGGCTAGACTTCAGAACTAGTAAAGAGCACTTGCTTCTGATTCACACTGTCCCTAGTCTCTGCTGCTCAAGAAGGGGGCTTGCCCATCTGTTGTTTCTCAATGTATCCAAAGGCCAAGTTCACCTCAAGGCACCCAAGCCTAGATTGAAACCACAGAAGATTCCTAGAGCCCACACACAGGCAGAAGGTGATGTCTGTTTTCCAAATTTCTTTGCAACTGTTTCTCATTGTTTGAGATCCTACACTGGGCCCATCCTTGGGGTCAATGGTTAATGTTGGTGTCACCCCAACAGAGTTGAAGTTAGAAGATCGAAGAGCAGCCTGGGGGGCATGGTTGAGTGAGTAGGGATGGTTGCCCCCAGAGCACAGTTACTGAAAGGCAGAATAGAAACCAAGATCACAGTCTTTCAAGTTCTATTCCTACAAGTCTGTCTATCAGAACCAAAATTTTCTCAGTTCCTCTCAGGTCTCAAATACTTGGACCAAGAGCTGTTTCTTTCTGTGATATGCAGACCTGGGGCCAAGTCATATATCCAAGGGCATTTTTTTCTTGTGGTGAGGTCTCAGAGGCTGGGCAGATTTCATGTGGCATAGACTAGTGGTAGAGGCAGGTGCTCCGGAGCCAATCTTGGCTTTGTTACTTACAAGCCATGTGTCCTTCAGCAAGGTACTTAGATTCTATGCTTCAATTTTCCTGTATTATGGGTAAGGATGCATATGTCCTTGACCACACTGGTTAAAATAAAGCCAGTTGCTCTAGTGTGATTATTAATGGTGTCCTCTTTCCCACTCAAAAGTCTCTTGGTGGGAATGATAAACTCTATGGTTGGTTACTTTAAATATGGAGTAATAATAGTACCTATCTAACATGGTTATAAAAATTAAACATATGACAACTCTTAGGTTAGTGTTTATTAATAAGCATCTGTTACTAGTTATATCTTGGATATTGAAGTAGTTTTCCTAGGGTTGTTGGAGTAGTTTGCTACAAATTGAGGGCTCAAAACAACAGAGATTTATTCATTTTCTTGGCTTCTGGTGGTATCATGCCAGTGTCTGCCCTGTCTTTGTGGTTGTTTTCCCATTGTGTGTGTCTCTGACCAAATACTCCTCTCCTCCACCCTAGCCCCAGTTTTCATTTTCATTAGTGCGTAGTTGCAGGACATACCGATTACACGCTCCTCACAGGGAGTTGGTATGTGGACATAACACATCTTAATTCTTTTCTCACCCCCTCACCTTTGCCCATCTCCCCTCCATCTCTTAATCTCCTTCCCATTTGCAAAAGATCTATCTCCTTATTTCCTATTGTCCTCCTTTTATTTTGCTCTTTCTTTATATTTTGGGTTTCTCATAGGAGAGAAACCAAGCCACTTTTAAATTCATCTGTCTGAGTCTCTGTTTTTCTCTTCTTCTAAGGGTACCTGGTCATTGGAGCAGGGCCCACTTAATCCAGTATGACTTTGTGATTAGTTCTGCAAAGACTCTGTTTCCAAATAAGCACATTCACAGATTCCATGTGGATGCTAATTTTGGGGGGATGCATTATGCAGCTCTGTAGAGATAGAGCTCTCATTTCTCAATTACATTTTAATCTATCTGACTTTTATACCCAGTACAAAACTTCTTGTTGCACAGTGGGCAGGTGATTGTCCGTTGATGGATGCAGTGTTGCTAAAAGATAGCCTGTGGTGGTTTATTGTGAAGCAGTGCTGGGACAATGGAATTTGGAAAAATGGGAAAGCATGCAAGCTAATTTCTTCTTGTCATCTTTCCCTTGACTCAAAGGAGAACTTGAGGTTCTAGGCGCTGTCAGTCTTACTGCTTGTTCACCCTTTGGCTAATCTTTAGAAAAAAATATAAAAGGGAAAGAAATCTTCAAATCATTCTAAAAAATATTCGCCCACACAAATCAACAACCACACACACAAAACCTAACAGAAAGCCCCCTCGGCACATCAAGGAGATGCTGGTACCCAAAGCTGAAATAGCTTTTCCATAATGTAGCAAAATATATTAAATTCAACAGACATCAAAAGAACTTCGGGAGCAATTGCTGAATTTCCAAAGTAAACAGGGCTTTCAAAAGAAGCAAAAAGAGCGCTGGGATTGTGGGGGCGGGCGTGCATTTTGAGGGGGTAAAGCATGGAATCCCCCAGCTCTTGATCAAAGGGTGGATTCGTTAGCTTGGTAATAAGTAAAGCCTTGGAAATAGTTTTTGATCCAAGCTGCCCCAGGTACAGGTAGGAACTGCAAATGACACATCTGTCTCCAGATAAGGGAGGCTGGTGGTTCTGTCTCCAGCTTTACATTTGGCAGGTTATTCAGAACGAGGAAGTAATTCCAGACAAAAGGGATCCGGATAAGTAAACGACAGCCTCATGTAGGCTGTAAAGCAGCAGAGGCCTTTGTGTCTGGAATAGACGAGTGACAATTCCGGAACCCTCAATGTTAGAGACATTGCATTTTAAAATTCAAAGGATGGTGTGCACGCGTGTGTGCGCGTGTGTGCATGTGTGCGCGCACGTGTGTGTATGAAGGATGTTTGCCAGAAAGAAGGGAAGGATGCTCCCATGGGATGAAAAACTGCCCACATCCAGTTCTGCAGGATCCATTCGTTCCTCCCAAGGATGTTGAGTAAGCTTATGGTGGAGTTATTTGAGATCACTGAACTATAGAATCCTTGGAGGCTGGGAGTCATTGAAATTCCCCCTAATAATTCAAATATATAAAACAGAGTGTTGAGTGACTTTGCCAGCATCACACATATTCATTAAATCACATTCCTTCTTTAACTAGCTAAACTTTTACTTATGTAGTCATTCCTGGCATTTCTAAGAGATTGGTTCCAGGACTCCCTCAGATATCAACACCCAAGAACACTCAGGACTCTTATATCAAATGGCATAGATTTTGCCTATAACCTATGCATGTCTTCCTCCTTTATATTTAAATCATCTCCAGGTGACTTATAATATCTAATGCAATCTAAATGCTATGTAAATAGTCGTCATACTGTATTATTTGAGAAATAATGACAGAAATCTTTATATGTTCAGTACAGAGGCATTTTTCGAATATTTTCAGTCTGTGTTTGGTATGCTGAATCTACAGGTGCAGAATCCGTGGTGCAGAAGTTAGACTGCACGTTTAGCTACTTGAGAAGTAAGAGGTCTTTCTCCAGCAATCCTATATTACATCCAAAACTTCCAGTACAATGGTTGCCAAACTACTCTCCTGGTCAGATTTAGGGTGGTTTTAAAACCATAGGTCCCCATGATAAATAAATGCATGGGAAGGTATTTGTATAGAAATACACTTTTTTTTTCTCTTGGGTAAGTACCTAGGAGTGGAGTGACCAGGTCAATTGGTAGGCAGGCGTAGGCTTTCTTTTTTGAGAAGCTTCCAAACTGTTTTCCAAAGTGGCTGTACCATATTCTCTTCCAATCAGCAATATAGAAGCGTTCCAGCCACTTCACATTCTCATCAATTCTTGATATGCTTAGGTTTTAAAATTTTAGCCATTCTAATACTGTGTAGATATATCTCGCTGTGGTTTTAATTTGAATGCCTGTATTAGTTAGAGTTTTCTAGAGGGGCAGGATCAATATGAAGTATATGTACAATTACACAAAAGAATTTGTTAGGTATGTTTATAAGATCAGAGGCAGAAGAAATTCAAAATGGCGGTTAGGGCCCTGGAGACCCAGAGGGTCCAGTAGCAGTTGAAAGTGGAAGGTCTGGAAGCTCTCTGGTGTGAGTCTGAGTTGGAAGGCTAAAGGATCTGCACTGGAATGCTGGCGTTTGTGCTGGAAGGTTGAAGAAACTGCAGCCTATTGTCCAAAGGCAGTTGGAAGACTGGAGTACTCCCAAAGTAGTGGGACACTTCCTTCTTTTTCCCCTTTTTATTCTATCCAAGCTACAAGCCTATTGGTTGGTGTCACCCGCATCTGGGGTGGATCCTCTTCTTTCAGTTTGCTGGCCTAAGTGCCAATCATTCACAGACACACCCAGGATTTACTAATCTGCTAGGCCGTGCTTTCTCAAGTCAGACTGATATATCACAATTAGCAATCACAATGTCTCTGATGACTAATGGTGGTAGCACGATTATTTGCCATCTGTGTATCTTTTTTTTTTTTTGGGGTGAATGTGTTCAAACATTTTCCCAATTTTTCAATTAGGTTTCTTGTTTTCTTCATATGAAGGTTTGAGAGTTTGAATGGGAATGTTCATAGAAAAAAATTTTTTTGGTAATAGCCTCAAACAAAAAATAACCCACATATTAAACAACAGGTAAATGGAAAATAAATTGTGGCATTCCTAGGAGGTAACCTACTTAGCAATAAAAGAATGTAGTACATTGGTACATAAAAACGTGTATGAGTTTCACAATAATCATGCCAAATGACAGAAGTCAGATAAGAAAGATACCTATGGTATGAATCCATACATGTAGGCATTTTTGAAAATGCAGACTAATCTTTAGAGACACAAAATAGGTCATTGCAGCCTGATGGAGTGGGGGATGAGAGGAGGAAAGGGCAGAGGAGAAAGATTCCAAAGGGTTATGAGGAAACTTTGGGGGTGATGCAGACATTTACTGGCTGGATGTTGTTGGCACTTTTGTGAGTGTATGCATATATTAAAAGTTGCCACCATTTTCACCTTAAACATGTTTAGTTTGGGCATCAGGAAAAAAAATCTAGACTTGAATTCATGCACAATTTATAGTCATGTGTCTGAAAATAAAAGCAAAAACTAAATAACCTCTCCACATCGTAGTTTCCTTCACCTGTAACAAATGGGGTGATAATCAGAAAAGTATCTTCCCAGTATGCATGTGAGGAAACCAAATAAACAAATAGAAGTACCTGGCACCAAGTAGATCTCGACAGATAAATGTGTATTCATTTGATTCACATTTTCCCCCAAATGCCCCAAATAGAAGTGGTTGGGTCTGAAAAGGAAGCTGGGAGGAAGCTCTGGAGTGTGTGTCTTTGTGTGTATGCATGTGTGTGCACACTGGGCCCTGCACGAGATTAGCTCTTATTAGTCATGGGTTTGCTTGAAGGGCCCAGGGGACTTTGGGGAGGGGAATTAGCTTTACTATCCACATTCACCTACTTCATAAATTCCCCACCTAAATGCATTAAGGAACCACCCCAACTCCCATGAGGGACTGCGGTGATGAATGTTTATCTTCTTTCTGCATCAGGGATGCAGGCAGGCGGTTTCTTTCCTTTCCTGCTGTCCTTTATTGTACTGTTAGCAGGCTCAGATCTGGGAGCCAAGACCGAAGGGAGGCAGCCAAAGTGGGTGTCTTTCTTTCCTTCCAGCCTCTTACGCCCCTTTTGTGAGCTCTGTGCCTTCACCCCATTGTCCTGTGAGCGCCAAAGACTCCAGGTGCATGTGCGTGCTCGCGGGGGGGCGTGCGACACACTAGCACACACACACACCCACCCTTGCACATACGCGCTTCCTGCAGTCAGAGACCGGTGACGAATTGCGGCGTTTGAAAGTCTCTTATCGCGGTTGTGCACATGTGCTCAGATGTGTGAGCCTGCCCGAGTGTAGGGAGGAGGCCGTGGGGAGCCTGGAGGAGAAAATAGAGCTCCTGGCTCCCCCAGCCCCTGTCCTCTTTGTCTAGATGAAATTTCAGATGCTGCTGGTTGTCTTGTCAGCAAGTCTTTTGCAAAATAAATGGAAGTAATATTAAAGAAAGAAGCTGATTTGTTCAGTATTTAGCCCAGGGAGAAGATGTATACAAACGCAGATGAAATGACTGCGCCTTCAGGTTGATGTGACTCCCGGTTTGACAGACATGGGAAGAAGCTAAGGAGAAGAAATGCCTAAGTTGCATGCCTACTGTGTGCTGAGTTCCTTACTGTGTGCCTGTGTGAAGTGAGGCATCTCCTGTGTCAGTAGGTAGGTGCTCAGTGAATGCTGCTAGCCTTGATGTGAGTTAATCTTGGGGAGTCCACCTGGTCTTACAATTCACATAGGCCTGCTATGAAAAACCAGTGAGACTGGGTCACAGTGTGCTGAAAAGCAACATCTGGAATTTAGAGAACACGGGACTTTCCCGGTAAATCACATTACTTCTTTCCTTCTTCGTTTTAAAAACTTGTTTACTGGCTCCATTAAAGACACACTCTGCTTACTATTAGGCTGCTGGCTACGCTAACAGAATTAAAAGGAAAAAAGAAACCCTGTAGACAATGAAATAAGTTCTTCTGTCCTGGAAACAGCTCTGTAAACGGGATGCATCATTTCCCCAAAGACAAACGCAGGGATTAGGCAGAGGGCAGTTGCCACCCATCCTTCCACTGCCTTCTTTGTTGGGGGTGGGGAATGTGGAGCATTGGCCTTTCTGGAATTTTCCATCCTTGTGCAACAGTGCTGTCCTGTTTTCCTAGCTTGCCAGTGCATTTACTTCTCCAAGCCATTACTCTTTAGCCCTTGGCATTATTCAAGTACATGCCATTTTCTCTCTTTGGTCTCCAGATAGTCTCCCAACAGACATAAACCCTGTAGACATTAAAACAACATTTTTAAACGTGGTTGCTAATTCACCTTATTAAAGGTATTGGTTGTTACTCATTTTGCCTTGGGTACCCTTGCTCCTGAAGGCCTGGCCACTCTCCGTGGGACTGGCAGTCTAGGTCAAAGTAGGAAAAGAGGATTACACATTGGATCTTTGCTTTCTTATCTATTGACATAAGTAATGTTTTGTTCCCAGATCACTGGAGTAGTCCTTTCTTTGGTTCTTTAGGAAAGACTATTTTATTATTATTTAAGAATAGCAGTAGCATCAATAATATTAATAAAATCTTTCCCAAATACATACAGGATTTGCTGAGTTCCCACTGAACAGCCACAGGCATCTCACATTTCAACTTGTCCAAATTTTGCTGCTTTCTTTGTTACTCCTTTCTCTTGACGTTCTGCTGACTCAGTATTTGTCACCATCCTTGACCTGCATGTTCAAGAAAGGCACCTTAGAGTTACCCTAGATGCTGTACTGATCTCCACATCCAAGTAATTTCCCAACAAACTCATTTCTTTCTCTGTTTTTTTTACAGTTTGTCCATTTTTATCCTTCTCATAAACCCAAGCTGTTAATCTCAAACCGAGTTGCTGCATCTGGGTAGGACACAAAGCTCAGCAGTCACAGAAAAGCTAAAAGTTCTAGACGTGTGTTCCTAGGGTCTGACCCTTCTAAATGGGCTCCTATCACTTATTTCTGGGCAATCAGATATTCCAATTTGGGACTTGGAATTTGGAGTGGGGGCTGCAAAGCAACAGGGACACTTGGCACTTGATTTCAGTACCTGCTGCAGCTATAGCAGGAACAAATTCAGGCACGTAGGGAGCAGGGGGAGTCATGGGCACACGGTATTCAGCTAGCAGCAGTGAAGCCCGTGTGGTTGTATCTGGGAGGGGGTGGCTTCCTCACCTTCTTGCATCCTATCCATTTCTTATGTCAATTCTATGAGCTACTCAGTAGCATTACAATTTTTTGTTGTTGTTGTGTAAGTTAACTGGGGTGATTTCTGTTGCTTGCAATCTAAAAACCTGACTAGGACATGCTCCTGCGTAGTGGGCCTAAGTGTGTTTAAGACATTGCTCAAAGTATTCTGCTTACAGAAATGAAGAGTGAAGCACCCTCCGAGGCCCTTGGCACTGCAAAGTCATTTGGGAACATCGCTGGGCGATGCTGATGTGGACTTGCCACTATATTGGCCTCTCCTCCCAAGCTAATCATAGTCAAAGGAAAGCTCAGAAACACGAACATTTAATGCATTTAGGGAAGAAAGAAAGCCTGCTTGCAGAAAAAGTTTTAAAAGGAATCCAATAAAAATCATGCAAACATTTCAAAGGAAAAGGTGCGCAAGATTTAAAAAGTTACCAAGGCAATAATCTGTTCCTGGTGAACAAATGACCATTTTTGTCAGGTGAATGCCCCATTTTCCTAGATCATGACACATCCCTAGTTAATCAAATCTGAAAAGTCAGGGACACAGCAATCCTTATTAGGGAGCCAGTAACTTAGAGGAAGGTCCAAGGATTCCTTGACTTTTGAAACTAGAGCCAGACAGGGAAGCCCTATGTTTGTTCTGTTCCATGTGTAAGTCAGTGGAGCCAATTCTTACTGTCCACAGCAGTGCCCTTCTGCAAAGTTGCTGCAAACACTGATGTAGTGAATACTCAGCCATTACTCCGAGGGAAAGTGCAGGGTTAGATTCCTGAGAGCCTCTGGTCACTATGCTTTTTTCAGTCAATCAACCAGGAACCTTGTGGAAAATGAGACCATATGAAAAATGTAGCATTAAATGTTCATGGACCTTGAAAGGACACTCATTCACCACATAGACCCCACAGCAAGAAGTGCAGCTCTTTGCTATCTAGTTGGACTCAGCAGGGAGTGCACAGGCCAGCCATTCAATTCTTTCACTACTCTGCACACATCCAAGCAGTGCTTTGATGATTTTGGGGTTACAGATACATTTGAGTGAGTATAGCACCTGTGAATGACTGTATGTATGTATGTACTTTGCAGGGCTATTGTTACCAATGGTGGGACATGAAAAAGTAGAAACTAGTTTAGACTAGATGAAATGTGTATCCCGCTCTGTAATGGCTGAATGACAATTTTAGTGTTTCCTTAAGCCCTTCCTGTGACAAAATAGCTGCCCCTCAGGGCCAGAGGTTCTCAAAGCAGTGTTCAGGGGCTCTGGGTTTTTCATAAGATCTAAGCTGCTGCCATACTGCTAGGATACTGTTTCCCCCTCCTTGTCTGGAGGTTGCTGGAGGCTGTGGGGGCTATGATGATACCACTGCTCTGCTAGACCAGTTCATCCAATAAAAATAAATACATAACTGAAGTCCTCAATGATTTGTCTTGAGAGCAGAATTATTTGTAGTCTCTGCTGTGGGAAAGGTATTTTTTTCCAGCCTTTGCCCCCTCCCAACCTCCTCGTCTGCCTGTTTTGACTCTCTGTGATTTTGCAATTTTTGCACCCTGATTTCTAACCTGTCTGCATTCTGACCTGCCTCTTGCCCTTTAACCCCTTCTCTGGGACATGCTCCCAATTAGCTCATGTCTACCCCTCCTGGCAGCTATGGCTGTGGGGAAGGGGTAACTTTCTTTCCTGACTTCCTGACTCCTCTCCAGTACCGACAGGTGCCTCACTGAGGCCCTGAGGGTAGCATCCTTGTTAGGCGAAGCCGGCATCTGGGAGTTCTCAGGAACTAGGTGACCTTGGAGGGTGACACCTGTACCCTCACTCTTTTTCCATCTCTGGGTTAACCAGGTGAACTGTTACCGTGGGAAGGAGCCTCCCCAGACTGATAACCAAGTCCTCTGCATCCCCTCCTCCTCCCTTGCTTTCTCTTTCCATTTCCTTTCCTGTCTGTCCTCGTTCTCACTCGGCTTTATCCAAATAGGCAGCCCAGTGGATTTGTATCAATAAGAAGCAATCAGGAGCAGTCATAATACTTGCAATCAATATATAATTGCATCAGGGCTATTCCATTACCTCGGGCCTCCATGCACTGATTACCACCGAGGCTTTGTGATTCCTGCAGTCTTTTCCAGCTCTGCTTTGGTCTGCAGTGGAGGGGTTTGTGAGAGGCTTGCCAGGCTGTGGATGGGTAGACCCCTGCAGGCCTGGGTGAGTCAGAGCTCAGGAAATCAGACAGATCCGAGAGTCTGGTGGCTGAGAACAGGTGACTCCCTCGGAGACCTGGAATCAAGCAGCTGGATCAAAAATCCAGAGTCCAGAGGGAGACAGCATGGAGGGGCTCCCTGAGCAGAGGGCTCAGTGGCCTTTGCCCCATCCCTCACCGACTGAGGTCTAATTCATGTACTTTCAGTACAGACAGTGCATTCTCAAACGTGACCTCGCAGGAACCTTGCAGCTAATTATGAGCGAGCTGTACAGACACGGTGAATCCTGAGAAGAGAGTGGGGGCTTGAGAAGCCCCCATCAAGACTGAAATTGAAGTCTGAATTTCAAGTTGGATCCAAGGTTTAGTGTGCTTTCTACTGTACCAGTGGCAAATTTTTGATTACCCCCTGAAGACTCACAGGCTGGAAAGCTTGGTCCCCGATGTAATGCATGGAGAGGTGATGGGGATCTTCAAAAGGTGGAGCCTAGAGGAGACACTACCCTCCTGAGTGGGTTAATGTCTCATGGAGAGACTGGGTCCTCTCTAGACTGGATGAGGTCTCTTGGGAGTGACTTAGGTGTCTTGGATGGGATTAGTTATTATGAGAGTAGGTTGTAATAAAGCATTCTCTTTCTACTCCCTTTACCACACATGACGCCAACTACATGTGGCTGCCTATTTGCAGATAGAACTGAGCCAAATTACACCTTTTTTCTTTATAACAAACATACTCAGTCTCAGGCATTATGCCACAGCAAAACTAAACTCACTACAACACCCTGGAAAACAGATGAACAAACAAAACTTCCACTTCCTCTGTGTAGACTTCCACAGACATAGTTTCATTTGGTATTTTCAGTGGTCCTATGAGAAAACACAGGACATTATGCCCACCTAATGTATGTGAAAAGTGAAATTCAGATCAGGGCAGGCAACTTTCCCTGTTTTCCTGGGACTAAGGGAGTGTTTATGGGATTCTTAGTGCTAACTGGAAAAGTCCCAAGACAAACTGGCTTCATTAGTCCAGGCACAGCTCTGTTAATTCATCATGATGACTGAGGGACTGGATTCCTTTCCCAGTTCACCAAACCCCTCCAGCAAACTGCCAGTGCACTCATTACCCGTCTATGAGGACTAGTACAGTAATAACAGACAATGGCTGTGATTTGGTGAGCACTTATGGTGTGCAGTGTCATGTTACACATTTAATAATGGACAGCACTTATATAGCACTTACTGGCTACCACGCCTGGTTCTGAGCACTTTATAAAGAGTAACTCGTTTACTTTGTATTTGACTTTTACTCAAAGGAGAGGCTGAGTATGTTCTCCCGGATGAGCCAGCTCATGAGGGGTGAAATAGGATATAGTCATCTGCTCTGGAGTCCACCCTAGTTTCTATTGCCTCTCTAACCTTGGCTAACTATTCAAACAACAGCAGGCATTACCAGTGTCATGTTATAGAGAATACAATGGAGGCAGAAGCAAATTCTTTTTACATGAATGAGAAAAGGAAAAATAATGGGGAGATGTGGTAAACATGAGCTTTATGAGCCTACTGATGGAGTAACATGGTATGCTGATTTACGGTCACCTTTTTGAAGAAGTGGTAAAAGTTTGCTCCAGTCCCTGTATGCCCATGTTTATTGGGGTACTATTCACAATGGTGAAATTGTGGAATCAGCCCAGAAGCCAGTCAACAGAGGAGTGAATAAAGAAGATGGGGTGTTATACATATCACTCAGAAGGGAAATAGGTGGAACTGGAGATCACCCTGTAAGTGAATAAGTCAGGTGAAAAGGCAGGTGTCATATGTTTTCTCTCATATATGGAATCTAAGGGAGGAAAAGATGATATGAAAGTGAAAGGAGTCTATTACAGAAGGGGAAAGGGAAGGGGAAAAAAAGGAAAGACAGAGGTGAGAGGGGTAAGACCAGGTAATAGGGAGAGTGAATATGATCACAGAATGTTATATGCAAATATGAAAATGTCACAAGAAATCCCATTCGTTTGTATGACTAATATGCACATATTCATGTGGATTATATTAGTAATTATAATAAAAATGTCAAAAACACTCTAAACTCATGATCAAAGTACCGTACAGTAAACACATAAGCTAGTACTGTAGTTGTAATTATTACCAAGTACAATGTGCTATATCCATGTACAGCTGTGTGCACTGTCCTTTCCTGCAAGTTGCAGTCCAGTAGGTTTGATCCCATCAATGTTACCTCAAGCCCTGTGCATTATACTATGAGACTGTCACGTCATGAGCAGTCAAAATTTTTCAGCTCCATTATATCTTATGCGATTCCCACCGTGTGTATGATCAGTCATTTACTGAGATGTTTTTATGCAGCACGTAACTGAACATCAGTGTTTTGAGGATGACGTTATGTTTTATGTGCAGCAGTCACGCCAGTGCCCAGCGTATTTGATGTTGTTGTCAAGAGCATGAATAAGTAAAGGCTCTTAGTTTGCCCCAAACTGAAGACACAGAGGCTGCTGGGCCCAGGTAGGCCTTCACCTGTGGATTGTTAAGGAGCTCCTGGGGTGGGCAAGGGGGCTGTGAAAGCAGGGGGTCTCGATGAAAGAATTAGAGCAGATGTCATGCTCCCATTTCACAGGGCAATGTACCACAGCCTAGGGAGGTTAAGGCTTGTCTGAGGTTGCACAGCTAGTTAGTGAAAGACCCGGGGCTATGTGTCAGTCCTGCTCTGCTGGCAGAGCCTCCCCATTAGCTCAGAAACTGCCGTCTTCCCATGCTCTGGGCTCATTACCTGGCCCTGCGTAGAGGCCACCTTGATCAGGAATGAGGGCTCATGTCTGATCTTCAGTTTGTATCATGTAGGGCATCCTGCCCGAGACTTTGCTGGTGGTTAGGCAACATCCTCATTACATTCTGGCTTGTATTTATGTCATAGGCACCTGTCACCATGTCACCCGGGCACCTTGATCACCTATTTAGCTGTCATATCACACGCTTAGGGGCTGACAGTTTGCCATTTTTACAGAGCACACCATTCTTCACTGTGAGTCTGTGATCCTAACCCTAGTCTTTGTACTCTTTTCCTCAGACCTCTATACCTGGGCTGTCTATCATCAGCAAGTCCAGCCCTGCCCTCAAAGAGGGATGGAGAGATGAGACAAGGGTGAAAATGAAGTGGGACAGGACAGAGCTTTGTGGACAATGTTGGCTGCAGGCGCTGCGTGAAGTGGGGACTGAGAGGTGGCAGCAGCTGCCACTGGCCGTGGCTGGGAGAGAGGCTGCGGCAGCTCCTGGGTGCTCCAGCGTGGTAGGACTTAGGAGCTGTTGCACATGACCTGCTGTCTTTGCATTTGCAACGAGAGGAGTTCCTTCTCCAGGAAAGAGAAAAAGCTGGGAGGGGACCACTCCAGTCACTATACTCAGGCACAGTTGGTTTATGTGCTGGTTTGTTTCCTAAATGCATTTATTCATTCACTCACTCCATTCATTCACTCATTTATCTATTCCTTCAACATTGAATGAGTAATGATTAATAAGGTGTCTATTTAGTAACCAGGAACTAGAAAAAATGTTTTTGGCTTCAGTTGGGGACTTAGAATGGAGATTGGAAAACTTTAATTGTGTGTGTGTGTGTGTGTGTGTGTGTGTGTGTGCGCCCATAGTTTGATAGCATGAAATTCTTCCAGTAGGTCTCAGAACATGATCAGCAAGCTGTACAACCCTAGGTTTCAGAGAACACATGCACATGAGCCCCAGGATCCCTCGCTTTGCTCACCAAGTTGACTGGTGAATTTTCAGAAGGATGCTGCTGGGGGGAATTGGGTGGACCCTGAGGAACTTCCCTGGTTATCTGCTAGGACTCTGGGAACCCCCACCTCCCTAGTCTGGGGGCCCTGGAAGCTGTGGTAGGTGCTGTGCACCTGCATTGCAGTCCTCCATTGAAGAGGAGACCTTGATAGAGGCTCAGTGCGGACTGCTTGAGGCACAGCTGTTCAGTGCTGCAGAGCCCTGGTTCTGTCCAGGGTGCTGGTGCACACCGTGGCAGGACCTGTGTCAGAAGATTCCTGACCTCTCGCTAAGTGTGGCCTGTGAGTTGCTCTGCTAAGCACTTTTAGGACAAGAAAGGCTGAGCTTCACCATGTGAAAATTGGACAAATCACATGCTCTCCCCGGGAGCCACCCTGATTCAGGTGTCTTATATCATATTTGGAAATAAATAACAGAAGGGAAAATGCTATTAAGGATCCAAGGAAAAAGACAAAGGAGATAGAAACAATAAGAAAGAAAGTAGGTTGAGATGGAAACAGATTGAAAAAGAGATGGCTAAAATACAAATGATATTGAAGGGTACCTAAATACAATGGAATAAATAAAATTCAAATGGAAGGCATCTCTGCTAAAACTGAAGTCATCCATGAGAAGAATAAATCTCATATTCAAAGGGAAAAGAATAAAAAGATGAAAGTGATGATGAGATAATAGATATGGAGAAGAGAGAAGGAAATCCAATCTAGAAATCAGAGGTATTGCTGAGGAGTAAACCAGAACAATTTATATGGAAAAACAATCAAAGTCATAAATGAAGAAATGTGTGCTATAAAATACCCTAAATAGGTAGACCAGATATATTTAAAGAAAACTGCCCTTATCTGTGGCCTGGCTAAATTTTTAAATTAAAAGTTGAAGTATTATAGGCACCATGGGGAAAAATCGAAACAGGTTTCAATGTGTAATCACAAAATTTAAAACAAAAATGTCTTCCAACTTCTCTGCAAATATCCAACAATAGGGCAGTTCTGGGCACAGAGAAGGCTCTTGTCCATCAGACCACTTTATGTCCTCACTGAAATGCAGGGAAACAATTTTCCAGCCCCTCTGCTAGAAGCCAGTCATGTGAACAGTTCTGTCTGATAGACTGTGATGTGCTACTTTCAGCCTAGCTTCTGAGAACTGCTGTGAAATCTGTTATTGCCCTTCTCTTTCCTTTCTCTTTCTCTGCTCATTGATCAGCCAAATTCAGGGGACTCATTGGAGGCTCCCTAAAGAACAAGAGAAAGAGCCTGGGTCCTGAACCATATCCTGAAAGGCTGCCTCTTCATCCCCAAATGGACCGTGACAAGGGGAAGCCGCTGCCACTCTGTTGCTGTTTGTTATGGCCTTTAGCCCACTCTAAATAAAAGGATGCAGAGTTTTTAGAGGAGACATTTATTCAAGTTCATTTGATTTTAAATTTAATCAGGATGTGATTGAGGTTGTAAACAGAAGAGAAATTTAACATAAGAAATCTAGGAGTTCAGAATATGTAATAGGCCTATTTCCTTTCTGAAAAAAGAATGTAAGGATGTATTCCAGTTGATAGAGATGTGTGTCAAAATAAAGAATTTAAGCATGTGGAGATTCTCCATGAATGAGCTTGACAAAGGAAATAGAACAATAAGAAAGAAAGTAGGTAGGATCTGCTAGGAATTGAGATCACTTAAGCATGGAATAAATTCTAAATAATTCTTGTTAAAATGGCTATAGAGTAGAATGGAAAATAAAAAGTCATTCTCAAAATGGAGAAAGCCCAATAGAAGTTGGCTCTAATATCCTATTCTATTTCAACAAAAACAATGAAATGGGTAAAGAAAGAATATAAATTAAAAGCATTCTAACCACTTCATCTACAGGGGGAAGTACGTGTTTTATTTTTGACACTGATTCTTCGAAAAATAAAGTTCAACAACTACTTTCTAAGATTTAAAAGAGCCACCCAAAGCGTTTAAAGTATGTTTTATTCCATCCAAGTTATTAGAGGGAAAAATTCATGGTTTCTTTCATAAGTAGAAATTGAAAAATATAATTATAAGCCAGGAACACATTAATAAAGAAATAAGAAAAATTGAGGAAACCCCATCGCCAGAAATAATCAAGTGAAATGATGGTATGAAGTCCAGATATGTAATTTGTAACAATAAATGAGTGGGGAACTGGGGACGTAGCTCAGTGGTTCAATTCCTGATACAAAAATAAATAAATGAGTGGGTCAACCTTCTTTAATATACAGCGAGCCTGGCTTGGTCAAATAATAAATGTCAACCATGTGATATTTACAAAAAATAAATCTAATACTCAGATGAGTGATTCACAGGGAAAGATGAAAGGAAACGGCCTAGTGACAGACATCAGGAAATGACACGCAAAATATAAAGTGAAAATATTAACATAACAGTATTCATGTACAACAATAAAATGTGAAGCGCAGAGAATTATGTCATATTGATGAAACATACAATGCAGAATAAATATGTAGTATATTGGACCTTGACTTACGAACTCAAGCAGTTCCCAAGGCTGGTTGTAACTCAAGTTGATTATAAGTCAATATAGCTGAGATCTGGATGTTTACCTGGGTATGCACTACAGGTGACAAGAGGTAGATGAATGTCAGGCTGGTTGTAACTTGACGGCCCACCATACACATAACCAAATAGCAAATGAAGCCACATAACTGAGTATTGTAATATTTAAAGCAAATGCAAAAATAAAATATATGTGTGGAACATTAACATAGGCAAAGGAAACAACAACAACAAAAAGAATGAAGGCATGGGGTACATGGAAATGGAACCAATAAATATTTTTGAATAAAAATGTGTAAGCTATAAATCTATGAGCAGACTGTAAGTCTTTCTTTCTACCATTCTTTGAATAGTGCTAAAAGGAAAAGCTCAGTATAGAAAATCAGTATATGGAAGACATCCACTATCATGAATACGAAATAGATAAAAACAACAAAGTTTATGGTAATAATAAAGGATTATAATAAGGTAGACCTGAGATTTTAGAAACTAAAAATTACTCAGCTTAATAATTGTTGGGTCAGAAAAGAAATATATTACTTATAAAATAACAAAAATAGGAATTGTTTATGTAAAAAGCTTAAGGGTACAGTCAAAGTTGTACAAAAGGGTACATTCATAGGCTAAAATGTTTTTATTATTAAATAGAAATAAAATAAATTATTTAATCAAAACATTCTAATAAACAATAGAAATAAGCTAAACACTTAGATAAGAAAAAAACAATCCCCAGAGGAACTATTCTTTACTTAGGATAGCAGCAGGGAGACCTAGAAAGCTTACTAGAAAAAAAAGAGAAAAACCTATATAAAATTAAATATTACAAAGCCAATGTAACTGTAAATACTGATACTATAACATGTTGTATATTAATTATAAGATTCTATACTGTTTTTAATGTTTTGGATATAATACATGATTTTCTTGCAAGATAGTAATACAACTGGCTTAAAAATAGAGAACTCATATTCTTTGAAAATATTATAAAAAATCATTGTAAAATGATGATGAAATTTCAAAAAAAATATCATTTATCGAGGGAAATTAATCATTTCCAATCATATAAAAATATACAACTTTAATCCCCGGTACCAAAAAAAAAAAAAAAAAAAAAAAAGTAAAACTTTTCAAACTGTATTATGAACCCAATGTATCTATCCCTAATTATAAATAAAAATAAATAATTGTTATTTTATTTTCTAAAATAAAAATAACAATCCTTAAATTAAATACCTTGAATCCAGCCACTTCCACTAATAAAAGAGTACTAGACCATGTGCAACTGAGCATTATCTTAAGAATAAAAGACTGATATAATGTTAGGAATTCTATTAATGTACTCCACAGATAAGTGAGGCAGAGAAAATTTCAGGTGGTACCCTAAAGGCTTTTGTTAAAATAAAAACACTTTTAAAAATTTCTTGGTAAAAATGTTATAAAAGTTGATATAGCAAGATTATCGCAAACTGTTAGTTCAATAGTATACATACATGATGGTTAAACGCGAAAGCAGTTCTCATTAAAGTTGGAGCATCTAAAGATATTATAGCACTGTTGTCCTCTAATGATATTTTGTATATTTTAACTACACAAGAAATAATAGATTATGTACAATGGTATAGCTGTGTATCAATATATCATAAAGCGATGATTCCCAAGTGGGGTGGTTTTGTCTTCCAGAGGACACTAGCTCGGTCTGAGACAGCTTTGTTTGGAAAGATAGAGGTGGGAGCGAGGTATGATGGGGTAGATGGGGTGTGTTGCTCCTGGCATCTAGAGCTTAGAAGTTAGGAGTGGTGCTAGGCATCTCACAGTGCCCGGGCAGTTCCCCACAGCCAAGAACGCCTGCTGGCTGGCTTTCTTGAGCAGCCATAAAATCTCAAATTCAACTTGTTTAACACAACTCTTTCTATATGTCAGGCACCACATTAAATACTCAATTTAGTATTGCTCGATCCTCACTAAGTTTCTATAAATCACATACTATCAGTAGGATCTTTTAACGTATGAGATCATCGAGACATACTGAGATTCCTATGACTTGTTCAAGGTCACATAGCTATTAGTGAGAGATTTGGGATTTAAACCCAGGTAGTCTGGCTGCTTCCTCTTTCCCTCACTCCTTCCTTCCTTCCCTCTTTCCTTCCTTCTTTTCTTTCTGTCACTGCTGGCCTGCATCACAATAAGCAACTAAAGTAAGATTGAAATTCATACCCACATACACATACATACGCTGTGATCCATCCCAACTTTATAAAATGCCATACACAATTAAATAAAAGTAAATATATCTTGTTTGTTAGTAGTAATCTTCCATCATGGAATTTCTAAAGTGTTTTTAATGGACATGTATTATTTTGTTATCACATAAAACAAAAATCCAATAAGTCATATAAAAAAATCAATGGAGCTAATTGTATTTTGGTATTCTCTTCTAAAAATCTAAAGTCTCAGTAGAAGGTCACACTGCCACTGCATTTATATGCATTAGAACAAACAACATCATTTAAGTATATGCACCAGAATCCCCTTAGGGGCAGAAATTCTGACTAACACTGATTTGAACAACAACAAAAAAAAGACCGAATTGGCTCAGTAACTGAAAAATCTGGTGAAAGGGCTTTGCTGGCTTCAGGCAGGGCTTGCTCTTGCCACTCAACATGTTTGACCTAGACCCACCTTTATTTTTCTCTTTCTTGTCTTTACTTCCTTATGCTATCTCCACCGAGAGCAGGCACTCTTAACTTTCTCTTTCAGGTCCAGAGGGAACAGAAAAGTCTGTTTCCCAGCATTCTTAGCAACAGTGTAGATTTTCACTCTGGCCATCTTGATTACTTATGTGGATGCATTGGTTGGCCTGGACTTGGTCTTGGGTCCCATTTTTGGATCAAGGATGAACTCCATTTCTCCAGTGTCTTGTTGTTCCCCTGATAGAGAATGGGTTGAGAAATTTTTCAGTCAATGGGAAATGGATGGTAGGGATTCAGCCAAACCAGGTCTACTTTTTTAAGGGACCAGGGAAATGAAACTCCCCTCACTAAATGACAGCTTGTGTCTGTTTATTCTCAAAGAGTATTGACAATATGTCCACTCTGCTCACAATAAGGCAGTCATTGAAGATTGGACTCACAGGGGAAGGCTTCTGGCAGAGGAAGGACAAGCAGGGGGTCCTCTGAGGACAACTCCAGACAGGCAAAGGGGAGGGGAGCAAGAGTAACATGGCCCCCCTAGGTCATGGGAAGGAGAGCTACATGTGTGGGGCCCAGAAAGGACACCGGGAGGAAGCTGCTCACAGGCTAGGGCTTAGCAGGAGAAGCGAAGTTGTTTAAATCTGGGCTCTGCATCTCCTTGTCTTCGAAGCCTTTGGGGAAGTCTTTTGGTGAAGATGTCCATAGGCTACTGGTTAATATTTTCTATTTCAAAGCTGCTTTATTGTTTTGGTCTCATTTTCCACCTCTTTAAGTGGGCATAACAGCATAATCATAGGCTTGCTGCACTGATTAGCAAGATTATGTGCCTTGGAGCTTTCTGTACAACAGCAGAGTCCTGTAAGAAAGGAGTGTTTCAGGGAGCCCAGGAATACAACCTTAGAGGAAGAGGGAGCTGGGGGAAGACCCATGTTTAAAAGGGAGGGTGGCCATTGAGACCTCTCTTAGCCTAGATGCATTGTCCTGAGTTCACAGGGCCTCCTAGACCTCTGTGTTTGGCTTCCATGACCATCAGTGGGGGCTGCTGGGGGCTTTGTATGGCAGTGGGGGCCAGCTAGTTTCAGGGAAGGAGAGTCCAGAAGTAGTGTTCTGAGAAGAGGCGGTAGCACCCGGGGAGGAGGCGGGAAGACTTCTTGGGCTGAGTCTGCCAGAGACCATAAAAACCTCAATGTATGAAATTAGCTTGATTCTGTAAAATAGTTACATCAAGGCGGCTGTCAGGAAATCAATAGCACACTGTAATTATGTCCATAAACATGCTGAAGAAACTGGAGAGGTCAGAGGCAAAGGGAGGAGCACCTGCCGCCAGCCTGGGAAGACATGACTCATGAAGCTTGTGGGTGATGGGACCACCCCCTGGGTGAGGGGGCCCAGCTCCCTGCTTCAGCCTCTGATTCATTCAGAGAGAAAGAAATTCAATTTGGCAAACATTTATTGAGCATTTACTTCAGGCCAGGGGCTGGCGGGGGCAATGAAAGAGGTCTAACCCTCTCAGTGTAAGTCCTACTATGCAAACATGCAAGGCGAGGAGTTACAGGTTCGTGGATGTGGACTTTTTGGGGAAACAAGAACAGAGGTATTCGCTGAGGCATCTTCATGTTGGGATTTACAAAGGCAGCTGATTCTGCTCGAGGGGACGGTGCCTACGATTCCAGTAGCTGATACAATTCCATTTGCACTGAAAAGCTCTTTCTTTAGAATTCAAATACTAGGCTCTGTGGAGAAGGAAGAAAAGAAACTCACAATTTCCTAGCACTTAAGAGCTCTATGCTTTACCTGTATCATTTCATCTTCTCCAAAAATATTATGAGCGGGAAGTTGTTATCTCCATTTTTATAGACCAAAAAAATTGAGGCTTGATATGATGAAGTGATATTTGCAACATTGTACTGATAGTAAGTGGAAACTTACGTGTGATTCATACCTTAGTCTGAATTGCTTTAATTAAATTGTCATAGCGGTGATTAGGCCAAGCTCATGGCTGGCACTAATTTTGCTCAGAAAAATGGAGCAAGTTAGAAGCAGAAGTGTTTGCATGGGGGCTGGGACTGTAGCGAGAAGCAGGAGGGTAAATGGGAGCCTAGGAAACAGGGGAGAAGGGCCGTGGATCTGTGGGGGCGAACTGAAGAGACGGGCAGGACGCAGCAGGAGGAAGCAGAGGCACTGGCTGCCCGGGAAGTGCGGTGCACTGCGTGTGACGCTCTGACCTGGGACAGGGGTTAGGGTCCCAGTTCATCCTCCTCCAGGTTCCAGCCTGTGTCTGGTGAGACTTCCCATGTGTGATGGCCCACAGAGTACACTTGGTAGGAGTTCTTCTCTAGAATTTCTCAGAAAATACGTGCATCCATCCAAATCTCAAAAACAATCAGTTGGGAAACTGGGAAAATGGTAAAAACCATTATCAAGACCTTGGGAGAATTAAATCTTAATAATCAACACAGAAATGCCACTGCTTTGAAAGAATCCACTAACATCAAGTAGAAAAACTGGAACAATAAATGCTAATCCCAGGATTAGAAAATTAAGGTCAAAGTGCACAGGAATCTGGGCACAATTGTCCAGGTCTGAGTTTTGAAGGGGAAATTGTCCCCTTGCCACATGACAGGAGTGTATCACCTTATCTGCTGCTAGCTGCAAGTCCTTGCTGCAGATAGAAAAAAATATTAGTAAGCTTATAAACATGAAGCACTTATACTAATTCTCTGTGTGTGGTGTTCCAAGAAATAATAAGTTGCGGTGGTAAATACGTCACTAAATTGGCCATTTTGGCAAAGAATCTGTGTGGTGCTGTTAGGAGCCTTTGCTAGGAGATCTGGATGTTATTTTGTTCATGTCTACCCCCCAAATGTTTATAGCTGGAATATTTGCTCTAGATTACATTACAGTTATTTGCAAATACTTCAGCAGAAAAATGTAAAAAGAAGACGGGGTTGTTATGGGAAGACTACAACATTAAAGCAGAAATGGATTTAAAAACCTGAATTAGCAAAAGCAATAACAAATTCAAAGACCAAACCAAAATCAGATGGAGGAGAGAAAATGTGTTTTTCTGTGAAAGAAGGAAATGGTCTTATACAATGCTAATTTGAAGTACCTTTTAGACATAGTCTTATCAGTCTGATAAATGTCAATGTAAAATTAAAAACATTTTTTCTGTCTAGAATATTTGTCACAGATATAAACTTTTGAGTGGGATAATTAATGTTTTGTGTGTTTTAAAATTTCATTTAGGGATGATGGGTTTAAAATATTGTTTTGTGCTATTATGTTTTAATTTTTAAACAATTATGTTTGGCAATTGTTTTATTGTTTTTGTTTTTTTGTTTTGTTTTGTTTTTTGAGACAGGGTCTCTCTATGTAGTTGAGACTGACCTGGAACTTACTGTATAGCCCAGGCTGGTATCGAACTCACAGCGATCCTCCTGCCTCAGCCTCCCGAGTGCTGGGATTACAGGCCTGCTCCACCACGCCCGGTGGCATTTGTTTTCTGCTAACATTTACTTCTCTCTCTCTCTCTCTCTCTCTTTTTTTTTTTTGGTACCAGACGTTTGCACTTGCAAGTCAGGTGACAGAGCCACTGAGCTAAATCCCTGGCCCTCTCAATATTTTTGATGATCAAATGTATCTAGTAAGAAGAGATTATTTACATATTGAAGCATATGATCTTTAATTATATTGAGTCCTATAAAGTATGTACTTATGTGGTTATGATTATGTAAAGTATATGATCTATCGTAATATATTGGTGTTGGTTCATAATAAAATAAAACCATATATTTATATATTTTTAACAAAAAACTTCCGTCATAACTTTATGTTAAAGATTGCTGACTATTATAGTCACTCATTATTATTTAAAAATACAGAAAAAAGTATTATGAAAAATACAGAACAACATGATTTGGGAGGCTGCTGAGAATTACCTGGAGTTCTTAGGTCCCCATCTCAAATCCTGGAGACCTACGCATATCTGATGCGAATTAGGAAGCAGTATTAATGATGACGAGGGTGCCAACTGCTGGAGATTTTGAGTCAAACCACATCACAAATACAAGTGTCCAAAAGCAGACAGGCGAAGGGAAGAGATCTAATGGAAGCAAGGCATGCGATTTGGTAAAAATATTCCCCATTGTAAAGAACTTCCCTGTAGCGGCCGTTAGGTGGGTGAACCCCCGAGGTCTGACTCCACCTGACAGGTGCTGGGCTTCCTGCAGCCCATGTGTATGCGTTTTGCTTTCCTTCTCAGCTTTCAGACACACCTGCTTTCTTTTGCGCTCATTTTGTCCAATTCTTTGTTCAAGACGAGAAGAACCAAGAAGCCACTTCTGGAAGGAGATCCCAGAACCCAAAACACAGTCACACTGGGGCGATGGAGGACACCTCTGTGACAATGGACAGGTTAATGTCTGTGTGAGAAAAGTACGCAGATTTCTTCAATCGATGTTAATAAATCAAGCAACTTTCAACAAAGTTGTACATGATACAGGCGTCTTCAGAGCCACACTTTGACTCAGAGGCCCAGGAAAAGTGTCTAATTTTATTTTTGGTTTAATGAAGAATGGGTAGCTATGTAGAAACACAGCTGGACCAAAAGGGTCTGACTTAATGGTAATAAATTGCGGTAGGGGAAAATCCAGGGTCTAGATTCCCCTTGGACTCTCTGTGGCTTTCTTTGGATTACAAGGCAGGACTTCTTGGAAGGAAGGTTTTCAAGAGAGAAGGAAGAGTGTCCTTTTTACATTTTATGGCTTGCTTTGAGGAGGCAATTTCCAGAATTCACATTGTGAGGAGAAAGAGAAGTGCAAGATGGAAGAGTAAGAAAAGGTATGTTAGGTAGCTCGGTGTTACTGCAACAAAATGCTTGAGATACTTGACTTATAAAGAGAAGAGGTTTATTTAGCTCATGCTTCTGCAGCTTCCAGTCCAAGATCTGATGATTCAATTCTTTGAGTCTCTGGCAAGGGTGGACCATAATGACAGGAGCTCATGCTTGCTTTATGAGTCAGGAAGCAGAGAGAGAGAGAGAGAGAGAGAGAGAGAGAGAGACACTAGGACAGTGGTGGTGACCTATGGCACTCATGTTGCAGCTGGCTGTTTGTTATCATTGAAATAACTAAAAGGTTTGCCATCTGTGAACTCGGTTCTCGCAGTCCCCTTCAATGGCGCACCTCCAGTGACCTCTAGACCTTCCTCTTAGCCCTAACTCTCAAAGGCTCTACCACCTCCCGATAGTGCCAACCTGGGGACTAAGTCATTAACATGGGACCCTTCAGGGACTCTCATCCAGAGCATCTCAGACAGGCAGAGGAGGCATTGCTTCTGGAGCTGCTTCTGAGGGCTCTCTCCTTCTGTTCCAAGTACTTAATGTGCCAAAGTGCTACAGTTTGGATTATCATTTTCTCAGCCCCAGCACTGGTGATGCAGAGCTTGGCACTTTATTTTGTGATCAGTTAGAAACACAATGCAGAAGTTGCTGAGATTAATTACAATAAGATTTTCTTAACTGGACGCTGGATAGGATTAATAGTAGCTGATAAAGGAGCACGGGTGTTAATGGCTGGTGGTGCTGTGGAGCATAACTATTAGCGCCTGAGAATAGCTTCACTGCAGGGCTGTGGGAGGGGTCAGCTCTTCCAGAGGCCGCTGGAACTACAGCTGTGGGGAACATACTGTTAGCTGCCAGTTCAGGAGAAATTCTACCTTCTTCTTCCCAATAGGATTAGATTCTATTCAAGTACTAGGGATTGTGGTGGTTGGGGGGGTACTGATCAGAAAAAGCCAATCGTACTCCTTCCATTTCTTTTGCCAGACTGATTAGGCACAGCATGTGGCCCTATTGTGGCCAATGGGAACTACTGAGAAGTTCACTGAGTAGTTTCTGTGGCAGTCAAGCTGGATCGTCAACTTGATTGGCTTGAGAGCCACCTAGGGGGTTAGTAGAGCTTACTCTGAGTATATCTGAGTGCGTCATGGAGACATGACTTTGGGAACTGTATTTGGTCCCTGGCCCGTTCCTCTAGGACTTTTCCCTGTGCTCTGCTTCCCAGCCACCTTGAATTAAACTGTGCTTCACCATGCCCTTCAGCCTGGAGCTTCTGCTTAGAGCCAGGTAACCATGGACTGAACCCTCTAAAACTGTGAACCACGTTGCATTTGTCTGCCTGCAAGTTGTAGGTGTCAGGTATTTGGTCACAGTGATGGGAGAGCTGACTAATATAGTGCCTGAAACCATCTTCTTCAGTAGCATGAAATGCAGAGACTCATTTTTTACTTCTAATTGCAGCTGTGTGAGGAAGATAGCCAGAGCTGCCCTT
The DNA here is from genome assembly GCF_012274545.1 of Fukomys damarensis. Classification (NCBI taxonomy): domain Eukaryota; kingdom Metazoa; phylum Chordata; class Mammalia; order Rodentia; family Bathyergidae; genus Fukomys; species Fukomys damarensis. The sequence goes on along the minus strand of NW_022900930.1, from coordinate 42,376,329 downwards.
TGCAGTCATTTAGTAACTAAGAGGGGAGCTGCCAGTTTGCTGAAAATGGAGAGTAGAAATAGGAAAAGAACTTGGGTCCTTGAGGATGTCTTCATGTGACTATATTTGCAGTCTGGAGTTTCTCCATCTGCATCTGGAGACTTCCTTCCTTGAGACAGCCTTGAATATTTCTACATGTTCCTACTGCACTGGACGTGAACAGCATCCCAGATACAGCGAGGCCTTGACCTATTGCAAGATAAGCTTTGTGGTGAAGCACGTGGAGGGACTTTTGAAAAGTTGAAAGTTCTACAAATTGAAGTCATTCATCTTTATCACTGTTCCCCACATATACAGTATCAAAATGGTACAATTTCATGTCTTGTGACTGATTGAACAGGGGAAAATCGGTGAAGGGCAAGGGCTGGAGGCCTTCCTGAGATCTAACTAGCTAGCTGCTTCCTCACTTATGAGGTGACTCGACACTCCCTGGAGACAGGCTACTAACAGACATATCTTGTATTGGTTATCAAGAGAACTGGTTTTAGGTTTACTTCTGCAGGTGATTATCTATGAGGCCCTGAACAAGTTCTCTGAGCCTGATGCCTGTTGTGGAATATGGAGGTAAGAGCCTATATTTCTTACAGGATTCTTTCCAGGATAAAATGTGAGGGTGTGTAGTTTTCAAACTATGCAACAGAAGGTGATGTAAAGGTGGTGTCGAGGAGGGTGGGGATAAAGATGATTTCACTCCATCTGGCCGTTAGTATGATTAGAATATTAATGGACAGAGAGGATGCCGGGAGAAGTGGGGAATCTGTGGTCTCTGAAGTCTGAAACCTAGCAAGGACTGGATATATGGGAGAGGAGCATCCAGAGAGAAGTGCTTGCCTTCTCTTCTGGGCAGGGGCCCCGCCTCTCCCTCCACATGGAGTTCTGAACGTGGGAGAGTTTCAGCTCACACTGAGTCCTGGTGGCTGTAGGAAGTCTGTCTTCTGGCTGCTGTGTGCCCAGGACAGTTGAGCCCCAATCTCCAGCATAGCATCTTCGACTGTATTTTGTGTGAACACGTGGATGTGGCAATTTTTTCCTTGCAAACGGACCTCTTTCCACAAAATCAATGGGCTTCTCTAAGTACATAAATCAAAACATTGTGGATTGAGTCATACTGTAAGTGCAGCAGGGTGACTAGCTGGGTACAGAATCCTGTGCTGACTTCAGGTCCATCAGCTGAATGGGTGAGGGAGGGAGGGTTGAGTCTGGGTCCTTCAGGGTAGAGGGTGCTCTCTGCTCTGCCCTAGGCTGTCCGTTCACTTCTTCCTGATCTTTTCTTCAGTAGCTATGTGCATGTCATATATAGACACATTGGTTCCTTACCATGCTGGGTGCATCCGGATAAACTATTCAAATTTGAGGGCCTGTTTCAGTTGTTGCTTCCTTTCTCCTGTTCCATGTTTTCCCTGTAGCTGTCCTGGACTCTTCCATTATTAATGAATTGTCTAATTGATCTAAATAAGATAAGTGTAAATATGGCTTTACTGTAGCCCTTACCAAATTGGTAGAGGTAATTGTTTCCTTGTCTGTCTCCCTCTGTCAGAATAGGAGGTTTGCTAGGGGTAAGGATCACATCTTAAATATCTTTGTTATCACCTGCACTGGCCCGATGCCCTGAATACAGAAAAAGTAATCAATGAACATTTGTTGAATTAAATTGAATTTGTAAATTAGACTTGCTTAAGGGAGAACACACCTGTATTCATTTTGCAAAAAGGATTCTTGGCTATATAAATTATTTTGCCAAAGTATCCCTTGAAAGGCCAGGCTCCCTGGTGATTTTGCAATGGGATGTAATTTCAAACAGACCATATTGCCTTCACTTTTTTCATTTACTTAGAGTGGGACAGGCCAACATCCACATCCTGAGCCTGCGCCTGCAATGATGCCTTGTTTGCATGTCAGGTTAATGATGTGTAGGATGATAGTTTCCCCCCTTTGCTCTTCAGCCTTGGAAAATTCCTGGACCAGAAACCCTGTTGGGTGGTGGCACCTAGGGGTCTTGCCTGGTCCTCTGAATCCACCTTGCTGTCTGCTGAAGATGTGAGGGAGGTGGGGAAGGGCTGGATTTGCATCTCTCAGCCTCTGTAACAGCCCATCTCCATTCTGGCCAGAAATCACCCATCTGTCATCCCCCATTAAAGGTGTTTGTAAGGAACTGCAAAGTATTGAGGCTGATGCTTTTTGGCACTAATATTGCTATTAATATTGATACTCCTGGTAGTGCCCGCACCATATTAATAGCTCTTCTCACAGGCTCCTCAGGCCTTGTCCTCTTCTCTGCTTTTATGATCCCTAGCTGTGCCCTGCAGCTTATTTTTAAGGATTTTAAGAAGTTATTGATCACACAATAAAAAGGAGCAAGAAATCAAATGTGGCCTTTAGTTGGCTGAAATATGCTATTGTTGGAATGGGCTCTCTCTAAATGCCACAGAATCTCTCTCTTCTTTGACAAGACAGGCATGGTGGATCTTTTATAATTCATTTATCTCCTGGAAATTTATTGAGCATGCATCTGCTGTTTCTCAGGCACTGTGTGTGCTGGTCAGCTTTTTGTCACTGTGACAAAATACCTGAGAGCACAACTTGAGGAGAGGCTTACTTGTGGAGGATTCAGTTCATGATCACTTGCTTCTGTTCTTGGGCACAGCAGAAGTGCTCAACTCATGGCAGCCTGGAAACAGAGAGAGTGAGAGAACCAGAGAGCAAAGGGCTTGCGACTAGATATAGTCACTAAGGTCATAGTCCTGTGATCTACTCCTTTCAAATAAGCTCTGCATCCTCTTTCCATCCCTCTCCAGTATTGCAGTCTCATCAGTCAAATCAGAGAAGAGTCATGACGCTGTCCTCAGAAGGTCACAGTTGGGTGGGGAGACAGAGTCAGGAAATGACTGAGCAGCAGGAGGTGCTATGAAGAGATGAAAATGCAGAGAGACCACTCACCCGGCTGGTGGCAGAAGGCTGAGTTCTGGAAAGACGTCCTGCTTTTCTGACAGCGGAGATTGTCTCCTTGTGTCCCCTCAAGTGAAGATACCAATGCTCCAATAATTTCCACTGTCTCAGAATGTGACTGTGTATGAAGATAGGGTGTTTAAAGGGATGATTAAATTAAGATGAGGCCACTTATGCTGGGTCCTAGTCCAGTAGGAGTGGTATCCTTACAATAGACTAGGGGCAGAGACACACACATAGAGAAGACCGTGTGAAGACACAGGGAGAGGAAAGTGGTCATCTGAGAGGCCTCAGCTAACACCAACCATAACCACACCTTTATCTTGGGCTTCCAGCATCTAGAATTGTGAGGAAATGTCTGTTGTTTAAGCTACTCCTGTCTGCAGTGTGTTGCTACAGTGGCCAAAGCCACGGAATGCAGACATGGAGGATGATCTAAATAGAGCAGTCTAACAGGCAGGTGAGGTCCTAGGATGAGTTTTGAGTCACAGCACACGGTGGGCATCTGCAGGCACCAGAGACAACGAAATCCACAGAAAAGGGACATGAATGGACAAGAGAAAATGGGAACACTTCCCTCCACCCTGCCGCCTTCCTTTCCTCCACAAAACCTAGCAGAAGGTATTAAGTCAAAGTACCTCTAGAAGAAGATAATTACAGTGTGCTGTGATCTTCCCGATTACTTGTGAATGGCTTTATGTTTGCAAAGTACTTCCTCATACTGTACGTCAACTTCACCTCACACTTGGTGTGGATGGAGGCGTATTATTTATCACCCACATGTTATAAATGAGGCACTCAAGTTCAGACAAGGCCTCTGGTGTGTCCAAGTCTTCTTGACGTGTAGGAACACTTTCTGCCTAGTGACCAGCAATAGGATGACTGGAGCACCCGCCTCTGTCCAAATTCTGCTGCACCCGGCTGCCCTCTGCAAGGTGTCCTGAGGCTTTTGAGGAAACCTGAGGTCTTGTTTTAGTATTGCAGGGTTTCAGAGCAAATTTGCTTTCTTGTTTTACACAGAGTGAGATTGGATTTTCTTACAGAAACCCCTTGTTCCTGCAAGCTGTCTTCCCCATTCACCTTATTTTAAGTCATTGCATTCCTCAACATTCTTTAATTCCTCCCTGTCCAGGTCTTGGCCCTCTGCCCCTGGCTGTCTCGCCTTCACTATGTACTTCAAAGCAGCTCTATGTCCAGCCCCACCTCAGGTCTTGCATCCTCTGCTACCCCAGGCTCCAGCCCAAGCTAGCGGCGCCTCCCTTTGCTCTGGTTTGCTTCCTTTTAGGCAGGGAATGGTGGCAGATGCAGAAGGAAAGCCTCTGTGGCTTCAAGTTCACAGCACACCTCCCTTGCAGAGTGGCTGCTCATATCCCTCCCTAGTCCCCAAGGCAAATGCAACTCACCTCCTGGAAACTAAATTTTCCTGATAGATACTGAGTCTCGGCTATATGAGGCATTCTTTCTCTAGTTGAAGGAAGAGACCAGTGACTGTGTCCCCACTCCTTGAGATATAGTTACCTTGACTTTGTTTTGCTAAATGTGAATAGTCCTTCGATCCTAGCCTTGTTTCCATTACAGATGTTCTTGTATTAACTCTGAGCCCTCTGTGTATGAATGTACCTTGTGTGGGTTTCTCCTGACTCCCAGATTTCTCTCCTGAAAGTGGGAGAGGAGAGTTTGGGGCTGCTCACCCCATGCAGACCTTGTTAAAAAAACATGCCAATTTGCTGGGGCTTCAAACCAAATTTTTGGGATTTGATCCCACCTCCTTTCTTGCCAATGTGTTTTTGAAGGGATGTCTAGGCATGTGATGTGAGTCTGGTTGAATTTTTGACCTGGTGAGTAATTTCTAAAGTCCTGATCTACACAGAACATTTGCTTGTACATTTGGTTTGTAGCACTTTTATTCTATGGATACCAGACATTGCCCCAACTGTTGGAGATAAATATAAGTCCAAACCCCTACTTTCAAGGAAACAAGATTGTGATGAGAAGCACAGACATTACCAGCTAACTAAAAGGCACAGCAATGCTGTGAAAGTCCCTCTCACGTCTGACTTCCAAGAAGATCATTTTGGGCAGGGGAAACTCAGATGTCATTAGGTACAACGCTTCATTTGACTGAGGCCCAGATCAGGGAGGACAGTGCAGCTGGCACGTGCTGGCTTCTCAGTTGCGATGTCAAGGACACAACTGGAGCCAGATGGAGCAAGCCCAGCTCTGGCCTTGCTTATCCCACTGAGTACGCGCTGTGTTTTTCACTGAGATCCTCTATGGATCTGCCCCTCGTGCTGGGGCTCCTCCTATCTCCTGCATTTCCGAGATCCAGTACAGCATCTCAGGAGCTGAAAGAGCATCTCTGCTCCTTGGAGTATCTACACTCATCAGAGGATGGGGGCTTCCTTGCTGGTCCCCTTGGATGTGGACCTGCCTGGCCAGCCCAACTGGAGTCCTTATGGCCTGAACGTCTCTGACCACCATCACATTTGCCATCTTACACCTCGGGTACTGTGCCCTGTGCAGAGCTGGAGCTGTGCCCTGTGACAGGTGGCGTGGAAAGCAGATCCAGCACCTGGGCCATTTGACCTGATGGGCCACAGCTTGCGCACCCTTTATTTTGGCTCCATCCTTGAGCTGTCTTCCTTACACCTCCAGGTCTCTACCAAGAAGCTGAGTGTAACCAAACTGCCTGCATCTCAGCACATATGGGCTGTATGTGTCCTCTATGCCTCAGTGACCAGAGGCCAGATCTGAGTAGACGGTTGTCGATTCCTCTTGTCTCTGCTTTCTACTGGAGAGATGAGCCTGCCCCTGCCCCACCAGCCAGTGTGCTCAGCTCTCTGCCTTTCAAGTTTGATGGCTGGAGGGCTGGGGCAGAAGACATTTTTCAGTTGAAACAATCAGTGTCTATGCCAAACAGGCAGCCACAGTTTGATTTGCAGCCCTTTAAGCGGGATGTGTGAGGGCCTCTCCTTCTCCTGCCCCCAGGGAGGGCTTCAGTCCATGTGTCACTGCATCTCCCAGCCTGTGTGTGTGGCTGGACTCTTTGCTTTGATCCCACGTCTGACTCTGGCTTTATTATTTTTCCAAGCACAGTGATTATCCCCCTAATCATGCCAGGAAATGAAAAGCCACAGACGCTTTCAGCGCGGTGGGCCTGTAGATCTCTGTTGTATTATGAATATGAAAGTTGATTGAACCAGGGAAACAATTTGAAAGCAGTTTCCAAAGCGACCTTGATGAGAGGATGCCTCGCCCAAGGCCTGGGACAGCTCAGGATGGATTTGGGCCTGAAGCCAACACTCAGAGCTGGAGAATCTCCACCCCGCTCATCCTCTGCAGGTCTGGGTGGCACAGAATTGTGCAGTGGAGCCACCCTCAAGCCTCCTGCAGCCCAGCCCTAGTTGCACACCCAGGAGGATCCCCCAAATGTCCCTGATGTCTCACCATAGTTAGGACTTCTCTGCCCTGACCCTCCTCTTCCCTTAGGTGTCTGCTATCTGACCTGTCTCCGTATTTCTCATTTGTGTGGGGGCTTCCTCGTATCACCATCCCTAGCCCACGGTAGGGAGTCAACACAGGCTTGGTGAATGGATGTCGGAATTATGAGTCTGTAATAATATGGAGGCGGAGAAAGCATAGATAACATGGACTACCCTGGGTATTTTAAATATCATGACAAATTTAATCTTCATAACCATTCTTATAGGAACCCAGGTTTATTGCTTCTGTTTGTCATCTTTTCATTCCCTCCTTTTCTGTACTCTGGTGATATCTGGTCTCTGTTTTTGCTAAGATCTAATTGTAGAAAAAATGAGTGTTCTTTCATCTGCAACAACCATCTCTGCCCCAGGATTAGCACTTATGTCCCCTTCTTTTTCTGTCTCACCCTTCTCGTAGGTGTACCTGGCCCTTCTTTTCCTCTCTAGTGTGGCAACCTGCCTCCCAGGTTGCCTCTGTGTACTTGCCCAGGGCTCAGCAAATGCCACCCCATGGGCCCCTGCCTGAGTGCTCTGTTCAGCAGCTTTCTCTGCTCCTTGGTCTGAACCATCAATATCTTCAACACCATCATTTACTTCCTGCCTGCCCAGTTGAATGTTGTGAATATCGTTCTGTTGACAGCCTGCTTGTTTTTAAAGGCCAGTTGCTATTCCATGTGCTTGGGATTTTCCAGTTTGGTGTACGTGGAGAAAACAACAAAGTAAACATCACGAAGAGCATCCTTGTACTCAGAGGCACTGGTACCACCAGGTAGTAGTGAAGGAATCAAGGGAAAGAGCCAGGACTTACAGAAAAAGTTGTTACCTGGAGTTAAGTCTAGAAGAGTCCATGCCATGGTGACCTTGTATCCATACTTCCTAAGATGTTCTTCCTGGTAAACAGCAGATTTTCATTCGGCAAACATATACGGCATGTTTTGTACACAAAGAGCTCCAGAGAAGACAGAAAAAAGAGTTCTCACCTGGAGAAAGCTGACTGGGAGAGCAGGGGATGCAGAAACAGCACTTACCTGCCAGGTATTGTTCCAAGAGTGTTACAGTCCCTTGTGGAATCCTCCTCATGGCCCAGCTCAGGGTGACCCTAGTACCATCCTCACCATTGTGAAAATGAGGAAACTGAGGCAGAGCAAGGGTAAGGAAATTGCTGCATGTGCAAAGCTGTTAAATGTCAGAGCCAAGATGCAAATCCATCCAGTTCAAGGGAGGCTCTGCTGCCTCTCTGTGCACAGTGTGATGCTGGGAGGACCTGGAGAGAGCAGGTGGCATGGGTGAGGTACCCAGGAGTTCCCAAGAGAAGGGTGTAGCTGGGAGGCTGCCTGGAAGGGGGCATGGGACTTGGGGTTCCATGAGGGGTAAGATCAAAGGAGCCAAGGAAGGGGCATGTCAGGCAGGGGAGATTAAAATAGAAGAGGCACAGTTTCAGAGATAGAGTGTGGGAGCTAGCCTGTGTGCACACGTGTGCATGTGTGTGCAGGTCTGGGCATGTGTGTGTACCTGTGTTGGCCCACAAGGGCAGGAGGAGGTGACAGGATGCCTCGTACGCTTTGTCCTCTGGCATTTTGCTGGGTGAAAATCGTGGATGTGCAAACCCTTACCCTCGGGAACAGAGCTGAAGTGTGGAGGGAGCTCCCGGGTGCAGAAGGGCAGAGGGTTTGGGTGAGAGAGACCCCTCTCTAACCCCACCAACTTGTCCAGTGTATTTTCTGCCTTTCCTGTCTTTCTAAAGGTGACCGCCTACCTGATGCAGACTTAGTCCCAGCTTTCTTCAGCTGTCATGATATTAAGTATAAAAACAGCAACATATTATTTGTTTTATGTTATTTACAAACTGTAATATTCGGCAGGAAAACAAATTGAGATTTCTGGGCAAGGAGGTGGCATCTGATGTCGCAGTGATATTTCTGGTTGTTCAGACTCGTTCTGTGGTAGCAGATGCCCTTGAAGGTGCCTGAGATTACCTTACCTGTGACAGAAAGAAAGGCTGGGAGGGACAGAGGTTGTGGACAGAGGATTCACAAGGCAGAAGGTGGCAGCGAAATGCTTGCCGCGGTAGTCCCAGCATCCAGCCTGCTTGGTCTCAGTTAAGGACGAACATTGAGGATGCGCTTGTGGGTGGTCCATGGCCCACAACACACTGCCCACTGCCAGTGTGCAGGTGTGAACACTTGTGTGGTTCTTCAGCGATGCTATGTGTGCTTCCTCCTGCTTTCCTTCCTGAGAGGCTCCAGTCTGCCTTCTTCAGTAAGTCAAGTAGATCTCTCACTTTCTGGGCCTTTTGGGGAGCTATGACCCCTTTGGAGGGTCAGGGGACAAAGACCCAAGAGGTGAGCCAGAGCAGAGGAAAGTAGAAGCAATGCGTTATGGATGTTGGCGTGAAATTGCTTTTGTTTTTTGGTACCAGGGATCAAACTCACAACCTTGTGCTTGTGAGGCAGGCGCAGTGCCACTGAGAGCTAAATCTCCCAGCCCACGGCATGAAATTGTATCGGCAATGCTCCTACAGTGCTCCCAGTACCTGTCTTGCCCTCCATCAGGTGCTCGCTTACTCTGGAATCCACGCTCCCCTGAAGCACCACGGACCAAAACATGACCTCATCCCACGCCTCTGTCCCATCCCAGCCATCTCTGCTCCGGGGGCTGGACTCCAACCCCCATGTCTACTCAGAGCAAACCTAGGACTTCTGAGGGAGCTCTTTTATTTCCTCCTGGACTGAACTTGGAGGAGTGGACGGCGGCAGCAGTCACATAACCACCCGATGGAGGAGCCCAAGAAGCGCTGAGAAGGGCTCCAGACAAGGGTAGCTGGCGGCTGAAGACCAGCATCCTGGAGCCCGAGCCTCTGACAGCTCTGGGCATGACGCTGGTCAGTCCTCTGACTGCTTGGGAGGGAAAGCTAAAAGATTCCATGTTTCTCCTTTCCATCAGTTTGTCACTGGTGTCTGCAAACCAGATGTCTGCAGTCTGGTGTACTGAGGAGGAAATGACCTCAGAGGAGACCTGGAAGACAGATACCTGCCTGCTGAGCTGGGATTGCTCTCAGGGACTCATCAGAAAACACCCTGTGATAAGACAAGGTGGGTGGGCTCAGTGTGTGGCCCCCTCAGTATGCAATTCCTGGTTTAGAGCAGGGGAGGGCAAGATGGCAGGTGCCCCAGCTCCTCATTTTGTGTCCCTGGACGAGGTGTGACTCATCCAAGGCCACACATTGGTGACGTATTCTTTATTGTCACCTGGTATTACCAGGGTGCACAGCTGCTGGGTTGAGAATTCCAATAATGTGTTTTTTATAGAGGGGTCAGGCAGCAGGAAGACAGTGCTAGGTGGGCCTGGGGATACAGCAACAAACAGAAGGACTGGGGATCTTGCATGGTCCTGTCGATGAGCACTGTGCTCCTGCCCACCTAGGATTCACTTTCCAAGCCCGCCACTGGCAGTTCTATTTTTATCCCACCACATTCCTGCCTGCTGCGTCTGTAGCTGGCCTTCCACCTGTCTTCCTGCTGTTCCCTTGAGCTGCAGGTGAAGGGAGCCTCATTAGTGCCAGGTATGAGTTCATCCCGGGCTATGGATCTTGGAGAGTAGCCGGGTGTTCAGATCGGGCTCTGGAGCAGCTCCATACTCTGAATGACAATACCACACCTTCACTGAGCTCAAGTACTATGACTATAGCCATTCATTTTGCCTCACTGTCCTGGGGAAGGCAGTGTCCTTTACCCAAGGGCCATGTTGCCTCTGCCTTCTGAATGGCATGACTGAAGAGACTGAAGACATATGACAGAAGATATACATGCACACATATGTACACACATATGTGCATATACATATGTATGTACTTATACACACTCCATGCACACACCACACACATACACATCCATATGCATGCATACGCATATACACACACACCTCACCTTCTCACACACATACACACACACACACACACACACACACACACGTATATTCAGCCTGTGGGTGAATGTGACTGAAGGTTGTTTATCTCTTCTCTCACCTCTCTCAGCTGGACCATCCTGTGGGTCTGAGTCTCCCATAAAAGCTGGCTGCTGAGAGTCCTGGGACCTTCCCAGCCAGTGTTACCATGGATTCCAGATGCCACAATTTATGCCTCTCATGTTTCTAGACTTCTCCTGTTGGGTGTTTAGTGAAGCCCCTTCTACTTGCTGGCCATCTTCTGCTTGAAGACCACTTGCTGCTTACAGAGCGTTTTTTGTTTCCAGACCACCTGCCGCTTGCAGGCTACTTTCTGTTTGCAGAGAGGAGGCCTGGGTCTGTGCCTGAAAAGCGTGGGGAGGGTGAGGGGTATCAAAAGCCTCTGTCACTCAGTGGCCTCAGGCAAGCCACTGTGCTTCTCCAGATCTGGCTCTCTTGCCAGTGAAGACTGGCCCTGGTGTCCCTGGTGCATCTTGATGGACCCCAGCTTTGACATCCTGGGGTTTTCCCCAGGAATCAAATTTCCTATCACAGCCTGGCTGCTCCCAGCTCTCATGGCCTGGGTTGACTCTCATGGCTGAGGGTTGACTATTGCTAGGGTACACCTGGCAGGACACCCTCAACAGCAAGACCCCTCGGGGCTTGGGCAGAGTCCATGCAGCCTTCAGTCCCCGGCATCACAGCACTGGGCCACGGGGCTGCCTGGAAGGCTCGAGGTGACTTGAGGCTGCTTCCGTGGTTGTTAGCCGAACTGTGGACGGTGCTCAGCCTCACGGCACCTGACCTGGACCTTGCATGATAGAATTCAGACTCTCAGACTGTCCCATACACGAACCACTGAACTCAACACTTCCCTCTGCAACAACCGCACATGCGTACATGTGCATTATTAATCTCCTCACTCAAAAAGCTACTCACTCCTTCTAAAAGTGGAAAGTGGAGTCCGAGTTAGTGATAAATTGCTGACTCTTCCACCACCGTGAATATTGTTCACTTATTCACAGATGTGTTTGCCCTGACAAAAGCCTTTACTTCAGCACATTTCCACTGTGCACCGAAGGCATTCATGCTAATGTGGAATCAGCTATCATTAGCACAGGCTTTCGGCAGCTTTCAACTACTCCAGCGTCTCCTTTCTTCACTATATCATTTTCCCTTATGATTTAATTAGTGTGAGGCTGGAATCCTGGGATCTTAATTTATCCAGGAAGTTGAACAAACTGGATTTTGACACCTGCTGAATTCTCCAAGTCGGGCTGTCTGCTTCATTGCACACCCACTAAACTCTAGGGGAGCTGGTGGCTTGGCAGCTCCCCATGTCTAGTCCCCGGAAGAGCTGGGATCCAGGATTCTCGACAAGATTTCTCGCTTCTTCTTTAGTGTTTCAGGTCTGATCTAAAGAGTCGCATTCCTCTCCCTGGGAGCCTGGTTAACTCTCAGCCTCCTCGCCGGCGCTGTCCCTATGATCTCCTGATATCTGACAAGGGACAGGTGCTTTAGGGACAACTGAGAGCAATGATTTCCAAACTTTCCATTGTTGGCAACAGGACAGTTTTCGAATGAAATCTTGTGGAGAATGTTAACCATCTGCAGAGAAGAGCAAAGCTTCTCTGGTGGAAGCAGAGATGGGGCCACATACTCCCTTCTCTCCTTGGAACCTGAAGAATCTGTCAGGGATCCCAGCCCAAAATTTATGATCAGTCAAGGCCCATTGATGGGAGGCCGTGCCTTGACCCGGGTGAGATATGAACCACTGGCGGCTCTGCTGTGGGATGTAAGCTGCTCTGGAGATGTGAACATCCATTCAGCTTCTTCTTCACCCATGGCACACCCCAGGGCCACCTTCGGTGCCTTCAACTCGTTTGGTTTAGCTTTTGTTCAGCAAGTCATTAGTGAGCTATGTACTGGGCACTGTGTTATGTATAGGAGAAGCAGCAGGAAACAAATCAGGCAAACTTTGCTCTCGAAGGGCTTGTGTTATAGTGGGGAGAGAGAGAGGCAAAGAACAAATGAATAAATCAGATTATGTAGAGGAAGGGAATGCCAGGGAGTGGGGATCATAGTATGAAATAGATGTTCTCTTACTAAGAAGATGACATTTAAGCCTTTTCAATCTGTGGAAGGAAGTGTGAAGGAGGGGGGGAGACAGAGCCTGGGTTAGGTACCTGGGTGAGGCACGGTCCAGGCACAGGGAAGAGCAAATGCAACAACGCAGCAGCAGGGACGTGCTGGAGAGGCTGGTATGGCTGGAGCGAGGGGTTTAGAGGGAAAGGAGTTTGATGAGGTCAAAGAGTTAATGAAACCAAATCACTGAGGGCCTTACAGGTCATCGTGAAGGGTGTTACTTGCATTAGGGAGAGTTGTTTTGAGCCAAAGCCTCACCGGATCCCCTTGTCTTTTAAAGGAATTATTGCTCCTGCAGTGTTGAGCAAAGGCATAAAGGTGAGAAGGTGAGGTGAAGAGGACTAATTTGGACTCTCTGCAGTAGTCTAGGTGAGAACTGTCGCTTACACTTGTGTTCTGAATGCATTTTGAGAAGACAGCCAACAAAATTTGCTGAAGGATTTATTGTTAGGTATGAGAGTAAAAGAATAGTCAAGGATGATTACACTGTTTTAACCCCAAGCAAACAGCTTTCTGTTTGGTCATTGATGAGATTCAGAAGACTGCATCTTTGCAGGTTTTTTTTTTTCTTTTTTGGAGGACGGGATGCTAAATGGGGAATATAAAAAGCTCGGTTTTGAAAAGTTAACCTGAGGTGTTTGGTAGGTATGATATAAAGATTCTGCCCACTTGGGAATTTTCAAAACATAGTCATAATTTTTAAAAGGCACTTGATCATGTTCTGACAGGGTTAAGATGATTTATGCATATGTCTGAATATTGTTAGGACAGTCTGTGCACCTAGGGGCTGGTGGCCTTATTCTTCTCACTGTCTTCCATTGCTTTAGCAACCATGACCTTTTCATCAAAAATGCTTGTTGTTGTGAATTTAACAAACATTCTGGGACAGTGAGAGAATTAGATAAAGTACAACATAGTCTAGCATCTTCCAAATTGCTTTCTGTTTGCCATTAATTCCTTGAGATGCTGATTTCCAAAGGATATCCCAGTGTCAATTAAGGTTGGGAAGTCCTATATTCCACTCTCCATGGCATTATACAAATAGCCACAGTCCACTAAAAGGGGTGGATCCTCTAACTCAGATCACTCAGTGTCTCCTAATCCTGTGTGACTACTGAATACCCTCTCTCTTACAGCACTGGCAACATCGCCTAGGGCTAGTTTCCTCTATGAACACACCATGTTGGGAGGCAAAAACATTGGGAACTATTTAGACAAAAGAATTAGGAACCTGCTGACCTAGGTTCAAACACCCACCATGTAATACTGGATAATTATTTTCTTTCTTTTTTCTTTTCTCTCTCACTGAGTTTATTGGTACATTTTCGGTATACAGTACAGTTACTGTATTCATCATTGGGATCTTGTACCTTTACATGACAGGTCTTGGTTCTCATTTTTCCCCCTTGTCCCTGCCTTCCCTTCACCCCCTCTTCCCTATTTACAAATACTTTATTTCCATTTTCTCATGTTTTTCTTTTCCCTTATTACCTTTCCCCTACCCTTTCCACTTCCCCTACATCTTTAGCTCTTTTCTTCCTTTCTCACATTGTCAATTATATCATTAGGATCTTATGTACCATTATAGTTTTTCACACCAGAGAAACTATTCGGTATTTACACATGTGTGACTTATTTCACTTAGGAGTATATCCTCAATATGTATCCATGTTCCTATGAATGAATATAATTTCTCATTGTTTATGGCTGAATAGTATTCCATTTTATAGAAAAAGCACATCTTCTTTATTCAGTTTCCAAATGGTGGGCAAATGGGCTGTTTCCAAGTTTTAGCTATTACAAACTGTGCCACTATAAACATAGGTGTGCATATATCATTGTGGTGAGATTCTTTTAATTCTTTTGGAAAGATACCCAGCAGAGGGATGGCTGAGTCAAATGGAACCTCTAGTCCCAGCTCTTTGAGGTATCTCCATATTGATTTCCATAGTGGTTGCATCAGTCTGCACTCCCACCAACAATGGAGAAGGGTTCCTTTCTCCCCACAACCCCACCAACATTTGTTACTGTTTGATTTCTTGATAGCAGCCATTCTTTGTGGGGTGAGGTGGAATCTCAGTGTTGTTTTCATCTGCATCTCTTGAAGGACCAGTGATGTGGAACATTTTTTCATAAATTTACTTGCTGCTTTTACTTCTTTGTCTGAGAAATGTCTGTTCATTTCAGATGCCCATTTTTGAATCAGGTCTTTATATTTAGGGGAGCTGATTTTTTGAGTTCTTTAGATATTCTAGATAAGATGGATAAATATTTTTTCTATGTGGTTTCCTTCTCTTCAACCAGGAGTATAAGATTAGCTGATTTCTATAGCCCTACTGTGCAACATGTAAATTTTATGCATTTATTTCGTTTGTGTGTCTCTCTGTGGCAGAATTGGCTTTAGTTCTGCAGTTAGTACACCATGGTTTATTCTCAATGCTCTTGCTGTCCATCCTAATGCTTTCTTAGATTCTGTAGGAAAAGTCATGCTATCCCTGATGAGTCCCCCTTATCTCCTTCTCTCTTTAGTTACCACTCAGCATGACTTGCCTTGTCTAGGTAATGGGTGAGACTCAAGACCTCTACTATATTTTCCTCAGGGGACAATGGCTATATATATTGCTCCTCCTGGGCAATTTAAGTAGACCCCTCCATAGTTTAATGCTTTGATGTAAGGGAGTCTGTTTGTAATGGTAAAAATTTCATGATTACTGGAAACTCTTGTACATTTAAGTCCAGCATCTATCACAGTGGACTGGAAAGAGCACCATTTTCTTTGTTTATATGTAGAAACCTTGTTGGTATCTTAGCAAATCTGAAAAGTGAAGTCTACTGAGGGTCAGAGAGGATAAAAGACCTCTAGAAAAACTCCCCATAGATTATCTCACCTAAATATACAGACTTTAAAAGATAAATAATTCAAGTGTGTGCTTTAGTGGGAAAGTCAGTGAACACATCTCTACTGGGAACTCAGGCAAAAACCCTCCCTCATGGAGGATTGGTGTCTGCACATTTACTACATGAATGGGTCAATAAATTATATGTTGAAAATGCAGCTTCAAGTAGTTCCAGAGTGGTGTACCTCAACATTTGGAAGAAACTAACATAAATACTCTCTAGCATAAAGCTTTACCCACAGGCCTAGAGAAGTCCTTCATGCCAAGATCCTGGGAATATGAGCTCAAAATGAAAAATCCATTCACACAGGAGGATACCCAATGGTGATACTAAGAGTCAGCAGAAAGAGCCAGGTATACAATCAGAGCCACAGATATTGGAACTGGCAGACAGAAAACCCAAAACAAATATGGTTAATACACTTGAAGAAGGAAGTTTAAAAAATGTTTTTAAAGTCCCAGGAGATTATTAAAATTGATCATGGAGAGTTAAAGAGCAGACAAAAACAACAACAACAAAAAACAAAAAAACAAAAAAACAAAACAACCCCAAAAATGAAAAATCTTAATCAGTGAGTTAAAACTCAGTGGACAAAGGAAGATTAATGAACTGAAAGCTAGATCTGGAAAAGATGAGAGAGAGAGAAAGAGAGAGAGAGAGAGAGAGAGAGAGAGAGAGAGAGAGAGAGAGAGCTTGAGTCATGCATGGCATAGTGAGAGGGCCCTGAGTCCATCACTGAAATAAAAAAGAGTTAAGAGGGCAGAGGCCAATCTAGTATATATACTGTAATGACTGAGATTTTTCTAAATTTTATGAGAAATATCATCACTTAAATTCACTCAGTCCACACTAGTTTCACTGTAGAGGTAATATATTGACCAAGGATAGATCGTAAACCCAACCAAGAAGAAAAGACAAATAACATCAAAGACACAAAAACTAGACTGCTAAAACTTCTCAGTGCCAACAGTTGGACTCCAAGATAAGGGGAATGAGGCCCTCACATTTTGAGGAGAATGTGACTGACAATGTAGGATTCTATAACAAGTGAAATTTCTATTATGGATGAGAACAGCAAACTTTGCTTCATTAAGGGAACTTCTGAATGTTCTTGATTGAGGATGAAGAAAATTATTTCAGAGGGAAAGTCTAAAAGAGAATAATAGGTGAGTAAATCTAAAAGAGCACTGACTGTGTAAATCAATATTAATGATGCTTAATCCGTGAAGTTAAAAAAGCAGTATGGGACCTCAGTCTTGAATAATTATAAAAGTGTGGTAGGATTTAAAGCACTCTAAGACCCTTGTTGTTTGAGAGATGTAATAATTCATGTGGCAGACAGCTCTGTCCCCTTCTTCCCCTGCCACAAGTCAATGCACAGCTGAGTGAGGCCCCAGACTCTTGCTGACATTGTCCCACCTCAGTGTGCCACCTTCTCTTTCTCTTTATGCTGAGAATTATCTTTGCACTTAATTTAATAACTGTTAAACTTAATTTAACACATTTAACAACTGTTAAAAGCATTAAAATAGAGTTAATAACTTCCAAAACTGATACAAGAAAAAATGGAATCAAAAGAGAATTCATCAGGAAAAAGAAAGAAGTTTAAAAAAAAGAGAGGGGAGAGAAAAGGAATTTAAAAAGAATTCAGATGTGTCATGTACATGTATGAACTACCCATAATGAATGCAGTCATCGTGTATCACAAATATGTACTAATAAAAATAAAATGAAATAGTAGGCTCAAAGTCAATTGTAAGAGAAATCCCATTAATATAAAAGGGCCCAATCCTTTAGTTAAAGGATAAAGAGCCCCAACTGGATTAAGAAGCATAATAAAGCAAAAACAAAGTTCAGGTTTATGTCATTTACAAGATACATATCAAAGTCCAAGTATACAAAAAGGTTGAAATTCAAAGACATGAAAAAGAATCATAACCAGGCAAATGGTAAAAGAAAGCTGGCATAGTATATATAATTATAAGTATAATTATATCCTTGTATTATAGCTTTAAAAGCTAAAAACATGTTCTGAGACAAAAAAAGCTCATGGACTAGAGTTTAATCTAGCATAAATATATAACACTTTTAAATTTGAATATATCTTATAACATAGCTTCAAAATATTTAAAGCAAAAAATGACCAATCTATAAAGAACAAATAGATTCTTCATCTAAACTGCAGATTTTGATATCTTACTCCTAGTGATTGCTAGGAAAAGTAGATAAAAAATGAATAATATCAGAGATAGTCTGGAAAACACATTTAACAACCTTAATTTAAGCAATATATACAGAATACCAGTTTTTAGAGAATACACATTCTTTACAAGAATGCATAAAAGATTTATAAACATTGATCAAATACTAGGCTCACCTCTTTGATGAGTCTATAGCTTACAAGCCACACTTTGAGGCAACAATAAAGTTATATAAAAAATGAAAAACAATGAAGAAAGTATAACAGAAATCAAAGAAACTTTATAATAAATATATAGTAAATCATACTAAGGATATTATGAATCAGTCTTGTGGGATAGAGCTACGTTCATGATTAAAAATGAAATTGTGGCCATAAATGTTTATATTTTAGGGAAGACAGACCACAAAGTGGTGAACAATGTGCCCCAACTTATGAAGTAGAATATAACACAAAAATCTAATAGAAAGAAGTTAGGAAATAAATAGTAAAGATAGAGATGGACATTTTAAAACTGGAAAATAGATTCAACAAAAGTACAATTTGCTTCTTTGAAAATCCTAATAAAATTGCGAGATTAATCAAAGATAAAACATAAATAATTAGGCATGAAAGAGGCACAATTAGGCATTAAGGCAGCAGAGGACAAAAAGTAGTAAGACAATACCATGAAAACTTATACTATTTAAAGACCTATGTGGATTGGACAAATTCTTAGGAAAATAAAAATGCCTAGGCATTTATGCACTGATGTATTACTGCAAAATATCTTTTCAAAGAGGATATCAGATACAAGAGAGTTCTATAAATTATATCAACTTTACAAAACTTCCAAGAAATAAATAATTCCAAACACAAACAATGTTTCAGAGTGCAGATAAGCCCAAATAATCTCAATTTAAAAAACTTGACAGCCAGTGCAAATAAAGGAAAGTTTTAGGTCAATTTAACTCATGATTACTGATATAAGCATCCTGAAAAATCAGCAAGTTGAATAAAAAACCAAAGATATAAATTGAAACAAAATTTATAATATTAGGAATACAAGATTGGTTCAACATTAAATATATTCAAATGTACCACATTAGCAAATTCAAACATTTGGTAAAATTATATTTTTTATGGTAAAAATTGTTAACAAACTCAGAACAGAGGAAACTTTTTAGCTGGATATATTATGGTTACCTGAATTAATAGCCAACATTTTACTGAGTGGCAACATATGAAATTGTCTCAAAATTAAGGACGAAAAAGGATTCTTGCTGCCATAACTTCTAGTCAGGGAGGTACTGGAAGTCCCAGCCAAAGGAATTAGACAAGAAAAAGAAACCAAATGTAAACAAACTAGAAAGAAATAAGCATTACTTTATCAGATAACATGACAAAAATCAAAATAATAAACAAAATTAGCATTAAGAAAATTTAGCAAGTTCTCAGTTTTGACTAATGCAAACACTGATTATATTTATATATATTGGCACACTCTATGAATAAATGTAACTAAAGTGCTGCCTATGGTACGGAAACAATATAATATATTTGAGAGTTATATAAACAAAGACATATAGCACTTGTTCTCAGTCATACACTATTCTAAGCACTCTACGTACACATCTATAGTGTTTTATCTATATAGCTATATACTGATAAATCCATGCTTCCTTGTAACAATTTTTTTTAGTTAGGTACTATAATTAGTTCTATTACCAGCTGAGAAAACTGAGACTCCAAAAGATCATGTAAATTGTCAAGATTTCATAGCTAATAAGTTGCAGAGAAGGAATTCAAACCAAGCATCTGTTTCCAGAATATGTGTTCTTAACTGTTATTCTATAATTTCCAATTTGGATAAATATCACAAAATTATTGGAAGGCATGAAAAAGATATAAAAAATGAAAGACATATCATGCTTGCTGATAATATAATGTAAAATCATAGAGATGCCAATTCTCCCCAAATCGATCTGTATGTTCAAGGTAGAACCAATCAAAATCCTATCAGAATTTTTATGAAATTTCACCAACAGACTGTAAGCAACAGGCAAAGAAAAGTCAATGCATTCCTGAAAAATAAGAGCAAGGGAGCTGAGAGGCACTTGACCTACCAGATAACAATAAAAAATGTTGGATTTATAGAAATAGGGGATGTGGCCTGGGTACCAGGAGAGACAAATAGACCAGTGGGACACAATAAAGGACTTATAAACTGATTCATGCATGTGTGGAAGCTGACAGGTGACTGCATAGCAGTGGGGAGAGCAGAGTCTTCCATATGTGGTACTAGTTATCTGGGTGGATAAAAGAGAAATACAGGCTTCTATTTCACACCATGCCCCAAAATTAATTCCAGATGGCTTAAGGTCCTAAATGTGGATGATAAAATTTTAAGATTTTTTGAAGAAAATGTGAAAGGATGTCTTTATGACCGTAGGTAGTTATTTCTTACACCAGGTACACAAGCCCTAATGACAAGGAAAAGGATTGTGAAGGAACACTAAAACGAGTAACTTCTAGTTTTTAGAAGACAACAGACTAGAAAAAAAAGTCTTGAAACCGACATAGTTCATACCGATTCAGGGTCCAGAATATAATAAAGAACTCCAGTGTAAATGAAAAAAAAAAAAGACTAACTGTTCTAAAAGAAATTGCTATGAAAAGTATGAGTGGAAATATCACAATAGAGTCTGAATAGCTAGTGCACATTCAAAAGGATGCTCAGCCTCTGTGGCAGTCATGGAATGATTAGTAAGATATTCTCATGATATATAACGTCTTACTCTCTTAGAGAAACATTGATTAAAACGTGAAAAATACCAAGTTAAGTCGTTAAGGACAGCAAGCGCAGGGAACTTTCCCGCCCCGCTGGTGGGCGCATATATCCACATGGCCACTTGGGGCAGCAGCCCGGTCTTACCGAGTGTGTTGGTCAATCCGGGTTGTCAGCTGGACTGGATTGAGAGTCACACAGAAAATTAGTATAGACCACACTTCCTGGTATTTCTAGAGATGATGGGTATGTGAGTCAACAAACTGAGGGGGGAGGATCTGCCCTGAATGTTGGCAACACCACCCAGTAGGCTGGGAACCTGGATGCAGCAACAGGTGCTTGAAGCAGGAAGCCTACTGTGCACATTCACTTAATTTTTCTCGAGCATGTGTACTTTTCAGTTCTGCTATCGCCCATAGACATCAGATCCCAGCCTCTTACCCTTGAATGTGGACTCACACCAGCGACTCCCAGGGAGCTTCCAGGCCTTCAGCCTCAGACTGGGCTGCGTCATTGGTCTCTCTTGTCCCGAGGCTTCCAGCTTCTTACACCAAGGAGCTGCTGGTTTCTCTGGCTCTCCAGCCTGTGGGATTATTTGGCCTCTGATCATGTAAACCAGTTCATCAAATCCCCTTTTTGTAATCATAAATGCGTCTTCCTGGCTCTGTTCCTCTAGAGAACCCTGACTGATACACCTAGGAAAATTAAAAATATAAATAGACTATGACCCAGAAATTCAATTCATGCACATGTTCTAAAGAAACTCCTGCAAAGGTATACTCGGAGAAAGGAACAGAACTATTATGAGTAGCACTGGTTTTTTTAAGTGAGTTTATTGGTACATTTTAGGTATACAGTACAGTTACGTTCATTATTGGGATCTTGTACCTTTGCATGACAGGTCTTGGTTCAGTAGCATTGTTTTTAATACTAGGAATCTGGGACAAGCCAAATGTGCAACAGCAGAATGGGTAAATACACGTTCCATACTGCCATACGAAGGAGTACTATACTGTGATGGGAAGGAGTGAGTTGGAACTGAATACTCAACATTTAAGGTTCCCCAAACCCTTCTTTGGAATAGAAGAAGCATTTACACAATAAGTAGGATACAATTCCATTTATATAAAGTCAGAAAAGAGAGCACTTTGTTAAGAATTACAAACACACCTAGTAAAACTGCAAGGAAAAGCAAAGTAACGATACATATAATTCAAAATAGTAGTTTCCTCTAGGGTGGAGGTGAGAGGTGGGAGTGGGGAGAGGGATGCATATAGGGTTTTGAACATGTTAGTTATGTTCTATTTTTTCATCTGGGTAACAGGTATAAGTTACTCAATTTTGTTGCTTTATCATTTTTATATATCAACAGTTTCATGTATTTTGCACACAATTCTTTGTGTATATGATATATTTCCCAATAAAAAGATAAGAAAAAAGTCTATGGAGAGAGATTTTCTACTTTAGATTGTGAATATTGCCCTTGGCCTTTCCCAAGCTCTTCTGAAAATGTCACAAAAAAGAAGAGCAGGAAAAGCACAGCCCATATAATGAGGCAATGACAATATCCAACCCAGAACCACAATATATGAAGTATACTATCAAAAATGAACCCTGGACAAAATGGAGAAACTACCAAAAGCTGATGCTTGGCACCTGGGACTATCAGGGTACAGATTTCACTAACGTTTCCACCCTGAAAGAGCCATGGCCCTTGGGATGCGGCCTGGCCCCAGGAGAGGTGGGAATGTCCCTGTAGATTACATGACTCTGCAGAGAGGAAGGCAAGAGGTGGGCTGATGGGGAAAGTAGAAGGCACACCATTTCTATCCCCAAGTTCCTGACAAGTGGCCACCTGTCCAAGGTGACTGCCTAAGACATGCTGGGGTGGACGAGAGAGGAAGAAACACAGAAATCCCAGACTCCAGTCCTCAGGCTCCCAAAAGCAGTTGCTCCCAAAGCAGTTGGGAGTGCTAGGTGCTAAAGTTCCTTTCTCCAAGGAACATCACAACAAAGAGGAGTGGCTTCATCTGAGAATGACCAGTAGGTCTCATGCACCCCTGCTCAAGAGGGAAAGCTTATATGGTCAATTCTGTTACACTATCTGGGCTCTGAGCTCCCTGAAGTTTCAGGATAAGTCCAGACTTCAGCTGAAACTTGCTTTCTCCCTCTGCTCTGTTTACCTTTTTTCACAGTTTTATAAATCTGTGTCTGAGGTTTCCTTCTTCAGGCTCTGCTTCTAGGGAATCTACTATATGAACTATATATGGCCCTACTCGGTATCTAAAGTTGAGGATGAACATGCTTCCAGAAAGGAACAGCTGCTAAATTTGTGAGAGGCAACGGTTCATGCTATTCTCGAAGGTAGATCAAGGGTGTTTTATCTCTTTCTCCCATCTCCACTTACACTATTTTTTAGTAGCTAATTAATCTCATTCACATATAATTTATTACTTTTTATAAAAGGAAACAAATGCAAGGTCTTTGCATAGGAATAGTAAAGTAGAAGTGGAGGCAGGGAAAGGAAAGAAATTAAGACAAAAGAAAATGAGAACACATATATAATAAAAGGAATCAACCCACAACTCTGGGAAAACTAGATAAATGTTAAGTTGAACCATATGAAATTATCAATATTTGACCACAACAGTACAATCTCATATGGTCCAGTCTGAATCATTTTTCCAAATTCTTCTGGATATTACAGTCAATGTAATGCCTCTGAAAAAGTTCTCAGAAACAAATACATGGTTCAAAGAAAAGATAGAAGGAAATATCTATAAGTTAACAGAGTTCTTGAAGAAAATGCAAGACAAAACAAAAGTGTTACAGAGATGAAAGCCAGCTTAAAGGCTATAAAAGTAGAATGAAATGAACCAGAAACAGCAACAGGGTGTCTTGAAGAAACTATGCCAAACTAAAAGGAAAAGTGCCACGATAAAATCACAGTTATGGCGCAGATGACAGATACCATAGAGTCAAGGGGGCCGCTTATAAACAGACTGTGTCCCACAGAATTCCTGGTGGAAGACTGCCGGAGAAAGAAAGTTCTCAGGTCAACACCTCTAAGAAAGCAAGTGAGCAAGGCAGACCTGGGCAGAGAGAAGTGTGACTGCAACTCAGGTCTCCGCAGACCCCACATGGGGCTCTGCTCCTCGGCAGCACCCCTCAGAAATGCCCTGAATGGAGAAAAAGGGTCACGCCTTTGATTTTCCTCACTAGTCCACGGGCTGGTAATAGGTGAGGAAGTTTCCTGTGGTTGAGGACTGTGGGTCCCCAGCAGCTAGTATTTCTAGCAGTCATGGATGTGAACCTGATCCAAAGGGGGAAGCTGGAGGGGCTCCACAGTATTCTCTTGAGCACACAGTTCTTTTGGTCCATTTGCCCCACCTGCAAATGGGGTTTTCACCCTTCTTCTTGGTCTTGCTCTTATAGGTCTTGTTTCTGTTGGGTCATAGGACCTCGGGAGTGGGGCTGCTGGCACTGCAGCCCTGACCTGCTGCAGAGCCCTTTCCTGCTCTGGGCACCACTCAGCTGGCAGCCATCTGTGCCCCCAGGAAGTGGGTCAGTCATGCTGTCTTGAATCCAGTGAGGCCCACTGCAATGTTACACTTCTTTCTTAGCCATGGAATGCAAAAATTTGTTTTTTACATTGGAGGGAATGAGGCAAATCTCACATCTCAGAACCCCCAAATCTTCATGGATATATTGGACACCTGAATCTTAGAAGGGGTTATCTTCTAAGGCCTCATGTTTCTTGGCACTTTTTGCTCATCCTCTGTTGTTAACAGACCGGACCTCTTTGAGGTCCTGCCAGTTATGTGACTTGATCTTATTTATTGGGTGAGTTGGCAGAAGGGAAGGTAGGGGTAGATCCTCAGAGGCATATGTTTTATCTTATACGGCATCAGCCGTATTGGAATTTCTGTCTTTTTTTTTCAGCTTTAATTGAGTTTATTGGTACATTTTAGGGATACAGTACAGTTACACTCATTGTTGAGATCTTGTACCTCTACATGACAAGTCTTGATTCTCATTTTTTCCCCTTACCTCTGCCGTATTGGAGTTTCTGATTTGGTCTCCCACATGATATGCAGTGTGGATTCAGTATTTTCTATAGAGTAGGTCACTTTTGTGCATCTTATGAGTTCTATGGGTATAAGATTTTCACATGTAACTACTGGAATACCCCTTCTGAGAGCTCAGAGTCCCAATGTTTCCTTGTGAGGGCCATGCCCATTGCATAGACCTATAGAGATGGGGCATTCAGATTGCTCTGTATCTCTGCTGAGGTTCTGAGCTGGGCTCTTGATTCTATTTGGTCAGTATCTACAGCAGATAAGACTTCTGAAATGCTGCCAGAGAGACTTCTATGACTTAGATCTAAAATGTCCCTCAAAATGTGAGCTTCTGGAAGGTGATTAGACTGTGGAGACTCTTGTCAGTGTTAATTCACTATTGAGCTCAAGTGCTGTTAGGTGGTGAGGTCTGGTTGGAGGAGGTAGGTCACTGGGGGTGTGACTTGGAAGCGGGCGTCTTTCTCTAGGCTTCTCTCTTTGCCCTCTGCTTCCTGGCCACCATGACGTGAGCAGCTGTCCTCCACCTGGCCCTTCCACTGTGCCTTGCAGCTGGTCAACCACAGACTGAAAATGTGAACCAAAATGAGCCTCTCCTCTAAGATGTGGATGTCGAGTACTGTGTTTCAGGGACTAGAAAATAACTAAGATAGAGACTCACTGGCTTTCACATTTTCCTGGAATCGATGACTTACCACACTGAACCTATCAAGAGTGTGATTCAACACATGACGCTCACAATAGTCACCTTATTCTGTTGTCTTCACAGCTTCACCATTTATTTTATAGCCTCCTATGGCGTCTTCTACCACTACCATTTCTCATGTAACTCATTAAACTTGTAGAAGAAACCACTAAGTTTTATATCATGTTATAACATGTTGCTCCTATATCATTTGCCTTCTGAACCTAAAGAAAGGCTGTCAGGGGCTGGGGATTCAGATCAGTGGTTCTGCCACCTGCTTTGCAAGTGCAGATGCAGTCATGGATATGAACCTGGTACAGGAACAAGGAAAGGCTGTTGGTTTGGACCCATTATTCTAACCGGACAAGACATTAAATCTTGATTGCTCTTTCATGACATTATTTGCCTAGTTGTATATCACTTGTAAATTTGATAGGCATGGCATCTGTGTCTTTACTCAATGTATTGATAAAAATACAGACTAAGATTGGGTCACCACTGACAGAAATGTTGAATGGTCAGGGTAGAAACAGATTCCCCAGGCCTGCCATGAGAAAGCATGTCTCATTAGTTTCACTAATTCAACAAGCATTTATAGAGTACCTGATATCTGCTGGATCACTTGCCTTATACTGGCGATATAATCATGAATAAGAAATGTCTCATGATGAAATGCTCCTTATGTCTTCCATATAGGTTTATATCAATCAACTTGTTACTTTTTTTGTGTGTGCTAGGATATTGAACAAGTGTATAAGTACACCAAAATGTACTATTATCTAGCCCTGTGATTTCAAGAAATTTTCATTTAGTTGATTAGTAAAAATCTTGATAAAAATAATGAAAGAGGATATAATACAGTTTTTTAAACTAGTAATTTTATGAAATAGTATTGTTTAAAAAATTCTCTGTAACACCATCATTTTATAAAACAGAGAGCTCAAAGGGCTTCCTCCCTCCTGAGTTTACAACCACATGATAGAAAAAACTAAGCAAAGAGACTCAGGACTGAACAGAAAGCAGAAGTCGAGATACTTGTTACAAAGGAAACGAGCTGGGTATAAGAGTGGAGAATAATGGAGGTCACCAGGAAAGGCCTGAGAGAGGAGTGACAGAAGAGTATCAGGAGTGGCTCATACCAGGAGTATGCAGGAGCCAGCCATGAGGAAGGCCCTGGGGAGATGGCTCCAGGCAGGGAGCCAGGTGTGCAGAAGTCCCTGGTGTGTAAGGTAGGTATGGGGGCTTCTGTACTTGGAGAACTGAAGGGCATTTAGTATGAGTCAAGAGGAGCAGCCAGTGCAGAGGTGCAAGAGTGCAGAGGGAAGAGCGGGGTTAACTGTGAGGGTCACAGGCTGCTCCTCATGTTGGCACCAGGCAGCTACTGGGGTCTGATGTCTCCATTCCTCTCCACGGGAAGCAATGCAGGGCCTCAGCTCCCTCCAGGGCCTCCAGGTGTAGTGCTGCTGCCTCTCCCAGTGGGAACACACAATTCCCTGAGCATTTGGCATCCAAGCTCCAGCAGGACAGCTGTCACACAGTTCATCTGAAGGGAGAGCAGCAAGGGATGGTGTCCCTCCCCTGGGCACAGCCCAGGATGCTGATGGACTGGAGTGTCCACGGGGCAGCTGCAGAATCCCTGCTGTGAATTCCAGCTGGAGCCCTGGAGTTGCTGAGCCCTTCTCTTGACCCAGAGGCTGGTGGAGCCAGATCAGGTGGGGCTTGCTGAGCCACAATACCACAATAAGGAGTCTGGGTTTCATTCGACGTGCGAAGGGAAACCGTTGCAAGTCTGTGAGCAAGGAAGTAACCCCATAGGATCGAGGCTTTAACACCTCAACTCTGCTGGCTGCAGAGGGCAGGAGTTAAAGATGGGGCCAGTTGGAAGAGTGAGCCTAGATGGAAGAGAGTGTGTGAGCAAGAGTTCATATTAGGAATAGAGAGAAGTGAACCCATTCTACATCTATTAAGGGAGTAGAAATGCTAAGAGTTATTAATAGATTGGATATGGGGCACTATGTAGAGCAAGAACTAACACACAGTGCCCAGATATCTACCCTGAGCCATCACGCAGGGCAGATTCCTGCTAGGCATTATGGAAAGGTATAGGGGACAAGCAAGAAGAGATTGTTTCAGGAGAGAAAAGAATGGGTTCCCTTTGATGATGTGGAGTTTGAGATATCTGTGACATTCAAATGGAGGTATTCACTGGATTGTTCAGTGTATCAATTAGGAGCCTTAAAAGGGTTTTGGGCTGGAGACATAAATTGTGGAATATTCATGGTTTACAATGGTATTTAAAGCCATGGATGGTGGAGAGTGTAGAGAGATGAAAGTAGAGACCAGTAATGAGACTCTGAGAGTCTTAACATAGAAGGTTGGGAAGAGGAGAAGAGGGCGACAGAAGATAAAGAAGAAATAAGTTCAGTCCCACGAAGAAAGAGGAAAACCCAAAGAGTGGGAATTTGTCAATGTCAATATAGGAAAATTCCCAGGAAGAAAGTGCTGGTAACCACATATAATACAGCCAGAAATTGGGACAGGGGAGTGACTGACACTTTCGCAAACCCAAATATTGGTGAGCAACATTTGCATTGCTGGGAGGCAGAACTAGCTAAAGGGTGGCTGGGAAGTGGACAGAGAAAGAAAGTGAGAGTGGCATATTTTAGGGGGGAAAAGACTTATTGTTTCCTCACTGTAGCGAGGCTCATGGCTGACAACCTTCTAGCAAAAGACAGATTAACGAGAGAAAAGCACAACAAATTTACTTAGCCAATTTTATATGATGCAGAAGCCTGCACATCCCAGGAAATCTATTTTTATGCTAAGTCTGAGGAGACCAGGCAGAGTGATGATAGTTGTGGAGAAACATGTTTGGACAAAACAAGATGGGTCTTAATGATATTAGAGTGTGGGGGCTTTGCAAGGTTTGTGTGCTCAGATTCTTCTGCATCTCTGGTGGAAGGCAGAACTGTTTGTAAAGAGGGTCTGATAATTCACTTACAGGCCAGGTAAGTCAGAGGGTTCCTTTATGACCACACTTTAGGGGAGAAAGACAGAAGAAGGTCAGAGACCAGAGAAGATCAGAGGTCTCTTGCTTCTCCAGTTTTCTCTCTTGACAGGTGCTATATTCTGGAGCATTGTCATCAGAGTCACAACCATCTGTAGAAAACTCTTGGCTCTACAGAGGAGCATAGGAATGGAGCTTTAGTGAGAGCAGGGGGAAGAATTCAGTGGAAGTTTTTAAAGTAGAGGAGATCACAGGGCATTTTATGAGTTACTTGGAAACAAAGAGAGGGGGCAGCTTGACTGAGAAGGAGAGAATTAACTGCAGAAGAGAAGTTAGTGGTTCACGTCAATGGATTTCCATAGCCCATCCTTTCCTGAAATCTTTTCAGAAATGGGGTTATTTGTCCCTCTATTTTTTGAGTCTTTAAATATACAACTGAGGCTTTACAATCCCAATAGAAAGCTCTTTCAGGACCCAGAACTCCCTGACTGGGGTTTTGTCTCAAACCTAGAAGTCACTGACAGTATGTGAGGTATGTTTTTCTCTCCCACACTTCTCTCCTGATCAGTATCTTTGGACGGATGTCAGAGGCACAGCAGTGACCAAGAGGCAGTGCCTGTCCACTGCTTTGGTTGACATAGCACAGTTTGTTCCATGCACAAAAAAGAGGGGGTGTTTCTCTTTATCAATACAGATGTATTGGGGAGAAGATTTGGGTTGTCCTTTCCAATGTCACCCTGGCTCATTATTAGCTGTGACCTCTGGAGACTACTCTTTTTGGCATATCATCCTCTGGCATTTCTCCCTGGTGATGTGCCCATCTGCACTGATCGTTTTGGCTGATTTCTCCATGCCTCAATAAGCAGGTGATTATTTTACTGTGATTTTATGAGACATTTCTTGCCAGTGATTGGTTTGAGGATGGCTAGATGTTATGGGCTGTGAGTTTGTCCCTCCTCCCATTTATATGTTGAGTCACTAACTCCCATGAGAGGTGATAGTCAAGAGATTAGAGCCCTAGTGATAGGGTAGGAGGACTTGTAAGAAGAGATGGTGACTTACTTCCTCTCTCTCTCCTCTTCCATGTGAAGACAGAGCAAGAATGTTGTATCAGCAGACCAGTAAGCTGACTGCTAACCCGGATGGATCTGCTGGTGCCTTGATACTGGACTACTTGGCTATAATTGTGTAAAATAAATGCTGTGTAAGCTACTTAGTCTATGGCAATGTGTTACAGCAGCTTATAAGACAAGACAATGTAGTTCAATGTTTTCTAGCCCAAGGGTGAAGCCAATACACAGGGAAAGGACCAGGGGGTCATAAAGGAAGCTCTCATGTTTCTCCCCCGTGCCTGTGGCCCACCCACCCAAAGAACTTCCCTTCTCTGTTAATTTGAGCTGGTGCTTCCTATGTATTTTAACAAAATTCATCCATCACTTTGTTCCTTCTTTATGTCTTCACATTGTTGGAAATTGATGTTTATCAAAGAATTTCCTGTGGAGAAATGTCTTCATGTCTTTAGTTGGTGTTAATGATAATTGCATCCTATGAATTTCTTGTCTTAGGGCCTTCCTATATCTCTTTCAGTACTCTGGTGCTATACAGTTTGATATACCCATGCCTGATAGGAGGCTACTCCCATACACTATTAAAACACATGTCAGAAACAGTGTTTTGACATCCAGACTTCTTTTCTTTAGAGTTTCCATCGCACCAGCTATAATATAAAATTTATTGTCTTGTGAAATGTCCCGATTTTGGGTTCAGGGATAACAATCATTGTTCTTTTAGCATCTATCCATGGCACTAGACTACATGAGTTTTAGAAACCCACTTCTCAAAAGTGGCATGCCTGACCGGAGCCAGTGTTTGATTCGCAATAACAACTTCCAACACGACACAGCCCCTTTCTCCCAAGGTTCCCGTCACTTCTACTTCATCAATTTGTTCTTCCTTGTTGGTCAGAATTGAGTCCAGAGTAGCAGTTCCCTCCTCACATGTTTTCCTCCGGAGAGACAGAGTTGTCAAGGCTGTGAGTCAGGTAGCTCAACTGGGACAGACCCAAGGGATATATTTGTGCTAACTCACATGCCCGGAAGTAAGGAGTTTGATGTGAGCTTCAGATCAGTGGAGAAATTGGATTTATTTTGGACACTGTATCAGGAGGAAAAAGACCAGAGCTGTGGGAGAAATTGAGGTGATTAAATACATCAGACCAAGGCTAAAGGCTGTGCTCTTTCCTTTCAAGAAATGAAATCCTGGCTCTTGGAGACACTGTGTCTGCACTGGAAAGACACTGTCGATCGTTGACAGGCCCCAGAAAAGATGCAGGCCACTCGGTGCTGGGGCTGGCACTTGTCAGCCTGAGATGGAGCCAAGATGGCAGAGGCATCACAGTCCACTCACCTGGTGCTTCTCCTGGTAAACCAGCTGGTTCCTGTCGGTGGGGGCTGGTGGCAGAGGGGAGAAGGCTGGGCTCTGCCCAATGTGTGTATGGGGGCACAGCAGAGCTTTCTGTATAACTGGTCAGGGCTAAGTTATTTGAGCCCCGTGCATGTCAGCATTGACTTTGGAAGTGGGTAATAACACATTTCCATAGGGTGGCGGGGATTTGACCTTCAGGCATGGTGGGATCTTCATACAGAATCAGTACAGAGAAGTTTCAAGGAATGACAGAGCACAGGGCAAAGAGAAGCAGACTGCACCTGGGGTCAGGAGGTTCCTGGGAGCCGTAGAAGAAGTGAGAAAATGAATTCAGGGGTCAGAAATGGGAAGGAAAGCAGGTGGGGGTGGGAGGAGGTTATCCCAGAAGAACTGAGGGCAAGGGATGGCATCCAGAACAGGGCCACTTTATTGCTAAGAGACTATATAGGCACAGAAGAAAGGGTAGAAGTGACAGTCTGAATTTACCATGCATAAAGCACAGTTTAAGCTTGTGGTAACTGGCATTGGAGATGAAAGGTCTCTGAAAGGTCTGGAGTCTGTGCCCAGCTGGCAGTGCCTGTGGGGCTTGGGCAGCGGGTGGGTAGGAGACTATGTGAGCAGCTGTGAGGACTGGGACGCCTACCACTGTGAGGTTTTCTCTTATGCATACTAAACTGAAGGGAATTTTGCTAACAGGTCTCAGGGGAAAATAATTTCAATGACACCACTAACTCGAGCAGCCGTTCCATGCAAGGACCATATGTTGCAGCGTGAACCTGAGGTGGGAAACGTGAGCTGCTGCTGTGGGGGCTGTTCTCAGGTGCCTTCCTCATGCAGCTCAGAGTGTGAGTCTTCCCTGGGCTGCAGGTGATTCGTGTGTGTAAAGACAGTTCTGCGAAGTCATAGTTTACACCGTTTACATAGCTTTGCCTTTTTGCATGCTGTATGCTATGGCCTGGATGTTGATGTCTCTGTCCCGTAAATCCACCTGTAGAAACTGTAATTCTGATGGGATTTGGAGAGTGGCTTTTGGGAGTCAATTAGGGCTAAACGAGGTCATAAGAGTAGAGTCCCCATGATGGGCCTGGTGTCCAAATGTGGAGAGGAAGGGACCAGAGTTCTCTCTCTGCTCTGTGAGGGCACAGCAAGAAGGCATAAATGGGAAAGAAGACACTCACCAGGAGCTGAATCCGCACCACAATCTTGGTTGGAGTTCTAACCCGCAAACTGTAAGGAATAAGTTTTTTCTGTAAGCCACGCAGCGTATGGTATTTTTGTTATAGCAGCCAAACCTGGCATCAGTATGTTTTGCTATATACCATAAATGTGTCAGAATACAGAGGGAAGACACACACACACACACACACACACACACACACACACACACACAATTGCACCCACAGTTTAAAGCAGAAAGGGGGAGAAGAAAGAGGAGGGGAAAGCGAGGAGAAGCAGGAGGGGGAAAAAAGTGAAGAAATTGACCATCTCGGTTAATTCTTTTTGGAGCCAGGGTCTCACTATGTGCTTCAGGCTGGCCTTGAACTCATCATGTAGCCCAGGCTGGTCTCAAACTTGCGGCGATCTTCCTGTCTCAGCCTCCGGAGTGCTGGGATTACAGGCCTGTGCCACCACACTCACCCAGCAACCATCTAGGTTAAGAAACAAAACAGTATCTATACTTTAGGGCTCAGTACATCTCAGGATCGCTTTCTCTTCTGTTTCCTCCGAGGAAACTACTGAACTGAATTTTATGACATCATTTCCTTGCCTTTTCTCTACCATTTTCCCACTACTCACAATGCTAAGCACTGTGTTGTTGGGTGTTATGTGTTTCTGAACGATTTTTATGAACAGAATCATCCTGCCTGAATCTTTTGTGACTTTCTCCTCTGGCTCCATGGTAGTTTTGTGAGCTTTCACTCTTCATGTCCCCACAGCGCTCTTTGCCATCACAGCACTAGGCCAACCGTTCCCTGGTCTCCTTTGCTCGTTACAGATGTGTGTGCTTTGCCCCCTGCCCATTTTCACCACCACAAACAATGCTGGTGCAGTGGTTCTTTACCTGGTTCCTGGTGTACCTGTAACGAGTTTACTGAGAGCTTGCCCTGAAAAGTGGCAGTTCTGGATATGCAATATGTATCCCTGCACCTCTCCTGGGAAATGCCCAGCACGTGGTCACACTGAGTTATCTCCTCCTCAGCAAGGAATAAGAATTTTCATTGTTCCTGCTCTCATCTCACTGTCATGTGTGTAATAAAGTTACCATATAATCATTATATAGCTTTAACTCGGGCTTATATGGTAATATATAGAGCTGTAGTTTCCAATCATTATATAATGTAGTTTATGGATAATTTAAGGAATTTGCAAGTATAATATCTCCAATAGTCGATTTCCTCTTTTTCCTTTGACATTAGATATTCCTTAAAAATGAAAACGCAGATGCTCAGTTTTGGGAAGTTGAATCCATAGTGGATAAGAGGAGGATTTCTGAGCGAGAAGACCTCACAAGGTTAGTTGGAGTTCCTCTCTACTCCATTTTGGTTTGTAACCAGTACGTCTCAGTCTCAAATGTGCTGAGTTTATAGTGTTGCACAGGTTTTCTCAGCCAGGAGGGCTTAACCTGCTATGATGGGAACTTGCAGAACCTTGGACCACTGCAGCTTCCCCCATGGAGGCACGAAAGAACTCGTGTGGTTAGAGATGACTGGTGTTGAATGACTTAATAGAGTCTTGAAGGCCACAAGAACAATACAGAACAACTGAGTTCCAGGGACCTCCTCAAGCATTTGTTACTTTGTTCCCGTAATTGAATTGCGTGGTGAGGTAGAGTGTGCGTAAGTGTAGAGGTGATTTTATTTGGTAGATAGTGGATCAGAGGAATATTACAAACACAAAGAGATAAACACACTTCTTATAGTAAACCACAGTAGACTGAATGACACAGTAACCTACACATATATATTTGCTTTCTTAAAATTGTTTTGCTTCCTTAATAGTGGAAGCTTTTACATAAGCAAACTAAAACTGGAAGTTCTATTAGTTCAGTTTTTGTTACTATAACAAAGTACTGAAGGCAGGGTAACTTTACAAAGGAAAGGTTTATTTAGATTACAGACTTGGAAGCAGAAAGTTCAAACAGCATAGTGCAGTCTCTGGTATGGGTTCTCCACACCTGTGTCACCTCTGGGCAGGTGACAATAGTATATTTGGGAGGAGAGACCATATTACCAACAGGAGGCCAGAGAGAGACTGTGGGCCTATAATCCCTTCCTAGGGCAGTAACTCTAAATGGCTTAAGGACTTCACATTTGGTCCCCAAATTTAAAGGTCCCACTGCCTCCCTAGTAACCACAATGCTTTTAACACATAGGCCCTTGGGGGGTGCATACTTAAACCATATCCAAATGACAGCAGAAATTACAACACATAAAAGTCAAAGGTGTGACTGCATTAGAAAACAAATGGAAATAAATAAATTCACTTTTATTTATCATAAAGTGAGTTAATGAGAACAATTAAAAACTAGATTTACACAAATACCCATTTCCTCTATTTTAAAATTCTTTTTACACAGATTATTATTTAGAGCAGTTTTATTTTTTTCCTTTATTTTGAGTTTATTGGCACATTTTACATATACAGTACAGTTACATTCATTATTGGGATTTTGTACTTTACATGACAGGTGGTCTTGGGTCTCATTTGTTCCCTTTGCCCCTGCCCTCCCTTCACCCCCTCCTCCCCTCCCCATTTATAAACACTTTATTTCCATTTTTTCATTTTCTCATATTTTTCCCTTATTACCTTTCTCCTACCTTTCCCACTTTCCCTACACCTTTAGCCCTTTTCTTTCTATTTCACAATATCAGTTATCTCATTAAGGGTCTTATGTACTATTACAGTTTATTTACACCAGAGAAACTATTCAGTATTTATACATGTGTGACATTTATTTCACTTAGGAGTATATCCTCAAAATGTATCAATTTTCCTATGAATGAGTCTAATTTCTCATTCTTTATGGCTGAGTAATATTCCATTTTATAAAAAAACCACATCTTCCATATCCAGTTTCCAACTGATGGGCAAATGGGCTGTTTCCAAGTTTTAGCTATTACAAACTGTGCTGCTATAAACATAGGTGCGCATATATCACTCTGGTATGATTCTTTTAATTCTTTTGTAAGATACCCAAAAGAGGGATGGCTGGGTCAAGTGGAACCTCTGGTCTTAGCTCTTCGAGGTATCTCCATATTGATTTCTGTAGTGGTTGCACCAGTCTGCACTCTCACTAACAATGGAGGGCAGTTTTAGATTCACAGAAAAATCAAGTTCAAAGTGTAGAGAGTTTTGCTGTCTCTCTCCATATATCCTCTGTATATATATCCTCCATATATTCTCTGAAATCCTCCCCCACTAGCAGTATCCCCTGGCCCCTGCCTCAGAGTAGATGAACTTGTAATTACGGCACTGGGAGCCCCCAAGTTCAAAGTCCCGTAGGGTCCACCCTTAGTGTATACATTCTATGGGCTTTGACAACCCCAAAATGACTTGTATCTGCCATTAGAGTACATTACATAGTTTCACTGCCTAACACATCCTCTGTGCTCTGTGCATTCATCTCTTCTTTTCCCCATTTCAAGTGTTTTAGTTTTTAAAAAAGTAGCTCTAGTGACTTAAAAGGCACAGAGTAAGAATTTGTTATATCAGAGTTAAATACTAACAACATGTAATACCACTTGCATTTTCACAAGAAAAAAATCAACCTAAAAATTCCATTAAGAAGTTAAAAAGGCAATCCATAGACTAGGCAAAAAATATTCACAGAACACACATCTGACAGAAGTCTTGTATCTTTAACATATAAAAAAGAACTTCAATACATCAGGAGGAGTAAAGAGAAAGCCTTTGATGAATGAATGACAGATTTGAAGGAACACATCACAAAGGAAGATACATAAAGGGCCAATAAACATAGGAGAAGGTGCTTGATGAACGACGTCCCCAAATTCCATGTGCTATGTCTCTTTGAATCCAGGGTGAGGGACAGAATAAGCAAGACTGACCACACCACATGCTGGCCAGGACTTGGATGGACTTACACTTGCATACTTTACTGGTAGGAGTTCTCCACCTCTTGGAAAAAACCATCTGGGAGCTTCTTATAAGGTGAAACATTCATCTCTCCTGGGATCTAGCAATCTCATTCCTGTATATTAGTTCAAGGGAAATGAAATGTGTCTGCCAAAGACTTGCTTAAGAATTTGCATGGTGACTTTATTCATTCTAGTTGGAGACGGCCTCGTATCTATCTACATGTGAATGGATAAGCAAAAGGTGACGTATTCATGCCAGAGGATGCCACTCACCTACAAAAAGGAGTGAATATGGACACTGTGCCAACACAGGCGGATCTGAAAAACATCACGTTGGGTGAAAGAAAACAGACCCACGGGAGTACCTATTGTGTGATTCCATGTGTGAAGTTCAAGAACAGAGGCCAGCTAATGTGTGGCGATAGAGATCAGGAATGAGGGCATGGAGGCTGACTGGAAGAGGACGTGAGGGGACTTTCTGGAGTGATAAAAATGTTCGGCACTTAATTTGGTGTTTACACAGGTGTGTGTATACATGTCAGAACTCATTAGTTATACAGTGAAAATCTGTGCATTTCATTGTATTCAAATTACTACCTCTATCAAAAGGGCCCAAAATGTCAACTAAAGATCGCCCATAAATTATCAGAAGCACTTAAACTTTTACCATCTGGTGTTACCTTGATGCTGTGAGGCGTCCTTCAGCAGTTGTTGCATGAAGACCTCACCATTCGAGAAGATGCTCCCAGCACTGACTCTGAGCCTTGCCCGAGATTGAACAGGTCATGGCACACATGTATGGACACAGTACGCTTTCTTATCCTCATATGGAGACTTACACAGACATCTAAATTAAAAACCAAACTCCCCCAACAAAAAAACAACATTCTTAACCAGTCATGTGTGTACCAGAAGTTTGGATATTTGTCGCAGATGGCAAAAATTATTCTGAGTTCCACACAAAGGCGTTTTATCCTGATGTCACAATTGGATTTTCATGGTGGTGGTGGTCCTTTATGTGCTTAATTTTATTATGCTCCGTTTCTACTCTTGTCCTATTTTGCAATGTATTTTTAAGATGTTAATATATGTTTATAATAAGAATCAAATGTTTGTAGAGCCCCTGAAGTACCTCCCGCATTGAGAACTACTAGTCTAGCTATACCAACTCTGTGCTGGAGGCCAGGATGCCTGCCTCGTGTTTATACTAAATAGCTTTGTTAATAGCTGGCCTTAAGTGTTAACAGTTTAGTGGTAATGGGTAAGCTGGACGTCTGGGAGACTAAATGACTCCTGTTAAAAAATTGATAATGGGCCCTCCATGGCAGAAGCAAAGGACAGAAAAGTGCAGAGAAGCTGTGAACTGTTCAGTGAATCGAAAACAGATAATGTGCATTAGAATGATTATTTCAACTCCTTTTGGGCCACATTTTTTGGGCCTCAGTTAATTCATGTGCCTTGCCCAACCTACCAGGCTAAAATGGAGCTCTTCGGACTTTAATGTGCATAGGAATAGCCAGGACTTGGTTCCGTAGGGCTGGGGTGAGACCTGGGATTCTGCGTTTTTAACAAGCAGGGGGCAGGGTGATGGCTATGCAGAACTATCAACTTGATTAGCCTGGATCCACCTAGGGGATTAGTAGAGCACATTTCTGGGTATCTCTTGGCATGTCAGAGATATGTGATTGTTGGGTCTGTATCTAGCCCTGAGTCCCTTGCTGGCACTGTTCCCTCGCTTTGCTTTCTGGCTACAGTAAACTAAGCAGCTTTGTTCTACCAAACACTTCCACTGTGATGGTCCTGCCTTGGAGTTAGGTGACCATGGACTGAATCCTCTGCAACCATGAATAAAAATAAACCTTCTCTTCCTTTAAATTTTATATGTTGGGTATTTGGTTCCAGCAAAGAGAAAGTTAATTAATGCACTGATGCTATGGGTCTGAGGACCACACGTAAGAGGAGTCAGGGGCTGGAGGGGGCCTCAAACTACTGCATTCTAGGTGGGGCTCTCTGTGATGATACAATTTAGATTAAGGATAGAGAGAAGGTGGGACTGGAAAAAATATGCAGGTCTTTTTGGGCTGTCCAGTATGGTAGCCACAAGCCCCATGTGTCTATTTAAGTTGAAATGAAATGAGATTAAAAGTTCAGTTTCTCAGTCCAAATGCCGTATTTCAAGAGCTCAATAGCCAGCAGAGGTGAATACCAGCTGATTGTCATGACGGCACAGATTCAGAACATTTCCTTCAACATGGAAGGCTCTACTGTGTGGCACTTCTTTGCGGTATGCAAGGGACAAGAAGTTGTTCCAGAAGCCAGCCAGAGCCCGGCTTTGGGACACTGCGTCTGTCACACATACTTGGACAGATCTATCTGGAACAAATTAGTGTCCTTCTCAGTCTTCAGGCTTGCTCTGCTCAATGCCTGTTGTTGGGTTTCAGACCTCACACACGTTCCAGTCGCTGGATACCTTGCCCATGCAGCTTGCACTGGAGTAAGGGTGAAGGGTGTCCCGACAGTTCAGAGCTGGCAGGAGCCTGATTCCAGTGCTCCCCAAATCCTCTTCTGGGGGAGATGTGGCATCTTAGCTCTAGGCTTCCTTATGTCTCTTTAAACAGACTGCCTTGCCCTACCTTGCCTTGCCTTGCCTTGCCTTGCCTTGCCTTCCCTTCCCTTCCCTTCCCTTCCCTTCCCTTCCCTTCCCTTCCCTTTTCTCCTCCCTACCTATCTCCATTTGCTCCCCGCCTTTAAAGAAAGCATCAGATCCTCCAATTCTAGTTCAGCCATCTTACTTTTATTTATTTATTTATTTTTTTTGGTACCAGGGATTGAACTCGGGTCCTTGCGCTTGCAAGGCAGGCCACCGAACTGCTGAGCTAAATCCCTGGCAGCCATCTTACTTTTAAAATGATGAAACTGATGCTCAGAGAGTTAGAGCACCCGGCCTTTCCAAGGTCACATGACTATCAGGGGAGCTGAGATTGGAGACAGAGGAGGCTTCTGACCTGGGCAGGACTCCATCTACAAGCTCCCTGCTAATTATCTTCAGGAACTATTGTCTGGTGACCTCAACTGGGCCACTGGCTCAGGGAAGGTCCTGGTGAATTTCTGGTGCTCTGCTGGTCCATTGCTTGAGTCACTTTTAGGAATCAAAGTGGTGTGTGAGAAAATCACAGATCATGGCAGTTTCCTGGAGCAGAGGAGCTGAGGGGAACAGGGAAGCAGGGACCCTGTTACATCAAGACCATACAATTTCACAATTTGGAAGTGACGGCCTCTGCACAGCTATCTTTTCAGTTGCCTGTGACTCATCAACTCCAAGCACCAAGAAATGATCATGTGAAGGTGTTTGCTCTTTCTTGCTGTGGTCCTGGAGCCTGTGCCTCAGAACTGATCTCCCGGTTGCAGCCTCCCTGGGCTGGAATGTAGCTAATTTCTAGCTTCTAAGAGGAACTAAGTGCTTTTCCATTGTTGGCCTCATTAACTATACAATGATGACTGCTGGCTCCCTAGTTGGCTGTCTTCCCCCTTTTTTGTTTTTATAGTATATCTTTCTTGAGCTTCTATCTGTCCCTTCGGTAACACTTCATCTGTATATTCACACATGCTAGCCATATGCCAAGGAACAGAAGTTTCTGAGCTCCTCCTAAGTGGTCCCGGTGAAGGACTGGATTTTGCCAGGCCTCTGAATGTTGAATG
Source organism: Fukomys damarensis (assembly GCF_012274545.1). Lineage (NCBI taxonomy): Eukaryota > Metazoa > Chordata > Mammalia > Rodentia > Bathyergidae > Fukomys > Fukomys damarensis. Next base: position 42,336,920 of record NW_022900930.1, on the reverse strand, counting down.
TGGATTGTTTGAGAATGATTTGAGAAACAAAGCTCTGACAATTGAGTGTTCCTCTTAAATTGTATTCTGCCCCAGAGACCCAGGGCTGAATATTCCAGATACACAGTATTTCTTGTTTCACAAAGGGTCCCATTTACCAGCCATGTATAATTTAGGTTAATTTGAAATTTATTCTAAATTTAGTAGTCTCTTTGCTTACTCCCAACATAATGATGATTTATTGGCATATGCATAATGCATGGGATTCCAGCAATTCATGAGAGTGTTAATACTGTACACACTTTCTCTGAAGATCTCTGTGGCTCTAGATGTATGTTCCCACACCCGCTATACACACATACAGTTGGCTTTGGAGGCAGCCAAGCAACTCATCTGAAAGGACTAGCCACCAATGGTGGTTCAGGAATCAGAGGTACAGAGGACTAGGGAGATAGGGCCATCATCCTGTCCACATTGTCTGTCCTCTTCTGGAAGACACAATGGGCACTACTGGTTGGATCATTCAAGACCCACTTACCTTCTTTCTCCCTTGTCTTTCTGTCATATAGATCATAGAAAGCAAAACAGCCTCAATCTCTAGCCTCACTTCTCATCAGGGCAGCTATATGACATCCTTCTGGACAATTGGATATTTTTAGATTCTGGGGAGAGCTTCCAGTCCGGCACAAAACAAGCACGCAAAGTAAAAGAAAACAAACAATCCAAACTAGACCAAACCAAACCACAACAAAGTACAAGCTTCATAGGAAGAAAGATTTTGTCTTATACTTTTAGCCTGTCTTCCATCTGCCTGCTTGTAATATTGAAATAATGCTCCAAAGAACAGCAGCTCTTTTGTGACCACGAAGATGAGAATGAACAGACAGAGCAAAAAGATAGAAGATGGAACTGGTTGCCTGGTCCTGGTCCTGAGCTGTTACCCTGACATCTTATACAAAGAACAAACCTGACCTGTTTAAATCAGTTTATTGGGAATTGTGTTGGGGATTGGCCTAAGTGATGCAGGAAAATTGCAAAATTTTCAACACTCTATTTTTCCCACAAAGGTGTTATTCAGTTACAAAGATGTAGGATTACCAATAAGAATCCTAGGATCTTAGGTTCCAGGCTTGAATTGGTCATAAACTGACCCAGAACAATGTTAGAACTATGCATCCTGCAGCCATTTGTGACAAACCATCTTCTGTGTCTGTGCCTTCATTTGCAAAATGACACAGGTGAACCATCTCTGGCTTTTCTAGGACTATATGAAATCTTCTCAGACTGCTGAGAAAGGATGAACCTCCAAAGCCTTCCTCTTGGTACAGCCAAGTCCTTTCCCATTGTCAGTATCCTCCATCTACTATTTTCCTATCCTGTGCAGCAGAGAGGTACACTATCAAATGGGAAGAAAGACTATGGCAATAATGTAATCTGGTGGAACAAACTGTCCCCCTAATTGAGTGGCTTAGATTGAAACACAGCTCTTGATCGCTTCTTCTATTTCTATGGGCTGAGTGACAAGTCTGCTGGCCTCTCCTTGAGCTCCTCGTGCATCTGCATTTGACCTTCAAAAACAATGACAGCCAAATACCCACCTTCTTTTGTACCGGGGCTAGTTGTTGCTGGGACATCTCAATTCTCCCCTGTAGCGTCTCCATCAGGATGGGTTGGACTACTTTACATGATGACGCAGGCTTCTGAGCGTGAATAAATTATAATAAATAAATAAATAAAAGCTGCAAGGCTTTCTAAAGGCTGGGGGCCCAGGTGTTCTGAAATGTCGCTTCTACCACATTCCTTTCACAAGGCCTCCCATGCCTCCCCTGGCTTTAGGATAAGCGTTGGTGTCTTTGACTTTATGTTCTGAATCAGCTCCAGAGGGAAAGGAGTCCTTGGATGTTGCTGCCCCCATGATGCTGTTGTTAACCAAGACACCCATCTCTTGACAAAGGATCTGCAACCCACACAGCCAGGGTACAACGTATCAATGGACGATGGACCGTAAGAAAATGGATCACCAAATGGACAAGATAGCCCAAAAGGAGAGAATTGGAGTTGGAAGGGAACGCCGACCAGTTCCTACAAATTCTGAAATCTAGCCAAGCACCTGTTGTAGGTTTGTCAACCTGGAAGCGTGGATCGTCTTTAGTTAGAGACCAACTACCCTCCCCTGGAGTGGTTTCCTCATCTATCAGTCTCCGTAGCTTTCAAATCCTTGGCATTCTTTCATCTTGCTTTGAGCTCTGATTTGTCTTTTCCTTTTCTAGAAGAAGGGGCCCACATTTTCAGCTGAGGAGTTTTTCCTATCTGCATTTTGTCTATAGGAAGTTGGGAAGGGGGAAATTTTGATTCCGAACAGATGCTTTAGTAAGAACGGGTACGCCTTCATTAAGAATGTGTTTTCTAGGTAGAAGACCATTGTCCACCTCACTCAGTAAATGCCTCACTCACGACATCCTTTTGAGGCAGACCTTGTTCCCCTTGGCCTTGACTCACTCTACTGTGGGATTCTTAGAAAACCTTTTGTTATGTTGGAAGGGGCTGTGATGCACATCTTAAATCAGCTCGAGTTCCTACCAAGGGGTGGCATGCCCATGTTTTTGATTTGTTCCTCACTCTGAGGCCATCCTTACTTCGAGAATCTTTTGCTTGCTGTAGAGACTGTCCAGGGCCCTTTGTATGTTCTCTAAATTCTTCTTAGAAATGGAAACACTTTCCCATAATTCATCACTCCTCCTGTGCTTTACGCACATAAAATAAGTTCCGTGGCCCTTTTAGGATGTCTACATCTCTTTAGCTGAATGCAGAAATTCATTAGGCTCCGTCTCTCACAGTCCCTAGTGTTCTTGAATGTTCCATTTCTACATAAAATGAATTACCCTTGCTCCAGTCTCCAGACATGGGACCCGAAAGTGGGCCTCCGTAACAAAATCAAAATCAGTGACAGATGGCAGCTGAAGAGTTAGCAAGTGCGGACTGTTAGCCGAGGCCGGACAGAGAAAGGACTCTGTTATTCGAGGCCTCCACCTCTGCTCCCCATTTCATCCTCATGTTTAGGGGCAGAAAAATATTCTTTTCATTTCCCATGTTCCTGGGGCAGCTGCGGGGAGGGATTGAATTCAGGAATCCCCACCACAGCCAGATCTGATTTAGAAGGATGAGAATCTGAGCTCAAAGCAGATATCATAACAGAATTAGCTTTGGTGGGACAGAAATATGTATGTTCTGCATGTATGAGGGATGTGAACCATCATGGTCAGAGGGTTGGCTGTTGGGAAAGACTGTTCCCAAAGATGGCCACAGAAGTCCTGTGCATTCTCTCCTGAAATGTGAAGGCCGTTTCTCCCACCAGGAGGTGGGGTCCGCTACTTGCTCTTTTAATCTATTTTGACTCGGGCTAGCCTTGGCCAATGAAGGAAGGTGGAAGAGATTGCATGGGTCCTCCATGCCTGGCCTTGGGGCTATAAATCACTTTGTAGAGAAGTTGGCTGCTCTTCTAGGGAAAATTCTGTGGCAAGAGACTGGCCTGGCAGCAGTGCCAAGCCCCAGACGTAGGAGTGAGACCATTGCGGACCATGCTGCTATGGCCTACGTTTCCGGTCACTGCTGCCAGGAACTTCAAAGGACAGCACAGGGAGCAGAATGCCCACCTGAGCCCAGCCAACCACAGAGGCAGAAGAAACAACACGCCATTGTTGTTTCACCCTGGGGAGTTTGGAGTGGCTTGTTATGCAGCTGTCAGTAGCGGTAGCGGGGTACAGGACAATGGCCTTGCTTTCTGGCCTTGAGTATCCCAAAGTCAGCCCTTCTCTCCACAAGGCCTGGACCACCCAGAGGCCTGGAAATGCTCTTCCCCAGCCTTGCTTGGAGTGCAGCAGGTGTTTTCCAGGTCTCTGCTGCAGCCCGCTCCCTGCAGGTTGGAGAGGCCACAGTGAGCGCAGCTGGCAGAACAGCTGCAGGACAGGAAGGCACTGAGGGTCGTTGCAGAGGTGTCAGGACAGGATGTTGGCTGGGACCATGGGGGCCTGGCTGAGGGCTGGGAAACCCCTCTTTAGGGACAGAGCTGCCACTGAGTTCATCAGCTTCCTTCCCTGCTTCCTTCGCTAAGCCATGTGTTCTTCTGCCCCTGCGTCCCTGTGCCTGGGATGCTTCCCCTCATCCACAGGAGGAAACCTTGCTTCATTTTAAAGACTTATTCACACAGGTCCTCCTTGCTTTAAAAAAAAAAAAAACTTGCCTGGGCAGAGTGAATCGATCCTCATTCTGTTCCCACAGTGCTCTCCTTAGAACACTGTTAGTTCTTCCAACAGCCTGTCTTGTCTGTCAGGGGCTTTACTAGTAGGATTCTATTGAACTGAGTGTAACAGAAAGTGCTAATAGAGCAGCATCTTAAATGAGATAGAAATCTTCTTTTCACAAACAGGAAACCTGGAGTCTGTCAGTCCTGGGCTTCTAAGTGCTTCATAATGTCAGGGCACAGGCTTTTTATGTTCTCTGCTCTACTGTGTTCTGGGTTCAATTCCAAAGGTTACCTCAAGGTCTAAAGTGGCTGCATAGGTCCAGTCTTCACATCCATAGTCCAACCATCTCAGAGAAGGGAGGGTTAAAAGAATATACTTCTTTCCTTAAAGCACATACTAAATAAGTTGTACGTTTTGCTATGCCTTTGGCCAGAGCTCCAGGCAAAGATGGGAAATAAAGCCTTTACATCTAACGAGGAATGAAAGTCGTATTTCTAAGAAAGTGGAGGATGATTAATATAATGAAGACATTTAGTGTGTTTTGTCAAAGATTTATCTTTCTTATTAGAATGATCTTAAGGCCAGAAAATACCTTGCATTCGTCCCTATTTTCCCCAACTCTATTCTCAAGGCATGGTGGATAGAAATGGGCAATGACCTGGCTGTTTTGCCTGCAGATGTTTGGCCCACGCAGTCCATTCCTTGCCAATCAGGAGAGGTTTGTCTCTGGTCTCCAGTTCTGCCTGCTTCGTTTCTTTCTGTATTTATCTGGCTTTTGCAAGCCTGTTCTCTCCTGACCCGGGCTCTCCATTCCCTGCAGCTGTCATGAAAATACCCCTCAAGCTGGACACCTGCAAAGCTGGGGCTGCAGCCTGGGGGGAACTGTGGGTCTCCCACTGGTCAGAAAGCCTGGCATGGGGTACACATTTCGGGTGGGAGTCAGAGAGCCTGGGTGACAGCTTTAGCTGGGCCACCAGGTAAATTGGTGAGCCTGAAAAGCCATGTTGATTAACCTTACCTTGATTTCTTTGTCTGTAAAGCAATAGCGAGGTATAGTGTCCCCAAACTAGAAGCTCAGAACACAGAACAGCATCACAGAAAGTCATTCTCTATGTGTGTACGTGCATAAAGTAAAGTTGCACGGTATTATTATGAATGCATGTGGAGTAAGCAAGCACAGAAACAAGATTCCTGTACCCTCCTCTACCACATCAGCTGCCAAAGCAGGTCTTGGATTGAAAGGATATGGGGATCTTTGGTCTCTGCCTTCCGTCTCTCTCTCCTTCCTTCCTTGCTTCCTCCTTCCCTCTCTCCTTTCCTTCCTTCCTTCTTTCATTTCTTCTTTCCTTTACTTCTTCCTTCCTTCCTTGTTTTTAAACTGGGGATTGACCCTAGGGCCTTTGCATGGAGGTACACCCCCATCCCTTTTTTATTGTGAGAAAGGATCTTGCTAAATTGCTAAGTTGCCCAGGCCCAGCTCAAACTTGTGACCCTCCTGCCTCAGCCTCTGAGTGCGGGGATTTCACCTGTGAACCACCACAGCCGTCTCCGGGGTGTTCTCCTGGACTGCCCGTGCAGCAGCCCGGAGGCAGGAAGCCCTTCTCCCTTCGCAGGGGCATCGCTCCCAGGGATTCCCACTGACGGCCGGCATGGCAGGGTGCTGGATGTTGCTGTCTCTAGATGGGAAATGTTTCCTCCAGCAGGCCTGGGAGCCTCCCTGCCATTGACTTTCCTGGAGCTCAGAAGCTTGACCGATGGGATCCCAAAGTGGGCTGGTCTCTTACCCACATTCAGGCATTGCTGAGGCTTTGAAGTAAAAGTTAGAGAAGGGCAGGGGAAAACAGATGAGGAGTGAGGCCTCAGGACAGCGTCCAAAAGCCAGGCGAGTAGATGTGGACTGGTGGGCTCTCCACGACCCCTCCTCCCTTTCCGCTGCCTGGAGGATAGAATGGGAGAGGCAGAGGCCCTCTGAGAAGAGGCCAGTGCATGTGAGGCGTGGCCCCTGACTGACCACCCCCCGCTCTTCGGCTGGTCCAGCAACCACACACTGAGCAGCCTCACTCTGTTCCTGGGGCCCAGGCAGGCCCACCCTCCCTTCACCTGGGCCCTTCTTTGCTTTGTCCATGGGGCAGAGCGAGAGGGAGCCAAGGAGATTAGGGATGAGGTGGCCAGGTGGAGACAGCATGCACTGCACGGTGGGTCCCAGCATCTGCACTGTTGCAAGAGGGGAGCTGCAGGCTGGCTAAGGGCGTAGCAGCAAGCAGGGCATGGCAAGCACATCTGTCATCCCAGCACTCTGGGAGGTTGAGGTGGGTGGATTTCAAGTTTGAGCCAGGCCTGGGCAATTTAGTGACAGCGAGATCTTATTTCAAAATAAAATAAAATAAAATGGCCTACTGCAGCAGAGGAGAGCATAGCAGTAAATGTGCTGACTGATTGCCCCAGGAAAGGTTAGGGTCACCCTCCCATCCTGCCTGCTGGGGACAGCACAGCGCTCCCTGCCATGGGTAGGTTATCCGAAGCATCAACTGTGGTTCTTAAACTCATTGGTCTTTGCAGATGACACATGCACCATCCTGCCCGCCTCCCGCCAAGGGCAAGATGCCAAAGCACATTTTCAAAAGAAAACTGTGCAGAGAACAGCGCCACTCACCTTTGATCTAGGACAATGATAAAGCCCTCTGTGACTCTCCTTTTTCCTCAAGCCCTGCTGCTCTAGTGCCTGCCCCTGTTGGTCCCTGGAAGTCCATTTTGGGTCCTCAAGGCTTCATAGAAGCAAGAAATCTTCCTGATCTAGAAAAGAGACCAAACTGAGAGATGTGACCCCTTTAGGAGCTCTGTGAGAGAGAAAGCGAAGAGCTCCAGAGATTTCCATTTCTGTGCTCTGCAGGGGCTGGGCTGGGGAGGGAGGGGCCTGTGAGAGCTGAAGTACCCTGTACCCACCTCACCATCTCCCCAGTAGCACTGCATGTGGCTGCCTCTCCTGGGCCCAGGATCAGGAGAAGGCTCGGATGTGGCCTGAGGGTGGGCTCTGCTCAGCCTGCCTGACCCAGGCAGGAGGCTGTAGCTTCAAAGAAGCAGATACTCACATCCTCCGGGGGAGGTGGCAGGACAGTCAGTTGCCTGAACAATCTGCTCTAGCTGATGTGGACTCCGAATGTCCTTGAAATGTAAAAGTATGACAATGAAAGGCCCTGGGGACCAAGGAGCTCCACCAAGGGGAGTTAACAAATCAATAGGGGATAGAGACCAACAGTGCTGGTTAACAGTCCCTGCCTTCCTGGTCTGCCCCTTCAGTAGTGGGTTGGCAGGGGAGCCATGGGGTGGGGCAGGCATAGCCAGGCTCCAGCAGACAGCTCCAGGCAGGTCAGGCAATGTCAAGGGAGAGCAAGAGCTGGGGAAGGGGCCATGTGCACTGGCAGGGAATAGGGAGAGGAGAGCAGACGGCAAGGAGAAAGAAGAGCAGAAAGATCCAGGGGAGTATCAGAGGCAGCTGACAGAGAAGAAATTCACCTGGGAAGAAGAAAGAAAACTGCAGGCAAATTTGGCATAAATCCAGCCAAGTTTCGGGGAGGGAAACCAGATACATGAGAAGAGGCTGGGAAGTACTTGCTGTCCTGGGTGCATTCCCGACCCTGCTATTGATGCTCTAAAGAAAAAGCAGGGTTGGGCAGCTTGGAGGCTGTGTCTTTCCTAAAACAGCGTGGTGCCTGGATGCTGCTGCCTCCTTGCCAGAAGCCGGCTGCCATGACCAGCCTCAGGCAGGGGCTGCTGTGAGCCTGCCCAGTGTCTCCTGCAGACAGGACCACACCTGTAGAAGAGGGACCCGGGCAGTGAGGTGGAAACTAGCACAGCAGAAGACTGGGCCAATCACTGCACTCTGTGGCCTCGGTCTTCTCACCTGTGAAATGGTAATTATATGGCTCTCCCTCAGTTCCTTATGCTTCTGCAAAGACTGAAGGAGAAAATTGTCCTTCTCTCCTTTCTTCCTTCCTGCCTTCCTTCCTTTCCTTTCTCTTTCCTCACTTTCTCCTTCCATCTCTTGCTCAAAGGTTCACTGAACACCCATTAGGCCCAGGCACCATGCTGAGTGCCACAGCTTGACCAAGGCAGGGTCCTTGTTCCCAGGGGACTCAGTGTCATGGATGAGTAGCATGGATGGACAGATCTACAGCTCTGTATGTGTTGCAACAGCAACAGGTGTGAGGCCTTGCTGTAGTGCACACTGAGATCAAGGCCAGCCACTTCTGCACGACTCCTGAACTTCTCCATGACATCCAGCTAGCAGCAGCATCGCCACCACCAACTTCTGTCTCTTCACATTGCTGCAGCCTGAGGTCGCCTGTGCTTCTGTCACATGGCCAAGACATCTGCACCTTGGCTTATGTTGCTCTCAAGTCTTCCTTCCTCATTCCCTGACTCCCACTTCCTCACTTGGTGCATAAGACGCTCCTATGATAAAGAGCACGCGAGGGACTTAATGCATGTCAAACCAGCACCCTAAAATATTCTGAAGGGAATCCTAGAAAGAGACAATGAGGATTACAATTCCATGAACCCCAACAAAATGAATCTATCAGGCAAGACAAGAAACTAAATGGGAGGCAAAAAGGTGGCCAACGAAAGGAAAATATCATGACAAGAATAAGTCAATACATATCAGTTATAATCATCAATGTTAGCGGTCTCAATTCACCAATCAAAAGAAATAGGCTGGCACAATGGATCAAGAAGCAAGATTCAATACACTTAATTCAAAAAGAAATTCATAGACTGAAAGTCAAAGGATGGAAAACAATATTTCATGTGACAAGAACCCAGGAAAAAGCAGGAGTAGCTATTCTATTTACAAACCACGTGGATTTCAAGCTAAAAGTAATTAAGAGAGACAAAAAAAGTCATTACATCCTAATAAAGGGAACAATTCAAAAAGAAGAGATGATGATCATAAAGATATATGCACCAAATAGTAGTGCAACTATATAAAACAATTATTAATGGACATGAACAATCAAATACATATTAATACAATTATGGTGGGTGAGTCCAATAGCCCACTGTTATAAATAGACAGAACAACTAGAAAAAAAATTGACAATAAAATACTAGAACTGAACCAAACTTTTGAGCAAATACTTAAAGACTTAATAGATGTATACCAGAGTGTTCTACCCTACAACACCGGAATACACATTTTTCTCAGTTTTGTGATGCTTTCCAAAATAGACCATATGCTAGCTCATAGAGCAGGCTTAAGTAAATGCAAAGAATTGAAGTTATCCTATATATCCTATATATATTATCATACCATAGCACAATGAAATTAGAGATCAATAGAAAAGAAACCTTAAGAGCTTCATAAATACATGGAAATGAAATACCACCTTCCTGAACAACCAATGTATTACAGATAAAGAAGAAATCAGACAGGGCTTGGATTTAGTGCAGTGGTTCCTCCACCTGCCTCGTAAGTGAAAGGTCCTGAGTTCCATCCCTGGTAGAAGAAGGAGAGGAAGAGGAAGGGGAGGAAGAAGAGGAAGAGGAAGAAGAAATTAGACAGTTTCTACAATTAAATGATAATGCCAGTACAACATATCAGAATCTATGGTACACAATGAAAGTCTTAAGAGGGAAATTCATAGCAGTGAATACTCATCTTAGGAAATCAGAGCAAGCTCAAATAAACAACCTAATGCTGAACCTCAAGCTTCTAGAAAAAGAAGAGCAAGAGAAACCCAAAGCTCATGCAAAGGAGGAAATTATAAAGATCAGATCAGAAATTAGTTCAAGGGAGTCTAAGAGAATAATATATATATTAAAAAACCAATGAATCAAAGAGTTAGTTCTTTGAAAGATTAAATAAAATTGGCAAACCTTTAGCCAACCTTATCAAAAAACGAAAGAAAAGACTCAAATTCATGCAATTAAAAAAAGGTGAAATGCAACAGATCCTGCAGAAATCCAGAGGATCATAAATACCTACCCTGAGAACCTATAGTTTAATATGATAGAAAACAGGAGAAATGGACAGACTCCTAGATACATATTAATTACCAAAACTGAACCAAGAAGATATAAAAATTCTAAACAACCCAATGTCAGTCAATGAAACTGAAAATATAATTAAAAACTTACTATTTTTTCATTTTCTCATATTAATTCCATTCCCTTTTTAAGTCTTTGTTAATAGAGGGGTTGAAGGGAGGGCAGGGGGATGGGGAAAAATTAGAACCAATATATATTATGTAACGGCACAAGTTTCCAATGATGAATGTCCTTATAGTGTATACCTAAAATGCACCAATAAAGTTAATTTTTAAAATTTTCTAGAAAAATACCAACAAAGAAAAGCCCAGATCCTGATGGCTTCAGTGCTGAATTCTACAAGAAATTTAGAGAAGACCTACTGTCACTACTTCTCAAATTATTTAATGACATTGAAAGGGAAGCAATACTCCAGATTCATTCCTGGAAGCAAGCATTAGCTTGATTCCAAAAGCAGAGAAAGAGCCAACCAGACTTTGTTCATTCATCTCCTCCTCCAGGGAGGCCCCGAGTCCCATTCCCAACTTACCACCCGGGCTGGGCTGGACGTCTCTCATACTGTTCAGAAACTGCTTCTTTCATGACTCTGTCTCCCTCTACCTACTAGAGCATGCAGGACCCCATCTCATTCATACCTTTTCTCAGTGGATAACGAAGCGTTCAATGAACTGGGCTGATCTGACATCGAGGGGGAAGGGCAGACAGAGGTGTCGGGAAGACACCCAAGAACCGGGTCTTGAGGTACAAATAGATTTAAAAGGGAGAAAAGAGAGGTGCAGGTCCCGGTAGGGAGATGTACATGAAGTCCAGGTGTGACTGGGTAGCTCGGTCAGGCGTGTGATTGTGGAGGCTGGAAGAAAGGCAGCTGCCCAGTTAAAGGGTAAAATGGATAGTTTTATGCATTTGCTTGAGTTGGATATTTGGTCATGTGTCTGTGCGTCTGTGAGGGCTTTTTAAAAGATGAGACTGACATTTGAATGGGTACAGTGAATGAAGCAGATTGCCTTTTCTGCTGCGAGTGGTTCTCATCTATCCAGTTGAAGGCCTGAAGAGGACAAAATGGTCCAGTAAGTGAATTGCTGCCTGGCCACTTGAGCTGGGATGTGCGTCTTCTTCTGCCTTTGAATTTGAAACACTGGCTCTTTTGGGGCCTCAAGCTTGCAGGCTTTTGGATAGGAGCAAACCCTCATGAGGCCCCAGCTGGCTGACTGCGGATCTTGGAATTTCTAAGTATCTGTAATCATTTGAGATAATTTCTTATAATACATCTTTTTCTTCTACTGATACAGATCCTGTTGGCTCTGCTTCTCTGATGAACACTGAACAGGGCAGAGGGCTGTGAGTGCAGAGGTGATGGGAAACAGGGAGTCTCAAGCCGAGGAGGATGTGATCGTGATGATGCCACATTTTCACATCATAGCACCAGGGGAGGAGATCGGGAGGTGCTGTCACCTGCCCTTATCCCAGGCTGTTCTCTCCTGTCCCTGCGACTGTTGCACTGTGCCTACCTCATGGGTGAGTCTGAGATATCGGTGCTGCCTCACATATGCCTGGATGCTTTGGATCTTTTTTTCTCTTCTTGGGGACACGTTGACCTGGGCCGGACTGTGGACGTTGGGTGGATGTTGGATTCTAGAGACCCCTAATAGGTTAGAGCCTTCAGGCCATGAGAGAGAGATTCACTCTTGCAGTATTAGAAGCCTAGCCTCGGGCCTTGATATTCTGGTGCTTCCTCCATCATTGGCTGTCTTCCTGTACTACTCAGTACAGTCTTCTTGGATACTCCATCTGCCTCTGATTCTAAGAGGAGCCAAACACAGAATTTGCCCGTATGTTTGGACAACATTTTAAAGGTGGATGACAGTTCTTTGGGACCAATGAGATGGAAGGAGCATGTCAGAGAATGCCAGGACCCCAAGGGGGAGGGGAAGTCATGGAGAAAACCACCAGAGTTTCTTGTTCCAGCTTGCTTTCCCAAGGCAGAAGCTATCCTTGCTGAGATGACACCTTGGGAAGTACTTTCGTATCTTAATAAAGGGGTCTCTTTGCAGCTTTTCAATTGGCAAAGCTCTGTTCTTGGCAAGAACAAACACAGTTTGCCTTAGACTTTGGAGTCAGTCCTAGGTTTTAGTGTTGGCACTATCACTGCATAGCTGTGTGCCTGGGGTAATCTCCCCTGGGTCCCCATAACATAGAGAGAGTTGTGATTGTCTCACGGCTGGCAGTGGGGATCATTTAATGAAGCACATATGTTGAAGCACATGACATGTAGATGTGCTCAGTAATAAATTCCTTTTCTTCTCTCTTTCCAACTCTGGAAAAAAGCTCTTCAAATAAAGTGATCTGTCCTTCCTTAGAGAACTGAAAGAGTTCATCTATTTCTTTATTTCATGTATTCTGAAAATATTTATTTCTTTCTCTATAAATGAATCTGCACCAGCAATTGTTGTGGTCCAGGCCTGGGAAGTCATCTGTGAAGCCTGCAGCCAGTTAAAGCCAGTGGGAGAGATTGTGCATTCAAACTCATTTTAAGGAATGTTTAAGTACCTGTTTCTGCTAAGGCAGAACAATGGCTCTTTAAATCCTTTCCTTATTCTCTGTTTGCAAATGGTTGTGCCCCAGAGAAAGGCCAGATCATGATGCTAGAGATAAAAGAAACTTTCTTGGATCCATTCAAATCCAGACCTTGTGGGTGACTAGCTTAGCCTTCTTTTATTGGCATGTGGCATATGAGTGTGACTATTCAATCGCAATTACATTGGCTTTTGCCACCCATTCATCCATCCATCCATCCACCCATCTATCCATCGTCATCCACTCATCCATCCATCCATCCACTCATCCATCCATCTATCCATCCATCCACCCATCCATCCTCTCATCCATCCATACATCCATCCGTCCATCCATCCGTCTGTCCATTTATCCATCCATCTATCCCTGTGCTTACTCAGAAGTGAAGACCATGGCTCCAGCTCTCAAAATCCTCAACTGAGTGTGGGAAAAGAGAGTAGACAAGAGCTTTAACACTTGCTTAGCTGAGTGAAAAAAGTATAATAGAGACACATGTCAGACAGGGGGGTATCAGAGCACAGGGGAGGATTCCTAGCAAATGACCTGTGACCAGGGTCTTTAGGGACAAGCAGTAATTTTCTGATGCAATAAGGGCTATGTGGGGTAGGGAGGGAATTCCTGAAATGGAGATGATATTGTGCAAAGCTTGCAGGTGCAAGAAATCATGGTGTGTTCAGAGTTGGGCTGGGGTCAGATTGACTGGAGGGTGAGGCCATGAAGAGACTGGGTATATGTGGGGGTGTGTTTGGAAGGGGCAGGTGAGACTTAGAGTGACAGTTGGAAGAGAATGCCCAAGGCAGTGGGATTTGAGGTAAAGCTGGGTGGTCACAGGACCACTTTAGTGCCTATTTTTCTTCATTGGTTATATTTTCTGTGACCAGACACACAGATACTCAAAGAGGTGTAATAGAGATGTTTCTTACTTTTGTGGCATATAAGTTTTGATTGAAATAGTATGTACACTTGATCTCTCCTTCCTCCTCTTGGGTGTGTTTACAATATGAATATCCTAGCATTCAGTTTCTCTAGGCCTTGAGCCCCATCCTACGGGGAGGCTGGGGAGCCCTGCTAGGGTTGTCCTGTGCCCAGACGGGACAATAGACTTGGTCTTCTGTCCCTGCCACCAATTAGAGTTTGGATATAGTGGTCACATCCATCCCAAAACCCAACCAAGAGACCTTCTAACCCTTGAGTATTGGCACCTGCTCAGCCTACCTGAGGCTGGTTAAACAGAAATGATGATTGCCTAAGCGGCCTCCAGCCAGATCTGCGGGGCACCTAACAGTGTGCTGTGTCCCAGGATCACCCATGGCCTCCTTGCTCTTTGAGCAGCTGTGCAGAACCCAAGGATTCTTGATGGAGTCATTCGTTCTTCCCCAGGATATAGACTATGGCAGCCTGGGCTGGTAGCCTTAAACACTTCACTGAAACTATGAGCAAAAATCTAATGAGAAAGCAAAGATATAAGGATTGTTGCCAACTGTCAGTTGAAGGAGAGTAGAGGTAGGGAAGACTGTTGTGTAGCTAAGGTGTGTTGGTTAGCTTTCTGTTGTCATAAGTAAATTCCTGAGAATAACAATGTAAAGGAGAAAAGGCTTATCTTAGCTCGTAGTTTCTGGTGGTTCAGTCCATGGTCAGTTGGCTCCATCTCTATGGGACTGTGAAGAAGTAGAACATCATGGTAGTGGGGACGTGTGCAGAGCAAAGCTGCTCCTCTCATAGTGTCCAGGAAGCAGAAAGAGCAAGCAAAGAAGGGGCAAAACACAAGATACACTATCCCAGGGTTGTCCCTAGCAACCTCTTTCCTTCAACTTGCCCCCATCTCCGAAAGTTTTCACCACCTTTCAATAAAACCATCAACTGTGACCCATCAATGGATCAATCCTTTGATGAGGTTGGACCCCTTGTGATCCAATCACTTCATCAAAGCCCTACCTCTGAATATTGCTGTATTGAGGACCAAGCCTTGAACACATAATATTTAGAGGACACTTTAGATCTCAACCCCAAGATAAGGGGGCCAGCCAGTTCCTTTAGGGAACACTCAGCCAATGCCTGTGCTCCAGTGCTCCCCCAGCTTGCTCCTGCACTTGACCCCTACTTCCCTTAGGCATTGTCTGGTGGAACACAGTGGCTTGCATCCTCCCTTCCTCGTCAGTGGTGAGAATACCCCCATACCCAAGCTTCTTCCACTGTAGGCCTCCTCCAAACACACCAGAGATGCTGGTAGCACCTGTAGTGTTGGCCAAACTGCCTGACATCACATGAATGTTCGTGGTTGTGAGTGAAGAGACGAAAACGTGGACAGTCCTAGTGGTTTGTCTTTTGGAAGTTCATAGAGATGGTGCTTCACTGGCATATGTTTTCTTGAGTCACTTCTTCTATGAAGGGACAGAGAGGACAAGGTCCCCCTAGGCAATATTCTAAGGGAGATAAAGTTTGTCATCAGCTCTGATCTCCAACCCCAGTTTGGGTAGGGTTACCTGTCTTTCCTTTTTCTCTGCTTCTATGTATTGTTTTAGGTATTTTGCCCACCTGTGCAGATATCTGGTCATATGGAGTTCAACTCACAGAACACTCATGTTGGAAAGGAATTGCTTAAGCTGAGGGAGCAAGTTGACTATCTGGGCTCACTTGCATATAGTGCCTTGTTCTGGCTCTGTGCACCTCTGCACCTGCCTTGGGGGGCTGTGAACAGGTAGGACAGGTAGATGTAGCATGCTCTGTGAAGTGTTTAAATGAGTCCCACTCCTGCATTTCTAATTCTTAAAAATAGAACCCCCCCAAATATCTAAATTCTTGAGATTTTTTTGTGGGGGACAGCATCTGGGCTCTGTTGCCCAGACTGGTCTTGAACTCCTGGACTCAAGCAATCCTCTTGCTTCAATCTCCTGAGTAGCTGGTACCAAAGATGCCAATCACCATGCCTAGCTTGTAAATCCCTGAGAATCTTGAATGACAGCTTCTTTCTTCTGGTATTGAAGGAAGATGATCCATCCAACCCAGCATCCGCAGACATTCTCAGCTCTCCTGGAAACCTCATGTAGGACACATTATGCCCATTAATGCATATTTTCAGGGAAATAAGTCCATACCCTAGTGAGCTGCACAGCACAAAATTAACCTTCTACTAGTAGGAGTAGCATTTTAATTGAAAAAGGTAGGGTAGGCATCTGGAGGATGAAGTTTTGATGGGGATGCATTCTCTTTAAGACTCACTGAAATGATTCTAGCCACTGTAGCAGGTTCTTATTTAAATGAAATTTTACTTTTCCTCTTTTCCCAATAAACTGAAAACTACCCATGTTTGCAATGTTTTTCAATGAACTGGATTTTTTTTCTCTTCTTAAAGAAATTGTAATTGATTTATTTTGTAACGCCACATTGCCTAACATTCATAGGCTCATTTGAATAAATTATTCATCAGCATTTCTTTCTGGCTCAAACAACACAGCATCCCATGTTGATGTCTGAAGTTCACCAAGTCCTTTCTTGCAACAGAGTGAGGGAACATGGTGTGGCTATAGTGAGCCTTGTAGATGGAAGGCCAAGTACTCTCCACCAACCCTAAAAAACACTACATTACTAGTAAGGGCACTCAGTGGCTCCTGCCCCTAATGGGAAGTGGGAAGGGCAGAGCTGGAGGTGGCCCTGCTAATGTGCATGTTGTGAGTTACTATGCTGAATCTTTGTTGCAGACTGGAATGTGACAAAGCCAGGCCCAACTAGCACAGGTACACAGAACAGCAGAGTCATTGGCATTGGGTGGATACAGTCATTTCTCTGCATCTTTTTCTGATTCTGGACATAAATTCAAAGCTGATAGCAGAAGTCAGAGGTCTCTAAAAAGTCAAGGATCTTACAGATATTAGCCCAAGAGTGAAGGTTGCCATTAGCAGAACCTGCCCTGATTAACACAGGAGACAGAAAGGGGAGAGTAGGGCCATGCTGGCCAGCAGCCATGCATGAGACCAAAGAAATCCCACATCAGAGGAGGAGGCCATTCGCGGGACCTGATTGGATCTCTGGGAATCATTCTCTGGTCTTCCAGGGGGACAGAGACTATCTAAGAGGAGCCACAGCCCTAGTGAGGGTAGCAGGAGAAGGGCTCTGTGTGCTGTAGGGACAGAGAGAAACTGCAGCCAGCTGTGGGCTTGGTCTTCACTGACATTTCAAGGTGGCTGTGACTCTTGGCTTATTCTCCTCTCCTTCCTATTAACCAAAGAAAGAGTTGAGTCTTTCTGGGCCCCTGGGAGAATCCTGCCCCAGAACAGCTGTCAATCTCAAGAACAATTCCAAGATCAGTATGTTCCCCACGGGGCTCTTTTATTATTATTTTTAAATATTAATAGAACTAATTAAATATAGAGGTGTGTTCCAGCCCTAATCTGCAGCTTCTCATCTCTCCTCCCTCCCTCCTTCCCTCTTTCCGCTGTGCCCAAGTGTGTATTGTGAAAGTGTCAAGTGAGGAGGGAAAGAGGAAACCAGGCCAGATAACGTGGAATTGGTATGCTGGGCAAAGGCTGCCGACACAAGGGACTTCTTTTAATCCAGTCCATTAATCAATTTCTTCGTAGAAATTGAATTAACTGTCTTTCATCAACATCACATCCCAGGACTTGAAAACAGTGTGTGCACCTAGGAATGTAAATGCAGGGAGGATAGCGTTCCTTGCCTGCAGGTAAAGGCCTCTGTTCACGTCCCTTTGGTCCAGCGCGTGGAGCGGGAGGGCCCAAATGAGCTGGTCTTAGCCGGGTCTTGCATTGAATTTAGACTCCATGGGAGACACCGAAGCAAGCTGTCATTTTGTTTTTCTCGCTCATTGCCACTTTCAAAGGCTTCCTGCTCCTTCTCTCCGTCAAACCAAAGGCATTGGCTATTGAGTATCAATCTCCCTGTAAGACATTTTCCTTGGACTTGAGTTGAACAAAACACAAAAGCCCCTGCCCTGCTGCCCCCTATCTGTGTCTTTCATCCATGAGGAGCCCAAATCCTTTCATGGGGTCAGCAGGCTCTGGCTGGCATGGGGAATCTGTCCTTTTAGGTATAAAGGATATCTCTGTGTTTGAGAGAAAAATGTGGATGTTTCATTTTATTTTAAATTGATCTGTTCCATTGGCAAATAAAAATTGTATATATTTATGGAAATATATTTTGCAATCTGCGTATGTTGTGGAACATCTAAATCAAGCTAATTAATGCCTTCATTTCTTCACATACAGTATTTATTTTTTGTGATGAGAGCATCTAAAATCTACTCTCTTAGCAATTTTCAAGTATACAATATATTATTATTAACTACAGTCACTGCTATGGTTTGGGTCTTGAATGTTTCCCTAAAGCTCATGTGTTCAAAGCTTGGGCCTCAGCTCACTCTGGTGTAGGGAGGAGGTGGGAACTTCTGGAAGTGCCGGGTTGGAGGGAGTAGGGCATCTCAGGCGTAGGGACAGCCCCTTCTCCCTTCTCCTTTTTTTTTTCTTCCCAGCTGCGGTGATGTGAGCAGCTTTGCTCCTCCATATGCTTCCTGTCATAACGTTCTTCCTCATCACAAGCCCAACATCTCCTGAAACTCCCAGCCCTCCAATTCCTGGTAACGACCATTCTACTCTTTGCCTCTGAGGTTTTTGTTTTTGGATTCATGTGGTATTTGTTTGTCTGTAGCCTGACTTACTTCATAGACTTTTCTCTATATGTATGGAAATGTACTTCCAAGGGAGAGTTCAACCCCAGGAGGGGTCCCCCAGAGATTTGTGTGAAGCAGATTCACTGTGCACCACTTACAAGCTTGTTTGAGTCCAGTGAGTCAGAACACCCAGATATACACTGAGCCACACAAAGTGGGTTTATTACATATGTATAGGTAACAGAGGATAACAGACTCCCACAACGCAATGTGATCTCATCTCCCCAGGCTCAGCACAACCTGAAGAGTCTGAGCTTTCATCTGTGTGCTCTACTCACACTGCAGCTGAGGGGCCTGACAAGTGGCTGGCCCTGGGTTTTATGCCCTGGGGAAACAAACATTGCTGAGCTACAGCGCTGAAGGAATAAGGCCTGGGATTTTCTGGTCAGTCCCTCTTTATCTCAGGATGTTGCAATCCTACAATATTCTACATGTATTTCCAGCATTGCCAGGAGAATAGATTGGTCTGTGGCCACCTGGAAAGCAGTCCTGCAATTTTGGTATCTCACTCATTTAATCAGTAACTAATAGATATCTATTGACCATCTGTGGTGTTCAGGATCTTTGTTGGATCTCAAGGACACAAAGATTAAAAAAAGGAACAATGCAGTGGTTGCTGTGGAGAAGCTGGTAATCTATTGGGGGAGACTGGCAGAACATTAACCCACAACAGGCTTAATTAATATGTGTTAAGAGAAGTTTGCTTCGGAGTGGCCTGGGGAGCAAAGAAGAAGAAATGGTTAACTGCCCAAATGGGACCAGGAAATCCACATACAGGAAGTGAGCTCTGGAAAGGGAAACAGACTTCATCAGACAGCTTTCCCATCATGGGAACTAGTATCAGACACATGAAATATTAAAGAAGAGAGGCTGACTTGGCTCGTAGTTCCATAGGCTTTAGTCCATGGTTGGCTGATTCCAAGGCAGAAATGACAGACAGAAGGGCCTGAAGGAGGAAAGCTGCTCAACCCCTGGGAACCATGCGAGAGAGGGGCTGGGGCAGAGAGTGAATGAGCCAGGGAAAGAATACCTAGAAAGGTTTCTAGGTAACACTCCCAGTGGCCCACCCCATCTAGGACCCACCTTCAAATGGCACATTCAGCTGTAAATTCATTGATGAGTATAGTCACCCCTCCCAAGATCCAATTGCCTTCCAAAAGTCGTACGTCTGAACACATGGGATTTTGGGGAAACAGTTTAGATCCATATCACAACAGACAACGTTTGCTCCAGGGACAGAGTGACTGGAAATAAATACCAAAAGAAAGAATGTTGTCCTCCTCTTTCATTCCATTCCCCATTCAACAGCCAAACTAAAAATATCATCAAGCCATTCTATGCTTACAGTGCCAGTGGTGTTGGCCTGTTGTCAGAGTAGCATAAGGCATTTTCACCTGGGACTCCTCTCCAGCCGCATCTTTCCTGATGTTCACCCCCAGGAAGGCAGATGTGGCTTAGTGGAGCCCACTGCTATCTCTTCGCCTCTCCCTGTTTCCCCTAGCACCTGCCCCTGCTGTTGTTCTTCCTGTAATGTGGTTTGTATGTGTCCCCCAAAACGTCATGCACTGGAGACTTTTCCCAGAATTCATGTGTTGAAGGTATTTGCAGGCTGGACTTTGGGGAAGTAATTGAGGTTAGGCGAGGTCATGAAGGTGGTCATAAATGCAGTGATGGAGTCAGTGGCTTTAAAGGAAGAAAGGCTGGAACTGGTATGCCTGTTCTTCTGCCACGTGATGCCTTTCACCATGTCCTCATGCACTAAGAAGGTCCTGCCAGATTCCAGAGCTGTGAAAAATAAATTGTTCTTTATAAATTACTCAGTCTTAGGTACTCTGTTGTGTAAACACAGACTGGACTAAAACACATTCTCCAGACTTGAAGTACCAGGAAAGGGGGAACTCACCTGAGTGGGTCACTGCAGAAGAGCCAGGGCCTGGTATACAGTGAACACTTCGTATATGATCCATTGGTATTTGCTGGCTGGATGCACAAGGGTTTGGACTTACAGAGGCCGGTCTGGGGAAATGAGGAGGGCAGCTAGAAAGCAGTTTGCACAGCATAGCCATAAGCAGCCTTGCCTTGTGAGATTGGATGGGGCTGCGTGTCACTCTAAGGGGTTTGGACAAAATCCTGCAGGCAAAAGCCACCACAGCAGGCTTATAACCAAGAGAGTGGCTTAACTTGATTTGTGCTTTGGAAATACAACTCGAGGGCTCTTTATTCCAGAGATAACTACCGGGAGTTGGCTCTTATTTGATTTCCTACATTCTCACTTTCCCAGTTAAACTAAGTAAAGGAAAACAAGTTTTGGGCTTCGGTGGTGGGGATGTTCATAACTTGAGAAATGCACATATCCCTCACCCCACTGTACTCAGCTCCTCTAGAGGTGCCTGTTACCCAGCAATAGCAGGTCTTCTGTTACCCTCTGAGCCTTGTTGGGGAACTGGAGGGAAATTTTATTTGCCATCCACTTGGAGCCATGCCCTACTGCCTTGCCTCATGGGCCATCCCCCTCTGGCCTCTGTGACTTAGCTTGCATTGGCTGCTCTGCCCATGGTCCCCTCCTCCCCACCTTTGTCATTCCCCACACTTCCTGTCATTCTGGGCCCAGATCAACACCCTCTACCTTGGTGAAACCTCTCCGGCCACTGCAAGCTGACTTGTTCTGTGGAACTCAGAAATCGTTCTTGTTCTCTGCCCTTTAAAGACTCATAAGACCAGAGGACCAGGCTGTAGAAGTAAGTCATTGCGGCCCATACTTCTAATAGGAGAGGCAATCAGAAGTAGTAAACTATTAGTTATGAAGCCAGAAAGCCTCAAAACCAAGACCAGATTTCAGAGGGTGTGACAGTCAGCTTTCCATTACTGTAACAAAATACCTGAAATAATTTATGGAGAGGAAAACTTCATTTTAGATCATAGCTTTGGAGATCAGTTGTCCCGATTACTTTTGGGCCTGGGATGAGACTAAATCATAGCAAGAGTACAGAACAGAGGAAACTGCCTACTTCCTGTTGTCCAGGAAAAGGGGGGGAGGGAAGGGGGAGGGGAGAGGGAGAGAGAGAGAAGAGTCTGGAGACACACAGTCCTCTTCAAGGGCCCACTCACAATGACTTGAAACCTCCCACTATGTCTCAGTTCTCAAGGGGTTTTAACCTTCCAGTAGTGCCAAGTTAGGACCAAGCATTTAACACACAGACTCATAGGGGACATTTATTTGAACCACATTGGGTGTTTTGACCCAAGTCCATCATTTTTGCTGCCACACTGAACTGCTTAAACAGACCCTGAGCACAGGGTCTCTGCATTATTGTTTAACTTTTCAGCACAGGACTGATTTCTCTAATAAAATCATGAACTCCTGGAGGACAAAGACCATAGAGTATGTCATTTGTCTGTGTATAAGTATCCATCACATAGCAGATATTCAATAAAGGATCATTGATTTAAGACTTTTGATATGAGAATTATGTGTTTGCTCCATTCACTAGAGCACTGGTGATTTAGGGACAAGACCACCAATTCTGAAGCTCCAGGTAGAACTTGATTGCTGAGGGTGACTTTCTGTCTGCAGAGGGCAGGTCTGGAGGATCTTTGGGGTTTGCCTTAAGGTTCGTAGAAGGAAGGGGCAGTGCCAATTAAATACCACTCATCAGTGCCCTCCTTGCCTGTGTCTCTGTCTTAGAGACTGACCTCACCTGGATAATGCCACCTGGATCCTGCTGCTGTCTGTCTGAATTAGGGGAGACTCAGCCAGCTCTGTCCCTTCCTGCTGGCCCTGCTGCATTCCTGCACACAGCTCCTGGGATGTGGATGCTTCCCAGGGCTCTGACTCTTACTTGGTTCAGGTGACATAGTCTTTCCGCCATGCTCCCCCATGCCTGATGGGAGCACTGGCTTCCTGACACCGTTGATTTCAATGCCTTCAATCCCTTATTGGTTTCCCTGTCACAGGCCCTTTACTAAATTGTCCCTGGGCTGGGGATTTAGCTCAGTGGTGCCGCCACCTCAATTCTCAAGGGTTTCTAACCTTCAAGTGCAAGGTCCTGAGTTCGAACCCTGGTACCAAACAAAACTAAATTGTCCTTTAGGTATGCTGATTTCTCCTGGCACTGATCCGATGTAAGGTCCTAAGGGAACAAACTGGTGAGGAGGAAGATTGCCCAGGACCAATATTTTGGTGGCCATGAGAAATGCTGAGAAATGGCTACATGTACACAGGGTCATTGAACTCAGGGGTGGACAAAGTGGCAAGATGGGTGGAAGAGAACTTCCCTATGCTCCCCATTCTTATCTGGCCCAACGGGAGGATCACCTACATTGGGTTTTAAAAAATCTTTATTTCACAAATTTACATTCATTGAAAAAATGAGTAAGATATTATTACTTCCTAACAAGGAGCACACACACACACACACACACACACACACACACACACACACAGAGAGAGAGAGAGAGAGAGAGAGAGAGAGAGAGAAAGAGAGAGGAGTGAATTCTTTGGGGAGGATAGATAGTTGCAGGGGACAAGGTGGGTGTCTGATGTTGAGGCTACCAGCCATGTTTCTCCAGAAATGGCCTTAGGGTCTTTTATTACCCTCTGAGCCTTGTTGGTGAACTGGGGGGAAATATACCTTGCTCAAGGGCTCTTTGCAAGACTAGGCGCAATGCATGAGCACAGGACCCAAGGAGTCAGTGAGAGAACATCCATGCATGCATGCATGAAAGATTCAGGGGAGGTAAGAGTAGCAGTGGTTCTGGTGCGCAGCGCCATGGGGCGCCTGCTCTGACAGACTACGCACGGTGACGTGAGGGGATGCTTCTCCCTGGCATATATTTAGGTCCAGGAGATTCCTGCATAGGCACAGGAGAGAAAGCAGGTGGTCTGCCCAGAAGCAGCTCAAATAAACTGGTGTTCTTGGGCACTCAGGCTTATGTCTTTGATATAAATTCACACCCTACTAGTTTATTTATTTCATTGTCTTGGTTAGGAACCAAAACAATGTAGGCTGGAAGATATCAACTTCACTAGAAATATTTTTTTTTCTTCTCTTTTCCTCTTTTCTTAGAAAAAAAGAAACCCTGGGCAACTGACCTAGTTTTTCATTCCCTTTGAACTCTACTGAGGCAGCTCCTCTTCAAAGCAGGGTTGTAACATTCAGATTCTTTGCTTTGTGTGGGTCAGGGTGACTCTCCCACTTACTAAAAAAGATGAGCTGTGAACGCCATCTTTTAAAGCTGTCTTAGTGCCCAGAGCTCTTTTGGAATTTTCTCTTTTTGCTTCCCTTGCACTAAATGCTTAAGTCATGGCAGCTAGAAGGGAGAGTGTGGCAGAGGAAATGTTAGCATTTGATTCCTTCTAAATGATTTTTTAGGAAGTTACTGGGGGAAAAAGACTTTGCCCAGTGTGTTTACATGACTGGAGTCTCATGTAGTTTATTAGGTGACTTACCTGTCTTCTACTCATCACAGGATTCAGGAGACCAGTGTGTGACTTTCAGTAACTTTCTGGTGATTCCTGGAAAGGTCACCTTCAACCCTTTGGTGCTCTGAAAATTTGATGTAGGCCCGGGGTTAAGGGAAGAATTGGAAGTAACTCTAAGAAGACAAACACCGTCCCCCATATAGCATTAATATTCCTTTACTGCATGGATGCTGTAGGAAACAGGGCTCGGTGGATACAAAGGGGAATGATCAGTCTCTTCCATTGTGATTTGCTTCCTTTACCAGTGGCTAGTTGCTCCCAAATCTCTCCTAGATTGGGGTTTTCTGTTGAAATTTCATCTCTAGAAAGCCATGCTTTGAGCGGGTTATAACTAAATTCAGGAATCTCTAGTTAGAAGACATTTTGAGAATTTTTACTATTTAAGCAAGGGTTTAGTTCATCAGACCAATTTCTAAAGGGGCAACTGGCAGAGGACAGAGCATTCTGAAAGAGTTGGGTGTTGGGAAATTGGAGCCCTGATGGGCAGACAGACCTAGGTCACTTTCTGGGCAAGACCTTACTTCTGTGAATGAACAACTCAGGCCAACATTCCCATTGTGCCAAGGCCTGAGGGCTCTCTTTGCACTCCTCCTCTGGTGGGAAGTCTACATCAATGGTCACTTTCTAGCCCTTTCTCAGCCCCCACTTCCCACCCCCATTCCCAGGACGCTGCACCTGCTTAGAACCTTTTCAGGCTCCAGGATGCAGCCCAGCAGGGGTTTGCTCTTAATCCCAGCCCCTCCCACTAGACTCACACTTGTCCCTGGCTCTATCCCCGGGGCTCCGAGAGACTTCCGTTACTGCTGGCAGCCCAGACCCAGGTACATTCCCTCTGCCTCCTAATGCGAGGTGCTTAGAGACGACTATTACACATTTTAACAAATAACAGGAGCACCGAGGCAAGGACTTTTATTGCAATATGAACACTGTAATTTCAACCTTTTAGAGCAAGCGATCTATGGAATCAAATCCAATAGGGAGGACGTAGATTGGAGTTTTAGCTGCAGCAAAATTCCACAAAGACTTGTGTGGACTGGAAGCCAGGACGCCACCCTCCCAGGTAGGGAAGCCTACCTCAGTGTTCAACGTCAGGTCATCCATGGGAATTCCTGGAGCTCAGCCTGAAAGGAGATGAGTTCTTCCTTCCTCTGGTCCTCACACAGGGCATCCATGATTGCTTTCAGCACAGAGTCTCGGGAATGTGGGGAGAGCTCAGCCTCCATCTGCACTCGCGCCATTGCGCATGGTGGCAATACTTAGCGACTGCCAGCTGCTGAGTGCGACACATAGGTCTTTATGATGAACTCTTAGACCTGCTCTTTCTTTTGCTAGCATGTGCCAAGTTTTACCTGTAAAGAGCTGAGGGTTACAGAGGTTCTCTTGCCCAAGGGCAGGGTCTTCCACTCAGAGAACCCGAGTCCAAATACAGTGCTGACCACACGGTGCTCCCCTACTGGCTGCCAGCAATATCAGACTCACCATCTCCAGATCACATGCATCATTCTGACCATCAAACTTAATTCTCATTTGCTAGTTCTACGAAAGGAACCACGACGTGTCTAGTCACCCAGTCTACCCATCTTGAGAGAGAGCACAGACACTGGTTTGGTGAGAAATAAGAATGGACAGCTGTTCTCAGAATGTGAACGTTAGATGCAATAGGGTGTAGGTGGTGTGGCCATAGGTCGGCAAGAGAACCAGGGTTGGTGGGAAGTTTATTTTACACCCAGGTCCAAGAGGGAAGTTACCATATGCCATGAAGTGGTCGCACCAGTCTTTGGCCAGGTGGCAGGGGCAGGGTTCTCAGGGGTAGGTAGGATTCTGAGCCAGAGCCTTTATAGGGGTTTCCAGGAAAAAACCAAGGGTAGCCAAGTGTAACAACATAGAATGGGCTTGGGGTACAGGGCACTCCCTAGTCATCAGGATAATTTGGGGATTGGCATGTGAGTTTGTTAAGGAGGCCAGTGGAGCCTTGGACTCAGGATTGGTTGGTTTGCATGCAACAGACAGATTGTGTTTGTTTGGTTTTTGAGACAGGGTCTCACTACTTAGTTGAGACTGACCTAGAACTCACTATGTAGTCCAGGCTGGTCTCAAACTCACAGCAGTCCTCCTGCCTCAGCCTCCTGAGTGCTGGGATTACAGGCATGTGTCACCACGCCTGGCTTTAACAGACAGATTGTGGAGACTAAGACATGAACTGTCGCTGAGCATTGGGTAGCCATGGGTGAGGGCAGCTTTACCACCTAACATACTTTTAAGATGGTAAAAATATGATGAATGCAGTGTCCTCCCCCACTTTGGATGGGGAGATATTTGATCAATGATAACCTGGGCTGCTCTCCCACTATTTGATGTGGTCAGTGCTTCTGAGAGCCTCCCGCTGTCCTCTTCACATGTGTCCAGAAGAGATTTGGCCATATGGAGAAGGCTCAAGTCACCTCAGTTCTACATCAGTGCTGTAAGGTGTCACATTTACATACCACTTAGCGACTTTTCTGTCAATGCCACACATAAGATTATATCAGGGCTGTGTTATAATGGCCCCTGGTGGTTTGCAGTCATTGTGATATGGTGAAGCACAGTGCTCATGTGTTTGAGGTGGTACTGGTGTAAACAAGCCTACTGTGCTGCCAGTCATAAAATAGTACAGCATGTGCAATTATGAGCTGTGCTCAATACTCGATAATGGTAATCAACAACTATGTTACCAGCTTTTATGTGTTTACTGCACTATACTTTGTAATGTTATTTTAGCAAGCTCTCCTGCTCATAAAATGTTTACTGTAAAATGGTATTCTCTTCTCTCTGTCTCTCTCAACTCCCCTTACTTAGAATGATAATAGAGATTGACTCTAGACCCTTTTCTCTGAGCTACATTCCTAGTCCGCTTTTATTTATTTATTTTATTTTGACACAAGGACTTGCTAAGTCCTTAGAGTTGCCCAGGCTGGACTCGAAATTGTGATCCTCCTCCCTCAGCATCCTAGAGTGCTAGGATCTCAGGCATGTACCACCACACCTCACTCTTGTTGCTCTGTCTTCCCCCCATCCATGGATCCATGGATCATTGCAGAGGAAAGTATAGGAAACAGGTATGTCGGAAACAGAGAGACCAGGAGACCATGTACTAGGAACTCAGAATTTTGGCTTCAAAGTTAGGGGATATAATTTGAAGATGTGGTTTTGTATTTATGCTATAAAATTCTAAGTTGTAAATGAGCTAATCGCATTTTCCTGTACACTCTTGGTAGACATGCAGGTATGGTCATTTCCAAGGAAGCACTGTATCAGCCTTGCCAATTATTGGAAGGCAGGGTGTGGACAATGCAGCAACACATACAGTGATGTAAACAGCATTAGATGCAGAAATTTAGGAAACCACGGAGGCAAGAAAACCCCTTTTTCTGTTTCAATGCAAACTGGTTTTTAAAAAGTGATAGCATTACAGGTAAATAATAGCAATGCTATATTTCTCTAAAGGTGGGAGATATAAAATTAGCCAGAAATGACACATTTGGTAATAAAAAGTGTGAGATAATATTTCTGTTCTTGAAAAGGAAGAGATGCTGCCCAGAGTTACTGAAGAATCTTCACATACACTCAGTGGGCAATAAGAAAACATCCTTTATCCAAAACCAGAACTTTACAAGCTTCAACTTAGCCTGTGGCCCTCTAGCTCTAGGTCAGCCATATTTGTGTCATATTTTCTGTGGTAAATCAGAAGAATTGAGTGCTAGCTGATGTAGGGTGGGAAAACAGCCCATTTGGATCTGCCAGTAGTTCTCCTTCCTTCTGGGACCAGGGGTCAGCTGCACTTTTTTGGCTGTAAGCCTGGATCAGGACCAGACGGGCCCCCTGTCCTGGAGCAATATCTGGCCCTATGGTTTCAATGCCAAGTATGTGTGTACCTATGTTTATGTGTACATGCATGTTTATATAATTTGGCCTATTGTAGAAAATGATTTTGAACCTCCATTCTACATCTGCATTGATAAATCACTATGTCTCACATGGGTCCATGGATGATTTTTAAACTGTTCTTGCAGCAGTACAGAGAGGTCTCCTACAGCCTTCACCCAGTTTCCACTCATATCAGCTGGTCTTCTCTAGAAATGCTAGAAATGCAAAACCTGTAGGATACACAATTTCATACATATGATTTCGTATAAGGAATTGACTCATGTGACTATAGTTACTTCTCTGTGAGCTAGAAGGTCAAAGGCCAGGAAAGCCAAAGTACACATGGGGTCTGAAGGCTGCCTGATAGATAATCCCCTCTCTGCTTGTGAGGCTGCTGTTTTGCTCTATTTAAGCCTTCAGCTGGCTGGATGTGTCTCTTGTCCAGTTTGACTCCCGACCTCCTCTTGTCTTGGTTCCTGGCTCTGATCAAGTCTTGCAACTTCTTGACATCTGCTCCTGGATGGATCTTACATGCCTTTGCATCTCCCTGGCCACCTGCACTCCCACCACCCTTCTTTCCTCCTCTGACTTCTGATCTTTCTGTTATCTCACATGAGGCCTTTCTGTTTCTTTCTGAGCCACCGAGAACCCTATTTTTCACGCATGCCACTAGTCACTTCTTTGAGTAGTAGAATATGGGTCAAATATTCTCTATGCTTTATCAAAAATCACTTCATATTTGAGCAGCATGGACCGGTGAGGAGTGGAGCTGCCTGGGTGCCGGCAGCACCATCATGGCACCCCTCCCACCCCTGCCACTGCCTCTGGCCTCCTGCCTGTGCTGATACCTGGATCCACACTGCAGAGGCACAGGGGGTCATAAAGACCAGTGTCCTGAGCTCCAGAAGATAGAGCAGAGTGAACAACAGAAAGAGGGCCTCTCTCAGGCTGCTTGATGAACATTGAAGCCCACTGGAAATGTGAAGAGAATCACTGCAACAAAGGCAACCAGACCACATGGTTGGTAAGTTGGAGGAATCACCACCTCCCGTCTGAACCTGGTCTATCTTCAGGGCAAGGGAAGCTGGGACCTGCAGTAGAACCTTTCAGTGTTCAACCCTGCAGGAGGTCAGGGAGCTCAGTCTGGGCCTTGCAGGCAAAAATCAGCCTGGATCTCAGGGGTCTGCTGCTGGCTTGCTGAGACTAATTGACTTAGATCTGCACATCGTCTATTGAGAGAGTAGAGACATACCCTGAAGGAGGCCTGTCATTTTTATTTTTTATTTTTAAAATTATTATTTTTTCTTTTCCTCTTATTATTAATTTTTATTTTTTCTACTCTTTTCAAATTCTTTCTTTTTTCTTTCTTCTTTTTCTTTTCTTCCTCTTTTTCACTCTCCCACATTGTTCTTCATCTCCCTTTTTGTTCCTGTTCCTGCCCCAATTCAGATTTCTTTCTTTTTCTTTTCTTCTCTCTTTTTCCTTCTCTCTTGAATGTCAGTTTCAAAGGAAAGTGAGTACTGTTTATAGCTTCCCTGTTGCTGTTCGGTTGTTCTATTCTTGTCCTTGTTCTTTCATTCTATCTTTTCCTCTTGTCTTCAACAATTTCTTAGAGTTTGCATGATCTTCCTGTGTCCTCTGGCCTCACTTCTAACTTTCCCTTTTCCTTCTACCTATTTATCCCTCTCTCCCCAACTCCTTCTAAGTGTCTATCCTGAATGGTAAAGTTGCTACATTGAAGAGTGTATTCACTATAAACACATTTTTGGCTGGTCCACAATTTTGATTTAATTCACACAATTAAAGCTGATAGATTATAACTACCACAAATTGTAATTTTCTAAGCTGTGCTTGATGCTATTCTGTTGCTGGTTGTATCACTTGGGCTAAGGTATTATGATTGATCTAAACAGTTGTCCTTCTGGATATAATGAAAATGAGATTGCCTCAGAGTCATTAGAGACTCAAACCCTAAAGACAAGCTATATCTGGAAGATTGAAATATTAACCCAGGAATTAAAGCAAGAACAGTACCAATAACAAAAATAAAAATGAGAAGACATTTAAGCAAGGCAAAAACACAGACTTCCAGCTCACCAAAGGCAAATTCTGGAGAAAACGAGGTGGGAAAGTCTGATAATCAACCACCTATACACCCTGTGATAGCACAGGAAGTAACAAAACAGGTGAACAAGGCTCTAGAAAAATTAAAAACAGAAGTAATTTCCCTATAAATACAGAGACGGTGAGCAGAATGAAAGACATGATTAGAGATTCTAGAACAAGAAAAGGCTAAAAAAATAGATGAGTTCAGGACCATGATAAAAGCCATGAATGTCCACCATGGGAAAGAAATGGAAATCATGAATGCCCAACATAGAAAAGAAATGGAATCCATGAAACAAATTGAAGCAGATATCCAGGACATTAAAAACTCTATTGAAAGTATACACAACAGAACCAATCTGAAATCCAGTTTTTCAATCACAATTTATTAAAGATGCTATTTTTTCTTCAATGAGATTGGTTGGCTCCTTTGCCAAAGATGATGTAGTTGAGTACATCTGGAATTGTTTCTGTGTCTTCTAGTCTATTCCACTGATCCTCAGGTCTATTTCTTTGCCAGAACCATGGTGTTTTTATCACAGTGGCTTTGTAGTATAGTTTAAAATTGGGAATTGTTATGCCCGCTGCCACCTCTCTGTTGCCTAGGATGGGTTTTACTATTCTAGTTATCTTCTGGCTCCAAATGAAATTTTGGACTATTTTTTCTAGTTCTATGAAATGTACTGTTGAAATTTCAATTGGTGTTGCATTGAATCTGTGTGGCAGTTTTGGTAGTATGGCCATTTTGACTGTGTTGCCTCTTCCTACCCAGGAATAGGGGATATCTTTCCATTTTTTAATATTCTCTTCAATCTCTATTTTCAGAATGCTGTAATTTCCAATGTAGAGGTCTTTTGCTTCTTTCATTAGATTGCATCCTAGATACTTCATTTTTTTGGATGGTATTGTGAAAACAATTGTTTCCCTAATTTCTCTCTCAGTGAGTCTGTTATTTGTGTATAAGAAGGCTATTGATCTTTGAGTGTTGATCTTGTATCCAGCTACTCTGCTGAAAGTGTCAATTAAGTCTGGAAGTTTTTTGTTGGAATTTTTTGGGTCTTCAATGTAGAGTATCATACCATCAGCAAATAATGACAGTTTAACTTCTTCCCTTCCTATCTTTATTGTTTTAATTTTTTTCTCTTGTCTAATTGCTTTGGCTAATGTTTCTAGAACTATATTGAAGAAGAGTGGTGATACTGTACATCCTTGTTCCTGTTTTTAACATGAAGGTCTTCAGTTTTTGGCCATTTCATATGATGATGGCTGTTGGTTTTTCATAGATAGCCTTTATTAAGTTGAGATATAGACCATCTATTCCAATTTTTTGCAGGGTTTTTATCATGAATCAGTGTTGTATTTTGTCAAATGCTTTTTCTGCATCTATCGAGAGGATCATATGGTTTTTGTCCTTGACTCTATTAATATTGTGTATTTCATGTATTGAATTCCATATATTGAACCATCCTTGCATCCCTGGAATAAATCCGTCTTGGTCAGGGTGTATGATCTTCCTGATGACCCTCTGTATTCTGTTTTCCAGGGTCATAAGGATTTTTGCATCTATATTCATTAAGGAGATTGGCCTGTAGTTGTCTTTTTTAGTTGGGTCTTTCCCTGGATTGGGAATCAAAGTAACACTTGCTTCCAGGAATGATTTTGGAAATACTGCATCCCTTTCAATTTCATTGAAAAGTTTAAAGAGTAACGGCAGTAGTTCTTCTCTAACTGTCTTGTAAAATTCAGTGGCGAATCCATCAGGACCTGGGCTTGTCTTAGTTGGTAAACTTTTAATTACATTTTTAATTTCACTGATTGTAATAGGGGTGTTTTCATCTTCTTCGTTCAACTTTGGTAATTCATACATATCTTGAAATCTGTCTATTTCTTCTATGTTTTCCATTTTATTGGAGTACAGGTTCTCAAAGTAGGTATTGATGATACTCTGAATTTCTACAGCAGACTTTTCAAAAGAAGCCCTCAAATCAAGGAGAGACTGGAGTGAGAGATATTTCAAGCCCTAAAATAAAGCAACCTCCAACCTAGACTGCTGTATCCTACAAAACTATCTTTCAAAATTGATGGGGAAATTAGTACTTCCATGACAAATAACACCTGAGAAACTTCATGAATACTAAACCAGCACTCCAACCAATTCTAAGCAATATCCTAGAAAAAGTCAATGAAGATTGTAACTCCATGAGGCCCAACAGAGCAAATCCATCTGGCAAGACAAGAAATTAAAGGGAGAGGGGGAAATATTAAAAATATCCAACAACAGTTAAATAACATGATAATGATAAAGTCAATACATACCAGTTATAACCATCAAAGTTAATGGCCTTAATTCACTAATCAAAAGAAATAGATTGGCAGAATGGATTAAGAAGCAAGAGTCAACACACTTAATTCAAAAAGAAATTCATAGACTGAAAATTAAATGATGGAAAAGAATTATCCATGAGACAGGAACCTGCAAAAAATCAGGGGTAGCTATCTTATTTGCAGATATAGTAAATTTCAAACCTAAATTTATTAAGAGAGACAAAGAAGGTCACTACATCCTGGTAAAGGAAACAATCCAAGAGGAAGAGATGAAAATCACAAATATATGTGCACCAAATACTATACAACTATACAACCCCAACTATACAAAACAAATATTAATAGATTTGAAAAATCAAATAAGCACTAATAAAGTAGGTGACCTCAATATCCCACTGTCACAAATAGATCATCTAGATAAAAATTTAACAATGAAATATGAAAACTGAACCAAGCTTTTGAATAAATAGACTTAATAGATGTCCAAGGAGTGTTCCACCCTACAAAATCAGAATATACATTCTTTTCAGCTGCACACACTAGCTCATAGAACATGTCTAAGTAAATGCAAAGGAATTGAAATTACCCCCTTTATTTTAATAGACCACAGTGTAATTAAACTGGATATCAATAACATAAGAAACTGCAAGAATTTCACAAACACATGGAAATTGAACAACACTCTCCTGAACAATCAATGGGTCACAGAAAAAATTTAAAAAGATATTAGGCAGTTTTTACAAATAAATGATAATGTCATGACAGCATACTGGAATCTGTGGGACACAATGAAAGAAGTTCTATGAGGGAAATTCATAGCAATAAATGCCCTCACTAGGAAAACAGCAAGTTCAAATAAAAAATCTAATGCTAGACCTCAAGCTCCTAGAAAAGGAAGAGCAAGACAAACTCAAAGCTCATAAAAGAGAGGAAATTATAAAGATCAGAGCAGAAATCAGTGTAACGGAGACTAAAAGAATGATACAAAAAAAAATCAACAAATCAAAGAATTATTTTTTTAAAGAATAAATAAAATTGATAAACCCTCGCCAACCTTGTCAAAGGAAAAAAAAAAAAAGGCTCAAGTCCATGCAATTAGGAGTGAAAAAGGTGAAGTCACAACAGATCCAGCAGAAATCCAGAGGATCATCAATGCTTACTCAGCTACCTCATCTTTGACAAAGGAGCCAACCATCCTCACTGGAGGAAAGATGGTCTCTTTAATAAATGGTGTTGGAAAAACTGGATTTCAACTTGCCGAAGATGAAAACTAGACCCCTATCTTTCACCATGCACTAAAGTAAAATCAAAATGCATTAAAGATCTAAATACTAAAGCAGACTAAACTTGCTGGAAGATAAGTTAGCTACAACTCTTGAAGACATTGGCATAGGAAAAGACTTTATCAACAAATCATCAGTATCACAGGAACCTAGCACAGAGAATCAGCTGTGATCCCATTTATTGAAAGGCTTCTGCACTGCAAAGGAAACCACTAATAGAGCTAAGAGACAACCTACAATGTGGGAAAAGTTTTTATCAGCTGTTCCTCAGACAAAGGTCTACTATATATAATATATAAAGAACTCAAAAGAATCAGACCCCCCAAAAATAAAGACCCAATTCAAAAATGTGCATCTGAAATGAACAGATATTTCTGAGACAAACCAGTAAAATAAATATATGAAAAAAATGTTCAACATCACTGATCATTTGAGAGGTGCAGGTGAACACAACACTGAGATTCCACTTCACCCCAGAAAGAATGACTGCTATCAAGAAATCAACTAATAACAAATGCTGGTGGAGTTGTGGGGAGAAAGTCACCCTTTTTCATTGTTGGTGGGAGTGCAGACTGGTGCGACCAATGTGGAGATCAATATAGAGATACCTCGCAAAACTAGGATTAGAGGTCTCATTTGACCCAGCTATCCCTCTGCCTGGTATCTTCCCAAAAGAATTAAAAAGAATCATACCACAGTGATATATGTGTACCTATGTTTATAGTGGCACAGTCTGTAATAGCTAAAACTTGGAAACAGCCCAAATGCCCATCAATTTGAGCCTGGATAAAGAAGATGTGTTTTTTCTATAAAATGGAGTACTATTCAGCCATAAAGAATGAGAAACTAGAGTCATACATAGGAAAATAGGTGCATATTGAGGCCATACTCTTAAGTGAAATAAATAAGACACATGGGTAAATACTAACTAGTTTATCTGTTGTGAAAAAGTAAAAGTATAAATAAGGTTCAAATTGAATAATTGATAGTCTGAAATAGGAAGAAAAGGTCTAAAGTAGTAGTGGAAGTGGGAAAGGTAGGGGAAAGGTAGGAAGGGAAAAGGAAAAATATGAGAAAAGGAAAAAATGGAAACAAAGTCTTGCAAATAGGAAGGTGGATAGGGTTTAGGGAGTGAAGGGGAACGGGGAGAAGTAAGAGCCAAGATACATCATGTGAAGGTAAAGGTCCCAAATGTAAATGTAACTGTATTGTATACCTAAAATACACCAATAAACTTAATAAAAATTACTTTGTATGAATTATCTCCATGAACATCAAATATGATCATATGTCACAAGACCACAACCATTGTGGGATATTTTCAAAACCCATTTTCAGTCTTTGATAAAGAACATTAAATGACAAATAAGAATATTGGATATTGTAATGGCATGTAATATAAATAATTTTGATTTTAATAGACATTATTAAACTTTGTACCCCAAAACTTATGGAATCATACCTTTGTTAGATTTTTTTGTTTGCTTTTTCATCTACTACATCAAAATTTACTAACCTTCAGCTTTCATAGCTAACATTCAGTTTTTAATTAGAGTTATCGGATATCTTAAAGATTGAAAAAATCATTTACATTTCTCGTTACTAAACATCTGAGACAAAATAAAAACTTTGACCTCCTTGAACAACCTGAAGCTCTTATTTTTTCTGCCCCTTGCCCTTTTCTGCTTTTTGTTTCTTTAATCTGTTTGTCTTATTTCATCAATTTTGTAACCATACTTCATGCAAATTAGTTAGACCTATTTATTCTTAGTCTCAACACTCAGCACCAGGGATTTGGGGTTTCCTCATATCCCCAGAAACTCCCCTGTTATTGATTCCAGTGGTCTGGAGAATGTTTTAAGTAACCGTATTTTTTTTTTTTTCCTGAAAGAGAACTCACATATACTTTCTAAACTGAAAAAATATAAAAAAAAAACTTTCTGTTCTCTTTGTGTATAAAATAATTGGGTCACATTATTTTTTTTCAGAATGCTAGAATTTTTTCCTTTTGTGTTTGGAAGTTATCAAGTCTATCTTTTAAAACATTGATTGATTTTGCACAGTATTCATCAAAGGTAGAGCATAGCTTAGCTGTTGTTTATTCATATAGTTTCTATTTATTTTGACTAAAACGGGCAAAGTCATTTTTATTTTTATGTATTTATTTTTGAGACAGAGTCTTGCTGTTTAGTTTGGGCTGGCCTTAAATGTGCTGTGTAGACCAGGTTGGCCTTGAATTCCCTGTGATCCTCCTGCCTCAGCCTCTCAGCCCCCCAGCAGTGCTGGGATTATAGGTATGCATTACCACACGTGGCTTCACATTTCTGTTGTGGAGGTGAAATATATTCTGTACAATTTTCTTCCTTTCCTGATGCTTCCTATGCTACTACCTGGGTGAAGACAGGCAAGGGGCAGTGGGCAAGGTGTTGAAAATATAACATGGTATACTATTCCACAGTAAACCTTTCTATGCTGTGCTATAGTAAATATATAAATATAGATTTTGAGTTACCTAGTTGTTCAGTTACAGTAATACAGTCTTTCATTGCCATTATCAAGCATTATTCAGTGTGCATAATTTTATGTGTTGTGCTATTATATGTGGCAGATTTAGAGGTCTGTTTACATTGGTGTCACCACCATCAGGCAAGTCATGTGTTACACTAGAATGTTAAGGACAGCTATGAAGCCACTAGGTTCCTTGGTAATTCAGCTCCATTGAGTGTGGACCTACTTTATAAGATGAATTCTCTGAGAGCTGAGCACAGTGCTCTCCTACACTGTAGACTATTTTTGAAGGCCTTATAGGTACTCCATGATTCACTTTACAGATATGTTTGGACATATGTATTCCAGGCCCTGTTCTAAGCATGAGGAGTAGATTAATGAATGAAACAGACACAAGTCTCCACCTTTATTGAGCTTATATTCCATGAAGATTGATGTTAAACAAATCAAATGCACAAAATATGGTCACACCAGAGCATTTGTGGGAGATTGGCTCCAGGATCCCTCACTGATACCAAATCCATAGACGTTCTTACAATGGCTCCGTATTTGTGTACAGCCTGCACAAATCTTCCCGTATATTTTAAATCATCTCTGGATTACTTATAACACCCAATAAAGTACAAATGCTATGTAAATAGTGGTTATCCTGCATTGTTTCAGAAATAATGAGAAGAATAAAGTATGTTCATGTTCACTACATATGTGAATATTTTCCCAAATATTTTTGATGTGTAGTTAGTTGAATCCCTGGGTGTGGAAACCTCAGGTACAGACAGTCAAGTGTATGTAGTATGATAAATAGTGATGCAAACAATGAAAAGAACTAAACAGGAAGAGCAGTAGGAAATGGAGGATGTTGAAATTTTAATGGAGTTACCAGAGAAGCAAGAAGGGATTGAATGAAGATATCAAAGAAGTGAGGGAAGGAATCATTGGATATCTGAGGAAAAGTGGCTGAGAGACAGGCAACAATAGGTAGTGCAAAGGCCCTGAGGCAGAACTGTGCCTGACCTATTCTAAAAACAGCAAGAATACAAGAGGGGTGGGGTTCCCTCGTATAGAGAGTAAAGGTGAGAGTGGCCAAAATTGAGGTCAGTGACCTAGCAGAGGCAAATCATGTAGGCTCTTGAACTCCATGTGTGGACATAAGGTTTTAGTCTGAGAGTGATAGGTCATTTATTCTAGGAGTTGGAGAAGAGCTGTTACATCCTGTTTAGATAGTTTACTCTGGTGGTGTGTTAAGAATAGAGTACTGAGAAGTATAGAAACGTAGAAGGCAAAAAGTAATAGCAACAATCTAGACGACGTTCTAGTGGCTCGTACAGAGGGGTTAGCAAAAAGGCTGTCAGATTCTAGATATAAATTGAAACATAACAGTCCTGACAGATTGGATACACTGTGTGAAATAAAGAATGAGTGAAGACTGACTCTAAGGTTTTTGGGCTCAGCATCAGGCAGGATGGAGTTGCCACTGAAATTAAAGAGAGGTGAGTGTGTTTGGTAAGACCTTAAACTCCATTTTGAATGTGTAGCAATTGAGATGCTTTTCAGACAATTGTATGCAGGAAT
Organism: Fukomys damarensis; assembly: GCF_012274545.1. NCBI lineage: Eukaryota > Metazoa > Chordata > Mammalia > Rodentia > Bathyergidae > Fukomys > Fukomys damarensis. Next base: position 42,299,216 of record NW_022900930.1, on the reverse strand, counting down.
CTGGACACATGGAAGCCTGATGGACACCCAAGTGGAATGATGAATAGACAATCAGGTCTGTTAGTTTGGAGTGGGAGTCAAAGGGTTAGGCTGAGATGAACATTTAGAAGCCATTAACTTAGAGTGATGTTTAAAACCATGACAGCAAATGGGATAAGCCAGCCAGAGACTGAGAGAAGCAGATCTCCATGATGTAGAACGTGCAAAAGGGGATAACAAACAAAGGAGACCAAGAAAGAGTGGCAAGAAGACAGAAAAGAAACCAGGCAATTATGGTTTTATCAAAGCCCAGGAAGCAAGGATTTACCAGGGAGAGGATTCACATGTATCAAATGCTGTGGGTGGGCTGAACAATGGAGAACTGGGAATTTTCTCCTGGATTTAGCAACATGATAGTCAGTGGTGTCTTAGAGAAAAGCAGCTCTGAGGAGTGATAGGAGCAGAAGTATGATTGGAGTGAGTATAAGAGAGGTGGGGCGGGGGAAGAGGAGGAGGGAGGGAGGGAAAGAAAGAGAGAGAGAGAGCAGGAGGAAATTGGAGCACAGATCAGATCATTATTTTAAAGGTTTTTGCTGTCCAAGGGAAAAGAGGAAAATGTGGTACCTAGAGTAGAAGTGAAGTAAAAAGAAAAAGGTTTTCTTATTGGAAGCAATAGCCGCCTGATTTTATGCTGTATTTGTTTCTATTGCTGGGTAACAAATGACCACGCCCTTAGTGATTTAGCGCAACAGGAATGTATTAATTCACCTTTCTCATGGCCTGGCAGTCCCAGCATGATAAAGCTGGGTGGCTCTGACTCAGAGTTTCTCACAAGGTTTCAACCAGGGTGTTGGCTTGGCAGTCCTGGGCGCCTCTTTAGAACTGGATGTCTTCTTCTGTGCTCACATAACTGTGGTATGAGTTCAGTTCCTTGCTGCTGTAGAGGTCTCTTGTTCCTTTGCTAGCTGTAACACAGGACCACCCTAAACTCTGAGATGCCACCTGTGGTTCTTGGGTGCATTGTCCTTAATGAGCCCTCTCATTGTATGGCAACTTACATTGAAGCTGGAAGGAGAACCCAGCTCAGCTAAGACCCAACCCTCTTTGAAATGGCTTCCCTTTGATTAGGACAGATCCACCGAGGCAATTAAATTGAGATACTCATTTTGTCTGTAAGATCCCCTCACCTTTGCTGTACAGATTGAATATTCCTTATCCAAAATGACTGGGAATAGGCTTTAGATTTTGGATAGTTTCGGATTTTAGAATATTCGCATATATATCATGAACTATCTTGGGGATAGACTCAAGTGTAAGCACCAAGATCATTCACATTTCACGTAAACATCATGCACATAGCCCGAAGTTAATTTTATATAATATTTTGTGGACTTATATTTTTACTTTAACCTATCACATGAAGTCATATGTGGAATTTTTCAGTAATGGTGTCATGTCGAGCATTTCTGATTATGGATTTGAGGATTAGAAATGCTCATCAATTGGCCCAGATACCATCAGTAAGTGCATACAGGCCCCAGCCAATAGCTCACCAGGACAACAGTGGCACAGTTGTGCAGGACCCAGCTAGAGCCAACCTCCTCAGCCCCACCACCACTTGTAAATATGTGCAGACTCCAGCCAGAGGCCCTCCCAGACACCAATGGTGTGGGCACGCAGGCCCTAGCAGAAGGCCTACCCAGATACCATCAGTAAGGGCACTCAGGCCTCAACCAGAGGCCCCTGAGGACTGCAGCACAGTGCTGGAATCCAGAAGGCCATCATTCGGAGCCCAGGAACTGGTGCAATGGTGAGCAGTAGAGAGAAAACCTCTCTGAGGCTTGTTGAGAATTGAAGCCTATTGGGAGAGCAATGAGTCATCTCAATAAAGTGCAACAGACTGCAGCAGTTGGTGAGTTGTTGGGGTCGACATCTTTTCCTGGAATCAGACTCTGTGGGGAAAGGGTGGCTTGAACCCACAATAGAACTGTGTAGAATCCAAAACTGAAGGAGGTCAGGGTGCTCAAGTCTAGCCAGAAACCAGCCTGAACTTCAGTGGACAATGGCTGGCTTACTGAGATCATTTGACACAGATCTGTGTGCTACCCACATTGTCCACCAGGGACAACAGAAACAGGCCTTGAATGGGGATTTTTTTCTCCTCCTCTTTCATTTCTCACTTTTCCCATTCCCGTTTTTCTCCTATTTTTTTCTCTATTGTTCTTATTTTTATAGGAGCAAGATTACTGTTCTGGTTTTTCTATTGCTGTCCATTTGTTCTGTTCTTATTTTTGTTCCTTCCTTTTCTCTTTTCCTTCTGTCTTCACCATTTTCCCAAAGTTTGCATGATCTTCCCATGTCCTCTAACCTTACTTCTAAGGATTCCCTCATCTTCTTTTTCTGTACCCACCCTCAACTCCTTCTAAATCTCACCACAGGGCAAATTTGCTATATTGAAGCACTTATTTATTGCAAATATATTTCTGATTGTTTCTAGATTTTAATATGTAACCATAAGTCTGCTTCATATGACCAAAGGTGGTAGACTAATAGCTACCAGTTTGCCATTTCCTAGGCGGTATTTGATGCTATTATTGATCCTGATGGCATTACTTTGGCCATGGTGATGTGATTGCTCTAGTCAGTTGTTCTTCCTGCTGTACCAAGAGTGAGATTGCCTAAGTGCCATTACAGACTCAAAACCCACAGGCCAACTAAAGCTGGAGGACAGTACAGGAACTAGCCAGTCCTTAAGGGTTCTAAAAACTAGCAATAAAGACACTCACAATAAGCATTTTACAAGCAGTAACCCAGGAATTTTAAAAAAATTGACAACAACAACAACAACAACAAAATAGAAATGGGAAGACACCTAAACAAGACTAAAATCAGACTTCCAGCTCACAAAGGCAACACAAAGGGGCAACAGGATGGAACAATCTGAAACTCAGTCACCTGGACTCCCTGAACTGGCAACAAAAGATCTGGGAAAAATAAAATCAGATAATTTCTCATAAAACAACAGAGATGGTGTCCACAGTGAAAGACATGATTAATAACTGTAGAGAAGACACAAATAAAAGAATAGAGGAGCCGAGGACATGATGGAATCCAAGCATAGGGAAAAAATGGAATACATAAAACAGATTCAAACAGATATACAGGAGATTAAAAATTCCATTGAAAGTTTACACAGCAGAGTGAGCCAATGTGAGAACAGAATGTCAGATAAAGAAGTCAGGATTGTGACTAGTGACCAGAAAAAGAAAGAGTTCTTAAAAATAGCCAGGGTCCATGAGAAATCAATATAGCAGCTGCTAGATGATACAAAGAATAACATAAGACTGATAGGAGTCAGTGAAGAAACAGGAGATAGTACGAATGACATAAAAAACTGTTCCCAGAAGTAATGGCAGAAAAATCCCAAACAGGGGAGAAGAAGTTGACATACAGATAAGTGAAGCATATAGGACCCCAAGTAGCCATGATAAAAAAAAACTACACCTAGACATACAATAGTCAAGATTCCAGGAACCCAACAAAAGAATAAAATACAACAAGCAGTTAGAGAAAAGAAAAAAATCACATACAAAGGAAAGCCTATCAGAATCACAGCAGACTTCTCAACACAAACACTCAAGGCCAGAAAAGCCAGGAGTGAAGTGTTTCAAGTCCTAAAAGAAAACAACTTCCAAACCAAATTGATGCAACCTACAAAACCATCTTTCAAAATTGATGGAGAAATAAGATACTTTCATGACAAAGAACACCTGAGGAACTTCATGAATAATAAGCCAGTACTCTGAAAAAATTTCAGCCATATCCTAGGAAAACACAATTAGAGTCAGAGCCCCATCAAGCACAACACAATTAATCTATCATAAAAGACAAGAAATTAATGCAAAGGGGGAAAATACAACAACAGAAGAAGGTCATAACAATGATAAGTCAGTGCATATCAGTTATAACCATCAATATTATATGTTTTAATTCACCAATCAAAAGACATAGAATGGCAGAGTGGGTCAAGAAACAATATCCAAAAATATGCTGCATACAACAAGCAGACTTAATTTTAAAAAACCTCCTAGACTGAAAGTTAAAGGATGGAAAACAATACTCCATGCAACAGGAACCTGAAAAAAAGTAGGACTAGCTAGCCTATTTGCAGATAAAGTGAATTTCAAACCAAGACTAATTAAGAGAGTCAAAGAAGGCCACTGCATCCTTGTAAAGGGAACAATCCAAGAAGAAGAGATGACAATCATAAATATATATGCACCAAATACTAGTTCACTCAATTATATAAAACAAATATTTACAGACATGAAAAATCAAGTAAACACTAATATAATAGTAGTAGGTGACTTCAATACCCCACTGTCTCAAGTACATAGATCAACTAGACAAAAAATAAACAACAAAATATTAGAACTCAAGAAAACCTTTGAACAAATGGAATTAACAGATGTTTACAGAGTGTTCCACCCCAGAATAATCAGAATACACATTCTTTTCAGCTGCACATGGGGTGTTCTCCAAAATAAACCACATACTTGCTCATAAAGCATATTTAAATAAATGAAAAGGAATTGAAGTTATCCCCACATGTATTATTAGTTCATGGTGTGATGAAATTGGAGATCAATAGAAAAAGAAGCCACCAGAACTTCATAAGCACATGGAAACTGAACAACACACTCCTGAATATCCAATGAGCCACAGAGGAAATTAAAGAAGAAATTAGATAGTTTCTATAATTAAATGATAATAACAATACAACATACTGGAATTTATGGGACACAATGAAAGCAGACTTATAAGGGAAATACATAGCAGTGAATACTCATATTAGGAAAACAGAATGAGCTCAAATTACCAAACTAATGCTGAACCTCAAGGTTTTAGAAAAAGAAGAGTAAGCAAACTCAAAGCTCATACAAGGGAGGAAATTATAAAGATCAGAGCAGAAATCAATGGAATGGAGACAAGAGAATACAAAAAATCAGCAAAGCAAAAAGTTGGTACTATGAAAGAATAAACAAAATTGACAAATCCTTAGCCAACCTTATCCAAAAAAGGGAAAAAAGGCCCCAATCCATGCAATTAGGAATGAAAATGGTGAAATTACAACAGATCCTGCAGAAATCCGTATGATCCTTCATACTTACTTTGAGAATTTATATGCCTATAAGATAGAAAGCAGAAGAAATGGAAGCATTTTTAGATATATGTTAATTACCAAAGTTGAACAAAGAAGAACTAAAAATTCTAAACAATTCAATATCAATCAATGAAATTGAAAACGCAAAAGCCTGGGGCCTGATATCTTCATTGCTGAATTTTTCTAGAGATTTAGAGAAGAAATATTGCCACTACTGTTTAAACTCTTTAATGAATTTGAAAGGTAAGCAGTACTCCCAATTCATTCCTGGAAGCAAGCATCATTTTGATCTCAAAAGCAGAGAAAGACCCAATTGAAAAAGAGAACTATAGAATAATCTGCCTAATAAATATAGACACAAAAATCCTTAATAAGATACTGGCAAACGGAACACAAAAGATCATCAAGAAGGTCATACAACCTGACCAAGTGGGATTCATCCCAGGGATGCAGGGATGGTTCAACATAGGCAAATCAATAAATGTAATACACTATATTAATATGGACAAGGACAAAAACAATATGATCATCTCAATAGATGCAGAAAAGGCATTTGACAAAATTCAACACTTATTCATGATAATGAAAGTTGGAATAGATGGTCTTTTTCTCAATCTGATAAAAGCCATATATGAAAAACCAACAGCCAACATCATACCAAATGGTCAAAAAATGAAATCCTTCACTCTAAAATCAAGAACAAGACAAGGATGTCCACTATCACCACTCCTGTTCAATATAGTCCTGGAAACATTAACAAGAACAATTAGACAAGAGAAAGAAATAGAAGGAATCAAGATAGGAAATGAGGATATTAAGTTCTCATTATTTGCAGATGATATACTTTATATAGAAGAACACAGGGCCTCTATCAAAACTAGACTTAATAACCAAATTCAGTAGAGTAGCTAGATACTAGGTCAACACACAAAAATCGATAGCCTTCCTGTATATGAATAACATACTCACTGAGAGAGGAGCTGGAAAAACAACTCCTTTCACAATAGCATCCAAAAAAATGAAATACCTAGGAATCAATCTAACAAAAGAAAGAAAAGACCTCTACTTTGAAAACTACAGCATTCTGAAAAAAGAGATCAAAGGGGATATCAGAAAATGGAAAGACATCCCTTGCTCCTGGGTAGGAAGAACCCATATAGTGAAAATGGCCATACTTCCACAACTGCTGTATAGTTTCAATTCAATCCCAAATGAAATTCCAATAGGGTTCCAAAATTCATTTGGAACTAGAAGAGGCCTAGAACAGCAAAAGCGATTCTAGGCAACAAAGACAAGGTAGGGGTATCACAATCCCAAAATGAAACTATACTAAAAAGCTACTGTGATGAAAACAGTATAATATAGGCAATGCAACAGACCTGAGGATCAGTGGAATAGATTAGATGATGCAGAAACAATTCCAGACATACTCAGCTCATCTTTGACAAAGGAGCCAAACACCCTCACTGGAGGAAAGACAGCCTCTTTAATAAATGGTGATGGAAAAATTGGGTTTCAATTTGCCAAAGATTAAAACTAGACCTATGTCTCACACCATGCACTAAACTAAAATCAAAATGGATCAAATATCTAAATATTAAAACAGAAAATTTAACCAGCTAGAAGGGAGGTTATGTAGAACTCTTGAAGATACTGGCATAGGAAAAGACTTCATGAACGAAACCTTAGTCACACATGAACTCATACAAAGAATCAACAAATGGGATCTCTTCTTACTAAAAAACTTTTGTGCTGCAAGAGAAACTGCCAACAGACTGAAAAGATAACCCACAACTTGGGAAAAAAAATTACCATCTGTTCCTCAGACAAAGGTCTACTATTTAGAATATATAAAGCACTTACAAAAATAAGACATTCCAAAGATCCAATCCAAAAATCGGCATATGAAATGAACAGATATTTCTTAGAGAAAGAAATATAAATAGGAAAGAAACATGAAAAAATGTTTAACATCACTGGTCATTCGAGAGATACAAATAAAAACAGTGCTGAGATTCCACCTCACTCCAGAAAGAATAACTGCTATCAAGAAATCAAACAATAAATACTGGTGGAGCTGTGGGGGAAAAATGAACCTTCCTCCACTTCTGCTCTGAGTGCAGACTGGTGCAACCACTGTGGAAATCCATATGGAGATACCTCAAACAACTATGATTAGAGGTTCCATTTGACCCAGCTATCCCACTGCTGGGTATCTTTCCAAAAGAATTAAAAGAATCATACCATAGTGATATATATATGTATGTATGTACCTGTGCACAGTTTGTAACAGCTAAGAGTTGGTAACAGCTCAGTTGCCCACTGGAGTTCATGGGAGACTGGATAAAGATGTGTTTTAAAAAATAAATGGAGTACTACTTAGTTATAAAGAATGAAAATCTAGACACATTTATACCCCAAACTGATGGACATTCAGACGATACCCTTAAGTGAAATAAATAGGATGCACAAGTGTAAATACCAAATAGTTTCTCTGGTGTGAGCAACTGAAAGCATAAATGAGGTTCAAAATGTACAATAGATAATGTGAAATAGAAAGAAAAGGCCCAAAGGGGAAGGGAAAGTGGAAGGGGTAGGGGAAAGCAAAGAAGGTAAAGGAATAAATATGAGAAAATGTAAAACAGGAACAAAGTCTTTGTAGGTAGGGAGGGGTGGAGGGGCTAATGGGAGGGCAGGACGATGGGGAAAAAATAAGAACTAAGATATATCATGTAAAGGTACGAATTCTCAATGATGAATGTCATCGTATTGTATACATCAAATGTACTAATAAACTTAAGGAATTAAAAAAAGCAGCACTCAGCATATATAACATATACATCCCATCACCTTGCTCATAATGTATTAGCTAGAATCAAGTCATAGATTCTGCCTGCATTCAAGGCGAGGGAAGGTGACAGAAGGTGACCCATTGAGGTTATCCTTGGATGTGTCCAACACATGCCCACTGGAAGAGGTTGGCACAGAGCAAAAACTTTGAAGACACAGGAGGGAAAGCGGGGAGAATACTGGGGCTGTGTCCATAAGTAGGTGAGAAAGGATGGGCTGTAGGGCGCAGATGAAGCATCAAGCTGAACTGGAGTCCAGTCAGGTTGGATGACAACAGGAAAGGGGCGGATAGACCAGACGTCCCTAGATACGGAGAAGTTGGGACTATCTCTCTCTCTCTACTTCAGTGATCTCAGTAGAGAAGTCACAAGAGTGACAAGGGGCTGAGAATGAGACAGAAGAGCAGAGGATGGAGGTTTATTTTATTACATTAGTAAATTCCCGTGTTTCTTATCATGCGACTCATCTGCATATTGATTGTAATGCCCTTTGCATCGTTCTCGTTGGTTTTCTCCTCTCAGCTTTATGAAAGAAGAGAACCTATAGACTCAGTGCTGGAGCCACACTTGGGGCAGATGGACAGCCTGGAACTCTGTCTGATAGTGGTCAGGAATCAGGCCAGAGCATTCCAGGGAGGACCAAGGGAGCCACTCGGGCCTTGACCAAAGCGAAATCAAGACACAAACCCAGCAGCACGTAGAGAAGAGGCTGCTGGCTCTGGATGGTGCAGGGGTGGAACTAGTGGCCTAATTGTCATGGCTGGAGGCACTCAGGCATTGAAAACGCATTTAACCAGTGATTCAGAATGTGGAGCCGCAAGGCTAATAGACATTGCATATTCAATATTTTCATTTATGGATCATAAATGTAGGGCTTGTCCTGACTTATAAACTACACAGAACACCTGTATCACAGTGTATTTTCCCCACATAATTTCCCAGGTAATTAGTTTTATGGAATATTGCCATTTGGCACATCTCTGCCCCCTTTCCAAGCACTCCTGGGGATATCTGAAATGCCAGGAAAGAAAATCTTACCACATAGCTGTATTTAAAAGTTAAATGAACATAACAGTACCCTATAGGAGGAATGTCACGCATTGCTTGCTTAGTCTGTATTGAGAAGCAGAATTCTCAGACAGCCTCAAGCTTAGATATACATTCGTCTTGCCACGGCCATTGATATTTCTTTTATTGCATCCTAGGGTGCACAGCACACACTGGGAGAAGTTTGCTGCTCTGGCCAGGCTGCTCCTTTCTGCTTTTTTTTGTGTGTGAATTCCTTGCATTCACTGACTTTCATCCCTTGTCTCTCTAGACCTATTCTAGGCACATCTTCACTACAGCTTCCTCAGCCCATGCGTGGAGGTAGCGCGAGCATCCTTTCTGAGCAGCCATCCATTCCCTCTGCAGCAGCTGGCCTCACCTTTGAGGGGGTCTTCCCTTCTACTGGTAATAGGCCCAAGGGTTTCGTTGCCCATGAGTCAACAGTCTTGTGTGATCTGGATTTGAACCTGACACATTACTGTACTCATTTTGAGATGGGGGAGAAGGATTGAACTTGGTATCCCAGTGGCTGTTGCTTTGTTCTTCCCTTTCTCTATACCACCCTGTTGTTCTCAAAAGTGCCTTTTGGGCTTTCTCAGAAGCTAGGGAGGCTGGTCCCTAGGGAGGCCCTATGTTACCTTAGTAGCAGAAGTGCGTTCCTCCAGATGGCCCGCACTTCCTTCAGTTTGCACATGCTGTCTACACACTCTGGCAGTTCACATAGGTCTGAGCGGTTTCCAACAAGGATCTGCTTCCCCACCTCAAATCCTTGGGTCTTAATTTCTCTAAAGGAATCAAGGTAGGGTTTCTCCGAGGAAAACTGACCTTCTGTAGCCAGTTGATTGTTGTTTGAGTGGCTGTGTTGGTTTTGCAAATGACAGAAAGCCTCTATTACCCTGGAATTATAGAACTTTTGGCAATTGGATCAATTTCTTTTGGCTCTCAAAGATTTGCATGAGCAGCTGCAGGATCCGAGGGAAGGGAAGTTTTCCTAATCCCATCTGCCTGGGATTTGGAGCAATTTAGGGTACCTTATAGGGGACAAGAAGGGCAACAAAATATTCTGAAGTAAAACAAAGTTAAGGAAAAGGGACACCAAAATTGGTGACTGAAGATCATTCCAGGAGGGCAGGATTGTTTGACATAGCCAGTAGCTCATGGTGGAAGTCCATCTGAACCCAAATGCATAATTTAATGGTTAACCAATTCCATAAATATTCACTTACTTTGCCAAGCACTGGGCTGGGCTTTGGTTGTACACTGATGGCCAAAACCTGCTCAGTATCTATCCTTGGAGTGTCTCCTTGGAGTGTGTTCAGAGAACAGTAGCTAAGCATGAGAGCCAAGCCTGGGGTCTAGGGCCTCACCGTGCCAGAGGGCAAGCACTTGTCACTGTGCTGTGCTAGCCTGGAAGGAACTAGAAGGAGGGAACCACAGAGCATGGATGAGGATGGAGCAGGAGATGTGGGTCATTGTCCTGAGGGCAGTCAGGTGTTCAAAACTGAATGGATGAGTTCGACTGTGGGGAGGAGAGGACTGGAGCAAGTAGCCTGATATGGTGAGCTCCTGGGGGGTCTGTAGTGGCCCAGGCCAGTGGTCTCCATGTTATTTTACTAGGCCCTTGAATAGTAAGAAGACATTGAACATGGATTTCCACTATGTGTATTTTAAATTTATTTCTAAAAAGCATGGTGACATTTGTATAATGTATTATATATGCATGATGATGTATATATAGTATACAAAATTTATATGATAGTAATCACACTGTATATTATATACGATATATAAATATAATAATACGTTTAAAAGAAAACAATAATATTGGTTTAAAGATGAAATGCCTAGAAATTTTTAAGAAGTTTGGTTTTTGTGATTAAATACACTTCATTATGTTTATTGAAACTTGGTGTGTCATTTCATGATAAAGCAATTTAAACATCAATTTTTAACTGAAGTTTATTTCAGTAGTTTTATTGTCTGTCCATTGCTTGCAAAATACATTTCACAGAGATATGTAGATCTTAGTACAAGAAATATACTACTGCTTGCACTTACTAAATCATGATATTCAGGATTTCAGTCTCATCTACCAAATATATGAAAGTCTTTATTGGTTTGGCTAGTCAGGTTTTGTTTTCCTCAATGTCAGGCAATTGTTCTTGAAAACAAATCAGGAAGTGCTGCAATTTTTTAGATTCCACAAATGGATCAAAGAATCAAATACTTAATTTGAAAGATTGAGTAGTCTATTTTCAAATTTTAAAGTGTGCCTCCGTGAGGAATTTTAAAAGTAAGCCACTTTTGTCATTTTGGTAACAAAACACAATTAGAGATTTTTCAGATATCCATTTTAAGATGCTGTCTCTTTGGCATATCTCTTTCGCTGGTGAACTTCACAGTGAGGGTGACTCTGACAGAGCAGCCTATGATCCTGACATCCATCTCACATGACTGAACAGTACATTCACTTATATCCTCATATGTGAATACAGTGGTTGCCTGTTTGTGTGGCTTCACTTTTTGTGGTTTCACTTACTCTTAGTCAACTGGGATTTAAAACTATTAAATGGAAATTCCTGGAATAAATAATTAGTGATTTTTAGTGTGATGACACTTCACACCATCCTGCTCCATCCCACCTGGGATGTGAATCCTCCCTTTGTCCAAGTCTCCCTGCCTCATATACAACCCTCCTGCTAGACACTCCGAACTGGTCTCACTTATCAGATCACCTATCATGATATTAGCATTCAAGTAACCCTTACTTTACTTAATAATGGCCTCAAAGTGCAAATGTGGTAATGCTGTCATTTTTGTTCAAGTACAGTGTTATAGTTGCTTTGTTTTATTAGTTGTTGATAATGTCTTACTGTGCCTGATTTATGAATTAAATTTTATCATAGGTAATTTTTATGGAGAAAATAGCGTGTGTAGGGCTGGTACTATTTGTTCTTTCAGGCATTCACTAGACATCGTGGGATATATCCCAGAGGAAATCCCTTAAGGGGAGCATTGTATATATCCAGGCCTCCACTTCATCTCCATCTCTATTTGACCCACTTTCCTGGAAACAATGGACACCCAAGGAAGATTATGCCTTTCTCAGTGGTGTGTGTGTGTGTGTGTGTGTGTGTGTGTGTGTGTGTGTGTATTTCTATGTGTGTTGTGTAGCAGTGAAGCTGAGCAACTAGGGTTTCAAGTTCTGGAGTGTCATAGTTGTATCTGTAAACCAACTCTTCTTCTAAATGTGTTTCCTTGTTTTATTTACTGCTCTGCATCTCAATTTCCGCATATGAAAACTCATGAAAATATACCAATGGCAGGAATCGTTGTACACGTGAAGTTCTTGGCCTTGTGCTCATCGTAAAATAACCACTCACTACATGTGTTCATAGCCACCATTTCTCCATATGCACCATAAGAAAGTGAGAATATTTTCTTCATAGTGTGTTCTTCACAGGCCTCTTTCCCATAAGCCTTTTGGGTGTTGGTCCATCTGGTGGTTGATCTGCAATGGGATATTTTTATACCTTCATAAGCGTGAACATAGTTTCTCACCCAGTGTCCTTTGGGTACAGTTTACATTTGCCACTCCCACCATCACCATGAAAGGTTTGCTTTCCTTCATTTGTCTGTTTATCATTTAATTCTCCTTCTTTTTTTTTTTTTTTTCATCTGATCCCTTACAGTGAGCCAAGCATTATGTGTGGTGTAGAGCATTAAGGAGGTCACAGTCTACCGGACAAACTGACTTGTCCAAACTTATTCCAGCTCAAG
>NW_022900930.1:42275351-42286303 GCF_012274545.1 Fukomys damarensis | reverse complement strand
GCCAAGCATTGTGTGGTGTAGAGCATTAAGGAGGTCACAGTCTACCGGACAAACTGACTTGTCCAAACTTATTCCAGCTCAAGGGCAGGGCAGAGGAGGTGCTGGAACACACAGCTACTGGACCCTGACAAGTCCTGCCCCTGGGCTATCACTCAGAATAACTCAGAAATACTCTTCCCACCAGGAGGTGTGGGGTACTTGATAGCTGATTAGGAAATCAAAAGACAATTAGAAATATGAGGGTCCTCCTTTGGGAACCGGAGAAGGAACAGAGAAAGATGAGGCTCCCCAGACATATCCTAAATTCTGTCCCCCCCCGGCTATAACACAGTACCCATTTAGTTCTTGTCCTGTGGTTGGAATTGGGTCCCTGTGGACCAGCTACTGTCCATCCTCCAGCCTCTTGTTACCATGACTTCATTGCCGGCGGAGATTCACCTGAAGTTCTCTGCAGTCTCAGACTCTCCCTCCTTTGCTTGCCGTTCTCTTCTTCCTGGCCACTCAGTATCATGTTCCTCAGTGAGGCAATTCATGCCTGCATTGCCCACCTGTTATCCTACCCAGACAGGTGCTTCTGCTCAGGTCTTTCTCAGCATTAGGAACTGGTCTTTATCACAACACCTTTAACTGCTGTTGCAATGGCAATTTTCCTGCCTGTCTGCCTGCAGAGACTCTGAGCTTCTTGAGGACAAGGAATCTTGCTTTGGAAGCCACCGAATGAGCATCCAAGTGACGAGAGCACAGAGAAGCACAGCCTGCCCTGAGCATGGCAGAGTGGCCATCGAGGACTAGCAACCGTGTCCCTACAGGGCATGCCCAGAGCGGACCAGCCAAGCCCACTAAGGCAGGCTGTCCTGTGGGTCGCTGTGGAGGAGGAGGAGTGGCCATTCTCTGTGCCCTGAAAGCTCTCTCTTGTCTTTTGACAGTGACACAGACAGGTACTGTTTACTTCCAGACACTCACTGTCCTCTTGACCTTTCCCGATGGTCCGCGCCTGACTCTCTATCATAGCTGCATTAAGTCGTCTTGCTGCATTCAGTGCGACTCGATTGACTGGAGCTTTCACAAGCAATTGCTTTTATCTAAAATTTGAAGAACCCAATTTGGTAACAATTTTTATTCCAGCTGCGTGTTTTCAAAGCTATTAACTGTACTTTGTCCTCACAATGAGGCCAAGTCTTTAGTTGGGGGTCAAATGCTTCTCGTTGCTGAGTCCTGCTCTGGTCCCTCTCCCTCCCAGCCAATTCCTCCCTGGGCTAGGAACCCAGTGGTTGCAGTCTGGCCATGCCTTGGCTTCCCTGCCATGGGCACTCAGGACTAGTCCTGGGAGGCAGGGCCTTTGGAGACTGGACTTCTACCAAGTGACACAGTGTGGCTCAGGTCTGTGGAAGTACATGATTTTCAAAGGACAGCTCTGGTGTACCCCAGATGGCCTGCACGCTGCAGTGTCCACAGGTTGCTGGTATACATGGAAAGCACTGAGAACCATGAGCTTGTGAAGAATGAAGGCCAGGAAGAAGACAGAGGCTGTGAGACAGGTCAGCGTGTCTGGGTGGACTGAATTAATGTTCCCGATTCTTCACCCTGCCCTGGATCTGCACTCCTGGCCATATGACTTTGATGCTTCTACAACTCTCACTAAATGTGTGGTGAACTTCCCTGGCCTACATTTGGGTGAGGCTCGTGATCTGCTTTGGCCAGAGGTTTACAGGTGGAATAACAGCATAACTGAGGCCAGCTCTTAAAGGGTCATGCATTTCTGCTCACTGATCGATAGGAGAAAAGCGCCCCCTGCATCAGCCTGAACCCCAGAATGAATGCGAAGAGAACAGACCTGAGTCTAAGCCACAGTGAAGAGCCACATCTGGTCCTTTTACATTAGTCAGTCCACAGATGTCTGAAAAAACATAATCATTGCAGGGAGTTTGGGATAGTTTTCTTCCTTAGTAACTAGCCAATACAATGTCTCAGCGTAAGATTTTTGAAATGGGTGAAGTGTGTCATTTCTCCAAATTATTTGGGTACATTTTCCAAATTCTCTGTGTTTAGGGGGGGAACAAATTTATCAGTTCTGTAAAAATAATAAAAATTAGATCAATAACAGCACCATTTATGGAATGCTTGCAGTGTACCAAGTGATAAATACTCAGCTGCATTACTCCCTTTAATCCTCACAACAGGCCGATAGGAGAGCGTTACTATTATTTCCATCTTACAGATCAGGGAAGAGAGGCCAGGGAGGTTAATCAGTTTTCCCAGTTTTACACATCTAGGACATGGTACAGTAAGCATAGAGGCCCAGGTAGTCTGGTTCTACAGCCTACATCTTTGGCTGTCACAGCGTCTACTTCTTTTCTCACTTTCTTATCCGGGGTCCAGAAGGAAGGTGAACTCAGTCCTGTCAGCAGAACTCCAGAGTAGCATCCGTGACATGTGGGAGGAGCTTGCCTTTCAACCCTGAGCCGAGGCAGCGGGTTAGGAGAGTATCTTTCGCATAAGGGCACTTCAAGCATTAGCAAGCAAGGTGGAGAGTCTGGAATGCATGGATGCTTCTCCCTGCAACTGAAATGACATTGCGGAGGATGAGGCCCATGTAGCACTGCAACTTGATGAGTCCTGTTTGCGAATGTTTCTGGTGAGTAGACTCTCCAGGCTGCCCTGAAAGTGCGAGGCAGAACGTCTGTGTGCATCTCCCTTTTTCCTCTGGGCAGCTAGGAAACTATTAGAGGTTTGTTCTCCAAATCCTAGGAAGCTTACTTTCACCCTTTCCTTCCTTTCTCTTTTCCTCCTCTCCTTGTCTACCGCTCTCCCTATTTTCTGCAGCAGCATTTATTATTCTGGAGGTGCTAACTTCTAACATGGGCCCTCTGGAGTGGGTGGAAAAATTCATCACAAGCCCAGAAGTCCCCTTCCCTTTCCTAACCAGATATGGTTATCTGGTGCCTGAATCTTGCATTTCCTTTCCTCTGTGGAAGACCGCACACAATGTACCCAGTTTCCAGGCCAGAAACACCGAACACCCCCATTTCTCCCATCCCAACAAGCTGGAGTAAGAGAGGATGGCTGCCAGCGTAATATCCATATCAAACTCAATTCCCAGCTGGGAAAACAAAAGAACAGTGGAGAAGGCCCAAAGGCACGTGACATGTGGAAGAAGAGGAAGAATACATTGCCCAAGCATCAAAGGAGGGGAAATGCGTACATCCTAACCTCATCTTATGCATAAGGCCGACTTGGCTGTTTTAATAGGCTCTGGAAAGCTGAAAGGACCCAAAGGGAGAAACTACTGGTAACAAGGAGATGCAGAATTGGGGAGAGACACAGACAATAGCTCTTCCTTGTAAAGCCAGAGGATGGTGTGTTTTTAAATTAGGTTTCAATTGTAGAAGCCCAGCCAGGCTGAGGGTAGGGCTACAGAGGCTCTACTGAAGCTCTTGGCACCAGAGGGAGCAGAATGGGGCTCAACATGCAAATGGGCCAACTCAGACCCAGAGAATCTGGCTGAGCCCCTGAGTCTCTCTAGTAAGGAAGGAGAAAGTCCGGGACAGATGCTGCCTAGCTGTGGCTGCCCAGGCTGAGCAGCAGTGGGAGCAGGGCTGGGTGGCATCGTTGAGGTGGCAGCTTTAGGTTTAGGCTCTAGGACATCATGGCAATCATGCAAGAGAGCAGTATTGAGTTTGGTCAGAGTCCTAAGGTTGGACTTGGCTTTGAGGGGTGAGTGTTTCAGGAGGCTTTGAGCTTTACGCTAGGCATGACCCACAGCACCGGAGCAAGCTGAGGACCTCTGCCTGGGAACACATCTGTGAGGAATGATTGCACTTTGCCACATGGACAAGATGAGCCTTCACATGGTTAAACTATTGGAGGCCAAGAGGATGATAAGGGATGTGTGCAAGCTGATGGTATACACTGTCCTTTCTGGAAGCAGGAAGTCCACAGAAGTCTGCTGGAGACCAAAGAATTGGGTAATACTCCTGCAGCAAAGTCGGCATGGATGAGTGGAAAAGCTGGACTCCCTGGGTGCTGGGTTGGGGAGGACTCTGGCCACCTCACCAGGAGAGAAGCACTGTGGCAATTGGTGGAGAGCATGGTTTGGGAGACAGCCGGGCTTCATTAGAAGACCGGCTTGGCTATAGTGGTTGTGTGACCTTGGGCAAGTCACCAACTGAGGCTCCTTGCCTCAGGTTCCATATCTGTAAAAGGCGACTTGATATGAGAATGAAATGGGTCAATACTGACAAAACACATGGGATATTGTTTGATACGGAGTTAAGCTTCATATAAGGGGTTGGAAATTAAAAGGAGGCATTATAATTTAGAAAGAAAACACAAAACACTCATCCTGGTGAGGTGGCAGAGCAGAAGTGCAGGTGCTGAGCAGCGCTCTTGACAGGGTGCACAAGGGCTGAATGGCAGGAGCTACTGTTTGCTACCTGTGATTTGGGAGGAAGAGTGAGGATGGTCCCTAGGCTGGAGTCCCCAGTGCTGGGAGGGCCTGGCAGATAGGAGAGAGCTGTGGAAGTTGGGAGAAGAGCCTACTTTTGGGACAGTGAGATGGGAAGAGTTGGAGGAGGCAGGGAGCTGTCCCCACAGAGCTGCCTCATAAAACACTGAATCCCCAGTAGAGCAATGGAACACCACCAGCTGTCACAGTAAAGTCATTGCTGCAGTAAGCAAGTGGCCACATTTTGAAGTTGTTTCTTTCTTTTGGGCCAATTCTGAACTGAGAGGGTGGAGTCCCAAGGTTATGGAGGCATAAATGTGGTGGCCCCCATGTGACCTTATAGATTCAGGGGTAAACTTGGCCTAAAACCAGCCATCCAGCCAGGAGTCCATGTTAAGAGCAGGCAGCCAGAAATGCAGCATAAGGTCACCAGTATGGGAAGGGCTCTGCAGTGGCCGTGGTTGTTGTCTCTGGAATCTGGAATCCAGATCTTAGAGCACCTGCTTTCCAAGCACACCATTCCCCTGGTCAAAACCTCTACCTCCTTTTCTCTGGCTTCCAGCCTCTGCCCCTCCCTGCCTGTAACGACACTGCAGCTTGCAAAGCACACAAGTTCATAGGGGCCACCAGGGAGCTGATGGGGATGGGATGCTCTCCTTCCTAAAGGCTTTCTCTTGACTTGCTGCTGGTAGGAGTAGTTGTAAGACAGCAGGGGATCGGCCTTCAGCCTTAGAAAGCAAAAGCTCCCAACAGTAGATTTTGTTTTCTGGAAGCAAATTAATTGAACAGCTCTGGGTAAAGGAGCGAGAAGTAAAGAGAGAAGGGAAGTGAACAGAGGAGAAGATGATAAGAGACAGTCAGATAGTCAAGGAGAGCAGAGCAAGGGTGGCTGAAAGGGTGGGAAAATGTTCCAATAATCATAACTGACTCATAGTACTAATGAGATTAATAGTTACCCCAAGCCTTGGCTACACTGTGCTTCTTGCCTTTTGGGCATCAGTCTGTTGCTGAGAGTCTGTTAGAAGCTCCTGTTAAGCCAAAAACATGCAGAAAGATGGACTGGGAACTTGGATAATGATACCACCACCTGGTTTTTCCCCTATGCCTGGCCCTGGGAGTGCCAGTCAATAATTCAACACCATCCCAACCCTGTCTACCTTGGGCTCCAAAAGTTTTGGAGAGGCAGGTGTCACAGATACCCTCTGGGTAAAGGGCAAGCAGCTCCTTAGCCTCTGGGGGAAATATCCATTCTGGGAGCCAGGACAAATGATGGGGTGCTTCTGCCTCCTGGAACAGGGAATTCCAAATCATGACCACTATCTTTTTTAGCCATTTCTGTCTATCTGTCTTAAGGAATCCCTATTTGCTTCAGGTAGGAGCTCAGCTTCCTATGAATCTTTATGGGAAGGTGTCACATTGCAGACACACCCAGGCTGGTGGGTAGACCAGGGCCATCGGTAGACCTTATACTGTGGACAGCATAAATGGGGGTAGATTTAGCTGGTTCCAGTAGACTCACATTCAGGCTGTGAAGACAGAAATTCCTTCCTATACCCTCCATGGGAATAACATCCCCTGACATCTAAAAATCCTCATGGATCACAGCTTGGGCATGGGCCCATCCCAGAACATCTTTGGTTTCTTCTGCTGGGCTTGCTATCTACTTCTTTTAGCCATAATATTATCTTAAGCTGCTTTCTTTTTCTTGTTATCTGGATCAACACTAATCTAGCCTTTCACTGAGTGGAGAATCTAGTCCTCATAACTAGACAGGGTCTGACATGGATTTTTATACCATTTGCTGTGTGGGGACGGCATGGAAATACAGTTTAAATGTTCAGATCTTTTCATTTCCAGTAGCTTCTCATGTTTATAGAAAGAAACTCTTAGAGATTGGCAATTAGATGCCTTGACTCTTGCTTCCCCCTTTATTCCCATATTTTTATCCTTCTAGTGGAGGTTCTGGTCTTGTTAGACACATGGAACTTCATGCTTGGAGAGCTTATTTCAGAGAGAAAACATCTGCTCAGACCTGCCACATCCTACTTGTCTAAACCTTGTGGATATGCTTTGGCTTTCTCTAGGCATTATTAATAATAATCCCTTTGTTTAGAGACAATTTTTAATTTTTCAGGGCTCTTATTTGATCTCATCACAACTCTGTCAGGTAGTTATCAGATGAGATGATACATATGAAAATGTCTTGTAGTGGGACAGGTGTAAGATGGGTAAGGTGAGAGAGCATCATTTTACAAGCGATAAGATGAAAGCACTGAGCAATTAGATATGAGATGGTTTAACAGAGCAGCAAAACTCAGGAGCTTTGAAATAGGCAGGTGAGGGATGAGGACCAGTCTTCAGCTGACTGTTATGCTGGGCATAGGCTTCTCTGTATTTATATACAAATTAAGTGGTTATCAGCAATACGTATACCAGGGATGCCACATGTATTAAAGGGAGTTGTGAACATAGAATGTGTGTTACAAGGTCTGTTCCCCTGTGGCATTCAGTACTTGGTAGCCACAATTATTTGGGAAAGATTAACACAGAGATGGCTACACACCCACCTCCAACATGGAGTTTTTGCATTTGCTTGTAATTGTCTGATATTAGAATATCCTAGAACAATGACAAAATAATTTGATATGAAAGGAAAAAAAGACCTATCCTACTTACCACTCAATTGAAAGATGAAAGTTTTATAGTCCAGATACAGAAAATAGTTTTCTCTAAGACCCACAGCTGCTTAGGAGGCAGCATCAGGGTGACCAGTTGCCTGGGACTTGAGAATTTTCTAGGATGCATGACTTTAAAAGCTAAAACTGACAATCTTGGGACAACCAAAATGAGCTCATCATCATAGACAAGATCTGGTTCTCTCATGACCAGCCAGATCAGTAGCTCCTTCGCTTATGAAACACATGCTCTGCTAGGCTTTTCTCCATGTTTTTTCTCTGGAAAGGGCCTGCTCATGGGTCTGCCTGGTCCTCTGTCTGTCCTCATGCTCAGAGATCAGTACAGTTCCATATCCACCCCACCCCACAGCTCACCTCTGCACTCTTCCCTAGATCCTATTGAGCTCGGGGTCATAAGCAAGCCTCAGGACTGTGTTAGAGCTATGCGCAGCCTGGGCTGGAGGACAGCACTGGGTGAGCTTGCATCTGTCTGCTGATGGCCCCATTACCTCCGAGTGTGGTGCTGGGGGCCTGTGTCCAGGCCACTGGGAGGAAAAGAAGAATGAGAAATATGTGAGAAACTGACATGATCACAGATGGAATGGTGAATGACATCAATCTGTAATAAAGTTAGGAAATGGAAGAGGAAGAATATGAGGGGTTGAATGAGATTGGCAGCATGAAATGGTTGGCATCAAATCACACCATCTTCCTGGAGACATATAAACAAGGGACTTTTTCTAGAATATATAAGGGATTCACATAGGTCAGTGGGAAATGACAGATTATCCATGAGAAAAAATAGGTAAAACAAAAGACATTCAAGTGGTCAGTAACATACAAAAAAGATATATACATTTAGTAATCAGAGAAATACAAATTAGAGAGAGTAAAATAAGATATCAGGTATTGCTGAAAATGCAGAGCAACTGGAACTTTCACACTCGGCTGGTGAGAGAATAAACTGGATTGACCACTTTGGAAACTGCTCAGCAACATCTACTAAAGCAGACTATCCATATACACTTCGTGGATCAGTAATTCTACTCTGTAATTGTGCCCAAACAGAAGTGTGTTTCTGTATACCTAGGCAGAAAGAATTCATAGAAGCATTATCACAAGAGCCCAACCCAGAAAGAACAGATTCTAATAGCAGTATGATGAACAATGATCCTGGATATGATAACTCAATGGGATTCCATACAGCAATGAAATGAATGACATTTCTCTATCTAACACCATGAATTAGACACAGAGAGACATATATTACATGGGCAATTTTTTGTTTTTTTGGTACCGGGGATCAAACTCAGGACCTTGCGCTTAGAAGGCAGGCAGTGGCACCACTCTGCTAAATCCCTGGCCCTGGGCAAAACTGACCTATAGTTTTACAAAAAGGAAAGGCTGACAGTGCCCTTTTCTTCTTTGACAGGAGTGGTGGTTGCAAGAGTGATTTTACCTTGTAGAAATTTATTGAGATGAGCTCCTACAGTTAGAGTACTTTTCTCTGTGTAGATAATTTTTCAATAAATGCATTTACTTAAAAAATGGATGCAATGTTTCATCTGTTGTCTTTCATCCATGCTGAGAGTTACTGTGTAGCTCTGAGCAAAACATCTGGGCCTTCATTTCTCCAGGACACCACACTATCCAGAGATAGGGTGAAAACAAAGGCAGGCTTAGCTTCCCTTTGGGTTCCATCCTGAGCCTCTGTGACCCTGCATTAGTGACCCCCCCACCAATCTGGAATGAAGGCTCCAGTGTGCAATTGGCACCTTCCATTCCCAGCACCCTGCCCCTTCCTCTCTAGAGAAATAAACATATGTTCCGTTTTCTCTGGGCCTCTAACCCTACTGAGCCACTTATTCTAGGACTTGAACAAATGAACTCTCACCAATCTCCTCTCTTCCTCCAACCATTCCACTTCATTTTCAGGCCACTTAGTCCACTCCCCCCACCACCTTTTGTCCTTGGTTTTCATGACATCCCATTTGGGCTGAGCCCTATTCGGTGACAAGTTGTCAGCACAGCTCAGGCCTTCGTTCTGTTGTGTGATTTAAGAAAAAAAAATTGACTGGGGAAATTAGATGGAGGTGATTGCAGCTAAAGTGCCTTTTATTGAAGCTTTTGGAAAACGTAAATGTCATCAGTCTTGTCAAAGCCAGACATAGGAGAAAATAACAGGACTAGAGGCGGGCCAGGATACATGCTGGGACCATACTAACTTAGAATTAGCCTTCCCTATTTATTATTATTTTTTTCCTTGTAGGTAGTGGGGTGGAAAGGAAGGAGAGGAGAAGACACATAGGAGGGGGAGAGTGGAGCATGGTAGGAACCAGGGTGAAAAGTGCTAAACTTGAGCAGTGTTATTTATTTTTTGCTCTTCTAGAGTGTTGACTGCATCCCTGTGATTTCTGAGCAAGTGAGATGAAAGCAACTGAGAGGAGGGGTTAAAAGCTTCGTCCTGGGACTGGAATTAGAGTTGTGGGCAGTGGCCCAGGTGGAGCTGGCAGAGGAGATGATGTACTACGTGGGTCCCGGGCTATCATCACAGCAGCTGGAGACTGGCCCAGTCATTCCATATGCCCCTGTCTCAGGGACACTTGTGAAGCACATCATACAGAAAGGAGGTACCTAACACCCAAAGGCCCACTGAAAAACTGTCCCCTGTGAACACAAAGAAGACTACTGCACTAGTCCTAGACAGGCATGCAGCTAGAATCCAGAATGGAGTCCTGAGGAAGGACTGGCTATGGATCTGTAACTGAAGGGAACTAAGACGCATAATCAGTTAAAATTTGAGTTTGAAACCCATTGATTCATGAATGAAGAGTGAATTACTTAACTAGAAATATAAAGTGGAGACTGAGGTTGGGCTTTTGTTAGACAAGACCCGGATAGGTGACTCTTGGTGCAAATGTCTGGACTGGCGATGTTTGATTCTAGGGAGGGTGGGCTGGAGGCATCAGGTGGCCATACCCAGAGAGGGGTGAGTTCAGGGAAAGAAAGTCGGGCATCGCAGTTCTGGGCCAGGCATGGTGAAAGGAACCAGGTGGAACTCACTCCTGGGTTATGGGAATAAGGTAGGGCTTAAAAGAGCATAAACTGAGACCTGTTTTGGAATAGTAGAAGGCTCAAGGTTAGAGGAGGGGTCTAGGGGTAAGACATTTGAGTCTATGACTATGAGATCCTCACAGTTCACCACTCTGAGGGTAACACTAATACCTTGTTCTTCTAGGGGATGAGACTATATTTGGAAGTAGAGGAACTACTCAAATTGGCAGAATGTAGGGAGCCAAACAAATCCCTGTGTAGAAATTGTCTTGTTAGTCCACCCTGTCTAGGATCCAGTGTCTTAGATCTGAGTAGACTAGAAAATTGAGCGCTTGGAGTTTGTAGATGAGAGGAAGTCATTTGTGAAGGTTTTGTGGAAGAAATATGACTCGGATTCTAAAGTTTCCATCTTCTCTGCTCTTCTCAAGATTGGGACCAACTGGATAATAATACACCCTAAGCATCCCTAATATGAAAACCCAAAACTCAAAATGACCCCAAACATGACAGCGTTCAGCTCCTAAATGATGTCACAGCTGGAAAATTCTGTATCTCCCTTCATGTGTGAGCTCAGTCAAAATAAATGTTCATGAAAATACTGTATAAGATTAATCTGAGGGAGGGCATGGTGGCACACACCTGTCATCCAGCACTGGGGTGGCCAACATAGGAGGATTGCAGTGAGTTCAAGGCCAACCTGGGCTACATAGGGAGTTCAAGGCCAGCCTAAATAGCATAGGAAGACCCTTTCTCCAAAAAAAAAAAAAAAAAAAAAAAAA
>NW_022900930.1:42262192-42275138 GCF_012274545.1 Fukomys damarensis | reverse complement strand
AAAAAAAAAAAAAAAAAAGGAAAAATTAACCTGTAAGCTATCGTATAAGGCGTATATGTTGCATAAGCAAATTTTATGTTTAGACTTGGGTTCCATCCCCATGATAACTCATTGTTCATGCACAAATATTCCAATGTCCAGTGACATCTGGCCCCATCATTATATATATGAGATACTCAAAGTGTATCTATGAGATGCACCTTCAGCACTGTACACCAGCATTAAATTGTACCATCTAAATACCTTTCTTGAGGATTCCCTTTCATCATTTGGGAAATATAAGTTTGAACTAGGTAATTTTGAGTGTCCCTCCCTCACCCCACTTCTTGTGACAGGTCTTATTACTTGGCAGTGATATACCTGCGTGTGTTACTCATAACTTCTTGTAATTCCTGCTTTAATATTACTTTTCTGGGTCATTGAGGGCAGGAAATTTGTCTCTCTGTTTCATAGTTTATATATAATAGAGAAACTGCCATGAAGGGGGCACTTGATAAATACTTACTGAATGAATAAATGAGGATAGCCAGCATTCCTGGATATCTGTCCAAAGGTTTGATATATTAAGGCCACCAAGAGAGTTAGAGTGCCCTTCCCACTCAACCTGTGCCATTTCTTCCTCTTTGATGCTTTGTGGTATGTGAACTATTTCTCAGGGCAGGTGATTTTTTTAAAGAAATTGATTCCTCATTTAAAGCATGGTAAATCTGGAGGCAGATAACCTCTGGCCTGAGTTAGGTGTCCAGAGAGGCCAATCAGCTCCAGAATGATAGCCAGTGTGACTTATATTCCCATCCAGAAGCAGGGAAAAAGACAGTTGGACTGTGCTGTTCCTGGAACATGCCTGCCTTCTGGTACCAGGCACAGTATCCCAGCAGGAAGGCAGTATCACCTGCGTGCTGCACACTTCCCTGGCTGAGTCCCTGGTAGTATTGGAGGAGTCACACTCCGCTGGGATGCCCTTCCAGGCTTGTGAGCCTGGGACTGGATTCCATTGCTGTCCTAGAGACGACTCACCCTTCTTAGAATTGAAGTCAATTCGTAGTCTCTTCCTTGGGGCTCACATTTCTGACCAGGGGAGATCTGAGTATCTGAGCAGAGAATTGGCATGTCCTTTATTTCCCAAGTGTTCTGGTCCTTACCTCTCCCTGGGGAAAAGCTTTCCTGATTTTTCTTCTTTTTAAATTGTCACCCTAATGGTAGAACTATGAGGCACATAGCTCTACCTTGGGCTGCCTGGTGGATGCAGCCAGCAACTTTTCCAATTTCATGGTTTCCCTATATCACAGATTTGAGAGGGCATTGGCTAAGGAAGGGGTGGCCCTGTCACTCTTTGTTTGTCAAAAAGAAGAAAAGGAAAGAGAAGGAATCTTAAGGTTCTAATGGATTTTTGAGAGTTCTCTAGCCCATTTCCACAGGCAGCACCTGTAAACATTGAACCTTGTATATTTGTGATCTGCAGATGGTTCAGAGGCTGAGCACAGAAGGGCAAGGTGAGTCCTGTTATTTCTGTCTTCCTGCTTTGTTCTTCTTTTCACTTTCTAGTCTCCTCTGATGTCTCATGGGAACCCTGTCTATTCATTTTCTTCAACGAGTCCCGATCCTCCTCCAGCACCTTAACGTCGACCTTGTTTCTGGTCAGTAGGCTCCCTCTTTCCACTTACCCAACTTCCATTCTTTGTACTTTGTACATTTCCCATCCACTGGTAAGCTCAAATTTTCCTTGTGGAGCCATCTCCCTGTGCCCCTCAGAATGGAATTAAAAATTTTGATGAGCTCCTGTTACATGCATTTATTTCACTATGCCTCCAAGGCCAGCTCTATTAGCTTTATTTTCCAGATGAGCAAGCTGAGAGGCAAGTAGTAACTTTCCAAAGTCAACCTGCTTATAAACAACAGTCTGTGCTTTGAATCAAGCACTTCCAGGTCCAAGTTTAATGCCTTTACCATTCAATAACAACTATCAAGGGCTGGGGTGATAAAATGGCCAGGACAGACATGAACTTTCACTTAGAAGTCAAAAGTCAAAAACTGAAAGGGGTAATTGAGGGGTAATTTCCATATATGGTTTGGTATTATGAGGCATCCCCACTCAGGAGGCTGCTGCTCCTGTCCACAGAGCACCCTCCTCACATAGAGGTAGCATCGGAAGCTGCAAAGAGCAGGGGCCTCTACTGGCCTCTTTGTATTGTCACAGTAGAGAGAGCTTGCTGTCAGAAAGAGGAGGGGAGATGACCTGGCCAGCAGGCACCTCAATTAGCAGATGCATTTGGTAGTTGAATTCATTACTGCAGATTAATTGGAAACTAGGAGTGAGGCTGCATAGAATGTCTTTAATTGCACAATTGGAAGAGCCAACCTCCTGGCCTGAGAGATGTAGGAACCTCCTGAGGCTGCACTGTACAACCCCATCTTCTTCTTCTTAATCTTCTCTTGAATTCATGAACCTGAAGTTTTGCAAGCCCAGCAGAAAAGTGCTTCCTTTAATGCTTTTTTCTCTAGCATTTGGCCATTTAAACCAGGCCCCCTTGAAAGCAGGCTCTGTTTGAACCCAGCTCTCATTTCAGAGAGCCATTTAAAATGGCCTCTGTTTGCATTGTACTTAACACTTTCATTAATGACTTTTAGTCACAGGCACTCTGTCCCACCAGCTGCATGGTTTGGTCTATCTTCAGCACAGAATCTGAGGTGCTGAAGGTTAAATGTTTCTAGTAGAAAAAGCAAGAACATTAGAACCAAACCAACTCAGGTTTGAATCTCAGCTCTGTTGCCTATAGGCTCCAAGATCTTGCTTCCTGGAGCATCAAGTCTTAATTGTAGATGGAGAAAGTAATATGTACCTTTAGAATTACCTTTTGGGTTGTGAAAAAAGGAAAGAGACAGCGAATATGAATTGTTTAGTCTTCCAACTGGCACAGAACAGACTTCAGCAAAAGCCCCTTCTCTGCCTCCCTCTCACTGGGGCCCAAACCAGGTTTGCAAACACATCTGAAGAGCATCTTCTAGCTTTGGCAACCTTCTCCTCCTCTTCTGTCTTCCTTCCTTTCTGTCAATACAAACACTTCAAATGCCTTGGGAACACAGTGGCCAGTTTGTGACAGCTTGATTCCATGATTTTGTTATTTATGGTTAACTTTACCCTGCACTTTAAGACACAGATTGGTAAGAGGTGGCAGCATAGTTCCAGGGTCCTGCGGCCTCCAAGTGACAGAAGTGTACATTCCCTATCACTCCAGGTGTTAATTACTAATTTATATGAATGATCTCACATTCTTCTCGCCACATTTTTAGAGGCACATATTAACTGTAAGTAGCACTTACTCTTCTGTAGCAGATGAGCCCTGAGGCTTATTACAATACATCTTTATTTCTCGCAAAGGGAAAGTTCAGTGTGTGGGGAGTAGGGACAGGAGGTGCTTCTCTGAGCAGCTCTTTAAGGAGTTGGGCTGATAAGGATCACTTAATCTTAGCATGTGGCTTCCAAAGTGGCCCTAGGCATTGGAAAAATCATGCAGAAAATGGGAGAGAGAGATAGGAGGACCACTCCAAGTTTTAAAATGTTTATTTACTGCTGGAAGAGACATCGCTTCTTCCCACATTCCACGGGCCAGATATTCAGTCATATGGTCATGCCTGGGAAGCATAGTCCAGCCCCACTCCCTGAAAGAAAGGAAAATGGGATTGGTGAACAGCTAGACAAGTCTCTGCCAAAGGTAGATATTACTATCCTCATGTCACAGACGAGGAAAGAAGTGGGCACACAAAACAGAAGAGCAAGTTTCTTATGGTAGGCGTTTGCTTTATTTCTTTTCCAGTTTCCCAAGAACTACTTTTTTTTGAATTTCCAAGTACTTATTAGAAATACAAAATTTTACTAAATAAATAAATCTAATTCAGGCAAACTTTGAACCAAAATATATCAATTAGTTTTAGTGATGGAAAAGTTTGAGATGGTCTAGAATTGTTTTAATAAAAAAATTGGTTGGTACATTTATATGTAATTTCTGATTAACCCGTACCTGTAATTATTCTGAATAACAACAGCTGTTACAGTGACAATAACAATAATAGCCACTAAAACAACAATAACAACAAATGTGGAATTCACCTCAAGTTTCACTTTTGTTGTTCATATTCTAATGATTTCTAGGGCTCAGCTTAAAGAGCTTGGGACTCTAGAATGTTTTAGTGCATATCTCAGTAGACAGTTAACTTCTTCCTTTGGGGATAGTCTTTGTGTTCCCCCGCAAACTAAGGGCTATACCATCTTATTTCTCTAGTTTGGTACTACTTTCAGCTAAAAAATCTTTTGGGTCCACTGGGAACAATGAAAACCTTGCATGCTTTTCTTGTCACATCAAGAGAGCATCATTCCTCCTCTTCCTTCTCTGCTTTTTCTATTGCGTTAACCAAATAACTCTGAATATAATGACTTGGGCTGATTATCAGTTTTTCCACAGCTGGTTCTCTCTGGAAACATTTAGCAACTGCCTTCTAGTAGAAGCTGACCTAGAATCAGAATTGAACACAGCAATAGCTGCTGTAATAGACAGAACATTTCACGCTGCCTGATTTTAGCACAAAAGGTGGGGATGGCAGTTTGGTGACTTGAGTCACACAAACATCCCCTATGTGTGACTCAAAAGATGGTGGTGTGAGCCCCTCACAGCTGTTATGGCTTCATTTTCTATCTATTTTTTTGTGTTTTATCGACTTTTCTCTTATTCGCAACAAGTGGCCTCATATCCAATAATACCTCTACTACGTTGCCTTTTGAAAAGTATTTCCTTATTTAAAAATTTTTTGAATCTTAAATTCACAAAATTGAATTAACCATATTCTCAACACACTGTCATCAGTAGGGTTTATTTAGTGACTTTTATTTATTTATTTATTTTCATCGAGTTTATTAGTTTTAAATAAAGTATTGAGCACTCACAAATCCAATCCAAATACAACTTTAGCCATTGATGATAGCCTACGTCTAACCATGTGGTTCTTCTATTTCTTCGCATTTTCTGGTGTTTCTTATTTAAGGTGAACCTTATACAAATCCTCTATAGATCATTTTCTTGTTTTATCCTGAAAATTGTTTTATTTCACCTCTGTGTAGTCATAAAAGACCTGGTTAAACTTTAGTTATATTAGAGTCTGTAAAATTGATATCAAGATTTATGGATTCTTTGGGGATTATTACAACAAATTAGCATAGTTTATTCACCTCATCCATTTATATTTTATAATGTGATCATGCCATGCTTGGTTCATCTGTTGCCTCATTGAATTGGTGAGTAGTTTTGATGGTTGTTCCTATACCATGAGAGTTTTGTGTATATTTACTATTATATACGCTCAAACTTTTTTGTGTATGTATACAATTAAGGGTGGAATTGCTGGGTTATAGTGTTAATAAGTGGTCAAATCTAGGAAGTATTAGTATGAAACTGTTGTCCAGAGCAGTTGTAACAATTTACTTCGTCAGTCTCAGCAGCATTATAATGGTGTGGACTCATGTCTTTTCCAATATTGGACGTTGTCAACTTTTACATATTTTACCAACTAATTAACTATAAAATAGTTTCTCACTACAGTCTTAGTTTTCATTTCTATGATTAAGGACATTTTCACACATTTCTTTGCATGTATTTCTTTTGTGAAATATTTATTTGTGCATTTTTCTATTTTTCTAATAGGTTATCTGTGTTTTCTTTCTATTGATTTAAAAATGTTTTTATTCCTTTGCATGTTATTGTTGGTTGGAGCTGAGTATTACAAATTTTTTCTCTCAATTTTTATCTTTCTTTTTGCTTTCTTTAAAGACTATCCTGAAGAATGGTCTATAAGGAGACTGCTTTATTTTGGGTTATATTTTCTCAGTATTTGTCTGTAAGAGTTTTAAAATATCTAATAATGTTTTTTAAATGTCTTGGTAGTCCTGCCTTTCTATTGTAAAGAATATCCTTGGATATTCTCTGATACTACTGTAAACAGTATTTTTTCTATTTTCTAGCTGTTTCCTATTTATCTTATATCTAGATAGTGTGCTACATTATTTAAATCCAGTAATTTTATCTATGTTTTTCTAGGCTATCTACTTAAGATTTTTCATCTATGAATCTTTATTAGTCTAATTTATTTTCTTGGCTTATTTTACTAATTAGGACTTCTAGTAGAATCTGGAATGTAAGAGGACATTGTAGTTATTCTACAATTACAAAAATGATATAGCATATTTTCTCTAGATTTAAAAGTTGATATTTTTCATGAGATCAGGAAATTTATTTATTATGGAGTTAATGAGAATTTGTTAGGAATAAGAATTGGAGGGCCAGGGATTTAGCTCAGTGGTTCCACTGCCTGCCTCTCAAGAGCAGGGACCTGAGTTCGATCCCTGGTACCCTTCCCGCCAAAAAGAAATTGCATTTTATCAAAAAACTAAAGACTTAATTCTTGTATTTACTGAAAACCTATTTTGTCTGTTAATCTCAATATGGTGAGTTATGTTTCTTAATTTTTAAAGTAGTAAGTCATTGTTGCATATCTAGCATAAAAAGAATTTTGTCCAGGTGTATTATATTTTAAATATGATTTTAAATTTGTTAGAATTGGTAATTATCTTAAAGAATATTTGCACTGATGTTCAATATATAATGCCATGGATGATTTCTTTTTCCGTGGAATATCCTCCTGTGGTTTTAGTATTGGGCTATACTGGCCTCAAAAATAAATTGAGGAATGTTCCTTCTTATCTATTGTCTGTAGATTTATGCCTAAGATTGGTAGAATCAATTGCTTAAATGTTTGGAGAAACATTACCTAAAAACCAAGTCAAGTGTTTGATTTGTGGGAAGACAAAAAAGCATAGCTGTAGTTCCTTTAAAATGTATAAGACTAATGTTTTTATTTCTTATTTGCTGTAGTAAATTTTATGTTTTCTAGGAATTTGTCCACTTTAAGTTTTCAAAATTAGTGGTAACTGGTTGTTGGTAGTATTATTTTGTTATTATCATGTGCTAAAGTAAAATCAAAACTGATAAAAGATCTCATAGTTAAAAGAGAAAGACTTAATTTGCTGAAAGATGAAATAGATAAAACTCTCAAAGACACAGACGTTGGCAAGGGCTTTCTGAGAAGAGTCCCAGTGGTATAAGAAATGGATAAGACATACAGGCTTACGTACTGTATAGCTTCACTTTTATGAGAAATACAAATAGAAATAAAGGGAAAAATAAAATATAGATAATAGGAAGTATGGAGATAGATTTTATTCAAATGGGAAGGCAATCAAGAGATGGAGTGAAGAGAGAGGAGAGGGAAAGGCGGTGCAGAAAATGAAGATGTGCATGTGCGACAATTCCCTGCAAGGCGTGTCATCATTATATAATGCAAACATGTACTAATACAAAATACTGTATAAAAAGAAAGAAATACTATGATCATGAATATATTACTCAGTCTTTTTAGTTGAAATATTTTGAGACTTTGCCCTTTTCCAGTCACACTGTTTTTCATCTGTTTCTATTTATCTGTTTGCTAAGTATTCAGAGATTTCTCAGTTTTTTTGCACAAATCAACTTTTGATTTTGTTGACATGATCTTATAACATTGTTCCCTATCTTGTTAACTTCATTTCTATTTTTATCATTGCTTCCTTTTATTAATTTATGGACTGTTCTTCTGTTTTTAAATTTAAGCATAGGCCGCAGGTAACATATTCAACAGGGGAAAAAATGAAAGTTTTTCTTTCAAGATGTGGAACATGACAAGGATGCCCATTTTTATTAATTTTATTCAGCATAGGACAGGAACCCTAGCCAGGGCAACTAGGCAAGAAAAATAAGTAAAAGATGCACAACAGCAAGTAGGAAGGGGACCAAGGATGCAGCGAGGGTGTTATGGCCTATCTATAGATAGATGTACCCCCAAAGCCTTATGCATTCATATGGATTGATGACATGTGATAACTGGACTTAGTCCACTGATTGGCTTAACATACTTACGGGTGATAGATTTACTGATGAGGGAAGCCCCACCCTGAGTGTGTGTGGCTTGAAGCCTGTATGAAATAAAAAGAGAAAGAAGGAAGGCAGGCTGGTTGCTTCCTGTCTCCTGTTAGCCCTGACGTGGACTGCTTCTCCTTTGCCATCCCCTCTGTCATACCACCCTGCCTTAGAATCAGCAGATCCTGGACTGAAACCTCTACAGACTGTGAGCTAAAATAAATCTGTCCTCCTTTAACTTATGGATTGCATATTTTGTTTCAGCAATGTGAAAGTAACATAATGGACTGGGGTGGGAGAAGGGGTTGTAAAAATAATTAAAATGCATTATGTACATGTACAAACTCCCACAATGAATATAATCATTAGGTACCACAAACATGTACTCATTAAAATGTAAAAAAATACACCCAGAAGGAAGTGAAAAAGTGAAATTATTGCTGTTTGCTGATGACACGATCTTACATCAAAAACTAAAAACCCCAACAACAGAAAAATTCTTAGAACTAATAGATAACTAAGAAAACTTATATAGGATAGAAAATTAACACACAAAATAATAGTACATCTATATACTAACCACAAACTTGCCCAAAATGAAGTAAGTGAAACAGTTCCATGTACAACAGGTCCAAAATAAAATCCCATTAAATTGACAAGAATAAATTTAACGAAAGATATTAAAAATCTCTGCATTGAAGACTATAAAATGTTAATGAAAGAAATTGAAGAGGATATACATAAATGAAAAGATATGCATGCACATAGACTGGAAGAGTTAACATTGTTAATGTGTTTATTTATCCAAAGCAATCTACAGATTCAGTGCAACCCCTGCCAAAATTTTAATGTCATCTTTAAAGAAGAATCAGAAAAAAAAAAAAATCCTAAAGTCCCCATGGAACTGTAAAGAACCTTGAATAGCCAAGGTAACCATGAACAAAAGTAACAAAGCTGAAATCATTACACTATCTAATTTCAAACTTTACAGCACTACAGATTAAAACAGCATAGTACTGGCATAAAATACAGATCCACCTACCAGTGAATGGAACGGAGAGCTCAGAAATGGACTCAAGCACATATGGTCAATTAGTTTTTGAGAAAGGTACCAACAATAAGCTTCAGGAAAAGGGTAGTCTGTTCAGTAAAAGAAGTTACAAAAACTGGATATCCATGTGCAGAAGAGTGAAACTGGACCTTTGTCTCACAGCATACACAAAAGCCAACTGAAAATGTGTTAAAGACAAGGATAAGACTTGGAAGTGTAGATCTACTGGAAGAAAACGTAGGTGGATATTACATGGCATTGGTCCGGGGCAGTAAGTTTTTTTAGATTTGATCCCAAAAGTTCAGGCAACAAAAGCAAAAATAAACAAAGAGCATTACATGAAGGTGCAAAGCTTCTACACAACCAAAGAAACGAAAGAGTGAAGAGACAACCTACAGATTGGGAAAAAGTGCTTGCAAGTTATACATCTGACAAGGAGATAATAATGCCCCAAATATATAAGAAACACAGATGACTTTACAGAAAATAATCTAGTTAAAAATGGATAAGGAATCTGATTAGACATTTCTCAAAGGAAGATATACAAATGACCAATGGATATATGAAAAAATCCCCAACATCACTAATCATCACGGAAGTGAAAATTAAAACTATGGGGATATCACCTATCAAAATGATTATTGCCAAGAAAACAAAAAAGAATGTCAAATGTTTATGACACTACAGAGAAGGGAACCCTCATACACTGTTGAGGAAATGTAAATTAGCACATTAGTACCACAGCCATTATGGAAAACCATATAGTGGTTCCTCAAAATCTAAAAGTAGAACTCCTATATACCACTTCTGGTATTTCCAATGCAGAACATTTATCCAAAAAACTTGAAATCAGTACTTTGAAGGGATGCCCACACTCCCATGTTTATTCCAGCACTATTCACAACAGCCAAGATCAGGAATCAACCAAAGTGTACATCTATAAATGTATGGATACGGAAAATGTGATACATATATACACAATGAGTTACTACTCACCCTTAAAGATGAAATTTCATCATTTATGATAATATGGCTGGAATTGCAGAACTTTATGCTAAGTAAAATAAGCCAGGCAAGGAACAATTGGTCATGTTTTCACATAGATATGCAATTTAAAACAAGCACAATTCTAGAAGCAGGGAGTGGAATAGTGGTGGCCAGAGGCTGGGTGGAGGTGATTGATGGTCAAGGCTGCAAAGCTTCAATTAAACAAGAGGAATTATATTTTGTCTCTAAGATATATTGTACAGCATGTTTAATATGGTAAAAATAGAGCATTGTATATTTCAAAATTGTAAGAGTAAATTTCACATGTTTTTACCACAACACATGATGAGAATTTGTGGTGGTGGACATGCCAATTAGCTTAATTTAGTTAGTTTAATTTAGCTTAGATTAACTTAATGTCAATTAGTTAATTTAGTTTCTTATTTTACAATGAGGAATAACATTAACTTGACTATACTTACAATCAATTCACAACAAAAATAAAAGTAAAGAATTGTACTTGAAAAAATTTCACTAGGACTTCTTTAACTTCAACCATGTACATTTAAAATTCTTCAAATTGTAGGAATTAATTTTCAATATTTAACATAAATGAGCTGTGATCAGAAAACATGATCTTTATGATAGCTTGAGCTTTGTTGAGTATTTCCATGTAGGGTAGTGCATGATCAAATTTTTGTAAAGATTTCATAGTAAGCTTGAAAATGTGATTGGTATTGTAGATATTTCCATTAAGTCAAGTTCATTGTTTATATTATTTTATTGTTTATATATTTTTCTTTATTGGGACATTTTAGGTGTACAGTACAGTTACATTCATCACTGGGATCTTGTACCTTTACATGACATATATTGGTTCTTATTTTTTCCTCATTCTCCTGCCCTCCCTTCACCCTAGACACCCTTCCCTATTTACCAAGACTTTGTTTCCATTTTTTTCTTTTCTCTTAGTTTTTCTTTTCCTTTCTTACTTTTCCCCTATGCCTACCACTTCCCCTATACCTTTAAACCTTTTTTCCAATTACACAATATCAATTATACATTTTGATTCTTATTTACAATAGTAGTCTCACTCGAATCACATTAAAATATTTGCATCATTTTTTGGCTAGAACTTGCCTAGTATATTTAAAAAATATTTTGTTTTTAATCTTTCTCTTCTTTACAGTTTCTTTAGACAACACATGACACAATTTTAAAAAGTCAATCTGTCAATTTTTAATAATTATCTGAGATATATTTCAAATTATTTACTTATTTGAATTTATTTATAACACTAATTCATCAAGAATTTTCTGCTTGTGACGGTGTTGCTTACTTTGCCTCGTTCACCTTTGGCAACATCTCCAGGACTTTTCCTTCATTTCCTTAGGTCCTTCATTCTAAACCATTTTTAATGTGGGTCATTCTATACCAATTTATTTCAGACTTTATATACCGGCAATACTGGTTGTCATATTCGCATATTTGGAAAATAATTTGGCTGAGTACAACATTCTCAATTTTAGGTTCTTTTTCTGTATATTTCAAAATCACTACTCTATTGTCTTCTTTCATTTCGCATTGTTTTTATAAAATCTGTATCAGACTCCTTTTTTTGAATGCTATCTGCTCTTTCTCTTTTGAAGTGTTTATGCTTTCTACACACACACACACATAGTAGTCCCCTTTTATTCATGGATACTTTCCACAGCATAGATAGTACCAAACCTTATACATACGTACCTATGAAAATGTTTGATTTAATCAACTGATTAATTTTTATTTATGTAGGGACAGTAAGAGAATAATAACAAGTCATCGCAAAGTTGAACAATCGTAACAGTATACTGTACTAAAAGTTCTGCCAATGCGGTCTTTTCTAAAAGATCTCATTGTGCTGTACTCACCTTCTTATGACGAGGTGAGATGCTGTGCAGTGCGTACGTGGTGAGATGAAGTGAGGTGAAGGTCGGAGGCATGGTAACAGCCTCAGGGTAGGACGGCAGGGTCCTTGCATGCGAGCCGCAGTCCTGATGACTGAGATGCCTACCGAGCGACTGATGGGTGCGTGGGACGTATGGCATGGATAAGCTGGAGAAAAAGATCATTCATATATCAGGGAACATGGAGGGAGGCAGATGAGATTTTACCTCATTGTTCATAATGGCATAAAATTTCAAACTTATGGTTTGCTTATTCTGGAATTTTCCATTTCATATTTTTAAACCATGGCTGATTATGGGGGATCTAAAACCATGGGCAAGAGGTGCACTACTCTGTGAGTGTGAGTGTGTGTGTGTATGTGTGTGTGTGTTATTCTTAAATTTCTTTATAGTGTACTAGAGTGTGGATTTGTCCTTATCTCTTCATTTTGGTACCTAATAGTAACTAACAGTTTTGTATCTGAAATTATCTTTTCTAAATGCCAGAAAATAGCCCCATACTCAAAATTTTTCCTTTCTATTTATGTTTAACTTCCTTTCTGAGACTTCTTTTAAATTTTAATATTAGTGTTTAACTTCGATTCTTCATTTCTCTTTATTTTCTGTTTTCTACTAATTTGCCCTTTTTACTCTTTATTTTAAGATAACTCCTCAGTTTGGTCTTTAAGTCATAAATTCTTTTCTTAGCTTGTTTCTCTCTGCTACAAAGTCTACTTTGTGTTACTTAACAACATTTTCCTACTAATAGAAAATATTTCTGTTTTATTTTTGTGTTTCCTTATTTCTGTTTCATAAAGTTAAAATCTTTCCTTAACTCCCTTAAGAAACATTACACAAAAACAATTGCTTTTGAATGCAGAGGATAGCTGGGGATTTAGCTCTGTGGTTTTGCTCCTGCCTCCCAAGTGCAAGGACCTGAGTTCAATGCCCCGTACCAAAAAAAAAAAAAAAAAAAAAAAAAA
>NW_022900930.1:42214967-42261845 GCF_012274545.1 Fukomys damarensis | reverse complement strand
AAAAAAAAAAAAAAAAAAAAAAAAGAAGGCAGAGGATAGTTACAGCCCCTTTAACGTAATCCTGGGGCTCAATCTACTTCCATTTAAAGATGACTTAACTCTCTAGGAGAGAGGAAGAATTTACAGTTACTATTCATAAGTGCCTAGGGTACAAATTGTATGAAGCTATGGATTAATTTGTGGATGATTAATAAATATAAGCTAATTTTGGAATAAAATGATATCTTGAAGAGTTATAATTCTTGTTTTGCTCTGTGTGACAAACAAGTTTTTTGTCTGATTTAATAATCATATTCATATAATCTTTTCTTCCATTGACTGTATTTGTCCTACCTTCCAAATTCTCATTTGGACCAACTTTAACAACCTGTTGGATTTACTGAGCCAAATAAATCTGAGTTAAATATATCTATACTGTAATTTGTATGAATCATATTTTTAAGTTCTTGAAAATTATTTGCAATCTCTTTCCAAACATCTCTTAAAGATGTTTAGGCTAATTTTAAATGATTTTTTTCCTATTCTAATTATTCCACTTCTTTTTTTTTTGTGGTAGCAGTGATTGAACTCAGGTCCTTGCACTTGTGAGGTAGGTGCATTGCCACTGAGCTAAATCCCCAGCCCTTAATTATCCCACTTTTAGTGTGCACAGTATCATACTGTTTTTCTTTGAATTGGTTGTGGCCCTCAAATGTCTTTGTAATTTGGCATATGTATTTCGTTTGCTAGAGATATTGAATATTTGGCCAGAAATGAGCTGGGCAGGGGTTGGGGCTTGACTCCCTACCAGTGAGACCATTTGGGCTTAGGATGGATGGAGACCATAAGTCTTGGGTTGAAGGGTCCATGCTCCAGAGAACCTGATTCACACCTCTTCCCTCCCAGGTAACTCCTGAAGTCAGAATGTCACTCTATTTCTGTCCCCACATTGTGGAGAGGCAGTGGAAGGAAACCTTCTTTACATTATACCTCCCCTACTCTGTGGGAGGGGAATAGTGGGAAAGAACCTTTCTGATTTCACCTAATTCTTCCTGCGCTTCCCTCACTTCATTAATGATCTGGAGCCTGGGTCCACGCAGGTATGAGAGCTGGCACTGCTTGTCCCAAGGCCATGGTGAGGGAGACCGAGGCACACAACTGCTTCCATAACTCTGGCTGTAGAGGTGGGAACACCGTTCCTCACTTGTCCACTTTGTCACAAAGGTGGTGACCTTCTGCCTTTAATTCCCCATGCTAAAAATGTAGTGGGTCAAATGGTCCCCTTGAACAAGTCCAATTGGAGCCTATAACTATGACCCGACTTGAAGAAAGTCTTCGCAGAGTGGTTAAGTTAAGGATCTTGCAATGAGATCAATCACCCTACGTGACTTGGTTGAGCCCTACATTCAGTGGCAAGTGATCTTGTGAAAGACAGAAGAAAGAGGACCCAGGAGCAGTGGGCAAGGCCCTGGGGAGATACAGCCACAGTCCAACGAGCCCCTGGGACCAGAGGCTGAAAGATGTAAGGAAGGCTTCTTCCCAAGCCTTCATAACTTCTGTCACGGATCAGCACTGATCAGCAGTGCTCTGATCAGTACTGATGTGTCAACACCTAGATTTTGGACCTCTCACTTCTAGACTGTGAAAGAATAAATTTCTTTTGTTTTAAGACAAGTTTGTGGTGCTTTGTTCCAGCAGGCAAAGGAAACTAAACTAGCTTGGATAACCAGGACCAGGCTGGAACCTCAAAGCATATTTACTAAAAGTGTGTGGAGAGTAGAAGGGAGAAATAACAGGGAGAATAATTTATAACTACAGCATAGACCCAGAGGCTCCCTGGGCCCTTTTTTGGTTGTTTTCCCACTAGGGATGCCTCTTGCCTGTCTGGCTGGAAGCAGCATTTTGAAGTTGTCACAGTACGAAGACTGGCTCCGTTTCACTCGTGGCCTGGAGAGAGGAGGGAGCTCTTCTCCTCATAGCTGTCTGAGCCTGGCTGTTTAATCCTTCTCAGCCCTAGGATTGACTTTTCTCTCTTTTTATGAGAACCTCACTCATCCCTATGGGTCTGAGCCCTGATACCACCAAACATCCAATTATTCAGTTACTGCTTCTACAGCTTGGGTGTGGGGTGTCCCCTAAGGGTTCCTGTGAAGGAAACTTGGTCCCCAGGAGTTGGGAGTGTTGGAACACTTAGGAGGTGGGATCCACAGGAAGTTGGGTAGGGCTGGAAGCTAGTCCCATGGCATGAGTTCTGCAGAGAGCAAGTTGTTAGAGTCGGACTGGGCTCTCCAGCTCTCTGGTTTCTCTCATGCTGTACCATCTGTCCCTGTCACATTTGCTCCTGCCATAGTGATGGCATCCACCTTACTGTGATGCGGCCAAAGGGTCCAGGACCAACTGGTCTTTTTAGCATCCAAAATTGTGAGACTGACACTTTTTTTTTCTTTGTAAAATACTCAGACTCAGGAATATTGTCATAGCAATAGAAAACTAATAACAAGTACATTTCCCACAAAGTCTGGGTTTTTCTACCCAAAATAGTAACACATGGGAGCCACAGAGTCCTGTGCAGACCTGTTACACTGAGTTTATTTTAAAATATTCTTAGCTTCATTTGTTTTAAGGGATAGACACTTTTGATATGATATATTTTACTAACAATTGCAACTGTTTGGAGTCATTGCATATGGATGGAGACTGGGACGGGATCCAAAATTTGGTAACAATTTTCAGAAGCCGGTGAGAAAATGATAGAGTTACAGGTGAGGCTTGAGAGAGAGAGACTTTTGTTTTTTAATCATATTGCTTTTAACGTTTCTTTCAGATGTACAGTGCTGTTTTTACAGCAAATAAGGATAGTCATAAAGTTTTGATTCTATACACAAAGAAATATTCTTCTTCCTATCTCCTTATCACTTTGGAGGAAAAAAAAAGGTACCATTTGCTAGAGACAATTTTTTTTTCTGCAGAAAGAAACGCTCATAGTTTATGTGCACTTCAAATCATTGAAGATCTATTTAGGAAGAGAAATACTTTCTTCTCTTGTTATAGGGAGCAGACGTTTTCTCCTGTGTTATTAAAATATCAGTCATGAGGCATCTTCCAGGCTGAATGGGGGGAGGGAGGAAAAGTCGGAGGGAGGAAGGGAGAGAGAGGTGGGATCGGGACGGAATGAGAGGGGAAAGAAAGGAGAGAAGAAACCAGGCCAAGGAGGGGAGGAGGATGGGAAACTTAAGAAACAAGCACAGGAACCAGAAGGGACATCAACGTTGTCCGCTTAATTAGCTGTAACCCGTGCTGGGCCAGGCAGGGAAGAGCTGCTGGCAGGAAACTGCAAAGACCAGTTAGCAGATTCTGATGTGTGGGAAACGCTTGGCCCATCTGCTCTCTTCTCCCAGAGTGCACTTTCTACATCTACCTGTTGGCATCCGAAGAGTCTTGTGAAACTCACCCTACATGGTAGATTTTTCTGTAAAATATTTCTTGATCCTTCACCCCCACCAGGCACCTGTTCTGCTAATTCCTTAAAATATTTTCAGAGGTTAAAAATGGCAAAGGAGCCAGTTGGGTCCTGGGCACCTTGGCTGCTAGTTCAGTCTCACCACTGTT
The DNA here is from genome assembly GCF_012274545.1 of Fukomys damarensis. Classification (NCBI taxonomy): domain Eukaryota; kingdom Metazoa; phylum Chordata; class Mammalia; order Rodentia; family Bathyergidae; genus Fukomys; species Fukomys damarensis. The sequence continues at coordinate 42,258,257 of NW_022900930.1, read as the reverse complement.
ACAGTGGTCTATGAGAAATGGGGCACACATGGGCTCTGCTCATGCATGCAAGGCTGTCCCTTCTTTGCCCCACTTTCCTGGGTGGGAGCGAGCGTGCTGCGTGTGTCCACAAAACCACACCACAAAGGGCATGAGGGTCCTGAATTCATCTCTACCCCATCTTTGCATTTGTGCAAGCCATTTCCCTGGAGAGATCTATACTCTATTCCACTGCCCTATGTGCATCCACCTTAGACTGGATATTAAAATAAATAGTAATAACAATAAATACTCAGACCACACACTAAAAACATTATGGGCCTTTAAGCTGTCCTTCCTCACTTTGTGTCAAATGATAAACATCATTACTGTCCCTTTCTGGCAGGAGATGGCTTAAATAAATAAACTGAGTAAAGAGAGAAAATGTTCAGTGTAGCACCTGCCTTTATCTGTGGGGGCTTTATTCTAAGGCACCCCAGTAGATACCCAGAACCGTGATAGAACTGAGCTGGTTAGATTCTATGCTTTCTCCTATGTGCCCTGTAGCATTGCCAGAATCAATCTGTCCTTCTGTGGTTTATACCCTGGTGCCTCCTTTACTTCACTGCTTCCTTTGTTTTGGATCTGCAGTTTCCTCCAAAGGCCCATATATAAAGGCTTGATTGCCAGCGTGTAGTGCTGTTGGGAGCTGGTAGAATCCGTAGAAGTGCAGCCTACTGGAAGAAAGTGAGGCCATTGGGACTGCACCCCTCAACGGAGATACTGTGCCCTGGCTCCTTCCTGTCACTCACCCTCTTTGCTTCCCAGCTCCCATGAAGTAAACAGCTCTCCTTTCCCAGGTACTCTGATAATGATGTGCTCTATCACCACAGGCCCAGAAACAATGGAGTCAACTGGCCACGGACTGACGCCTCTGAAACCGTGAGCCCAAGTAAGACTTTTGATTACCTGAGGTATTTTGCTACATCAATGAAAAGTGAATTAATATACTACTTTTGTGCTTTCAGGCCATTATTAAATCGAATAAGGGCTCCCTGAAAACAAGGACTGGGATACTGTGAGAGTCAATCTGATAATGGAAATGGCTACTAAGTGACCAATGAGCAGGTCACTTACACAGTAGGAATGCACAGGACAAAAGGTTGAATTATGTCTTAGACATGGCAAAGCAGGACAGTGCAAGACTGTCACACTTCTCAGAATGGCACACGAGTGAAAATTTATGAATTATTTGCTTCTGAAATTTCTTTTATTATTTTAAACTCTTGATTGACTGAGAATAACTGAAACCTCAGAAAGCAAAACCATGCTGTGGAGACAACTGCTTGGCCCTCGATGTGTCGTGTACACGTCCCATGAGATTCTTAAGGGAAGAAATGGGTATGATATTTTGTGTCCACATTATATTTGTCCTATTTTCAAGAAAATATAATTATGTAACCTGATATGAAAAGCGGGACAAAACAAAAGGTAGTTAGATTGTGTCATGATGGTAACAGAGATCAGTGAAGAGTATCAAAATATATATCTCCATTCTTAAATGATAGTTTTAGTAGATGTTTTAGAAAATAGTTGAGATTTAGACCACGCTGTATTTTACCCCACATCCCCAGGTGTGGACTGTATTATAAGAACAGGTGACAGGAGAGTCTACCAGAGGACCTCAGAACACTTACATAACCTCATCCTGTGATGGAATAAACGTTGTCTTAAGTTTTTGAAACTCGAAGGGCTCATAATTCTGTGATTCTTGTTATTTAGAGAATGGGAATAATGCTTTATGCTTTGGGTGAGCTCACTGTTCCATTTTAATCACCTCATGTAGAAACCCAAGCATGAAGAAGTGAGTGTATGTGAACTGTGGGGACCCTGAGCCCAGTCCACAGCTTTTCCTGCAGGATTCATGCTGCTGTTCAACACGGTGCCCTCCCAAATCTTTGTGCCACAGCCCACTTCCAGAAAAGCTCAGCATTACAAGGCTTAATTATAAGAGGCAAGAGAAACGTGAAAGCAATGGTCTATGTCAAAACTGGGAACATGAGCTTTTTTCTTCCAGGGTCCCTTTCTGGGAAGCCTGGGGGGTATAGCTTAGCATGTGCAAAGATGACATGTGGCATGGCGGTAACATGGCTGAGTAGATATGAAGGAAACACAGCGCCGAAGAGTGTGCCAAGGGCAGATTTAAGCCAGAACCACTTTTACCATCTGTGTGACTCTGAGCAAGTCCCTTACTCTCTCTGAGTTTTATTATTTTGTTCTGTAGTGTGTGGTTGTAGAGACCAAGTGAGTTAACAAATAGAAAGCATGTAGCTCAAGCACCAAGAGTCCTACAGAGGTGCCACTTACTCAGTGAGTTCATTGGGTTTCACTGTTCCCCATGGACTGTTGCTGGGCTCTGGAGATGGAAACAGGAACAGAACACAGTGTTGGTCCCTGAAGAGGCACTTAGCCATCTAAAATGTAATCATTGTAAGGAAGTGAAGTTGGGAAGAACAGAGGTAGTGGCGCCTAACTTGGTTCAATGGGAAAGGAATGTGGCCATTTTCAGATAGAGCAGTTTTCTCATATAAGGTCTTATTCCAAAACTGTGGTGCCTGAAATTTCAGAATTAGAGATTTATTAATTTGTGTCAAGCATCACCCTTTCCCCACTGGCTTCTATAAAACTGCAAATTAACTTGGAGTTTGCAAAAGTTTTCTAATGACATTGTGATAGCATCTTGCATAGCTGGTCACAAGACTCACCCTCGGAGGTCCAATTCAGTGCATCTGGATGGAGCTGGAAACAACTCAGCTAGTTCTGGGGCTGGAGACCCTTAGTATTCACTCTGAGAGCCACAGTGGTCTTTTTAAAGGATCAAGAGAAACGGGTTTTTGAGCAAGAGGAGGGTAATGGGAGAAATGTTCATTGACTGACATCTTTGGGCAGTTTCTCTACTTGGGCTGTTTCTCTGCTCAGGCAGCCCCTCTGTTCTTGGCAGGAAGTCCTTGGAGGCTCCAGGATCCAGGACACCCACGTCCGCATCTGCCTTCCAGCCTCTTCCCTCCCTCTGTGTTGTGTCTGAGAGCTGCCACCTCCTGTCAGTCCTCAGCCATGTGGCTAATGAGAGTCCTATTCAGACCTCATTAGGAGATCAACTTGGTTTCTTCAGCTCTCAGAAGCTAATTATGTCTCTTTCATTAGTTCAATTTCCGCAATTAATGTACCTCCGTATACACAAATGGCCGTTTGTTTTTGGTCTAAGTGACATGTGTGTGGCTTTCCTTTCCTCCTGCACGCATTCGTCTCTTTATTTGCAAACAGGACTTCCATCAAGGTTCCAGTTTTAAGGGACAAAAATCAACATGGCGAATTTAATAGATAAAAGAGATTTGCAGTGAGATACTGGGCAGCTCAGAGAACCAAAGAAAGTACCAAGTAATTGATTCTCAGAAACCAGAGGAAGTTCTGGGGGCCTGAAGTCCTCTTAAACAACAAGGGCATTTAAATCTCACACTGAAAGTGTCAACAGGCAGTGTGGCTTGGTGACAGCATCGGAGACTCAGTATCTTGGCTCAGTACCTGGACCTGCGCACCCCATCCCCCATCATTCTGTGATAGCTAAGGTAGTTGTTTTGTGACATACTGGCACTCACCCCGGCAGCACCCCTATTCATATGCTCGTTGCTGCCCAATCTTTGGAGACTACTGTGAAAGTCTCAGGGTCAGTGTCTCACTCCTATTGGCTGGGGCCTTTCTCAAGCACAGAGATACCTGATACATGAGTAACGTTCAGGTCTTCAGAGAGACAGAAAGAGGCAGTGGCTGCTGGGATACGCACAGTGTTTACCACAGCCTTCTCTTCAGAGTTACACAGATGGAAGGAAGCACTTTCTCAAAGTGGGAAGGGTGCTGGGGGAACATCAATTGCAGACATTCATCATTAGCTACTGAAAACTCAAGTTCCAAAGTTCTGCTAATGTTTATGGTAAAAAACCTCTGTGCATTTAGGACAGGGGTGACCTGCTGGGGCTGAAGCTTCTAGGGAAAGATCAAGGTCTTTAGATTAATTATGTAATCACAAGGGACCAAGTGTGTGATGTTGCTAAGGAAGCACAATGCAGACTTTGGCAATAAAGATCCATTCACTACTGGGGGGCTGGGCAGGCCCTCTGCTTCCCATACCTGTTGGTCCATTTCAGGTATGCATGGAGTCGTTATGGTGCCACATCTCAGGAGCTCACTGGCGACTGGGGAAAATAGGAAGGCGAGAGACTTGGCAGTGGGAGGAAGAACTTACAGAAACAGAAAGTGATTTGAAATGAGAACCAAGACCTCTTGTGTAAAGTTACAAGATCCCAATGATGAATGTAACTGTGCTGTATACCTAAAATGTACCAATAAACTCAGAGAGAAAAAAAGTCTAAACATTAAAAAAAAAGAAAGTGATTTGAAGACTGGGGCAGGCTGCTGGAACTGTGCTCTTTTGAGCGTCTGAAAGGCTGACCACAGGAGAGGGTTGGGTTTGGTCTGTTCAGAGGTAAAAGAATAAACAGAGAGCAATGGGTGAAGTGTAGCAGGAAGAGATGTTACATTCGGCACAAAAATGGTTCTTAACTTTATGTAGCCATTCACAACTCACAAAGCTACTTTTCCGGCTGCCACCATGCAAAGCTAAGGTAGACATTCCCTTCCCATGTCAGAGAAGGAAGCGGAAGTCCTTTGAAAACCATTTACCACAAGTTATCTAGTATTACACTTGGCTAGAATCCCTGTTAGGGCATGGGAATCTTGGCCTTAGAGGAAGGTTACTGAGGCAAACTAAGAGGTCAGCTGCCACTGCCTCTCCTCGGGCTGCTTTTCCTTCCACTCAGAGTGGATGAGCTGGTGAATTGCTCGCATATCCATGTGATGGGAGTATTTGTTCTGCACTGTCTTTCAGGTTATATATGGTGACCATTGCTGAGAGTGTCGATTATGACTTGACAGGCTCGAGAACCTGGCTCAGAGTTGACACTGCTGTGGGGGAAGTCATGTGCTCACTAGGTCCCAGGGCTAAGTGTCCTGTCTTGACTAAGGCCTGACATTATGCCATGAGCCAGTTTGCAAAATGTGTACAGTTCTTGGTTGTGGATATCATGGCCCTGGTCCAGAATCCCAGGAGCCTGTGCTTTGGTTCTCCATCTGGCCTTTACAAAGCCTCCTCCGATGTTCCCCTTTCACTGACATCGTCAACACCATAGGATCTGCCTGACTGTAAGGCCCAGATGGCAAGGCTGCTTGTATCATAGCCTGTAGCTGCCCCAGAGCTTTTTTCTACTCCCACTCGAAGCTGTAGGCATGCACGTTACCCAATATACGAACTGGAACACTATCCCTTGTGTGGAATGTCATGCCTCTGAAGCCCCCAATTCCCCCAGAAATGACACTTCCTGTTTCTTGCAGTCAAGATTCAAGTTTTAGTAATTTGCCTTTTCCTTTGGAGATATCCTGGCTTACCCCTGACCACTGGATGCTAGAAAACATTCCAGAAGTGGTCGATCCCTGAATCTTTGTCAGGCTTCTCCACCCACTCCCCCTGGGAGCACTTGCATGACCTGCAGCACAGTAGCTCTTACTCCTCTTGTCCAATCAGCAGGTTGTCATCAGTGGGCAGGTGTGATCTTCTGTGCTATGCTCAATGGACCAGGATCTTGAATAATACTATAGAAGAGAATGGGGGAGCTACCATAAGCCCGAGGCAAATCTGTGAAGGAATGTTGTTTCCTATTCCATGTGAATGTAAACTTTCTGATATTTTCTTCTTGTGAGAATAGGAAAGAGCACATCTATGAAATCAATGGCCACATACCTCAAGCTTGAAGCTGTGTTAATCTTTTGTCGCAAAAGCACTATGTCTAGCACAGTAGTTACGCTTAAAGCTATAGCTGAACTAATTCTACTTTAGTTTGCAGCCATTCTTCAGGGTCTGTCCAGTTTCTGCAGAGGATACCTTGGCCCATTCAAAAGAGGTTACACAGAGGCCATTATCCCTGTATTCTTTGGGTCTTTATTGATGGCACTAATCTCTGTCATTGGCTCCAAGATGCAATAATCCAGTGAGAGCTTCAGAAGTCTCTGTGTAGATTCTGCATATTTGAATATAAATACTGAATTTAGGCCCTGTGTGTAATATTCCTTACAGTATTTCTGTTAACCTCCCCAGTGTATGATCACCTCGATAAATGGCCATAGATCCCTTTGGGAAAGGACTGAGGGATTTACCACAACATAAACTTTCACAGTACTGTAGGATCCTTCCTTCTTTGCCAATGAGTTTGGAACCTCAGCCCCTTATGGGCTTAGCTTTGAGAACTCAATGGGGGGTTGTAACTTCTTAAGGTGACATCCTCAATCCCCTCTTCCTCTGGTATTTTTGTTTTGTCGCATTGGTAATAAACATCATCTTGTTGGCTATGTCTCTTTTTCTCCTGTGGAAATCATGCTATATAAACCATCTCCACAATTCTGCCTGGGTCAAGTCACCTTCTATATCCTTCTATAATCCATAGTTCTCTAGTGAGTTTTCTGGACACCAGCAAGTCCATTCCAACAAGTCCACTTTCTTCATCCTCTTTATTTCTTCATCTATCTTCTTGCAGGACAACTGGAGCATTTCCACATTACCAGTACTGGCTTTTTCCCCTCTGTGTTTCTAAGAGCTTCCCTCTCCCCACAGCCCAGCAGCAACCTTGCCTCTATCCCTTGGGTCCATGCTAGGAGGTCTCCAAGAAAAAAAACCCAACCCTTCCTTACGTAGTCTTAGATTCTGGTTTTCTTGATCAAACTTCCTCAAAATCCAATCCAGTTGTTCTTCACTGGTGCCTGCTGTTACCTTCTAGCTAATTCTTGAACATCGTTGGTGTAGAGACTTTTCCCTCCCTTATTAGGCTCAGTATGCCTGCAACTAGATTGATCCTAGTTATCAGCCTAGAAGTGGATGTGGAGGTATCTTCCAAAGGAGGCACCTACTGCGTCATAGAAGAGAGTCGCCTATAGCAGCTTCCATCACAGCAAAAGTGCTAGCTTTGGGTTCAGGGTGGCCTACAGAGCTCACATGCTCAGAGGAGTTTATCCAGATGTTCTCAGACACACTTCTGGGTCTCAGATTTTCCCCATCAGCCTTTTGATTTTAGCATAACAGATCTCTTTTATTCTCAGTATGCAAATGTTGCTGGAGTCTCCTGCTACAGAATGAAATGGCATCTTGCAGTAAGCCTGCACATTTACCCAGTAATGGCTTGCTTCTCATTATCCCTTTGCAGGACATCAATATATCTTAGTAGTAACCAACCAATCCCACTCTCTTTGTAGGCACTGTATCCCCATATTTCCACTTCCCAAATCATTGGTGCAGCAGTGGTTCCCTCCACTCGCACACTTCCCACTTGCAGCAGTGTTCTTTCCATTGAGACGCCTTTCTTGTTCAACATGGTAAGAATCCTCATTTCTGCTACTGACTATCTTTGAGCCACCCATGGGCGGAAAGTGAGCGAGCCAGTCCAAAAGTCTACTGCCTGTTGTATGAAAGTCCACTCCTGGTGCTATTGGCATTGGTTTGGATCCTCCTAAAAGCTGGTGGGATGATCAAATATGAAAGAGAATATTGAGGAGAAATATGTATGAGGGGAAGAAAAGTATAGGAAGTTGGATGAGGCAGGAGAACGCATCAGACACAGTGCTACAGGTCTGTGTGAATTTCCCATTGTTGCTGTAATGAATTGCTACGCTTAGTGGTTTATGACACATACTTGTGATGTTCTAATTCTGGTGGTCAGCAGTCTCACTAGCTGAACATCAAAGTGTTGGTAAGACTGTGATCCCTTTGCAGGCTCCAGGGTAGAGTCTGCTTTTGCTCTTTTCTAGCTTCTAGAAGCTGTCTACGTTCCTTCATATTTGGTCCTCTTCCATCTTCAAAGCCAACAGTTGCATCATTCTGGCCTCTGTTTCCATTGTCACATCTCTTGCTTTGGCCCTCTGCCACCCTCTTCTAAGGGGATTAAGACACGGAATCCACCAAAATGATCTCCTGTTCACATGATCCTAATTTAATCAGGTCTTTGCCATTCTTTTTACCATATAAGGTAAGATGTTCACAAATCCTGGAGATTAGGATATGGACATTTTGTGTGGGGCAGGGTGTTTATCCTGTAACAAGGTTTGTCTAAATGATGGGAAGAAGGTAGAAGAACTGGATACTAAGAGTTAATGAGCCCTATAGATAGCAATAGTTTGTGAGGAATTAATTGAAACAGTGTTCTTAATGAATGTTACCTATACTTATCTGCGCTAATGGTGGAGTTGTTACTCAAATGTTATTCATGTGACCAAAACTGATGTTGCCCAATTTGACATTTGCCTTTGCTATTTGGAAAATGCTTCAGAGTGGGTGGTTAGGAACATGTCTATTCTGCCTTTTGTGATGGGGAGAGTACTACACTGGACAGGTATTGTCCAAGGTGATCCTACAGTGTCTCTTATGTGCAGATTCTGTTGTACTTTAATCCCTGCCTAGAGAGGAGCCTACACAATACAGGGGGTTGGACAGTCGGGAGGTCCAGCTTCCAGTTATCAATGCTGCTCATGTCACAACATCTTGGATTTGTCATTTGGCCTGTGTGAACATGGGTTCCAGGCAACAGATACTCATGTACACTGTCGCACTCTCTCTGTTGAGCTGTGGTGATGATCCAGGAAGTAGTGCCCACCCCCATATTAATAGAACCTACATAGAATTCTTCTAGAAGAAAAAATACTACTCTTACATTGTTGACGTATACTGTTATTACATCATTACTTATATATTAACAAACATAAAGCTAGGCAGAAACTTCTTATGCCCACCTATACTGACTGTTTTACTATATAAAAGATAATCAAATTCACAAATTAAAGCAAACAAAGCCATAAAACCAATGAAATTTAAATAAACAAAGTAATCGAATGGGTCAGAATTCTTCTTTAAAAATGAAAATGAGCCAGGGATTTAGCTCAGTGGCACCCTGCCTCACAAGCAGAAGGTCCTGAGTTCAATCCCTGGTCCCTCCCAAAAAAATGAAAATGAAAATGAGTTTTTGCTTGTAATTGTCTGCCTCAGCTCCAATTGTTTTCAGTGACAGTTTATGACATCTGGTAACTGAGGGTAATTTACTCATTTCTCACTAGTTCAAAACAACTAGCACAATATTTCTTGTTTGTGATTATTAACATGCATTTAAACCTGTGCATTGAAGTGATGTGACAGAATCATTTATAGTGGTTATATTGTTGTAAGAAATATACTTCTATGACTCATTTTAGATTATAAGGATAAAAACTCAAATATTCAAAGTGAAAAAAAATTGGAGAAATCCTGGGGATCTCCGGGAATGTTAGCCTTGATCAAATGCTGAGATAATGAGTGTGAATGTGCTCTCCAGAAGTTAAAAGGTGTTAATAGTTGCCAGGAGCCATTACTCAGACAAGACACAAGCTAAAAGCAGCTACCTTAAAAAAATCACACCAAATACTGTTCATTGCTCTCTTGTTTTCTGACAGCATCCTAACAGGCTGGGAGGCTGGCATTTCTGTTTCATCTTAGACTCCTTTGGATCCCTGGTAAGATTGCTGCTATCCATTGTCCCATAGGAGAGGCCACCAGAGTCCCTCAGGGATGAGGCGAGGCAAGGTAACCCTGTCAGGCAGCACCGTGTAGAGGCAAGAGTGCAGTGGGGCAGGGACTCAGCTTTGGACAAGATCCCACCTATTCTTTTACACACCAGGTGGGACAATGGTTCCTCCTCTTTTAGCCAACTACTGATTCTGCATCCCCAAGGGGAGTTATTTACAACACTTGAATAGTTATTTACAGCAGTTGAATATTACAGAGCATCATGGTGAGCTTTAAACTTTTTACTCCAACATTAACAACACTAATGGTGACTTCGGTGATACAGGGAAGAAGGTTGAGGATACTTCTTTTCCCTTTTCTCTTTCTTCTTGCTCTCTTTTTCTTTTAGTTTCTTTTTTCTCCCACTGTGCTTGTCTTTTCTCTCTTTCTCTCTCCTCCTGTGAGTTTTCCTCTGTCAATGACATAGATTTTTCTAGACACATGAGCCTCCTTCTTTTCCTTATTCCAGACTCCTTTTCCCAGCCATCACATTTGAGTAGGATAATTATCTGGCAACTAAAGAAGAAAACAACATTATCAATATTCCCTCGTATTTGGAAAATTTTTTAAATTATAGAATTTGACAATATATAATCTAATTTGATCTTCACAACAATCTGCGACATTGCTGTTATTTCCCTGTTTTACAAGTGGAAAACTGATCTTTTTTTCCTATCCTCTCTCTGCTCACTCTTCTCCTCTTCTTTTTCCGCCTCTTTCATATTCTTTTAAACCCTTTCCTTTCTTGAATAACTCAGTCTTGAACTCATAGTCAGGACCGAGCAGGTAAGGATCTGTGCCAGAGTGGGCAACATTGTGGTGAACCAGAGTGGGTTATCAGCGCTTGAGCAGATTGGGTCTAATATGTTGAATATATTAAGGTGTGATCAGAAACTACGGCAAATGTTTAAATCTTAAAAATCCTATTACAGTAAAAGACACACTCCCATGAATCCCGCCCTCAATACTCCCGTGTGTGTCTTTAGTTGCATTGTCATGGCTGCCTCGATGCTCTGAATTGATTCTGAATGTTTATTCTCATGATTATTTTGACTTTGATTTGAGGAAGAGCCAAAATTCACGTGGTGCCAAATCCAGCAAATAAGGCATTTGAGGACACACTGTAATGTTTCTATGAGCCTCTTATTCTATGGGGATGGCAGTTGGCAGCAGAATTTATTTATTTTTTATCACAAAAGAGGACTTCCAGAACTACTTCAGAAAGTAGCAAGAATGATGCGGTGAGTGTGTTGGAAGTGTGTGTGTGTGTGTGTGTGTGTGTGTGTGTGTGTCAGGGGTATCTTAAAGGGAAATGATGGAAATGTGCCTTTTATTGTAATAAGTTTTAAAATCTAAGTACTTACCATATTTTTCATTACCTTTTATATATTCAGTATTCAACAGAAGTACAACTTATGCTCAGAAACAAAACAAGACAGCAGTAAAAACAAATCTGAGTGGATAAACATAAGTTGATTAATTGACAAAAACTTCAAAGTAACTTTTCTAAATGTTTTATAAATGAAAGGGAGAAACAATGACAAGGATTTAAAAAATAAAGAATCTCAACAAAGAACAAAAATGTTTTTAAAAGAACAAATGGAAATTTGAGACTTGAAAGCAAAACTTGAAATAAAAATCTTGTAACACTTGATCAGTAGAGGATTTGAGTTGGCAGAAGTCAGATAGAAGATGGGTCAATAGAAATCAAGTATTGAGAGATGAAATAGAAGAAAAATATGAAGAATTTCAGGGATCTCTGAGACATCATTAAATATACCAAGACATATGCAAGGGGGGTTCTAGAAGGTGAGAAGAAGGAGTTGAAAGATAAAAATTTTTGAGCATTAAAGGCTTCCAAACCTTCAAATGTGTTGAAAAAAATTAGATATTCTCATCTAAGAGAGCCAGTGAACTCCAATTAGAATAAACTCAGAGAGCTTCCCACTGTAATATCCAAACACACTATAGTCAAACAGTTGAAAGTCACAGAAAAAAGATAAAAACTTGAAAGTCACAGGAGAGAAATGAGTCATTACATACAGAGAAATAACAATATAATTAACTGCTGACTTCTCAACAGAAGCAAGAGTGGTAGAAGGTAGTGGAATGACACATAAGTGCTGGGAAAAAGATTGTTAGTGATGAGTTCTATTTCCCATAAAAACATACTTCAAAACTGAATGTGAGGTAAGAATATCCCAGAAAACAAAGACGGGAAAAGAGGCACACTACAATACATATTAAGAGAAGCCCTCAGACTTCAGGCAAATGATACTGATGGTAGCTAAAACCTCAGAGAGAAACGAAAAGCACCAGAGAAAATGAACGTGTGAACTAATTTCAGTATATATATTTTCTTTACTCTTTTTGTTAATTTCCTTAAAAGACAGATTTTATAAAGCAATAATTATAATAGTATATTTTGGGTTTATAGCACATATATGAGAATAATAACACAATAAAGGAAGGGGAAATGGAGTTATGCTGGAGAAAAATCACTCTATTTACCATAATTAAGTCAGTATTAACCTGAAGTGTGTTGTGATGAGCTAAAATGCATTCTGTAATCAATAGAGCAAGAAAATAACTGAAGAATACATTGTTTAAAACTTCAAAATATGAATTACAGCAAAAGAATTAAAAATCAAAGGAGAATTAAGGGAAACTGCAGGAAACAAAATAAATATATAAAGGAGAACTACAGAAGAAATAAAGACATGCAATATATTAAAAATAAAAAGCAAGACAGTAGCTCTGGATAAAACATCATAATTATATTAAATTTGAATGAACTATCCAGTCTAATAAAAAGGCAAAGATGGCCAGATTATTTTTTAAATAGCAACATTAAAAATATCCTACCCATGAGATAGATATTTTATATTTAAAAGCAATTAATTTGAAAGTAGCCATGTAAAAGATACAGCGCGCAAATAGCAACTATATAAGAGCTGGAGTGGTTGTATTATTAACAGGCAAAATAGACTTTAAATATCACTAGAGAAAAAGAGGGACACTTCATAATAAAGAGCCAATGTATAAGGAAGATATAACAGTTAAAATATATATGCATATAATGAAAAAATCCCCTAACTATATTACTCTAAAATTGGCAGAATGGAGAGGAGAAATAACAGTAATGAGAGATGCAAAATTTAACACCACACTGAGAATATTTGGCAAGCCAGCTGGATGGGCAGCGCTGTGGTTGGATAGGGTTTGGGTTTGGCCCCTGAAGGTTCCTGCACTGGAAGGAGGACTCGTCCCCAGGCAGCAGGGTGGAGTGTGGGGTCCTGTGAAAGGTAACACAGTCATGGGGCTCCACCCTCAGAGGGGATTTGTGCTGCTCTAGGGAGGATTGGTTGCAGTGGGGTGGGTTGTCATGAGGGAGCCCTGTACCTCCCCGACCCCTTGCGGCACACCCCAGTTGGCACTCCTGTGTGTGCACTGCTCACTGGGGTGCCATTTTCCAGGTGTGATAAACCAGGAGGCCCTCACCAGAGCCAAACACATGGCAGTGCCGTGCTGCCAACCCCCTGTTTACTTAACTGTGAGCTAAATAAACCTCTTTTCCTTACAGAGTACCAAACCTCGGATATTTTGTTAGAACAACAGCAAATAAACTAATCTGGAAAGTCATTCAGGATACACACTGGAACAACTCTCTTCACCAGTGTGATTTAGCTGAAATTTACAGAAAATGTCAACCCCAAAGGGAAGAATATACATTCTTTTCAAGAGCAGTTGGAACATTTTCTAGGAAATAGGATATGCTCATATATAAATATAAAACAAATGTAAAAATACTGGTCATTCTAAATATGTTTTCTGTCCATAGCAGAATTAAATTAAAAAGTCAACAACTAGAAGAAATTTGATGTAATGCTAAATATTTTAAAATTAAGCAGAATAGCTTCTAAATAATATACTGGGCCAAAGAAGAATCCCAAAGGGAAATCAGAAAATATTCTGAAGCGATGGGGAAAAACCCCACACGAAATGTTGAAATTCATAGAAAGCAGCTAAAGTAGCATGTAGAGGAAAATTTTTAGGTTTCACTGCCCCTATTAGAATACTTTCGTGTTTATTTTAGTACGAGACCTACTAGAGCGTGCCAGGTGGATGAAGGGAAGGGGCCAATAAAAGCACTCGAAGATACCGCAGTGAGAAAATGAAGGTCATGGGGAAAAAGTCTAACTTGGTTCCACTTGAGACCATATGGGCTCCTACATGGAGCCTGGAGAAGGCAAGATTTGGAAATTCAATGTCTATCTCTGGGCCTTCTGGGTTTGTAAATTAGTAGCTGGTGGGGGCACAGCATACCGAGGGACGCGGATGCCTGTGGTCATCTCTGGACAGCAAGGCAGGTGTGTTTGCCCCACCTCGAGGATCGGACTGCTCAGTCCCACATGTGAAGACTTGACTCTCTCTGGTTTATTTCCCCAAACTCACTCAGCTTGTGGCCTGCTGTTGTTCCTTTTTAACCACAGAATTAAAAAATATTAAAAACAGACTAGGCTAGAGAGGTCCTTAGATGCTACAGTCGTGTACCACATGGCAACATTTTAGTCAGGGCCAGACCACACATAATGACGGGGTCCCCTAGGGTTAGGATGGAGCTGAAGATTCCTGTTGCCTTGGCCATAGCATAGCAGTCATGACGTTACAGCAAAACAACAACTCGTGTTTGGGGTGACGCTAACGGAAGCAAGCGTACCGCACCAGCAGTGGTGTTAAAGTATAGCGCATACAATTATGTACATGGCACAGTTCTTCATAATGACAGTAAACGGCTGTGTTGCTGGCTTGAGTATTTATTTTACTAGACTTTTAATCATTATTTTAGAGTGTGCTCTTTCTGCTAATAAAAATAAGCTAACTGTAAAGCAGCCTTGAGCTGGTCCCACAGGGGGACTCCAGAAACGGTATTGTTGCCACAGGAAACAGTGGCTCCAGCGTGGCATTGTCCTGAAGCCCCTAAGATAGGGAGGAGGTGGAGACAGTGACTTTGACGCTCCCAACCCAGTGTGAGCCTTGACTAGTGTGTGTTTGTGTCTTGATGTTTTAGCAAAAGTATTTATAACATAAAAGCCAAAAATATTGAGACACAGAAAAAATTTCTTTGAGCAGCTGTTAATGTGTTCGTGTTTTAAGCTAAGTATTTGTATAAAACGCACAAACATTTAAAGAAGTTTATAAAGTTAAAACAATTACAGTGAGCTAAGGTTAACTTATTGTTGAAGAAAGCATTTTAAACAGTCCTAGTGCAGCCTTGGTGCACATATTTAAAGTCGGTAGCCGTGGGCAGTGATGCCTTGGATCTTTTTACCATCGCTCCCCAATCTCATTCTCTGCCTTCATGGAGCAGCTGAGTCCTACAAGCTCCATTCATGGTAGGGTCCCTGTACTAATGCACCACTGTTTATCTTTTATATTATCCTTTTTCTATACCTTTTCTATGTTTAGACACACAATTACCATTGCGATATAACTGCCCACCGTAGTCAGTGCAGTAACATGCTGTACAGGTTTATGGCCCAGAAGAGATAGGCTGTGCCTTGCAGCTGGGGTGGGCAGCCTGCCTGCGACACCACCTGCCCCAGTCTGAGTAAGTTCACGTTTTGAAATCTGCACAAAGACAAAATCTCCAATCGGTACACTTCTCAGAAAGTAACTCCTTGTTAAGCAGCACATAATGTTGGTCTTTGTTTGTTTGTTTTTTTTGGTACCAGGAATTGAACTCGGGTCCTTGCGCTTGCAAGGCAGGCCACCGAACTGCTGAGCTAAGTCCCCAGCCCCTATGCTGGTCTTTGATAATGAATTATTTTTCAAAGGAGGAAATGCTGATCCAAATAGTCATTAGGCCAAGGCCATGAACACAGTAGTAAAGCGGGTCAAGACGAGAACCCAGTTTCCTAGAGTCCTGGCCCAAAATTCTTTAAATTTTCCCAGCATTGCCTTATACTGCTTGCTGGTCACTGGCCTAGACATGGACTAAGTTTGTTCCCCTCATTATTATTATTTTCGTTGACTCCCATTTGTGTGCCCTCAAAGCAGTTGGTTGGGCAGACTGTTTAACAAAAATCCGCATTGTATGATGAATGTAACTGCACTGTATACCTAAAAAAAAGCACCAATAAACTCAATGAGAAAAACATCCTCATTGTATCCCTGCTTTTATCTCCATTCCTGTGGGTGCAGAGATAAAAACCTGCCAACAATTACACCATAAAAACAAACTACGATTTATTTAGCATGTACTGGGTGCCAGGCATGATACCTTAAACACTTTGTTTAATTCTGTAAGTAGATTCATAAGTTTGCATGATCTTTTGTACAGATGAGAAAACTGAACCACAGAGACATCAAACAACTTAGCCAAGGTCACTCGGCAGTGGGGAAGAGTTTGAATTTGAACCTGGGATATTTAGCTTCCTGGGCCCTGGATGCCATCACGTATGCCACAAGTTATATTCCAGAAGTTGACGCTACACAGGGCAGGAATCAGGGCTCGTCCTCAGTGGCCCAGCTCCTGCACATGGGTGCCCCTGACTGGCACCTGTCCCCTCCCAGTGCCCTGTCCCTGGGACCCTTGGGTGCTGCCTCCTCTCTACCTCCTGCTCTGGGAATCGTCTTCCAGCTGCAAAACTATTCTGCCAATTCAAGCCTGATGTCTACTGAATTATGTTTCTCCAAATTGCTACATTAATAAAGGCCGTGTGTTCCTAGAGGATCATTAATTACCGGCACATTTTTATTTCCCTCTGAAATACAGCCTGTGTTTCTGCTCCATGCGGTGCAGGCGCACTCTTGCCCAACGTGCCTGCGTGTTGCTCCTGACATCTGTCTCTGGCTTTCTGGCAAACAGCTCTTCACAGCCTTCTCTCTTGGCCTCCTCTTCCTCCCTGTCTTTCCCCAAATGCTGGCTTTCCCCTGCAAACCTGTGTGGGATGGAGGTCTCTATTTCTTAACCTTTCTGATAAAACTCAGCTGGCATTGTTATAGGAAGCTCTGCAGAGCCACCAGGCCAAGGAACAAAATGGTACCTGCTGCGGATTAGAATCTCCTGGGGAGAATTTCCTGAAACCTGATGCCTACGTGATCCCACGGCCCAATTCGCAGGCTCAGGGAGTAACACACAGGTACCTCTCATTCTGAAAGCTTCTTGGGTGATTGCAACATCCAGCCCAGTTTAGAAAACTACCCATATCCTTGCTATTCAAATGAGAATCCAGCCTGCAGCACAGGAACCTGGCAGGGGGAGCTGATTAGAAATGCAGATTCTTGGGCCTGCCCTGGACTCACTGAAACAGAATCACCAATATTTTAATAAGTTCTCCAGGTGATTTGTACTCACTTTGAAGTTTGAAAAGCATTCTGGCTCAAAACGTTTTCCAAACATTAGCATGTAAAAGAATCACCCAGAGAGCTTGTTAAAAATAAAAAAAAAGTGCAATTCCGTAGTTCTAGGAAGGGGCTGGGGATCTGCTTTTTTAACAAGGTCTCCAGTTAGTTCTGGTGCTTTCTGACTTGGGATCACACCCTGAGATGTTCTACCTCTAGGATTTGGGCTTGGACTCCTGGGCCTGTGGGTCAACAACCTGGAAAGGGCTTCTCCATCAAGGAGAGGGCTTCTGGCTCAAGGACGGAGGTCTTGCTGCCACATCCTGTGGCCTAGAAGATTGAGCCTTCTCACACTAGCCTAAGCTGGCTGAGCTCTCTTGTCTCCTCTGAGACAGGTCCTCTGTCCCCTTGTCCTCAGCTGCCAAGGTCTGAAGTTTTCGAGGAACTATGCATTTTTAAATTGAGATATAATTTACATAACACAAAATTAATTATTTGAAAGTGTTCTACCCAGTGGTTTTTACAGTGTCCATTTGCTTTTGCAATCATCATCACTGTCTAATTCCAAAAACTCTTCTGTCACCCCATCCCCCAAAGAAATCCTGAGCTCATTAGCAGTCAGTCCCAATTTCCTCTCTCCTCTGTTTCCTGGCCGCCACTAATCTACTCGCTGACTCTGTGGATTTTGGCAAGTCAGGACATTTCGCATCAATGGAATCACACAATGTGTGGCCGTCTGTGCCTGCTTTTTCCCATTATCTCATGTTTCCAGGTCCATCCGTGTTGTAGCATGTAATGAGATCCGATTTATTGTCTTTCTCACGTGTACCTGTGGGTGTGACTGGCCTTGAGTGGCCACAGGAAAGCCCCTTCTGTCTGTCTTTACCCCAACTTCACCTCCTGTTCTCATAGTCCCTGACCCATAAGCCTCCAAAGACAGCAGTGCTGGTTATGGACTGGGGACCTCCAGGGACCAATGAATGAGAAGGGGCTTCCTGGTACATGTGTAGGCCCCTCACCTCCCAGCTAAGCGAACTGAGGCCCAGAGAGGCTCTTCTGCCCTGTCCAGTCCTCTGGGACACTCTGGGGCTCCCCATGGTGGAGAAAAGAGGAAGCTGTGCAAATGTGAGGAAGGGACAAGCGGAGGGAGGTGGACACTGGACCGGGAGAGGTGTCGGAGGTGGACACTGGACCGGGAGAGGTGTCGGGAGGCATCCGCATCTGAGTCTCCAGCACCGCTCCCCTGAGGAGAGAAAAATAAAACCAGGCTGAGATTTATATCTGGGATTTTAAGTTTTCTGAAGAGAGTACAGGAAAGACACATTTATTGAGAGATGATAAATTCCCTCTTCGCAGATTTATTAGGACTTGCATAGAGTTGGATCATAGATTTTTTTTTGGTGAAAGCCCTTAAATTTTTATGTCCCATCATGATGGGAAATGAAGTCCGGTAAGCAGTTTAAATAATTCTTGATTAAATGATCCTCCCCCTGCTGCCCACTCCAGCTGGGCCTGGTTGGTGGGAGGAGGCATGTTCAGCCCCCCAATCAGGGAATATAACCTCTAGAATAGTAAGGAGTTGCTTCAAGATAGACTCCAGAGGCTAAGCTCAAAGAGAGCGTAGAGTGGGCCTAGTGATCAGTAAATAATCAGATTAAATTATTTTCAAAATTGAATACCCATGATGTAGTTGGTCCTTTAGCTTGCAAGATCCCATTTACTATCCTGGGAAGTAGACTTTCCAAATGAATGTGCTCTCCTCTCTTCCCCTTTCCCTTTGTACATTCTGTTTCAGTTTCACTGTCCTCTTTGCTAGTACTCAGCCATACCAAGCACCCTGATGCCTCAGGGCCTTTGCACATACTGTATCCCTCCTAGAAAGACTCTTTCTAGATACAATATGGACTGCTCCTTCACTTTTTTCAGACTTCTGTTTCAATATCTCACCTATGGAGAGAAACCTCCTTTAGCTACCAGATATAGTCCTATCTATTGCACCTTTCCACTTATCCTGATGTACAATTCAGTAACACAAAGAACTAACAGAAAAAAATGGACAAAAGAATTGAAAAAAAAACTTCATAAAAAGATACATACGAAACATCATTAATTGGTAAGGAAATGCCGGATCCAAGCACAGTGAGATATTACTACTGGGCTCAAATGAAAAAGACAGACCACACCACATGTTGGCGATGTGGTGGGTTATCCAGGAGCCTCATTCACAGCTTGGGGAAATGTGACCAGTTTGTCCACTTTGGAAACAGATTAAAGACATAGATGTACCACTTTCTGTCTTGTTCTACTCCTTGGTTTATATTTCAGAGAAGTAAAAGCTTATGTCCTTACAAAGATTTGCTGTGGGTAGACTCTTCTTTTGGATGCTTAAAAAACAAACAAACAAACAAAAAAACCTCAGTATACTTTTTGAAAGGATTCGCTCACGTTGGTTTGTACACTGATAATTCATTGTCTTTTATTGCTGAGTAATATTGAGCATAGGAACACAACGCAGTCTATTTATCAGTTTTCCTACTAAGAGACATTTGTAATTTTTTCCGTCTTGGTGGCTAAGACAGAGTTGGAAGTGGCATTAGGATGAGTGGAAGGAGAGGATTATAGAAAAGGATGAGAAAGATTTTGAAGATGATAAAGCTGTTCATTATGTAGTTTGTGGTTGTTGTTTAGTAGGCATAAAAATCTGTCAAATTTTAGACCTTATATAAGTGGAATCTATTATATGGCAATTATGTTTTTTAAAATTTGATTTTTCTTTTAAAAAAAAGATTTTCTCCCTGGGCTACAGAATTAAATCTTTAGGTCCTGGCAAACGGAGCTTGTCTCTGGAATGGGAGCGTCCTGTGGGCACTGTGGCACTAGAAAATTCTAGAAGGCAAAGCCCTCATGGCCTCAAGGGAAGACTGAAAATAGTTATGCTCTGTCTCTTGACTTCTGCCAGAGTCCTGACTGGGGTTCCCTTTCTTCTTTGTGATCAAAATCTCTTGCTGCTTTCCAGATCCTTTCTCTATTCACCCCAGGCCCACTGATCTCATGGCAAGAATAAGATCAGCTTTCTTTGCCCCTACAGCTTCTCAGCTCAGTGTGGAAGTGTCTGATTGAAAGCACGGATTCATGTATTTTTCTTGCAATTCCATCAGTTTTTTGCTTCTTGTATCTGAGGCCCTGTCATTAGGTACACAGACATTATGACTCTATGTCTTTCTCATGAGAGGACCCTCTGTCAACAGGAGTGCCACTCTTCCTGGTAATGTTACTTGCTTTAAAATTGACCTTGTCTGACGTGGATACAGCCACTCTACATCAGCTTTCTTCTGGTAAATATTGGTACAGTGTTTTTCCTCTCAGCTTTTACTTTTTAACCGCTGTGTCTTGTGATTGTTAATCATGGTATGTCAACTCTACTTGGGTAAGTACTACCTCAGGTTAGTAGAGTTTTGCATGTACAAGTAGATGAGCGAAAAGCAGGTCAGAAACGGAGGAAGAAAAACACCCTGGATGTGGGAGGCATCAGCCAATAGGTTTGCAGCCTGGTTGGAATGAAAGGGAAAAGAAGGAAGTCTTCCCTTTCGTTTTCCTCAGAGGAGCCCTGGTCTTCACAATTGCCTTTTGACATTCCTTTCCACTTCTTTCAAGTTTCCAGCGCTGACCCTTTGGCCTTCCAGGGCAGTCCCTTCAGCTTTTTGTTTTACATTAATTTTATTCGTGCATTTAATGCATACAGTGTAATGATATTCATTGTTGGAAATTTGTACCTTTACATAGTCAATCTTTGTTCTTATTTTTTCCCCATTCCCCTGCCCTCCCTTCAACCCCTCTCTCCCTCCTTAGCTCCAAAGACTTTGCTTCCATTAGTTTTCATTTTCTCAAACCAATTCTATTCCCTCTTTTCCTCTCCAGCTTTTGCACAGACTCGCACTGGACTCTGCTGAGCTTCATGCCTGTGACTTTTAACTGAATCCTCTGGCAGTCCAAGGCGCAGGCAGCCATTTTGCATACTTCCACGTCGGATCTGGAAGATGGCCACTGGCACTCTGCTGCTTATAATAGTAAATCTGTTCTTGTAGTGAACCCTAATATATGACTTCATATTGAAAATGGGTTTCCTGGAGGCAGCAGCACGCAGTCAGCCTTGCATATTAGAGAAACACGACAGTCTGCCTTTTAAGTTGAACATTTTTCGTCACGTACATTGAATATGGTTATTGGTGTGTTTGGATTTCAGTCTATTTTAAAATTTGTTCCATCTTTTCTTTATTCCCTTTTTATTTTTTCTGCTCTCCTTTTGTTAGTGGAGACCCTGACACAGACAGACAGGGTGGGAAGCAAGTTGAGGAACTGAGGATAGGGACAAGACATCGCCTGATTTTATCCAGGGCCCATCTAGGTGGTTTTCACCTCCATCCCTCTTCCTAGTACCACTTCCTCATGGTGTCCCTCGGCAGGGCGTAGTTGTGTAACATCTTGAGGGGTTTTCATTTCGCACCGAGATGAAGCAAAACACTGAGTGAGGAAGGAGACTCAGGTGAGGTCTGCACAGGGTGCAGAGGGGCAGAAAGAGGTGTGACAGAGAAGACAGGAGCAGCCCAACCAGGCATGCACAGATGATGCCTGTCTTTGGCATCTGGCTGCCTTCACTGACTTCAGTGTCATGTGTTTATGAATCAATTTCTGTTTTTTGTATTTCTGGCACACAGAAATGAACGATTCACACACATTCATATTTTCCTGGAGTTTATACTCTAGCAGAGGGAGAGAGGAAAGTACACATCAGTCTTGTCTACATCATCATCAGCTTGGAGACTGCCACGGCAGTCAGGGTGCCAGGCAGAGAGGCACATTGGGGCCCAGCTCCTTCTTCCTCCCTCTCCCCCAGGTTCAGGGATTCCCCCAGGGGCTTGGCAGTGGTGCCATTAGCATAAGGAAACACCACCCTACCTCCTGGGAGCTCAGGTGCTGCTCACATGGACCCAGCTACTCTGCAGAGTTAGTTTTCTTGGCAGAGTCAATATGCATAGGATTAAAACATGGTTTTCTTTTACAGTCTCCTGGAAGCCGCAGAGACCTGTGGTTTTCTGTGTAAATATAAAGTTGGTTGATTCTTCCTGATCCCTGATTTGATCAGCAGAGCACAGATTTCTCTCCCTACCTGCCTATATCCAGTCTGCCACATCTGCTAGGCCAGGCTGATGGAGGGAAGTGTATGAGCAGTGTCGTGTGTGCCTGTGCCTATCTCTGTGTTGGTGCATGTGTGAGCGCGTGTCTGAATGCCTGCATATGTACTGTGGGTGTGAAAGTATGTTTGCCTGTGTGTGTGGCATGCCTTTATATTTGATTCTGTGTTATGTGTTTGGGTCTGGCGTGTGTTTATGTACACACGTATGTGTGCACCTCTGTGTTTCTGCCTGCATTTGTGCCTATATCTGTGCATAGCCGTGGATGTTTGTATGTGTGTCTGTCAGTGTGTTCTGTGTATATGTGTGTATCTGTGTCTCTGAGTATGTATTCGCGCATGTTTGTGTGTGTGTGTGTGTGTGTGTGTGTGTGTAGGAAAGAAAGTTTATTCTGGCTCCTGTGTCACTGTTCTTGGCCTCTGTTTAGTTCCGTTGTCTGGGGCCTGGAGTGGAGCAGAACCTCGTGGTGGGAGTGTGTGTGCAGCCAAGCTGCTCATTGCATGGTGGCCAGGAAGCAAAGAGAGGGAGCAGGAAGGGCCAGTGTCCCAGAGTCCCTGCAAAGGACCTCAGTAACATAACTTCCTTCCCCTAGGTCCCTCCTCTTAAAGGTTTCCTGCCACCGAATAGTGCCGCAGGCACCATGGGCAACCCTTGGGGGACACTCCAAAGGCACTGTGGGTCATCCTATCTCTCTGTGGATCTGCATTTGCGTGTGACTGATTGCATGCCTGTGTATGTCTGTGCCAGCATGAATCTGTGCATGTGCCTCTGTGTGTGTCTCTGCGTCCGATGCATGTATCTGTGTGTAATCAGTGTCTCTGTGCGTGTGTGTACAGTATGTAGAGTGCTTGCTGTGATGTGGCCAGTTTGGTGCTGCTCTTTGGATGAGATTATGGGGCTCACTTTCAGGCCCCATAACTGATCTCTGGTACCCGCCTGACACTGGTTGTCCCCAGGCTTGCATTTCCATGCCCAACATCCTTCCTAACCCCTGTTCCCGCACAGCTCTGTCTGACCTCCTTCTGCCCATCCTGTTCATGGCCTGTCCCTGTTTCCTCCCTTTCCTAGTTGAACACAAAGGCTGCATCTGCCTGTATATCACAGGGACTTGTCCTCTATGACCACATCACCTGCCTCTGGTTTTACTTTTTAACATTATTTACTTTGTGGAGATAGGGTCTCACTATATAGTCCAGGCTGGCTTGAATGTACTATGTGGTCTAGACTGGCCTTGAACCCGTCAGCCTCCTGTCTCAGCCTCCTGAGTGATGGGTGTGTGCCACTGTTACCCAGCTGTGTCTGACTTTAGTAGGCCAGAGGTGTGAGTATATGAATCTCATATTTATTTAGCAGGGCCATTGTGGGGTGAATATGAGGACTGTGATCACTTTCAGATGAGGAAATGAAGTTAAAGGCATTCAGTCACTTGCCTAATGCCACACGGCTCAGAAGTCCCAGATCTGAACTTTATACGCAAGTACTTTGACTCCAGAGACCAAAATAGCCAGGATGCATGTTGCGCAAAGAAAAGAGAGCCTTCCAAAGAAGAATGTGACAGAAGAATGTCAAGTGAAGGAGAATGAAGGAAACGGGAACCAGCACATCTGGCCTCAAAATACTTCAGGGTGTGGGAGCTGGTGCTGGGGCAGGGACTGTTCGAGAGAGGGAAAGCTGAAAGAGCATTGTAGGTGGGCAAATCACAGCATGCTCAGCTCTGCCTCTGCCCAGGAGGGTGTGCGGGCCCACTTGTCTGAGTTCCAGTAGAACCTACTTTTCAGGGCCTTTCACCAGGTTCATGGACACTGCATCTGCCATGCCAGGGTGCATCAGAACACTGCTTCTACACAGCCAGTGTGGTGGGCACATCTGCCACATGGTTCGCGCCTGAACCCTGTAGTTCATGATTTCCCCCTGGAGCCGTATTTGTGTCTTTCACTGGGCTGCACCTAAAGGAGCACCGCACTGCTTACTGATTTAAGCGGTGTCACACTGAGGTGGAGAGGGCGGTAGGTGTGAATTCGTTTGTGGGGGCTCTGGTATAAAAGGCAGAGCTCTGGGCTCCGACCCAGATCTGCTGAATCTTACTGTGGAGTGAGGTGGTGCCTCAGGGTCTGCAGCTTCCACAGACACTCAGCAGGTTCGTCCTATGCACCTAAGTCTGCAAAACTACGCTCCCAGTCTACAGAGTTACATTTGTCACCCTGTGAAGGGAGTGGGCCACTTTTCCTCTATGGATTTTTTCAGATTGAAGTGGACCATCAGCTGACTCTGGAAGTTGAGCTCTATTTTAGGTTGGTTGGGGAAGAAGCAGCATTTGCTGTGTTGTTTCCTGACTTGGGAGTACACCCCAGGGTGGTCAAAACACCACTGGCCCTGGCTTGCTGCCATCACTACCCCAAATGCTTAGGATGGGAGACTTATCCTTGTCTCCATCGGAAGTGAAATGAAGGGGAAGGAAAATCCAGTCCCCCTGAGGCCCATAGTGGTCTGCACCCTCAGCCTCCAGGCTCCTGGCCTGGGAGAGAACGAGAGGTGTGCTAAGGTGACCTCAGCCTCCTCCACCACGTCCGATCACCCTCTTACACACCCCCAGCAACCACGGCTGCAGGAACAAGATGTCTTTTATTCCCAAGGCTGCCGCTGGGCTCCCAGAGCGCTCTGTGTTGGGAGAGCTGCAAGGCTTTTCAGCATTTGAAATGATTTTCTTCTGTGTTGGGGCGGAACTAGCCCACTCCATGAGCAAAATCTATAGCACCGAGAAGCGGCAGAAAATTGGCAAGGCTTAATAAACCTCATGCCTGACGCGTTCCTGTGGCTATATATCAAAGAGAAAACAAATATATTGACTAATTCCTCTCGGAAGAACATCCATAAATTACAGCTGTTTGAAACCAGCCCGTTGTGGAAAAAGGTTATAGATGATGTCATTTGCACCATTATAGGTGTCGCTGAACCATCCAACTTCTCCTGCAGCCTCTTAACTATGAGTGTGGGATGGGCCAGCATCCTTGGCATATTTGATTTGGGCAGGAGCAGAATGAAGCCTTACATTTGGTTTCTCAGAGTTCCTTTCCCCAGGGGTTTCCTATGGGCCTTCTCCCAGCACCGTGGAGAAGGATGTAGCTTCTCAGAGCCGAAAGAAAGACACGATGTGTGGCTAGGGAAAACTGCACAGATGCAAGTTTGTGGGCCTTGGCCCTGTGCTCTGGATAGTGGGCCTTGGACAGGTCTGAGTGCCACTCTGGGCCAGGGCTACTCTTGTTGCTACCTCCCTCCTCTGGGAGTGCTGACATGGCACCTAGGGATTATGGACGGCTCCTTTGTCCCCTAAAGTCATCTTAGGTATCAAAGATGGGAACCCTCGATCTACATGACCTAGAGGAGGGTGGCGAGTGCCTACTGCCAGGGCCGGGCAAGTCTAGGAGCAGGCTGAGGGTGTAGCTCAGTGGCAAAGTACTCCTCCTGTGTGTGAGAGGTCCTGGGTGTGACCCCCAACACGGAAACAAAACAAACACAACAAAATGAAATGAGTGAAGCTGGCCTAAGTCAGTAAACTGAATTGGCCTAAGTATACGCTTCACTTCACCCCACTCCTATGGTGATAGTAGGCTGTTGCTGCAACCCGCATCTGCCTGGTGAGAAGCCTGAGCCCAGAAGGTGCAGAGCTGTGGCTGATGTAAGTGGATCCCTGACTTGCATCCTTTAAAACATGGTGGTGGCTTCCAAGCTTAACTGTAAGTCAGCATGACTTGGGCTGTAGGAAAATGCAGATTCCAGGTTCCTAGCTGAGACAGTTGGAGATGGATATATATATCTAGATATCTCTATCTATATCTGTTCGATCCCTGGTAAAACAAAAAACAAACATATATGTGTGTGTGTGTGTGTGTGTGTGTGTGTATGGGTCATAATGTACCTAGGCTAAGAATTCCTGGGATTGGCCAAGAGGCCCTTTGGTGATAATTGGATAACATCAGTCTTTCTGGACATCTCTTACTAACCAAGAGTGTACACTACTGATTCTCTTGCAATGTGATTTGATTGATATCTTATGTTTATCTTCATATAGCAATTAGTGGCAGCCACCCACTGGGTTTCTCTCAGAAAGCTTCTTACCCCTCTGGCACACACACACACACACACATGCGCGCGTGTGTGCGTGCAAATACTCATAGCCAAAGGCCCAGCTTGGCCCACTCCTGCTTGATGCTCTTCATAAAGCAAAAATAGCTGCAGACATGCTCATAGGAGTCTGGTTGGACTGCTACTTGCTCTCCTCCTCCTCTTATGAGAGCCTTGAGCCACCCACCTTCTTCTGCTTTGGTGGAAGGTCTAGCTGAGAACCTGCTTGCGGGTGGGAGAGGATGTCTGAATGGACTCCAGCTTCCTTCTTCCCTGCTTTGTTCTAGAACGACTGCTTTGTAGAACCTTCAGGGCAGACAGCAGCAGAGAGAGGAACAGGACTTTTGTGCATTTTTTGTGTTTTGAGAAAAAAAGGCAACTTTCTTGGGGGGGCATAATTACAAACTGAGTCTATTTGCAAGGTAGATATAGAGGACAATATGTTGGAATGTAACTCAGGAGCTTAAGAGCTAGTCCATCCCATGTCCCTGAGAGACTAGGAGAGTGTAGAAATTTTCTTTCACTCATTTTCTGTTTGCTTGCTATTATTGGTTAGATTTAGTTTTCATTTTATTCTTAAATTTTTCATAAAGTGGAATCAAGTATTTTTTGGGTAAACAGCTCTGGGAATTTTAACATGTGTGTCTATCATCATAATCAGGATACAGAGCACTTTTGTCCCCTCCAAACCTTCCTTGGATTTCTCTTGATAGTCATGCCTGCCCCATCCCTGACCTCTTCTCCATTACTATTGATCTGTTCAATGTCATATGAATGGAAGCACACAGTGTGGAACTATGGGAAACGAGATTTTCGTGCTCAATATGGTGTCCTTGAGAGTCTCCTGCCTGTGTTCCATGCATCCATCAACAGTCTGTTCTTCTTTTTTTATTGTCTCACTCCATCATGTAGATGGAATCACAGCTTACTTATTCATTCATTCATTGAAGAAAATGGGTTGGTTACCATTCTTTATGATTATGAATAAAGCTTCTATAAACCTTCATGTGTAGGTTAGTATATGAACCTCAAGTTTTAATTCTCCAGAATAAATACCCAGGAATGAGATCACTGAGTCACATGGAGACATGTGCATGTTGACTTTTGTAAGAAACTGCCACACTCATTTCTGGAAGGACATACTCTTCTGTAATCCTCCTAGCGACGTATGAGAACTCAGATTGCTCTGGATTCTAGCTATCCCTTGTTATTTTGAATATTTTTTCTTTTGGAATATCTGGCAAGTATACAATGGCATGTCATTGTGCCCTAACTTGTGTTTTCTTCATGATTGATGATGTGCAATAATTTTTCATGTGCTTCGTTTTCATCTGTTTGATACAGTATGTATTATGTCTTTTCCCCATTTTTGAATTGGAATATTTGTTTTCTTACTTTCAAGTTTGGATATTCTTTATGTATTTGGATCAAACACTTTGTTGGCTATATGCTTGCAGATATTTTCTCCCTGTCCATAGTGTGTCTTTTGCCTTTTAACAATGTCTTTTTAAGAGCTTTAATTTTAGTATGCACAATTTATAATTTTTTCTTTTATATATCATACTTCCTGGTATCATATAACAAAGATCGTGTCCTACAAGTTTCATAATTTCATTTTTTACATTTAGATTTTCAGCAAATCTTTCCTCTATTTTTAGCAAATGTTTCTATATATATAACATATAGATGTTGTTTAAGTTGAAGCCTAATATTATTATTTTGGGGTAGGATGTCCATTTGGTGCAACAACATTCCTTGAAAAGACCATCCTTGGGGCTGGGGATTTAGCTGAGTGGTTTGGTGGCCTGCCTTGCAAGCGCAAGGACCTGAGTTCGATCCCCAGTACCAAAAAAAAGAAAAGACCATCCTTTAGCCCTTGAATAGCTTTTACATCATTATAAAAATGATAGTTCACACTTATGTATCTGTCTCTGGACTTTCTGTTATGTTCCACTGATTTACATACCCATTCCTTCAATACCACATTCTTAATTACTATGGCTAAATAAAAAGTCATAGAATTTTATAACTTGATTATCCTGATTTTATTCTTCTCTTTCAAAGGTGTTTTAGCTGCTCTACTGTCTTAGTCTTTTCATACAACCTTCTGATTAAGCTTATTTCACAAAGTACCTCCAAAAATCGTTATTGGTATTTCGAAATCTATAGAACTTGGGGAAAATTAGCCTCTTTGGTGTACTGTCTTCTAATTCATGAAGAGAGTATCAATTC
The DNA here is from genome assembly GCF_012274545.1 of Fukomys damarensis. Classification (NCBI taxonomy): domain Eukaryota; kingdom Metazoa; phylum Chordata; class Mammalia; order Rodentia; family Bathyergidae; genus Fukomys; species Fukomys damarensis. The sequence continues at coordinate 42,229,718 of NW_022900930.1, read as the reverse complement.
TTTAGGTTTTCTTTGATTTCTTTCATTAGAAATGTATAGTTTTTAGTATAAAGAATCTGTATATTTTTTTAGGTATATATTTTATTGTACTTTATTGTCACAACTTCATTAAATACTGTTGCTATTTTCAAATTGAGTATTGCTTACATGCAGGAACAATAGATTTTTGCATGTGTTGACTTTGTATTCTGTAACTGCTAAACTACAGTTAGTTCCAGGAGAGTTATTATTATTATTAATTATTATTATTATTATTGCTGTAGATTCCTTAGAATTTTCTAAATGGACAGTCATGTTGTCTTCTAGTCTAGATATTTTATTTCTTCTTTTCTATTTGTGCTTTCAATTTGCTTTTCTTGCCTTATTGCATTTGGTGGGATTTCTAGTACAATATTCAACAGTTGTGAAAATGGGCTTCATTGGTTTTTTTTTTCCCAATCTTAGGAGAAGTGTTTATTTTATATTTAAACACTGTGCTAATTCAGGGTTTTTATTCATGGCTTTATTAGATTGAAGAATTTTCTTTCTATTCCTGGTTTGTTGACAGTTTTTATAATAAAAGCCTGTTAAATTTTTCAATATTTTTCTGTATCAGTTAATAGACTATATTATTTTTCTTTAGATGCTTTCTTCTTTATACGGTGAATTGTATTGATTGATTTTTTCAAATGTTGAACTACCGTTCTATTCCTGGGATAGACCCTATAATACATTATTACTTAGGTATTTGTGATCTTTACCTTGTAAGTATTTTCTTGATGATTTTTATAGCTATGTTCTTAAAGAATGTTGATCTGATCTTTCTTTTTTTGTATGTTGTTTGATTTTGGTATCAGAATAATGGTTACCTCATAAAAATGAGTTGAGAAATGTTTTTTGATCTTTTATGATGTAAAATCTTTAAGTGGTTGATAAAATTTGCCAGTGAAAATGTGTAGGCCTGGAATTTTCTATTTCAGAAGGTTTTGGAACTATGTACCTAACTTCTTTACTAGTTATAGCATTATTTAGCTCATCTATCTCATTTTTTATGAATTTTGGCAGATAGTAATTTTGAATAATTAACTTATTTCATACAGATTGTTGAACTAATGTGCATAGAATTATCCATGGTGTTTACTTACTGATATTTCAGTGTTTAGAGTCTGCAGTGATATTCTTTCTCTTTTTCATTCTTGACTTTTGTCTTGCTAGAGGTTTTGGGATTTCTACAGTTTTATTGACTTTACTCTGTTGTTCTGTCTTTGATTTTATTGATTACTAACCTTATTTTTACTGATCTTATTTTTGCTTCTTTTGCCCGGATGCTTTGGGACTGTTTTGCTTTTCTTTTTGTTAAAGTGAGAGATTAGATTATTGATTTGACATCTCCCTTCTGATGGAAATAGCTAATGCTGTAATTTTCTCTTTATGTACTACTTTAGTTACATCCCACACATTTTCATAAATTATACTTTTATGCATTTCAATTTGATTCAAAGTATTCTTAAGACTTCTTCTTTAACTCATGGATTACTTTGTATACTGATAAATTTCCAAGTAACCAGTACTATTCTTAATTTTGTTATTTATTTCTAGTTTAATATCATTATGATTACAGCTCTAACTTTGTATGACTTTAATCTTTATAATTTGGTTAGATTTATTTTATGATCCTAGATAGAGCCTATCTTGATGAATTTTCCACATGCACTTGAAAAAAATATATGTTCTCTTATTGGACTGAATGCTTAGTGACTACCAATTAGCTTCAATTGGATAGTGATCTATTCAGTTTTTCTACATTTTGCTGATTTCTATTGTTATTTTATTTCTCCCTTTAATTTTGTTCTGCAAAGCTCTGTTATTAGGTGCATGAACATTTAGTAGTAGTATTATATCTTTTTTGATGAATTGATCCTTTTATCTAACATAATGTCTCTCTTTAGCTTTTGTAATCTTTGCTTTGCAGTCTGTTTTATTGTTAAAATAGCCACAGCAGCTTTCTTTTGGTTTCTGTTCTCAGAGTATATCTTTTCTCACTGTTTGATTTCCCTTTATAATTACATTGAAATGAGTAGTGAGTTTCTTTTAGAGAGCACACAGGTGAGACATTTTATATTTTTTCTCATAATTTCTCTTTTAATTTATGAATTTATTCTTAATATAATTATAGATATATTTCAATTTCAATTTATCATTTTACTAAGTTTTTTGTTTTCTTTCAAGTTTTTCCTTCCACTTTCCTTTTTCTTGCACACTGTTGGGTTAGTTTAACTAGCTTTTGCACATCAGATAAGATGTGCTTTAAGAAGATAATACTTGCTTTTATCTCAGCTCCTTTATTATAATGTACTTGAAGTCAGAGATTATTTCTTATGCTTTTTAATCTCTATAATTTTGGGACCAGGACAGTAATTTTCTTATAGTGGCTGTGCAGTAGTTTTTCATTAAGTAACTCAATGAATATTGTGAGATTGGGATTTATGTTTGATGTTTGTGAGATCTCATGCTCAGGGTATGTTTCTTTCTTCTAGAAGGTCTAGAATAATTTCCTTTTCCCTGGATATATGACTAAGCTTTAAAGCTTTCTGGATTTGAATTTTGGACTTACATTTTACCAGTGTATGTGGACATATAGACTAGGAGGAAAGTGTTTCAGTTAGCCATGAAATGAAATGTCTTCATAAAACTTCAGGAATTAATTTGCCTTTTTGCATGTTAAAAATAGTATCAACTCATTAAGTATCTTAGTAGTGATAGACAGAAGTTCTCTTAGGTTGGTCAGGCTCTTCAATAACTTGACTGAAAATATTAGCAAGTTGAAAAAAGGCACAAGTTAAAAAAAAGGTTCCAGTAGAAAACAGAAGCATCTCAGAGAGCAGCACTGGCAGTGTCCATTCAGGAGATACATGGTCTTTGAATACTTTAATATTGAGGTAGGAGATTAGGCTTAGGATAAAGCCAGTGAAACAATGATGGTGAGCCCAGTGAACACGGACACCCAAGGCACCTGTGCAAAATACAGAAGTGGATGCATAAGCAATTCCAGAGCCATCTTCCTGGGACTAATCAGAAAAATGCCATTTTCAAGTCTTCATTTACATCTGGCGGGAAACCAAATGGGACTTGATAGGACGGCTTAAATCTGATGTCAAGCCAAAGTCAGTTTCTTATAAGACAATCATTCTAAATACCTTGCTTTTGTGAGAGAGCAGAAATCCAGGAATTTGATACACAAAAGGCCCCTGCTGTTGTCCTCTTAGCCAGTGTGAGTCTGCTCAGGGGTCATTTCTACTCTGCACAGCAAATTTATTTTCTACTGTCAGCAAATGTAAATCCCCTCTTCCTTTCTGTGAGTCTTGTTCAAGTCTTTGTTCACAGCACTAAGAACCTGGCAAGAATCTCTCCAGGACCCAAAAGCCGGTAATGCTTCCCTGGAAGCCAGCTATATGGTACATGTCTATAGTTTCACCTGTTCAGGAGGCTGAGGCAGGAAGATTGCTGCAGTCCGGGAATTCAAGGTCAGCACAGGAAGCATAGTGAGCTCCAGTCTGAAAAATTAAAGCAAACAAAGCCAACCAACCAACCAACCAACCAAACAAACAAAAAACCCCAAACCAAAACATTAAGTAACTAACTAGATTCCCAGGGGTTGCATCTTTTATCTGTAGGTAGTACATGGATGCGTGCAGCTATCTTAACCTGATTCCATTAACATTCAATTATTTTACTTCTTCTTGTTCTGGTTTTGATATTATCAAGAAAGCTCCCTGATAGGCAATTTCCTTTTAATTATGAAAGCATGGACTAGTGGGGAACAATGGATAATTAAACACATGCATCTACATTAGGTTTCTTCTAAAACTTCATGAATTCACAGTAAGATTTTTTTCAAAAGACATAAAAATGAACAGAATGAGATGAGGAGATAGCAATGAAAATTTGAAAATGTAAAGTATATGGACAACTAGTGTATTAGGAGGAACAAAGAAAAAGTCTATAGAGGCAGTGAGCAAATCGAGAAGAATCAGATTTCTGCCTGCAGACGCCTGAGTGGCTTAAGAGTTGACTTGCAGTAGACTTGTCTGGATCAGGGGTGAAGGTAGGCCAATATCATAAAGCAGCTAAGCTTCAACTCTGTTAGTATTTAGATTCCCAAACCTCTTCCCTACTGTGCCAGGGAAGTGGTTCTCCCAACACTGCTGAAGACCAGAGATTTTTTTCTAGAAGGAGAAAACAGGTGACCTGTGGATTCAAGAATCCCAAGCACAATAAACTGTGTGGGCACCACTGAAAACAGTGGCTGAAAACAGCCCATCTACAGGCTATTTGCACGCTTGTTTTCTGGTCCACCAGCAGCTGCAGCTTACCTTTCAAGCAAGAGGCTAGAAAAGCTTTCTCTAGAAATCTAATCAGCCCAAGAAGGGTATATAACCTTCCTGAATTGGAGGTTTCTAAATAAAACAGGCTAATTCATCACACAAATCATTTTAGTGTGATAAAGCCAGCTAGCGAGACCCATTCACACACTCAGTGCTTTTAGATTCCCTGCCTTAAATATAAAGAAACAACTAAGGAGAATTATGTCTTTGAGCAAAGCCCCTATCAGGAAAAATAGATACCAAAGGAAAGAAATAGAAAAAGGCAACTTGAGAGGATGGAGGCTACAGAGAGGACAAAAATAAAACCATCATTAATATTTTTAGAGAAATAAACTCATATTGCAATCCTAAAAAAAGAACATGATATTTTAAAAAGGAAAATTTTAGACAATAAAATCACTTAAAAATTAAAACTACAACATTGTGCCTGGTGGCACACACCTGTAATCCCAGCACTCAGGAGCCTGAGGCAGGAGACTTGTCATGAGTTCAAGGCCAGCCTAGGCTACATAAACAAACAAATAATCAAAGCAAAGCAAAAAAAGAGAAGAAATTAAAGCTATGATGGTAGAAATACAGAAACACAAGTGAAAGAATTCTCAAAGAAAGTAGACACAAATGTCAAAAATATGGAACACAGGAATGAAGAAACTATGAAATTAGAAGATCAATGCTAGAAGACTTATATCTAAATGATAGTTCCAGAAGGAGCAAGCAAAGCACACAGAAGGGATAAAATCATCAAAGAAATTATTTAGGGAACATTTCAATGTTTATAAGAGCCAACTGCAAGAGCCAGCACATATGCAATGAACAATAACAGACCCACACAGTTGCACACACTGGAGAAATTTTAAATACTGGAACTAAAAGAAAAATCCTAGTGCAGGATTTTTTTTGGAAAAATTTCCATTGCAGAAGAACAGTAGATTCTCTACCAGGCCTACACTATCAGAATGACTTCTGACTTCTTGACAATAACCCAGAAGCTAGCACTCCTCACACTTTGTTACAGAATGGTTTGCTACCTGGAACAAGATAACCATTCAAATAACCAATGATATGTATGGCTAGAATAATAATATTTTCAGATGTGAAATGTCTCCCTATTGTTATCACCAAAGCTCCTCTTTTGGGAAACTGTTGATACCCATGTTCCACCAAACTGAGATAGAGAACAAAGGCAGGGAAAGCATGAGTGACAGGAAGCAGGATGTATGCAAAGGGAAGCCTCTGATGATTTCCAAGTGAGAGCCCAGGACACACAGAAGGTGAGCAACCCACAGAGCTCAGAGGCAGGAAGATTTCTCTAGGAAAAATGAAGCTGACAGAATACATGACAGGTATCATGTCCTAAGATAAGATATAGACATGGGCAGAGAAGTTGGGGTTGAAATGTGATAAGCATACAAAATGAAACAAAAAATAAATCAGACCAGGCAAAAACAAAAATCAAGATGAAGCAGAGCATTGTGTAAGAAGGAAAAGTAATCACAATGTTTCCTAAGGCTCAACTGTGCGTACTGTCTGCCTACTGTTAATTATAATGTAAACTTGGTGGGTATGCTAATAAAATTGCAATACATCTCCATTGGGGGAATTTGGAATATGTACATTGTGGGGGCTAGGAGAGTAAGTTCAGGCCTTTCCTTTTGTATTGGAAGTCAAGAGAGAGCCTAGAATCAGTAAGATTCAAGAAGTGGCTAAACATGCATGTAATTTAGAGGGCTAGAGTTAAATACAGAACGAATCTGCTATAAATGTTGAATGTGATTTGTCCTGATGACTGAGCAAAGGAGGAAACTGATGGGAGGGGCTACTGTTTGCTTTCAAAAGCGTGGGAGAAATAATAAGCAAATGCATGTCTGGTAAGAAAACCTAAAGTAAAATTTCTGTTTCATATTTTCCTTTCAGGAAAAGTGGATAGGCACCTAAACACTAATGTTATGGTTCTGATCTAGAATGTCTCCCTCCAAAACTCTCATGTGCTAAGAAGTGAAGCTTTCGGGAGTCGACTGGACCAGGAGGACTCCGTAGCTGACTTGCAGGAGGTGGGGCGTGGTTAGAGGTGGGGTGAGTGACCGAGGAAGTGACCCGGAAGTATGTCTTAAACAGCAGCTCCTTCATTCTTGCCCTTTTTTCTGGCCACCATGACATCAGCAACTGTCCTCTGCCAAACCCTTCTACAGTGTGTTTTGTGCCTTGAAGCCAGCTGACCAGGGAGTGTAACTGAAATTTCTCCTTTTAATTATGGATATTAGGTATTGTGTCCCCGCAGAGAGAAACTGAGTAAGACTGATAAATAAAAGCAAAGGCACTGCATAGATGTTATAGAAAAACTGGAAATGCTAGTGAGTATGGTAATTACACTATTATTTTTGTTATCCATGGCCTTTTTGTCCTCACCTGCTGACGTGTAAATTGTAGTGTCCTTCCTGTGTGGGTATTTGTTGAGGGCGTCTAATCCTCTCCCCCAGTGGTGATGCCAGGCTTAGCTAGGAGAGCTGTTTTGCCTAATGAAATATGACTGGAAATGACATGCAACTTCCCAGCTGATATTTTTGCAGTTTCTGCCTGTCACAGAGTCTTGCCTTAGCTAAGAAAAGTTTCTGTATTGGGTGCAGGACATACATAAGGCAGATGGTATGTGTGATACATAAGGAGATACATAAAGAGATTATATGTGTGACCCACACACAAATAATATGAGCACTAAAATGAAACTAGAAAAAGCTGAGTAATGCAATCTATGTACATAAACAAAAGAAAGCAAAATTTCCCCGGTACCAAAAAAAAAAAAAAAAAAAAAAGGAAAAAAAAAAAAGAAAAACAACATGTTCCCACTGTTATAGATAATCATGCTCAAGCTTTTGATATTGGTAGAATGTGTTCCTGATTCTTCCCACTCCTCTTGTGCCTGACAGGCAAGGTGTACTTCTGTGCTGCTTAACTTTGGCTTTAGTTCTGCCACTTGCTTTTTCCAGTGGAATGTGGCCAGAGCGATAAGGGTGAGAAATGGCATTTGAGACAGCAAACTGAGGGGAAAGATCCTCCATGCGTGTGGGCAGCACAGTCTGATAGGGTGGAGACCTGTATGGAACTAGGCAGAAGGACAAAACCCTTCAGCTCATTCGTCCCCTCCATCTGCTTCCTGTCTGCCGTGAAGTGAACAGCTTTTCTCCGCATGGACTTCTGCTGTGAGGCTCTGCCTCAATCTCAGCCATGGAACCAACTTACCAGGGACCAACACCTTGGAAACAGTAAGCCAAAAGAAACCTTTCTTTAAGTTGCTTTTCTCAGGGATTTTTGTCACAGTAGGGAAAGGCTGGCTGATGCAAAGGCATCCATTCTTCTAGAGGATAATCTTGAGCACCTAGATAGGATTGTACTAGTGCATGTTTAATAATTGTCTACTCAATATTTTACTTTTTCTATTTTTTCATTTTCACAAGTATTTCTACCTGAAAGGTTCTCATACGTATTGCTACACACTCATGATTATTTCCTTTGTATTAAAATACATGGCATGTGACAAAGTAACAAAGCTTTGAGACTTATTGCCAAATTGATCAGAAGTCTATGCAGATACCCATTTCTCAACATTTCACCAACACCAAGCATTATTATTTCAAATCCTGAGCAAATTTGAAAGATAAAAGATGACACTGTCTTGCCAGGCCTGGCAGTACATTCCTGTAATCTCAACCGTCTGGAGGCTGAGACGGGGATTCCTGCAAGTTCGAGGGCTATCCTAGGCTACATAGTGAGTTTCAGATCAGTCTGAACTGCATAGTTACTCTTTTAAAAACGACACTGTGTTTTAATTTACATTTCTTTGATTACTATAGAGGTTGAACAATTATTTTTAAAAATACTTTATGGAATGTAATTTACATTTGGAATGTAAGTTACATGCTGTGGCTTGCGTGTTGTCTACTTGTGTTCTCCCAAAGGTTCATGTATTGGTCCTCAGGGTGGCCCTCCCGGGAGGCGGGGGGCATCCTGGACCTTTAGGAAGCAGAGCCTAGTGGGAAGATTTTAGGTCACAGGGAGCAGAGGCCCCGATGATTCTCCCGTGACCCTTTGAGTTCTCAAGAGAGGTTGTTATAGAAGGAATAAACCCAGCTTCCTTTCCATCCTCTCTTCTCCTTCTCCAAGCTGTAATCACCTCCTCTCCCTAGAGTGCTCGCTGTGCTATTGTGTCCATGCCATGGGGTGACACAGTCCAGGGCAGCCCTTGCCACTGAGCTTGTACTATGCCACGTGGACTTTTAACCTTCCAACTGTGAGCTAAATAAACTCTTCTTCATAAACAGCCTGTGTCAGGCATTTTGTTACAGTGACAGAGAGCTGACCATGAAATGTACAAACCTGAAATGTGCAATTTAATGAATTCTTACTAAATTGACAGCTGTGCAATCATCTCAACGATTCAGTTTCATAACATTTGATCACCCTGAAAACATGCCTCAAGCCATTTACAACCCCTTTCTGTTCTCTTAGTCCTATTAAATCACTTCACTATGTTGGGTCTCCTTTGGATCCATTGATATTTCCTATTTTGGGGATTTCCCCCGCTGCCCACATGCCTCTTGGATCGCTAGTGTTTGTCTCAATGATTTACAGCATCCATTCAAAGATGAGCCTCTGATTGTAATTAAAAACATAAAATTCATAAGTTGGCTTACACATTTGTGCTTACCAGTCTGGTTCCTCCTTTTGCAATATTCTCATCTCTGCCACGTGCTGCAGATACCCTGTCTGTCTTGGTGCTTCTGCTACACGTCACAGGCATCTTCCCTTTGCCTGGATCATCTCCTCCTGTTCATCTTATTCCTCTTCACCAGTGCAGCCTTCAGCACAAATAACACTTTGTAGAAAAATCTCCTTGGTTGTTTCATCCAACTTCAGATCCTCCTACAGGAGGACTTCCCATTATTTGCTTTCAGTATGATGACTATTTGTAGGTAGTTCTCATTTATATGCCCCCCTGTCCTGGTTGAAAATTCCATGAAGGCCGAGATTCTGTGTGCTTTATTCATCTCTATAGACCTGACCCAGGTTACTTTCCTCCCTCCCTCCCTCCATCCCTTCCTCCCTTCCTTCCTTCCCTCCCTCCCCCTACCTGCCTTCCTGCCTTCCTTCTTTCTTTTTTTTTGTCTTGTTGTTTCCTCTTTTGTCTGTAGTGTCTTTAGATCTTTAGAAATATTTAAATGCTTATCCAGTGAAGCTTGTAATTTTTTTTTTCTTCATAGTTTCTTCCTTTACTTTTATGCTTAGAAGTGCTTTTCTCCAACAGAGCAGATAAAGACTCACTTATACTTTCTTCTAGGTCTTTTATGATTTTAATAAAAAATTTTAGTGCTTTTATCTATTTGGAGTTTATATTGGTTTATAATGTAGAGTACAGTGTAAAGCAAGTGTGTATTTACTAACAGCTAACAAATTACCATAACTTCATTTGTGAAATAAATCCATCATCTCCCCACTGGCTCGAAATGTCTCTTTTCTTGGACACTAAATTCCTATGTATTCTACATTTTATTTCTGGGCTTACCTGACTGTACTATTTCCCTGTTGTTTCATTTATTTTAGTGCCAGCTCTACATAGACGAGAGAATCTTCTGATTGTAGTGATGCTTTGGACATAACATATTGTTATTATGAAGATAGTGGCAAGAGCATTCCAGTCCTCAGAACTATTTCCTTCCTCACTACCACATCACAACTGGCCACTCTGACTTCATACACCATTGTAATTAATCCAGCAAGTGTGAAGCTTTCTCTGCCTGAAGAGCATTTCTTGATGAGCTTTGAACAATTGTATTTTTGGGGCTTACCAGGCTGCAAGTGAAATTCTTTCTTGTCTTAATGTATGATGTTTTCCTTTCAAGGTCTCTGTTGAGTTCTTGAACTCAAACTCTGAAAAGAAGACTGGTGATAAATATTGGCTGGCTGTGAGCACCGTGGTACTTGGAGAGTGCAAGCTGCTCCGGGTACATTCAGATGGTTTCAGTGTGCACAGGCTGAGCAAAGCGTGTCAGTCAGTTTTCAGTTATGTAACAAAGTACCTGAGATTGCCAAATTAAAAAGAGGAAAATTTTATGTTTTGCTCACAGTTTTGGAAGTTTCAGTCCATGATCAAGTGGACCCTTTGCTTTTGGGTTGTTGGTGAGGCAGCAAGCACATCATGGAGAGCATATGATGGAGTTAGGGTGCTTCCCTCATTGCAGACAGGAAGTGAATGAGAGAGGAAGAGGAAGAGGCTGGAGTCCCATGGTCTCCTCCAAGGGTATGCCCCTAGGGATCTAACTTCCTCCCACTGGGCCCCAACTTCTAAGGGTTCCTCATGCTCCTAATAGAGCCATAGCTGGAGACCAAGTCTTCACTATGTGAGTCTTTGGGGGGACATTCAAGATCCAAACAATAAGATAAGGCATGGACAGACTGAATTTGACATGAGAACCACAAGTTTTTACCTTTGCCTTGCATAGCAACCGTACAGCCATGTGTACTTTATTCATAGATGCTTTCATTTGATTCCAACTACTTTTGGGGCAGGTATTTCCAATGCACCCATATATAATGTATATGCTGTGTCTTGAACAGGCTGAGGAACTTGTGTGATATTTTGGAGCCGGTGCTTTACAATATATACTCAGGATTCTAGCCTTATCTTGGATTATTTTCTTCTTCTTCCGTCCATGTTATGGTGTGATCCAAAAAGACTGCAAGGATAACAATGTGAGAAACTCATACAAGCTATTTCTGTTAATGAATCTAAAAATACCAGAATTTACGTGACCTACAAAGTACCAGTAAGCCTGCTTCTGGATGGCTTCCAAATGTCAGGGCGCAAGAAGGGAAAAGAAGCTACAGGCAGTGAGGGCTTATGCTGACAGCAAGTCCAGGGTGCACATCTGTCTGAAACACCTGGAGTTAGCCAGACCAGAGAGGCAGTGCACTGAGTAGTTCAGTGCTTTTACCTGCTTATTGTCACAGTCATTTAGGAAACTCCCAGAGAGAGGCTGATGGCGATGATGCAGAGGCTTTTAAATCAGCAGTTCATTCCTAAAGTTGATACTGCCTCTCTGCCACCTCCACTTTTTCTTGCCTGTGCCATCATGGTGCTCAAGTCCTCCAAAGTAGACCACTTCTGGATGTCAGTATTCAGAGCATGAGAAAAGTCCCTCTCTGTTTCTCATTCTGAATTCCAGCAGCCTCAGATCTTACTGAGTGGCTTGCTCTATGTGAACATTCATGAAAAGAAGACTGCTCGCCTCTAAGCCCCTGCCCCTGGCCCAAAAGCTGGGATAGCCCTCGCAGTCAAGGGAGATCTTCAACCCTACTTGAAAAGAGAGGGTAAGAGGGCCTGAGAAATGAGCCATTCTTCCTAGTGAGCCCCTGCTTTGTCTGAATCGGGAATGTGAAGAAGGATCCTGATGAGCTTGAACTTGGAGTAAGGTCCTAGACAATGTAATCACAGGTCCTTTCCAGGTGAAAAAGGACAGCCCCTCAAATGTGCCAGGAAAGATGTCTGGGCCCCAACAACTTGGGCTCTGCTGAAGTTTTCTGCCTGTGAATATGACCCCTTATTAAGGCACTGGATTTTGGACATAAATTAAAGAAACTCCAGACCGGCACGTTTATAAAAAAATCAAGAAAGTTGCACTCACACAGAAGACATCCCACCAATATTGGGATAAAGTACCTGCTATTGTTTGAATGGTTCCTCCAAAATCCATCTTGAAACAATCTCCAAATTCATATGAATTTCTTTTTAGGCTGAAAAATCCGTTGTATGAATGTACTACAATTTGTCCATGGATATTTAGATTATCTCTTTCTTTGGCTATAGCTAATAGTGTTGATATGAATATGGGTGTGTAAATATCTCTTCAAGATTCTGATTTTTTTGCATTACTGGGCATTGAACCCAAAGTCTTGCTTTGAACTACATCTCCATCTCTTTCACTTTTACTTTCAAAACAGGTTCTTGTTAAGTTGCCAAATTGCAGGCTGGGCTAGAACTTGTGATCCTCCAACCGCAGCCTCTCCGAGTTCCGGGATTACAGGTGTGCACTGTCACATCCAGCTCTGACTTCAGTACTTTTGGATATATACCCAGAAATGAGCTTTCTCGATGCTCTTGTGTCTTTACTTTCCATGTATATCACTGCAACCTTTTCCATAAGGGTTGCGCTGTCTTCCAACCCCAACAAAAGCACACAGGCTTTCCAATTTCTCCGCCTGATCTTTAACACCTACTTCAGTTTTTCACAGTTGGCTTCCTTCTGTATGTGAGGTAATATCTCATTGTGGTTTTGATTTGCATTTCCTAATGATTAGTGATACCAAGTTTTCTTTGGCATGCCATTTGTACATCTTTGCACAGATATCTGTTTCAAGTCCATTGCTTAGTTTTTAGCCTTGTTTTTTTGCTTGTTGAATTTTTGGAAGATAACAGATCTTTTCATGCTTTCCAGACTCTAGAGTGAGAACTGCTACCAAAAGACTCATATTATAGAATAAGTGTGTCCTGGATCCAATAATCTTATACTGACATTTAAGTCATAACCAATAATGAGTTGGAAATTCATAATAATGCCTAGGATGTAAGAATATATTAAGAATGAGATTGCTTAAAAAACAAAGACAGATTTTGCCATTGAGTTGGATGAATGTGCCATGGGTGCATTTAACATCCTTGGTTCTTCTGATACCTAAATGGACCTGGTGTCCATCAGTCATGGGAATGGGGAAGGAAGGAGACATTTAGCCCCAACTATCAATGCTTCTTAGAAAAATGCTTCTGTAATAAAGGCAGCGTCTCTCCTTTGGGGAGCAAAGAAAACTTCTGCCCATCTCTTCTAGACATGCCTTTGGTTTACTTTGGGCCAGCTCTTTCCATAGTGGTTTAGAAGGAAGATATGAAAAAAAACTGATTGGCACCTCCCATCTTGCCACTGGATGGCAGTACTCCTACACCCCTCCTGCCCTTGAGGATGAATCTTGTCAGTGCAGCCTTGATTTGACCCATTGGAGAAGTCTGCAGACTAGAGATTTTAGCAGAAACACTTGTTTTTGTTTCTCTCCCTGAGTTTCTATGGGAGAATGGTTAGCATTCTTTTTCTTCATGTTTTCCCCAGAACCCAAAAGTGACTTGGCTCCAGCATCATCTTTTCTGATCCGTCCTTTCTTCTTGCAAGTCTGATTTCTGCCCTTTCTGCTATCCTCTGGTAGCACCTGTGCCAACTGCTTAATGATACTGTTTTGTAATTGACATCTGTGGAGTTGTATGCTTTTTTAAAAAGAAATGTCCACTTCACCTCCTTAGTCTGTTTTCTCATTGCCTGGATTGTTGTTGTTGTTCTTGAGTTGTACAAAGAGGACAGACTTTTTCTTCCTTGCATCTTGAGAATTTAGGCTTACAACCACCGTGGGGACAAAAGGGTCTGCACTGTACTGAGGGAAAACAAGAGTTCTTACTTGACTTCGTATCCTTGGCACTTGGCATGACGCTTGTGAGTAGTGGATGGACAATTGTTAACTGAAGTCATCAAGTAGAGAAAACAGGGAATGACATATGGCCACTCCATTACCCATGTGTCCAGATAGCACACACTCCTAACCCCAAACCTCAAATGTAATTTATACATGTTGAATACAGACTGGATATGTAGAACTTCATGGATAACGAAGTGCATTCCTTTTACATTTACTTACCTTTCCTTACAAGAAATAGAGAATATTTTCCTGGGTCTATTTTCATTTTGCCTTTTTTAGTTGTTTCTGAATTATCTCTACTGACCTTTGCCATTTTTGTTCATTGTTGTCCTGGTGTTCTGAAAGCTTTGAGATTTCTGAGAGTCAGTCTTAACTAATCCCGACCGCTCAGGTTCTACACTCAGTCCATCAAGTCTGCGTGTTCCACTTCCTGAGTATCTCTCAGATCTGTCCTCCTGGTGTCCTCCTCTTGGCCCCTGCCCTGCCTCCACCTCTGCCATCTCTCCCAGGTGACCCGTCAGCACTCAGCGGGGCTCTCCACCTCCAACCTTGGCTCTTTCACATTTGTCCTTCACATTGCAACAGGTGTCATTCGCGGTGCACTCCACACCTTTACTTAAATCTCTCTTGTGGCTCCTTGTCACCCTCAAAACAAAAGTCCAAGCTCCTAGTCCAGCCTCTGAAGCCCATGCCAGCTCCTTCTACCTTCCCCTTCCTCTAGCCCCCACTTTAAGCTGTCCTTTCCTGCAAAGGTGACCATGCGTGTGGTGTAGGAACCCTTTTGCACTGTTTCAGCACCCACCCTACTTGCACATAGGCTGTCTGCCTCCTCCTCCTCCTCCTCCTCGTCCTCGTCCTCCTCCTCGTCCTCCTCCTCCTC